>NW_026947491.1:83708100-84308100 GCF_034190915.1 Cavia porcellus
ATATAAAATTGGAATCTGCTTTCCTGTTCATAGAATAACTGAAGATGACTCAAGCAAATTTTCTCTGACTAACATCAGACAGGAAAATAAAAATCCTGTCTCCCGCAGAGGGCAGCTGGCTTACCACGCCTGCTGGTGCTGGTGACCTGTGAGTCACCCATGGGTACGAAGCTTCCTCCTCTTCACACTCCCTGACCATGGTGCAGAAGTCAGAGCTGCCGTATGCACTGAGGCTGTGCCATGCTTCTGTCCAGCCAGGCATGCTGTGGGAGCACCTGGCAGAGCAGAAATAGGGGCCCGAGTGTGGGATGTGTGTAAGAGTGAGTGTCCCCCCTCCACCTTCCCTCCCGTCGCCTCCCTTTCTTGTGGTGTTAGGGGTTGAATCCAGGACTTTTACGCTGAGTACATTCTAGCATATTTTTTTTTTTTTTTTTTTTGAGACAAGGTCTGGCTAAGTCACTTATTTGCCCAGGCTGGGCTCAAACTTGCGCTCCTCCTGCCTCAGCTCCCAGAGAGCTAGGACTACTCATAGAACACCTTTACTGAGAGGAAACAAATTTGAAATCCTGGGTGTATTTGCAGTGTTTATTAGAGAAGCAAGTGTGTGATAGTACTTTCAAAGGGAATTTTGAAGGATGCTTCGCTTCGTGGGTCACCGACTCAGCTCATATATCTGGTTTCCAGTAAGAACTTGGGCAGCAAAACAGACAAACTTGGATCTCATCTGGCTTGTGACCAAGTCACTTAAGCCTTTGGGTGAGATTCTGGCATAAAAGGCTTATCTTTTTTTTTTTTTAATTTTATTTAAGAGGAAAAAGAGAAAAACACAAAACAAAACAAAGCGGTGTAAGGGTACACGTAATACAGAACTACAAAAAAAAAACATAACAGTAAGAAATCATCTGGTAATAGATTACATATTATCATCTTGGAAATAGTTGCTCAAATCACAGTATCAAAGAATACAAAGTGGACATTCAAACAGAGAGACTGCAAACAGCTGTGTTCAGTGATCCAAAAACATTAATATAGTCAGCTATTTAACACCCCTAAACACACTTGCTGTTATATCCGTTAGAGCTCTTTTTTTTCCCCTCTCTTTTTTACAACAAAATTTACACGTTTTAGATTTTATTATTCCTTAGTTCTTATTACTTTTTTGGGGGGGAGAGAATAAAGTCAAATATGGCAAAACAAAGCTGTCAATCATCTCATCTTTATCTGTATCTCATGATAATGTAGGATTGTGTCCTACATTATCAAAATGTTGTGATTCTAAATTCCTGCAGTATATGTGGGTGAAACAGGTCAGGTGGAACGTTAATTTTTGTTTTTGCCTTAAAATGTTGGAGAGGTAGCAAGGTCACAGACACAAATGTAGTACCTGTGCAGCCTGTGAGAGTGAAAGGGTTTGGCACAGTGGGGGTTCAAACCCTGTCACAAGTCCATATCACAACCTTGTCCATATTATGAACCTTGGAAGGTCATTAATTTTTATCAAACCACTGTTTGGGCTCATGTATAGCTGGTCAGTGGGCTTCTAAGATTTCTGGTACAAACTCAGCTTTATAGGTAAGGGATAGGGCTGTGGATTTTGGCAGACCTGAGCTTAAACTTTAGTTCTACCTTGTACTAAATATTTAAGCTTGTACGTATATCTCTGTTTAATGCCTCAAAATTTCGAACTTCTGTATCAGTAGAAATGAGAATGGTAATATCTGTTTCGTAGGATTTCCCAAAGACCACGCCTAGTCTGGTATTTAATATGTCGTAGGCACCTTCTAAATGTTAATTCCATCACCTTCGTGGTGGAGATAGACCTAGTGGAGTTGTTTCATTTTTATCCTGATGACCAGTTGCTCCCAGTTAAGAACAGTAGTTCCTTGGGCTTTGTCACAGATTCTGAATCTCTTCAATTTAGACTTCAGTTGTTCAAAAATAAAGATTTTGTCATTAAAGACACCATGCGGAGGGATAAATGTTCCATTTTCTAGTATAAATGTTCCATTTTCCAGTGGATATTGAAGGCAGTGGTGCTAAATGGAAGTGTCAGCTACTGTCTTGAGGCATAGTCACGGATGTCACCTCCTCCCCTGTGACAATGCAGGGACACAAGGCAAGAGTCACATGGATGATGGCCTGCTGTGATGGTGATTCTACAGATTGGCTGTTCCCAGGGGGAGTCTACTTTAGAACGTGTTTACTAAGTCTCCTACTGTGTGCGGGAATAGTGCCATAGTAATATAAGCACAGGTAAGACGTAATGAAATTGTTACCCACAGGGCTGTCTTAGCTTTTTCAAAGTTTTAGGCTGCAATTTGGACAAAACTGTATCTGAGTTCATCTTGGGAGGCTAAAATATTTTTCAATCATGTTGTGATTGGTTGAGATACCTTTGAAATTTCTATTTTGCTGGGTGTGAGATACCTTTGAAATTTCTATTTTGCTGCATGCCTGCAATCCCAGCACTCAGGAGTCTGAGGCAGGAGGATTACCACAAGTTTGAGGCCAGACTAGGATACATAGTGAGTTCAAGCCCATCCTGAATGACATAGTGAACCCCTATCACAAAAAACAAGCAAAACAAAACAAAGCAAGACAAAAATTTCTCCTTAGATTTTGCTTTTAAAGCCCTGGCACATTTTATTGCAGATTTTTTTTAAAATTACTGGTCTTAATTCTTAGAAAATAAATTTGATTTAGGTGCTTAGCCAGTAGTCACTTACCACTATGTTAATTTCATACGTGATGGCCACCACAGAGTAAATTTAGTTGACAATAAACCAGAATCATAAAGTTGAATGATAGATTTTCTTGTATGTGCCATAAACTGATTCTGGAGAGATAGGCAGTTCCAGAGAAATTGTTCTGCATCTTCCCCAGCTTGGAGCCACACCACTGGCATTTATTTATAGCTTCCCAGCAGGGAGGGCTGCTTTGAAATGCGTGGCGCTCATACATACGTGATGGGGGTAAAGGTGGCACCTGAGGGAACACTTGCAGATAGGCTGAAGCGAGGAAAAGGCTAGATTTAACTCCATCTAGGTCCTCTGGAGGTGGAGTGATACTATCGGGTGGTGTGGAGGAAAGGTCACGTTTTTATAGGGTTTGAGAATAATTTATAATCCCAAGCGATCTGGATGGAACATTGCAGGCTCGGGGTTGCAAGGATGGTCAGCACAGGTGTGCATACAGTGCTGGGCACTGTGGCATCAGCTTACAGGCTGTCAGTTTTGTTTGCTGTTGTTTTGTAGGGAACAGCTTGTTTATTGTGTAGGTCCCTCTCAAGTAAGATCGGACACTTAGCACACTCAGTTTTGTTTTGTTTTTCCTTCTAAATATTCTATCAAGTTCAAGGACAGATTTCCTCTAAGAGAAGGAAACAAGATACACTCTCAGAAGTCTTTCCTGAAGGGCGCATGTTTATGTCAAGTTCTTTAAACCTATACAAACTAGAGAAGATTGCCTCCTATTCTCACAAGGGCTCAGCGATGCATTTGGTACAGAGGGAGAAGCATGAGCCTGAAGCATGCGCACCTCTTTACCAGGTGCGTCGCCGAGCCCTTGTTAGAGCGACATTCTTGATCTTAGACTGAGGGTCTGAGGTCCTTGTTCTCTTCCACCTGAAGAGGACATCTGGTGGATCGGAAAGAGCCGTGGTACTGGAACCAGAACATGCTCTCCAGCCTCAGGTTTCTCTTTCCTGTGACACTGTTTCAGGTACAGCATTGGTGTGGGGAATCCAGGGCACAGGATACATGAGACAGGAACCCTGTGGATGGCTCTTAGTCCTTGGCATCGTTTGCCTTGCAACGATGAGACTTTGATTGTTCCAGAATGCAAACATCTGTCCTCCCTGTGGACTCCTCAAGCCCTTTGCCTCACAGATCTTGGCTCTCCCTCATGTTAAATTGGCCTTCTGCATATCTTACCTTTGGTAGTTGTTGTTTCAGAGGGAGATATGTGTTTCTCATCTCCTCCAGTCTTTTTCTCCTCCAAGGACTGTGTTGACGGACAGAATCTTATTGCCTAGAGCTGTCGGTTTTCCCCTGAAGGTGAAGTTTGTGTTTGCACCCAAGCGGATACTAAAGCATGCTGAGCATCTTCAGAGGATTACCTGGAACGCTGAAGCTCGTGTCATGGGAGGCTGTGCATGCAGCCTTGATATGGCAGGCTCTGCTGGCGCATGAGGGAACCAGGAGACAGCTTTGGAGTTCAAATGTTGATAATTTTACAGAGCCAGAAAGAGTGACTGAATGATTTAGAGTACAGGCAATGGCTAAGAACGTAGGCAAACAATAATTTGAAGTAGAGATTTTCATAAAGGTTATATAGCTTTAAAAATTGAAAGCATATTAGTGATTGCGAGGGATGGGAGGCAGACATGGTGGGCGGGAAGGATGACACGGGGACAGGCAGAGGTTTGGGAGAATGACGCGCATGTGCAGTACCTTGATTACCCAGACTGGCTTATGGTGGCACACAAATACAAAAGCATATGAAATTGTACCTTAAGTACGTCCAGATTACTGTATATCAAGCTTACCTCAATAAAGTTGTTAAAAATTATAGGAGGGAAATTTTGGAAGAAAGGTGTTTGCTGTGGAAAATAGCAATAGTGTAGGAAGAAAAATAAATCACAGTCCAAAATAATTGGTAGGGTTTTTTCCTTTTTCCCCTCTACAAATTCCCACATTGGGCCCTCTCATCAGATATCTTGTGATACCTAAGGTAGTCTGAACGCTTTAGGAGTCGGCTGCAGCTCCTTTTCTGTAGTAGCTGAGGCTTTAGAGAACTGTGAATTTACACAGCTCCTGGAAACTGAACACAAGCCCTTCCTACCCTTCCAGGGAACTTGTTGCTTAATGGAATTTTTTGGGAACTCCTAAGCAGTTTGAATTCTAGCCAGAGGTCTGTGAGTTGTTGTTAACTCTTTTATTCGAGGCCGCAAAGTTATAACTCATTTGCAAAACATCTTGAGGACCCAGCTGAAGGCAGAACTCTTGTTTTCTGGATGGAAACGAGGTGCGTTGTCCTTTCTAATGACTCTAATGGATGTAGCTCCGTCTTGCTTTTGGCCTCCAAGACCGAGGTAAACTGAAAGCTCAGCCATAAACCCTGCTCTGTATGCCTGTGTTTATTTTCACTGACCTTGAATTTCTATTTTATTTATAGTTTTGTGGCTTACAGTATATATTTTTGAATGTTGATATGGTTTTATATGTTCTGGATGGAAATCCCCCCAAATCCTTTTGTCATGAGTCAGAAAATGAAATCTGTGGTTTAATTCATTGACTTTTCTTCAGGCAAGAGACATTTGTGCTAGAAAAATAAAAACTATGAGAAACTCGAAAAACCAATATGGTTTGTCAGGTTTAAGTATGATTCTTAAGTTTGCCGTTGGCCTTTGGAATTAACTCTGTAGGTTCCAAATTTTGACGAGGTGTGAATTTCTGATAAAGTTTGGTTTATCATAAACCAAAAGAAAAAAGTAGAAGAAAGAAATCAAGCAACACTAATTATTGCCAGTAGCACCTCTAAGAAGTAAACATATTGTGTATATGCACTCACATGTACACTTACACACACACACACACACACACACACACACACACACACACTGTCATCCTCGTTCTACAAATGGCCAAGCATATCCCTCCCCCTTCTTCTCCCTCTTCATTCAAACATTGGGATTCCACCTATCACAGAACCATTATAGGAAAAAATTTCTAAAATACGGTATTATGTAAAATTAGTATGTCATTACGGAGAATGATGTGTAGGTTCCTCAAAAACTAAAACAGCAATTTCATATGATCCAGGAATCAGCACTACTGGGTGTCTGTCCAGAGGAAAGGAGTTCAGTACGCTGCAGAGCCAGCTGCATGCTCCTTAATGTATTATTCCCATAACCAAGTTACAGAATCAACTTAAGCACCCGTCATAGATAAATGGATCCTGATAATGTAGTATATACATGTGACAAGTACTATTCAGCCATAAAAGAGTATAAAGAAATCCTGCTGCTTTTGACAATATGAATGAACCTGGAAGACATTATGTTAAGGGAAAGGAGCCAGGAACAGAAAGACAAACACCATCTGATCTCACTCATAGGCAGAGTCTAAAAAGTTAAGCTCATAGAAACAGTGGAATGCTGGTTACCGGGGACCAGGAGTCAGGCATGGTTGGAGAAATGTTGCTGAAAAGATACAAAATTTCAGTTAGAGAACTCTTGTGCAGCATGATGAATTACAGTTAACAGCATAATTTTGATTTTAGAATTGCTAAGAGTATATTTCAAATGCTCACACACAAAAATATAGGTAAGGTATTGGGTATGTTAATTAGTTGCAAAATATCACATTTTATCCTATTAGTATCTGATTGTCAATTAAAATAATAGTATGAAATATTATTTCCAAAATAGAGAAAGATGAAAATTGTGCCAATGGATTTTTTTTTAATCTCAAAAAAGGTTTCTTCTAGAGGCTGAGGATTTAGCTCAGCAGCACAAGGGCCTGCCTGGCAAACGTGAGATCGTGAGTTCAATCCTCCGTACCAAAAAAAAAAAAAAAAAAAAAAAAGACTTCTTCCAGAAAAAGGCTCTGTGGTGACTAAGAGTGGTTAAATTTTTCTGTGTAGCTTTGTTATTCTACATTAATTTTCAATAATTAGAGATTCGGATAAATAGTTTATTTTACAAAGAAAAATATTTCTGAGAAGCTCAGCATGTTACTAACCATAACCACATGCAAATAACCACAGAAGTTTTCAAAGCATTTTTCTCTTCATATATATTTGGGAAGACCTAGAGAATAATTTGTTTTTGAAGAACATAATCTTAGGAGAGAGAGGGCCTCGTGAGTATTATAATTAAAAAATCAAGACAAAGTTAGGATATCAGGTATCAGGGCTTAGAAAGCGTGGAGTTGGAAGGTAGGAGAAGCTTACGGAACGGAGGTAAGATGTTAGAGACCCACTCTCCCCTCTGTTTTGTAACATTCTCTGGGTTAATTCAGTATGTGGAGAGGGGTTTATAGCTCACTGCTTTCTGCACTAAACAGTACCGGGGTCCAGAATTCAAGCTTGTACTTGCAGTGAATAGTTTGGTTATATTATGAGTTAAATAGTAGACAGCTAGCTACTATTAATTAGATCTATTATGTAAGTAGTAGTAAGTAGGTTATAAATTATATATTAGAATAGCAGTATAACAGTTGAAAATTGTCTTCTCTTAGAGCTCTGGTATCATGAAATATATAATTATAGCAGATATTATGGGTAGTTGTAGCACCAACATTTTCTTTAAAAATTTTTTTAATTATAAAGAGAAATAACCAAAATTTCAAAATGTGATAATTAGAGGCTAGCAATGGTATATACATTGCATATTGTTATCTTCAAATCAGTGACTCAGAGCACAAGACACCTGCATTTAATTGTCTGAACAAAACCAGCACAAACGTTTCTCTTCAATGAGCTCAGAAAAATCTGCAGTATAACTATCTTAACTATTTATATATATATAGTTTCAATATTTTCTTTTTTTATTTAAAGAAAGAATAAACAAAACAGAAAAGGGTAAAAATAATACATAATTTCAAAGAAAAAATAAACAGTAAGAAATCACTAGTTGATAATTACATATTGTCCTCTTACAAATAGTTGTTCAAGTTACAAAAGTGAAGCATACAAAGTGGACATTCAAACAGTGAGACTGTAAACAGTTCTGTTCAACTAGTCAACAAAAACTTAGTAATATGATTAACAATACTATACACTTAAACATACATGCAGTTATCCATATCGTCACGTATGTTAAGATTAAACAAACCAAAGCAGGCTATCTCTGAACAAAGAATAATACTATTTCTGGGTTTCACATCATAACACTATGGGATCAGCACTGGGTACTGTAGTGTCTCTTTTTTCTTCAAAGTAGTTGTTCATTTCATCAAGCATTGTAAGATCAATTCTCATAAACTGTTTATAGGTTCTACGCATGCACGAGTCTCTATATATATTTCTGTCCTTTCTATATTAGAGGAAGAAACAAAACAAAGCAAGACAAAACATATTCCTATAAACACATGAAATGAAAGTCATATAAAGCCACAGGACAAGGCATTCTATGATGGTTACTGTGTTGTCTCTTGTTATCTTCAATAGAATTGTCTATATCATCAGGCATAATATAATTGAATATAGCAGTACATAACAATATTAATAAAAATGAAACATTGTAGATAGTATAAAGCTTCAAAAACAGGTAATAGTCAAACCAGAATGGGTATCATAGTGAATCTTGTCATCTTCAGTATAGTTACCTCTACTCTCAGACTTGATACTGTCAATCATAACAGTTTTGAATAAAATCTGTTGATACAAACAGCAATCTATCAAACCAGATTTAACTAAGATCAGCCATGGTAAAACAGTATAAGTTATACAAGGCTTCAGATTAAGTTAATAGGAAATTAAGAATGATTACCGTACTATATCCTGCTATTTCTGGGATAGCTGTCTGTGCCCTCAGATCTCATGCAAGTAGGCAAACTGGGACAGAATATAATCTATCTAAACAGAGTGGTGTGAGTAATGTGGGTTTTAAATCCTGATACACTATTAACAAGTATTCTCTACTTCTTATTTTAGACTATTCCTCCCCTTTGACTCCCACAGGGTGCACTGTGCATTTTTGGGTCCCACCTATTCCCTCAGTTTTTAGATTGAGGGGGCGACCTGCTATTTATCTAAGTGGTTCCGAACCTTCTCCCTCCTGGACCTAATCTCAAGTTGTATTCCTTTACCTACAAAACCTGTCTGTCCAACCTATCTGCTGGTACTGGTTGAGTTGCCCCTATTACTCTCTGGTTCCCTGTCACATAGAGCATTGTTTTCTCATATTTGATTTTTGGTCTATAAACCCTTTTTCAGGTTAATTATATTTCCTCTATAGAGCCTCTCAGTGGACCCTGCCTCCTGATCTACTCTGCCTGTGTTTCTTTTTTTCTTTTCTTTTCTTTTATTTTTAGTGTATCAAGGCCATCTATATTAGAGATTATAGCCAACCTTCTCTGCTCATTTTTGTTGTGCTATTTTTCTGCTATTAGTTATCTGCTTTTCTCCTTCATTCCACTTTCTGCTCCATTCATTGAGGCCTCTCTGCCACTATTCCTGAAATCCTGGTACTTTTTTCTGTCTCTAGAATGTCCTTCAGTATTCTCTGTGGGATTGGATTGGTGGTTGTGAATTCCCCCAGTTCCTCTTTATCTTGGAAGAATCTTGTTTTTCCATTAATTTTTAGAGACAGTTTTGCAGGGTACAAAAATCTGGGCTGAAGGTTATTTTCTTCACTCCAAGCTCTTCTTGATTTGGTGGTCTGTGTCAAGAAGTCTGCTGTGATTTTGATGGGTTTTCCTTTATAGTGGTCTGTTTCTTTTTTCTGACAGCTTTTAATATTCTGTTCTTATATTGAGTTTCTGGGATCTTGATTATTGCATGCCTGGGTGTAACTCTGTTTTGGTTGTAGGTGGCTGTATGCTTTATACATCTGAATATCATTTCCTTTTCCTGTGCTTGGGAAGTTTTCCTTAATTATTTCTGTGAATAGCCTTTGTATTTCCTTTGTTTTTACTCCTGCTTCTTCATTCACATTCTTTATTCTTAAGTTATCGATCCTCTTGTTGTCTTCTAGCCTTTGTATTGTTACTGCTTGTTTTCTTGTTATTTTTAAGAGATCTTTCGTTTCATGATCACACACTGCAAACCTGTCTTCACATTTTGATAGTCTAGCCTTAGTTTCTTTCAAGCAGTTTTGGCAGCTTTCAATGGAGTTTTTTTTATTTCCTGGTAATCTCTTTGAACCTGTTTCATGTATTCTAGGTTTTCTTTATATTCTTCATCAGTGTTTCTCTCCTTTTTTTGTGTTCCTCCATTCTTCTGGCTGTGTCTTCTTAAGAGGTGCTTAGCATTTCATTATTAATTACTTATATCTTGCTTACTTGATTAAATATTTCACTTTTGGGCTCATCTATGAGGTCCTGAAGATAATCTCTTTATGTCCACGGATGCCATGTCTGATATTGCCTGTTTGCTGCCCTCAGTCTCTTTTGTATTTACCTCTCCTGGGTCAGTGTTCTCAGGGCTGGGGACTGGGGACTTTTTCTTGTTTATTTCTCTTGCCATGTTTTTGGTTTGTTCCAAACAGGTGTATAGAGGAGGTCCTAGCTCCTTTCCTTGTTGGTTATGGTTCTTCTGAAGTGCACTGGCTAGTGATTTCTGTTCTCTTCAGTTTGCTGTTGGTCACTGAGGTGCCAGCAGGGGCAGCATATGCTGGCCTCTCCCCACTGGGTCAGTCAACCACAAGGGTCAATGCAGGTCCTTTGCCGGCTCTGTTGTCGTTGGGCTTGCCCACCTCTGACTTCATCGCAACTGTGGTTCCAGCGAGTTTCAGTTGCAGGAGTTCAGTCAGCTTGGTTGAAGTGGTGGGAATTCGGGTGGCTCTGGTGAGTTGCAGCCACGTGAGTTCAGGTACTGTGGTGAGGGCACCGTGGCTGCTAATCTTAGCTGTTCCAGTGGTAGCTCCGGGACTCCATGTTTGACTGGTTCTTTTCTGTTTGGTTTCTTCCTGGGTCGAGAGGATCCATCTCACTCTGTCTGCACCTCCCCATGATGTTTTATTCCAGCATCTGAGTTGTCTGTCTCAGGGAGCCTCTGTATTCTGCTGCTTATCTATCCGCCATCTTTAGCGCCTCATATTTTCAATATGAGAATATTGAACTTAATATGTGGCAGGAACTATTCTAGTTGTGAATATTCACTCACTTAACTAATCAAAGCAGATACTGTTATTCCCTTTTGCAGATGAAGAAACAGAAACAGAAAGGTTAAGTGACTTGTAAGGTCCTCTAGATTAAGTGGCAAAGCCTTGATTTGAACCTAGTATCTCTAGTTAATTTCTATTCTCAACTGCTCTGCTATCTCAACAGGACTGAGATTTACACAGCTAAAATAAAATTATAAAGTTCCATCTGTGTAAAAGTTAACAACATACAGAATTTTCAAGATTCTAAATCTTCATGTCTCAAGTATTTGTACACAGGACCACAGATAATCCGTGAATGAACAAGAGGCAAGTTAATTATACAATTAATTCATTAATGCTCTAAAGTCATTAAATGAACTAATGATACAAATAAATGATTCATATATGCACCACTACATACTAAGGGTTTAGCCAAACAACCCACAATAAATTAAATTGCTGTTGATAAAAGTGAGTAATTTATAATAAAAAAGGATGAACAGGAGAATTGCAAATGGTAAGCAACTCAAGACACGCATAGGTGATTAGGCATTCTTCCCCAATTTATTGAAATGCCAGCCATCTGTGAATTTGTCTGCAACAGGCCAGGCATTGTACATCGAGCAAACTTCTTACCATAATCTCAAATGAGTCATCTGAAAATTCTAGGAATGTGCTAATTTTAGTAATCCTAAATTATTTCCCTAATAAGATATGTTTCTTATGCACAAATATAAAACTAAAAAAAAAAAAAAACAGCCAGATGAAAAACGACTTGCACTTCCTCCATTGTTAGACCCGCTGGTAAGGGCTTGTGTTTTTCCATCCATTTACTGCTCACCTGATGCCCATCAGAAACCCCACCTTAAATGAAGACTGACCTGTGTGCATTTTATTGAAGTCAGTCCACTAAAGCATTAGAGCTGGAATTTCTCAGTGAAAGCACCGTGTAACCGGGTTTTCTGTTTTCCTTTGCACAACAAACAGTATTTCTTTTAAAAATCTTTTTCAGATTTGCTTCAAAATAATGAGTGGGGTAGGAGGCTTGTGGTAAGTTTGAGCCCAGCCTGGCTACATACTGCATTCAAGGCCAGCCTGAACTGCGTGACAAGACCCTATCTTTCCCCACACCTTTGCCCTGCTCCCTTTAAAAAGCAAAATGATGATTGGGAGGGTTGATGGAAGAAGTATCAAGAGTTGATAATTGTCAAAGCTGGTTTGCTGTATTGCCCTCTACTTTTGTGTATGTTTGAAAATAAAAATTGACTATCTACTTCTTTCTTTGTTCATCTTTATAGCAGAGTTTCTAGAAATAAGTCTGTGCCTCAGTTCTAGCCCATCACCCTCTGTTTTCTGTTCAGTCCACTTACTGTGATTGTGTTTCCTACCAGTCCACCAGACGTACTTTGTCAAGGTCACCACTGACCCATTAAGCCACTCTATGGAATTGTTCGTTCCTTCATCTCGTGTCACCTGACTTGCAGTGAATATGATGTCATGCATTGCTTTTTGCATCTTTTGTCTTGACTGATGTCAAGCTACACTTTCTTGTTTCAGTGATGTGGCTCTGGTTGTATCTAGTCCTTTGACCCTAGCTTTTGGAAAGACTTCACTGCTGGATCCCTGACTTGCTCTCCTCTCTTTCTCATTGGGTCCTATTGATTTTAACGTCTTCTCTTTGCTGATTTTCATCTTTAACCCTGAACTTCTGAGACTCTTAACATGTTAATGTGTTCTCAGAACTCTAACCTCATCCCTTCTTTCTTCAGCTTCCTGTTCTATTACAACAACTCTAGATTTACCCAGCTTCACAGACTGACCGTCTACTTTCTTTACCTCCTATGTAGGACGCTAGTCTGGTCATCTGTCACCTCTCACTAGGCTTTGGTGTCACCGTCTATCCTGTTTTCCTGCTTCTGTGCTTGCCCCTGTAGTCAGAAAGATTTTTTAAAACTTAAATGTCGCTTTCTTACAGGAAATCCTCCTTTGGTTCTCATTTATGCTCAGAAGGTGTCCACATTCTTTGATGTGGCTTCTGTCTGTTCCTTTTCTCCTGCCTTTCTTCCACCACTGTCTATGGTCATTCTGGTCTCCTTTCTGGTCTCTATCTGTACTAGATGCACGTCTTACCTCAAAGTCTTTTTGCTTTTCTCTCTGGTATACGGATCATTATAAGCCTGTTGCCTTATTATCTTAAGTCTCAGACAAGTCACCTCTCCAGAGGTTTCCCTTGACCATTCTGTCTGTGGTATGCACTAACTCCAATTACACTCTTTCCCATAGTGTATTTTATTTGAATTTGTGTATGGCATGCATATTTTTTTGTGTACTTCACTTTTGCCACTGGCCTGTGAACAGCTAAAGAGCAGGTGCTTTTGTCTTTTCAGTGCTGTGCCCTTGATTCCTAGAACAGCATCTGGAGTACACAGGAAGTGAGTATTTATTACACACAAGTGATGAATGACTTTTGCTTGTGATTGAAGATCAAAGAACCTGGCTCATCTCTGTAGTCTTACCTCAGACTAATTTCCCCATTCCCAATCCCTCACTCATTTGGACCCTGTATGCCATTTAAAAGCTTGTCCAACTTTTGTGAGGAGATTAAACAAATGCTCTACTTTGGGTTCTTTGTGATTTTCAATATTCACATTCTGTCCTAAGTACCACACAGAGGGGTCTTATCCAGTTTCTGCAGAAGATTGTAACATACGTTCTTTTGCAGCAATATTTCAGGTTCACACTATTCATCAGGAGAGCCAGGGCCTTCCTTGCTCTAAGCAAATAATAACAGAGGTCCACCAGCTCCATTCCCTCTTTGATGTGAGACAAAGATCTGCCTGGTGTCACTCGGCTCCTTTCTTCCCTTGTCTTCTGTTTTCCTTTAGAAAGTAACCCATATATTTCTAGCTTAGTGAGATCGCCTGCTAGTATAGGCCCTTCCCAGACTTTTATATAACTAAGAGGTGAGCTGAACCCTAATTTTAATGTGATGGTAGAGCAGCTTGTTGTAAAGTAGTCAGAGCAGGGACAAGGATATTAATTTGGTTGTTAGACTGGGAACAAATAGTAATGTTCCAGGGCTTGAATAAATTCTAATAACCTCTTAGTAGAGAAGTTGTTGTCAAAGAGAAATCGTTTGTCACATCCTAAAGTAGATTAGTGCTTCAGGAAATCTTCTATGTGAAGTGTTATGGTTTATACCTAGATGTCCCTCAAAACCTCATGTGTTCATAAGTGGGTCTTTGCAGATGTGATTGGATCATGGGGATGTGATACTCATCAGTGCAGTAGTTTATAGATGTGATGTTGAGAGTTGGGGTCTGGCTGGTGAAGATAGGTCACTGACACTTTGGCATGGAAGGGTCTGTCTCCCTCCTCTCCCTTGATCTCTGTGTCCACTTCCTGCCTATTATGCTATGAGCTGCTTCTCTTTGGCTATACTTCTTTGTATTGCCTTCCTTTCTTGGAGCCAAACAGCTATGGTATGAAATGTCTCCAAATTGTGAGCGAAAATAAACCTTTCTTCCTTTGAGTTGTGAGTATCAGATATTTATTATGTCTCATCTATGAGAAAGTAACTAAGAAATGGAAGATAAGTTGGAGCCACCAATTATTACCTGTTTATCTAATGAGTGTAATAATATCTATTTTTGTATACTTGGTAGATGGTTGGGAGGATAAGTTGATTTCTTTTCTTTTTAAGGAGTTTTGGATTTTTTCCTCAAAGAACTACATCTTGAAAATTTTTAGAAAACGTAAGACATTGGGTATTTTCCTTTTTGCTATAGCACATGGTTTCATTATTGATATTCTTTTGCATAAAATAAAGAGAAATCTGTACTTTTTGAGGATCATCTTAATAATAAATATTCTTTTTGAGTATTATTTACTGTTAGCTGAATTTTCTTAAGAGGTTTTAGTTAAACTCCCTGTTTCCTGAGATCCTAGAGTTAACGGGTCTCTTTGGCATGCATGGTTTTTATTTTCTGGTTCTTGTATCCTTCTGCTCAATCAGAGCTCTTGTTTTTTGTGAGTCTCTCTTCTGCCCTTGGTATGTGTCTCAGTGCTTGTGAGCAGCTTGGGCCTGAGATCATGTGATTTGTCACTGTCACCACTGCTGCTTCCACTGGCAGCTCGAGCATCTGCGTGGCACAGCTGCTGCCGCCCTGGGCTCAGCCTCTCCACTTACATGTAAATGTTAGGGGGTCTGGAAAATGAAAACGCTGTTGTCAGAGCATCCGACTTCAGACTTTGTTTTGTGAAACAGTGGTCTTAGAAAAACACCTTGATAAGTGCTTGAAGAAGGAAAGGAGACCTCAGGGGTGGATGTTGGTAGAGTTGCTCTGCCTGAGTCTGGGGAAGCACTTGGTGGTTATTCAGAGAGTGAGGGAGACATGTGCTGGGGCAGAAGAGAAGGGCAGGTGAAGGAGGGGTCAAGCATCACCTCAGACCAAGATGCAACCACTATTGTGATCCCCAGGCTTTTCTGGGAAGTCTCCTACGCATGTGCATTCCGCTGTGAAGATGTCATTCACATGGCAGTGATGTCATATGTGTAGAGACAACACACCGGTCACCAGCAGCCCAGAACTGAAGGAAAACCCGAGCACACAATGTCCCAAAAAGACTGAGAAGCCTTTGTGTTTCGAGAGTCGATGAAATTTTGAGCCAAGGCACTGAGAATTCCAACTACCACCTGGGCTGTGTCTTAGTAATACCTGACATAATTTTGTCTGATTATACTGTATCCCATAAGTACATACAGGTATTAAGTGCCACTTAAAAATGAAAGAATTATAATACCGCTTATATTGCAGTTTATGTGTGTTTGCTGGGCTTATGTTTTTTAAATTCTATTAAATAAAATTTTTGTTCTGATTCCAGGGCCTGTGAGTGTTAGGCGAGCCCTCTACCCCTGAGCTACAACCCTGGCCCCTAAAAATTCCTTTATTTAACAAAGAACATAATAGCGTATAATGATATCCTATTAGCAGTATTAAAAATTGAGACAAAGAAATGTATTTTGGCCAGATGTGTCTAGAATAAGGTGTGTGGCAGGCAGGTGTGTGCGCGGACAGCCCAGCAGGTACAGTTCTTACATTTGCCCAGCTCCCAGGTCTGATGATTCATTCCAGTGGCATCTCAGGTTTTGGGTAATTTATTAAGAGGACCAGTAGGGTTTTGCTCAATATTAGAAATACTGTCTTTCCACAGCATTTACGTTTCAAGTGAAACATTTTCTTTCTTAGGTTTTACCCAAGACTGCTGGCAGCTCTTCTCTGTCCCCATGGCACTTTCTCAACTTGACACATTATTTGTAATAGGTGGGAAGTATTTTACTTTATTTCTCAGGAGAATATATCTTTTTCAAAAGCATAAAGCTGTATTTTGTCTGTATTTTGTGGCTTCTTCAAATTATTTGCTAGAGAAATGTTGGAAATGTAAGCCAGGGTATACAAGGAACAGAAGTGCTTTTGTTTGATGTTACTCCCTGGAATGAAAGGCTCGTGAAGAGGTTAGTGAGAAGTAAGCACCGTTGTAAGTTATCTGACAAGTATTGAGTCATCCAGCCCTTCTGGCAACCTTACGGCAGTCATTCTTACCCATGTCTTTCTCTATTTTATAGAAAAATTAGACACAGAGAGGTCAAGGGACTTTCTCAAAGTCATAGAGTTGGGGCTGGAAATTTAGCTCAGTGGCACAAGCACCTGCATGGCAAGCACAAGGTCATGAGTTTGATCCCTGGTATCAACAAAAAACAAAACAAACAAACAAGAATTCACAGAGCTAGTTTGTGACAGAACTCAATCTGACTTCTGACAGGCTCCTGAGTGTGGGCTTGTGACCTCAGGCTTTCTCTGTGAGGATGGAAGAGACTCAAACCCCAGCACCTGAGCTCTGAATCTGCCGAGTCACAGCTGCTGCGTCCCTGTGCTATTCCCTGAGAGCCAAAAGTAGCCATGCGGCCGACTCCTTGTGCAAGCTCCCCCCCTTGAACTGTAAGATTTGCTCTCAAATTGGGTCTCAGAACCCAGGACATCCAAACATTTTAAGAGAAGTAGGTATTTTTGTTTAAATAGTTAACTAAAACTGTCATACAACCGTATTCAGGATCATCTTGTAATGAATGGAGCCCTCCTCTGGAATTTAGCTTTTGAGGTTGTGTCTGTATTTGTGGCTGTGATGAGAGTGAGTGTCAGTCACCTACAGTAGCCACACCCTGAAGCTTTGGAACTCATTTTTCACCGCAGCGTAGTATACGAGCTGCCAAAGTGAATGCTGCATTCACACCCATGAACGTAAAGGCCCTGGAGCACTGTTGCCCTTTTCCGCATGGGAAGTACCTTGCTCTCCTGTACTCCCCTCTGCTCTGGCTGACAGGACCTGCACCCCAGCCACATCTGCAAACCAAAAGCCATAGCATTTCATAGTGAGCGCATCCAGGCTGCAGTTTGCTTCCGCAATGGGAATACTCCACTGAAAGACACTTCATGGATTAAGTCTTCAGTGTTGGAAGTTACTTAATTAATTGAATCTTTGACGTCAGATCAGAAGAACAAAATAAAGTTATGAAATAATGAGCCATGGTTTTGTTGTGGATTGCAAAGAAAATAACAGGTAGTTTAAAAATCTGTACATCAGATGTTACACATTAAGAAAAGGACAAAGCAGAGTGTTTTTGGTGTTGGAACAGAGGTTTTGTATTATTCCATAAACAGTTGCATCAAAAAAACCTATGCCAAATCAGCTGGTGCCACATATTTATTGACTTTGTATGCATTGACTTTGTGCCTAGATCCCATCTTTGAATATGTCAGCCTACGATTCAGAAAATGTGGTGACAATTACATATTGATGACTTTTATATTAGATTATAAATTTTTGCTTATTTTGGGATCCATGGTGTTAGGGTTCTTGAGAGAAGAACACATAGACTAGCTAGCTAGAAAGGTAGATAGATAAGGAGATTTTTTATAGGAATTGGCTCAAGTGATTACTGAGACTTAGCAGTTGTCTGGAAGCTGGAGAAATGGGGAACTGGTTGTATCATTTAGTGGGAGGATGAGGAAGGAAAGGGATGTAAGTCCCTGTTAGAGATCCAGTGTCCGTTCATGTCCAGTGACAGGAGAAAATGGATGTTTTAGCTCAAGGAGAGGGAGAGAATTTACCCTTCCTTGCCTTTGGCTCTACTTAGGGCCATCATGGATTACATGATGAGTCCAAATCTATAGCATGTGGAACAGTCACATACACTGTAGGGTGGCTGGATTAGCTATTTACACAATTCTGCGTGTTCTGGGTTCAGACAGTTTTATTCTTGTTTAATATGGTATATAAGATAGTAGTTAGGGTTAAATTCAGGTTAAATATTTCAGGCAATGGTACTTCATGTGTGTGTCTTTTTGTTTTCAAGTCTGTCCGATCAAGTGGTACATGAAGCTTGGCAGTCTCGTTTGTAATAATATTAAAATTATCAGGGGGTTGAGACATTTTCAGTTCAGCCTTCTGTTACTGGGCTTTCTGTCACCCATTCACATAATGACTGACTGTCCGCTAAGGGTCATTACCAAGCCACAGTATTTTAAGAAAGGGATGCAAAATGGTAGTTTTCTTCTCTTTCTTTTTTAAGTGGCAGTTTTCTAATTTCTGCATTCTTTCTGCATCTCTTAGATGACACTCATCTCTGAAGAACTGTCCCTGAGAGGCAGTTCTTAGGCCAGCTTTCAATGACAAGGCAGCGCTAAGGTCGGTTGGGCCAGGCTGCTGAGCTACTTGTCCAGTGGCCAAGGTGGCCACAGCTGATTCCTTTCCTCACCTGGGAAGGCCAAGGTTTTTGACACGCGCTAAGATGCACGGGCTCTGCACATTCTTCCTGGTCTGGTAGTCTTTAGGGAGAGTAGGGAAAATCACTACTCAGATCTTTTCTCAGGGGGAACATTGGTTTTTCTGTGATGTGCAGAATAAACCAAGATACTGTTGTCAGAATAGCTGCACCCCTAAATTGCACCCTTTTCCAAGTCCATTCAGCCCTCGGCCTCCTTGCTTCAGGAAGAGGGGTGAAGTGAGGGGAGAACCTTTATTACTGGTCCTTACAGCAAGGGGCTCCCTTGGTGAAAGACTGTCTACTTCTTAGTGTGAGATCCTGAACCTTCCAGGACATCCAAGACAGCCAGGCTTTGTCATTAAAAGATTCCTCGGGAGTCATGTGGAGAGCAAGTCTAGCGACAGGCTAGAGCTCTGTGGCTCTGAAATGGTACCCTTTACCCTTTAGCTGAGTGCCAGTTTTACTTTAAAAGCAGAATGCCATGCTTCAGTGCCGTAGTGTTCATTGGCGGGGCTGACAGCTTCTAGGAGTCACCAGAATCCTAAATTCTGAGAATAGGCTAGTGTGGATCAGTTGATTTCTTGGTATACGGCCAGCTGGTCACTAACATTTGTTTCCTCTTCCTGACACACAGCCAGACTCTCATCCCCAGGGTTTCCTTGCACTGAACAGAAACTGAGCTATAGTCTATGGGATGGAAATGAAATGCGCACCACTTGTAGACCTGACCCATGAAAATCTCCCGCATGTGCTGTCTGTCCCGTTCCTTTTCCCTTTGGGCTGTGACGTGGAGGCAGCAGCCCTGGCACAGCCTCCGTCAGCATCCTTCCCAGCCCTCGAACCTGTTCTGAGCAAGAAAAAAAATGTACTGGAGTTGAGCCTACGTTAATAAACTCCGTTACTGTCTTAAAAATTATTCTGCTTCCACCTCTTAGTACTGAGCATCTAAAGCCATCCAAAGAAATCTAATTGCCCTCCCTTGCCAATAAACTGTTAGCAAGTCTTAACTGAGGAGATCTGTCTCTCCTGGCATTCTCGCATCTGTCTCTCCTGGCATTCTGAGAATAAGTCCAAATTACTTCCAGCTGAAATAGAAAATAAACAAAACAAAACAGAATCTCATCTGCGATAGGCAGAATAATGGCTCCCCACAAAGATGTCCATGTCTTAATCCCCAGATTAGTAAATATATTACTTTACATTGCAAAAAGGACTTTGAAGATGTGATAAAGACTATTTATCTTGAGATGAGGAGACTATTGGGGATCATCTCAATGGCCCAATCTAATCACAAGAGAAAACTGGAAAGGGGAGGCAGGAGAGTGGGTCAGAGCGATTGATGGAGATTTTGATTCTTTCTGACTTGAAGATTGAGCAAGGGGCCATGGACCAAGCAATGCAGGCTGCCTTAGGAGCTGGAGAATGGAAATTCCCAAAGCCTCCAGAAAGAAAGACGGCCATATTGATGCCTAGATTTTAGCTCAGTGTGACCCATGTCAGGTTTCTAAAACTTACAGAACTGTAAGATAATAAATTTGTACTATTTTAACTTTTTACATTCAAGATCATTTTATGGTAGGAATGGAGAACTAATATCCCACATAAAACACTTAAACAACAACAAAAAGATGTATCTGTACCATAAACACATTTCAAGACCCTCTATGTATGATCTCAAATATCTGGATGTTGGAATTTTATAGCTGTGTAGACCAGCTTCATCTGAGGGCAATTTTGGAGTTTCCATTTCCAGGTTCAGTCAGAGTGTTGATGATCCAGACTCTGTGATTCGGTTGAAACTAAGGAAATGCCCAAGTCTCAGGAGAACGGTGAAATGTAGCCCTGGTGTCTACTAGGGTCATGGTGTACTCATCAGGACAAATAGCTAATCCTGTGATCAGGCCCTTGGGCAGGCAACACAATTAAGATTTTGTTTTCTTCTAAATCACTGCCCCTCCCCTACTGTTGACATGTGGCTGGATACTTCACTCCCAACCCAGAGTGTCCTTCTAATTCACACCAAGCAAAACAATTGGAAAATAAAACCTCATTGCCCAGTGGATGGAAGGGAGAAGAGAGGAAGAACTGCAAACACACATTTGGGAAGCAAGGCTGAATCAAAGGCTCCCAGAGTCAGATCTCATCCCTTTATGCCCATACTCGGTGTCTGACCTGGCATTATCCTCCTTGATCTCCGACTTCTTGAAACTCTGGGAAAGTGACTGATAGCCACGGCTGTACAAAGGTGGTGCGAATTAAAAAAGTGGTCGTCAAGGCTGATGACTAAGCCAAGCATCACAGGAACTTTCTGTTTCTCAGAGTACACCAGAGAGCCCTTTCAAGGACTCTGATGAGTTCAGTGTCTCTTCTGAGTGACACATACCTTTGTGTACTGAACATTCTTAGAGCTACAGTAATGTCCTCACGGTAGGTATAATCCAATTCTGAATATCAAATCGTATTGTCTCAGTACATAGTCATTGAGCTTTCTCTCACCGTGCAGGGGAATCCTGTGATCCTGTGATTCAGCGTTCAGCCTTACACTGGAGTCACTTGGAGATACATATATATTATGCATATGTAATCCATATAATAACTGTAAAGTCACCAAAAGTAAAGAATCATTAGATAAATTTACTTTGAGGAAGTACAGTCTAATTTATTTATTTACAGAATCAATGAATTATTCAAATAAATTTACCCATACTATTAAAAAGACGGTGCATTACTTTAGGCAGTGCTCCTTTTTCCTTTGTTTGAGTTGGTCCTCAGATCCTGTTCGTTGAACTACCCTCTTCTCCTACCCAATACATTGAGTTCAGTCAGTAGAAAAGAAAGCACTGTTTTGTATGTATAAGTAAATATATAAATAAAACCAAAAAAACCATCCAGGTAATGTATAAAAGGCTCCACTGATTCCTTGAAGAAATATGCACTACCAGAACACCGGAAACCATGTTTACTTGTTATATGTAGTCAGGTATTAAAGCATTTCCCACTGCTGACTGCTCACACTTTATTCCTGGGCAGCAGCCTGCTTTTTGGTGACGAGACCATGTGTAACTGATGCCATGGTAACGATACATCTGTCAGGGGGAAAGAAAGAGGGTGTGGATTATTATAATGCTGCATGGAACTCAGTTCTTCAGAAATTACCCAAAATATCAGCTGAGCAAAGTACAGCCAGTCCGAGAAGGATGCTGGCAGTTCCCGGGCCTGACGAGGAGGGAACAGTGTGTGCTTGGGTCCCTGTGTCGCTGCTTTGGCAGTGGCAATCTCGGTATGCTTTCTTGCCTTGGAAAAACTTCTGGGCACACATTTTCCCCCCGCCAGTGGTTGAAAATGTCAGTTACTATCAGACAGGTATAGATGGCCTTTTTAAAAAGCTAGAGGTGAACGAGCATGTGATCATTCTTGTTCTGCCAGTGGCTTGTTATGCCAGGTCACCAAGTATCTTCTGCCTATTGAGTGAGCCCCTTGTCTTCTGCTTATCCTCTGTAGACTGGTGCTCTTTGAACCTTTTTGCTCAATATTCCCTGAAAGAAGGTTTTAAAAAAACATATGTATTTGTTTTCATCATTTTAAAAATAAGGTGGAAAACATTGTGTATTATACAAATTGAAATGAGCTCAAGATTGATTGTGCGTGAAATACGTATTTCATGGCATGATTTGATACAACAGGCTTTAATGACCTTATTTGAAAAATATGTTAAATATGAACTCAATTAAAAATCATATATATACGTACACACACACACACACACACACACACACACACACATACACACATAGTTTATCCAGCTCATCCTAAAGAAATTCTGGTGATTCTAGAAAACATTGCAGTTAATTTGAAGAACAATCCATATCACCTATGTCTTCTACTGTGTTTTGAATTCAGAGCTTCCCAGTACCAGCCACCTCAGTCCTACAGCCTTATAGGCAGGATAAGGAGAGCGAGTGAGCCCGAGGCCTCCCCAACCTAGAATTTTAAGTGATTTAGACTTTCATTTGTAGAGCAGGAATGATGGCATTTTTCCTACCTAAAAGAGTACAAATGGAAATTAGGGATGTAGAAACCTGCCTATCCTTGCCCTGTACTTTCAGAAGGCCCCTTGAAGAGTGCTGGAGTAGACCACAGACATGATGTATTTGTCAGCTTGCATGGCCAGCTTATAAAGAGAAGGGGTTTATACGAAGCCCACAGTCTTGGAGGTTCAAGCCCAAAGACTGTATCAGTGTTCAGTGAGGACCACCTTTTTGCTGTGTCACCTCGTAATGTGTAGTGGATGGCAGTGATCAGTGGGCGTGCTGGGAACAAGCAAGTGACTGTGTCTTAAAGCAGGAGCAGCAAGCACTGGGCAGGGCCAGGATCACTTTTACAGCAGCCCTTCTGCAGAATGATCTTTTGAAGGCACACACTAGTGATCCAGGGATCGATGCTGGGCCCAGCTCCAGAAGGTCCAGGGCACTTCCCAATACTACCATGGTGAGGAAAAGACTTCTAACATGTGGGCCTGGGGTAACACATAAGTTACTGAATTGTTGTGGTACCCAATAAATGCTTTATAGAAGGAGGAACATGGGAAGCGTGAATGAGATAGACACGGAAAGAATATTTCCTACCTTCTGTTCTTTCCTCCTTCTGTTCCATGGATATTAGAACTTCTGAAACATTCTGCGCAACTCTCAACGTTTCTATTGTATTATCTGTCTTGGCCATTTTAATCTACATTCTTCAAGAATGGGAGGGGGAATCTTTTTGTCAATCTTCTACCTTTTGATTTTTGCTCCAGCTGCATCCATCCTGCTATGTGTTTTAATCATATATTCTTTTCCTTTTCAGCATTTTTCAGTTAGGTCTTGTATGAATCTGATACCTTCTCAAATCTCTTATAACATTCTATACTTATTTTGACTTGTATTTTTAATTTTTTTTCTTGTTTTCAAGTTCTGTTGTTAAAAGCTGTAGAGACTGCATTATGTTGGCAAAACAGATGGCGGCAATATCTATTATAGGGTTTGGTTCAGATTTTATAGTTGTTTTGTTTGTAGAACTTCTAAAAGATGGATCTCTTTATTCTTAGACTGCATTAAATATAAGGAAATTTCATTTGCTTAGTTCTGGCAACACAAATAAAATCGAAGTTCATATTACACAAAGGATTCCTGGCAAACACAGAAAACCCAATTAAGTCACGGTATAACAAGCAGATGACCTGGAAAATGGATTTGCCCTTGGGAAAGCAGATACTTACAACAATGTATAGTGGTCAGACTTGTTCTTCTCATCCAACTTTGGTATATTCCAAGAAGCTAGTGGTTAAATCTTACAGTAGTATTGTTTTTCCCTACTGATTTTAGTAACATTAACTTTTAGAACTTTAGAAACTTTCATGTTTCTCTGAAATATTTGTGTTGGCGTCAGTAAAGCTGGATATTTCAAGCTTAATTTTAGCTGTAAAACCTTTGGCATAAATTGGTGCTTCTCATAGTCTTAAAATATGATTATTAGCCATTGATAAGGATAGAAAAATCACTTAATAAGACTCTTTGCTTGGCATTGGTAAGGAAGGTGACACTGGAACCTTGGCTCCTTCTTGTCTTTCTCAGCTTCTTGGCCAGCATGAGGTGAGCAGGCCTCCTGTGCCACAGAATATGACATGCCATCCTAGGGCCAAGTGGCAGCACCCAGCAGCCATAGACTGAAACCCTGAAACTGTGAGTCAGAATAAACCTTTCCCTCTCGTAAGTTGATTATCTCAGGCATTTTATCATAGTAACAAAAAACTGACTACCAGACCCATGTATACACATGTGTTCCAGGTGTGACTCAACCCTAGTTTGAAGAACCCGGATGTACTATGTAGAACACTGGATTGGAGATAGAGACATAGGGGATCTAGCTTCACATTTGCCATAGATTCATGCTGACATTGGGCAAGTCAATCATTTAACCTGTTGCTCTCCATTTTCTTCTATGTAATTTGGTGGGTGAGTGCGGTTAAGTGGTCAGACTGAGTAATCACAGAATCTCTTCTATCGTGCTGTGTTGACATCCAGCCTTGCACGCCTGCCTCATGGTTCCTGAGGGCCTGTATGACTGCTCTTTGTAGACCATAAGGCCCATCGTAGACATGTTGCTGCCTTTGCCCCTTTCCTGCCTCGTAATTATGGTAAAGATTCTCAATTGTGGCATACACAGAGAATGAGCGGGGTCTCACCGTAGCTGACACATTATTCCTCTCCCCATTTTCTGTGCAGCTGGAAATATAAGCTACCCTCCCTGCATTTTCTTGGCAGGTAAACACATGGGCAAGTCAATTTAGCCTGTTTTCATATTCACCAGCCTTTCTTTCCACTCCATTGTGTTCTCCCTTATTGAAATGTAATTATTCCTTCAAGGGTCAGCCACAGAAATATTTTCATATAAGCTTTTTAATAAACAGCTGAAACTTTGTATGAACTTTTTAAAGAAGTGACTGTCAGCAAAGGCCTTTGCTTTAGGCCATCCAAATTGCTATATAAAGTACACTTCCTAAATTAACCGGATCATATGAGCCACGAGAACAAGCATTGCTCCTCTCATTAAGCCTTCTTAAGCCATCTCTCCGGGCCACACCGAACAGTCCTCCCCAAAGTGGGACACTGTGTGCCCTGTTTGAAAGCTGGTGTGATCAACATAGTTGGAATTGCTGAGATGAGAAGGGGAAAGAACGGGATGCTTTACAAATAGGGAGCTGCACGAGGTCCTTCGCAGAATTCATTATGGCTGAGATGACTCTCCTGGGAAATAATTACTCCCTGACCTCCAGGTAGTAGAGTGGTCTCCACCTCATGTCTCAAGGTCATACTAAGTAGGCAGCAGGCCTGGCCACAAATCCAGCCCTGACTGTGGGCCAGCCCGGCCATACCTAATGCCAGCCCCACTGCTGCCTGCCTTTCCTTCCCACCACCTACACTGAATGCTGTGATGATCTGGCAGCTGAGGTACAAACTGTGTTTGGATCTCTGCTGGGTTGAGAACGAGGACCATTTCAGATCACACCTCCAAAGTACAATGCAAGACTCTTGCTCAAGCTAGAAACATTTTTAAATGGCTGAGTCCCTTAGTTGAGCTTACAGTGATAAATGTGTGCATGGGTGTGCATGCATGTGTGTACATGTGCTGGAGATCACACCCAGGGCCTTGCACATGCTAGGTAAGTACCCTACCACACAGTGACATGTACAAGCCAATGGCAGTCATCTCTAATGGCTTCTGAACTAAGAGGAGACCAGTAACTTTCTTCCCTAGTCTCTCTTCTTAAAAAGGACAGCAATTAGTGTTGTAGTTCTCCAAAAGAAGTCCTAAATTCAGAAATCTGTTGTTGAAGCTTTTGGTTAGACAGATCATCCTGGTTAAACTTACAATTTTTGACTTTCTTGATAGTGCAAAAGGAATACACATTTAGTTAAAACTGTACTTTAAATGGTGAGTTTTATCTTTTCCTGACCTAATGATATAATTAAGATGCTCTCTTGCTAGGCACGGGGGTATGCCAGTCAGATAACCAATTACAAGGGAAACCAGCTGATACTCTACAGTCTAGTGTGTCACTAGCGACAGTGTTTAGTAGGTTAGGTGTATTAAATGCATTTTTAAAAATGTATTTTTGGCTTAGAATATTTGCAATATAGGACAGGTTTATCTGGACGTAGCCCCATCCTAAGGGGCAAAGGGCATCTGTACCTACATTACTGAGAGTACTTTATGGCATAATAATGCAAAGCTTAATGAGAGCAAGCTGCCTCTGCCTACGTCTGGAGTCAGATTAAGTTATGGACTCTGTCAGGCTCTTCCAGCCTCTCCCTGGAACTGTGGGAGAGGGAGAGAGGGACAATCCCTCTTTCAGAGGAAGGTAGACACTAACAACTTCCCCCGGTGCCTGGCTTTCAATTCACAGAGACGTTAACCCCCAAAGCAGGGGCTCACTGTACATGCACGGGAGCCGTTGGAAGCCCCTGTCCTGGCTGAATGTTGGGTTGCCCAGTAGGCAGTCAAGTGAAGTAGAGAAATGACAGGCTTTAAAGCCTGATCCCCCCAAAGTTGAATTCCAGCGTTGTTCTCACTCTGCTGTGTGACTTCGGGCAATTTACTTGACATCGTGGGATCTCAGTTTTCCTGTCTGAGCAACAAGGATAAAGTACATACACTTAAAGACTGCTGAAAGATTAGGCAACAAGAAGGCAAAATGGTGCAAGTACCTTGGGAAAGAATTTGGCAGTTTCTTACAGAGCTCAACATAATCATACCGTGTCATTTAGCAGTTACAGCCCTCTGTATTTACCCAAATGAGTTGAAAACTTACATCTACACAGAAACCTGCAAAGAGTGTTTACAGCAGCTTGATTCATAAATGCCAAAACGTGGAAGCAACCAAGACGTCCTTTAGTAATTGAACGGGTAAAATTGTGGCTTATCCATGTGATGGACTATTACTCAGCAATAGAAGAAAGACACTAACAAAGCCTTGACAAGACATGGAAGCCAGTCTGAAAAGGATACCCACTGTGATTCCAGCTCTAGGACGGTCGGGAAAAGACGAAGCTATGGAAATAGTAAGGGATCAGTAGTTGCCAGGGACTCAGGAGGAGGGGGAGGTAAGGGATAAACAGGTGGAGCACAGGGGACATTTACAGCATCGAACTGTTCTGTGTGATTCATAATGGTGGATATGTGATACTACACTTTTGTCAAAACCTGTAGAACGTACAATGCAAAGAATGAACTCTGAACTGTGGACTTTGGTAAATAACAGGTGTTCTAAGAAAGGTTTTTAAAATATGTAATACTAGGAGAGAGACGTGATGGGGAAGTGGTTAAAGTATGTTACGTGCATGTACAGATTTGCCAAGTGAAACCTACTAATCTATATAACCAGTGTACATTAATAAAAAACGTGGGAAAAAGATTTTAAAAGATGATGTACGTAAACTACTTAAGTTCCTGATACTTGATAAGCTCTAATAAATGGGGCTATTTATTTAAAGTTATTTAGGCATATTTTCTGTTCTGGTTAAATGCATGAACTTAATAATAATTGATATTGTTATTTTAAAATCTAGTTGGTTACCAAATGAGAATTAGATATCCTTTGTTACCATAGATTGGTTCAAGAGAATGTGATATTTTTCCCTCTTGCTTCCTGTATTGAGCCAAGTTAATGATAATTTGTTGCCAAATCCAAGGAAAGCAAACTCTGGCTTATGCATGGCTTTTCTTTTAGTCACCATGATTTATAGTCGGTATAAAGTTCGGATCTGGACTTGCTTAGTTATAATGCGATTGCAGTATACTGCATCTTGATTTCATTTTTGTCAGGTCCTGTATTGTTATGTAAAAGCTAACTTTAATCAAGAATTGCTCTGCTATGTGTCCTGCATAAAATTTCTTCTCATTTGTATCAGGTTTGGTTTTTTCCCCCTTTCTTTGGGGGTATGGTTTAAATTACTGTGGGAAGAAAAGGCAGGAAATATAAATTTAAGTGAAATGTTAAATCATAAAAAATTACATCACAAAACATTAAAGCATTGTATGGAAAACTTTGCCAGCATCTGATGGAACAGAAGGGACCATATAGTTACAACAGAATTAACACCTGCTTGGTAACTGGAACTCCCACACATCCAAGCTCCTTTTCTTACTAGATGCTAGGAATCTAGGTCTGTGGAAAGTTCCAAAATATCCAAATCCAACAAAACTTGAAACCATCGTAACAGTATGCAAGTTGTCAAGAACATACAATAAATAGTCTCTGGATTTTTACAAAGCACTAAAAACTAAATGCTACATTTATGTCTTTGTCTTTTTTACCTTCTCATTTGACAGATTTTATTTTTTTTAAATTTTTTATTTTTTTATCGGTGCCAGGGATAGAACTCACGACTGCCTGATTGCAAGGCAGGCGCTTTTGCTGCTGAGCTAAATCCCCAGCCCCGTTTGACAGATTTTAAAGCAGGGAGGGCTGTGCCTCCAGGGCTTGCCTGGTAAGCACAAGGTCATAAGTTTGATCCCCAGTACCAAAATAAATAAATAATAAAAAGGAGACACACTTTTTGCCTGGCAAGCATGAGGTCATGAGTTTGATTCCTGGTACCCCTCAACCCCCTCAAAAATAAATAAAATTTAAAAAAATAACCAGGGAAAGTTGAGACAGAAACTTCCTTCTTTTTCCATGGTATTTTCATTCCCTTTACACATCTTGCTTCTACATTTTATAATACATTCACATCTTCATAACTGCCTATTAGAGAAATCCGAATGTCCAGTCCAGTTGTTTTTTCTGTCCCACCTCTGCCACTGTTTTAGGTTGAGTTCTCTGACTTAGGCTCTAGGGTGTGTGACAGCTGATCTCAAAGCCAGGGAGCCCTCAGTGGTCTGCAGCAAGGGCCACTTTCTGGCTAGACCTGCGCTTGGCCCGAGTCCTGTGGGCATTCAGGAACCCTTTCCCCCAGCTGCCGAAAGTGTCACAGAACAGGGACTGACTTGCAGCCAGAAAATACTGCTCCCAGACTGAAAGCCCAGCATGCAGGGAGAGGTGGCGAAGGGCACGCAAGGCAGCAGAGTCGGTTGTCAGGGTCTGGTGGCCTGCAGAGGGTTCAAGGCTGCCTGCCGGCTTCCTGCAGGGACTTCTCTAACCACAAGTACAAGCTATGCTTTGGTGCTGGGTATACAAATACGGCGTTCTCACGACTCCTGTCCCTCAAACAGGATCCGGTTTCTTGGAGTGAGTGAAGTGTTCCTGTTGAGGGCACACACTGTGTTCCGGGGCAGGGCAAGGCGAATCCTCGAAATCACTGGCTGGATTTCCAGTTGAGACCAGGACTCGGGCGAGAGGAAACCACGAGAGGCTGTCTTCATCCTCTGTTCATGTGGGGTTTGAATGAGACACACAGAGTCACATTGCCCCCCCCCCCCCATTATACAGGGTTCGAGTGGGGTTACCTGGTAGGCTTTCAGCCTGACTGTACTGTCACTTGTTCGAAGGAGGTGTTTTCTTTGCCCCCACGACAAATCTTAGAATCTTGTATGGGTGGCAGAGGCTGACACTCTAGGAGTGGGCGCTGAAGCTGGCTTTTGCCATGATATCTCGGACACTTTGTGGATGCCAGGGGGAAGCAAGCCGGAAGTCTGGGGCTGGCATTCAGGAGACCTGGCTTCTCAGCTTCTCGCCCTCACCCTGAGCACTGGGCTCTTCTTTCCAGCTAAGGACAGGGGCCAGATGTCTCAGAAGACATGTTTTTCGTATGAGTTAATATTTTTATTTTGTTTTCTATTTTTTTCCCTTCAAAGGGTCACCATTACTTTAATTCTGATCTTCACGTGGTAGGTCCTTATCCTGATGATTCAGGAGTAATCATCAGAGAAACATCATGAAACAATCTCATTTTTCTTTTGAACCATTTGCAGCTAACATTCTCCTCTAAGACAAGGAAGTCATTTTTATAACTCAAAATGGACAGAACCACATTTTGTTGCTGAAAAACCAAGTATTTAGATTTAAAGATGATGGGATCCCAAAAGGTGCCTAGTACCAAAAAGTCAGCTTGCCTTCCATCCCCACCCACCCGTCCTCCCTAGCTCCTTCCTAGGGCTGGTTCTCATTCCTGATTTCTGCTACAAGTCAGATGGTCTCGGGTGCTCATTTCCCACATGGGAACATACCTGCTCGGTCTTCTGGTTACACTCCCTGCCTCAGCCAGCTTTGCCTTCACGTGTTGGCAGGTGGGAAATGGGGAGATGCCCAGGCACTGGGAATGAGGGAGGCCAGGCCTGCAGGGGTTTGCTGAGTTAGAAAGATCTGCTGCCCACTCTTCTGGGGGCAGCATGTGCAGGGCAGAGGGACAAGGGACTGGGCGCTGCCCAGTGACAGCAAGAGCGACAGACAGTGGGCACCCTCTGACCCTAGCAACTAGACAGGAATAAAAACAACCAAGTGAGAGATGAAGAGGGGTTCTGTGGCAGGAAAAACTACTCCCCCAAATCCCCGCCCTCCAAATCCAGAGCAGGGCCCAAAACACTGTGAGAGATGGCCTGTCCCTAGAGCAGCCTCACCTTAATCCAAGGTCAGCCAGGTCAGCCAGGGCTGCCAAGAAAGCTGCCTTCCGGTTTCAGTCTATGATCCACAGACAGCTCTGGCAAGATCTGTAGCAAAACGAACAATTAGCCAGTTCATTATGTTGATGCCACTCTTTTACAAAATAAGACCTTTTCCCTTAATTAGGGTTGTGACAGATAAAAGTATATTCCCAGCCGACTCGTGCAGTCCACATGGGCAGACCTATTATCCCTGCTTGGCCTGCCGTCTGTGTGTGAGCGTTCACTCTGTATGCACAATGTTGGCAGCTTCACAAAGGACTCCGGAGCAATAAACACAGGGCCTGCTTCCTGCCCTTCGTCCAGAAGAGAATCGTCATTCAGCCACATGGTCCACGCCAGCAAACCCGGGTGGTTCAAGAGCAGGACAATAAAGCTCGCAGAGGGAGTGGGGCTGTCCAGAAATGGGTTCATGTGAGGAGGAAAACACTAGTAAGTCTTGGGGTCACTTCAGACAAGGAATTTAGTGCAAAAGAGAGGAGGCTAACAGGGGCCATGAATATCACCCCAAAGGCAGAAAAAAGAGCTTGACTGAGAACCCAGACTGCCCACATTCATATTTTGGTGAATGCACTTCTGACCTGTGTCACTTTGGGCAAGTTGCGTCACCTCTCTTTGCCTCAGTTTCCTATTTAACAGAGCCAGACTATCGTGCTGTCTCTGGGGCTGGTGTGAGAATTGAGCAGGTTAACACGTGGTGAACACCTCGAGCAGTGCCTAGCGAGGAAAGCATGTCCTCTGCACACAAGACGGGCAGGGGCAGGCAGCGGGTCATAACAGGTAATGGAAGTAGACTCAGTGGTGGAGACCTACCCTGCCATACCCACTGGTATCTTTTGACAGGAGACTTACTCAAAACAGGATCTTGAAAAATATCACACAAAGAAAACAAGAGTTTGAATGGTGTTCTTCTCCAGTCCAGACCTGGGCGGGTTCTGCATATCTCATCTCGCCTTGGAATCTGTACTCTGACTGCTCTCAGACACCTCAGACGTTATGTTCAGAGCCGTCCCTGGCTCCCGCTTCTGCCCTCTCCTGCTGTACCTTTTCTATTTCAATACCAGCCACCTGTTCACTCAGGATGGAAACTCGACAGGCAGTTGTCCTCAGGGCTGCCTTCTGCGTGGTCCTGATGGAGTCCATCTCCTCTCTCCTTTGCCGCTCCCTCCAGCCTGCTCCAAGAATCCTCCTCATTTCTCCTCCGTGGTAACTTTGTAACCAGCCTTCCTGCTTTACTCCTGCCCCAAGGCCAGAAAAGCGATGGGGCACCTCTAAGTAGGGCAAGTGTACCGCCCTTAGAATCTGCCGCGCGGGACCAGGTTCCCCCAGTGCTGTGCCACTCCGCGGGGACCCTTGTGATCTGCACGGTCACTCACCCGTATGTCATAGTCCTTCTCTGCGATCCATCCTCCCGGCAGCAGTTGGCGTGAGTGCCTCTCCTCCCTGATAGTACTGCTGCCCCTAGTCTTTTCTGGCTTCCTGTGGCCCAACTCTGTCCTGTCTGCAGTCCCACAGTGTCATTTCTGGCTTTGCTATCAAGCAGCATTAACCAGGCATGAGTTTTGGGGCAGATCATATGATGCTAGCTCCTGCAGAAAGCTGAGAGACACTGCCTAGGTCACGGGCCACAGACCGAGCACAGAGCTGCAGTCAACCTGTACATCCACTTTTGTTTGGTTCACACAGCAGCCTTTAAAGTGTTTGGATTAGTTGACACTGTTTAAAGTGGAGAGTTTCTCTAAAATCGGAATCTGTGGCTTCTTCTCAAAGATTACAAGATGTAGAGATGTGCGACCCTCCTGCTTGGAGGGTGATATTAATGGATGGCTGCTGAGTGGCAGCCGTCCCGCTTTGGTGGGATGTGCCTTCTGTTTCTCCCTAGCCCCTGTTGCTTCCTGTTGTGTACACATTTATATTCTCTACAGGCCTCTGTGGACATTAGCACTGGATTCCCTAACCTGGTTCAACTCTTTCAGTGTGCTGCTGTGAAAGGTGAGGCCAGAAAAATGGCCCTTCATGCATTAGTGTCTAGTTCATATGCCAGATCATGAGCCATCTCAGGGCTGCCGACTCTCTAGTCTGTGCTGTCTCTGATAGAAGCACATGGTGCAACTTGGTTAATCATTTTCCCTGCTGTGATTACTACTCAGCATGCCCTTTCATTGTTTTTGCTTTTATCTGTGACCACATGAAAATTAGAACATATAGTCTGAAGGGCCAGGACGATGTTCTTAAACTGTACTCCACTTGACCGTGTAACTCAAATTAGAAAGGTGGAAATATAGAGAAGGCTGAAAATGACACGGAAAATAAAACCAGGATCTCTTCCTTGATGGTTTCAGGCAGGAGGGGACCTAGCTGGACTGTCATTTTTAGGGACATGAAAATGAAGAGGGCAGGCAGGCTGTAGTGGTACACACCTGAAATCCCAGCACTCAGGAGGCAGAGGCATGAGAGGAGAAGATGGCTGCAAGTTCAAAGCCAGCCTGAGCCACATGGTGAGTTCAAGGCCAGTCTGAACTGTCTAGCGAGACCCTGTCGCAAAAAGACCAAAAAACAAAACAAAATAACCAAACCAAACCAAACAAAAAGAAAGGGAAAAATGAAGAAAGAAACAAAAAAGAAAGAAAATGGAGAGGTAGACAGCATTTAGTCAGTGGCAGCAGAAGGGCAGGGGGCCAGATCTGTGGGCTTGGTGCACCGTACTGTGCTGTGTTCCTTAAGAATTACTGTACACAGATCTTTCTGGAATAAAAGGAAATGTACCAGTAATGGCTTTTACTAATCAAGAGGAACTGTGGCAAACCGTAGTCCCAGAACCAGGTAAAAAAAAGCCTTCCCGTTTTCTTCAGAGAAGGCAGCTGCATTACAGCACGGGGAAATTAGCCTTGACAACAGCCAGACCCTCCTGACTTCTGCATCCTCTCAGTACCTTGATAAATCTGTGCCTGAGCTGAGAGACAAGATTACTCTATGTCATCAACAACTCCAGATCTTGTCCTCATGGCACCCCTGGGCTCCTTCCATCTGAACTGTAGAGAGGTGCATCATTTATAAGGAGGAAAGGGTGGGCCAGGATCCCAAGAGAAGCCATGAGCAGGACCTCAGTATTATACTGCTTTTGGGTTTTATCCCTATCGAATTATTCTGTTTTTTTTTTCCCATTGGAATTTAGAAATGTTTAATAATAACTCGAGATATTTCCTTTATCTGTGTTAAAGTGTGATTAGCGTTCCCATCACTAGGATACAGTACCTGATACAATTTAAAGGACAAGAAGTTTAATTTGGCTCACAGTTTTGAAGGATTCTGTCCTTGTTCCGCTGGCTCCAAGGCAAGAGCATCGTGGTGGAAGGGCATGGTGCAACAAAGCTGCTTAGAGCATGGTGGCTGGAAGCAGAGCAGGGGGACAGTGCCAGAGAGGAAGGGGTGAGGACCACATATAGTGCTCAAGGTCACACCTCCTTGGCCCACCCAGACACACTCAGGAGCAAGCTGTACTAATCTGCTAGGGGAGTGAAGTTAATACATCAGGATTAACGGTCACAGTCCATCCAGTGTCAATTTAACGTTCAAAGACATCTCCTTTCTAACACAATAAAGCTATCCCAAGTGCAACTGGAAGCACAATAATCTCTTATGCAGAGTCTCAGCATTTCTAGCATTTTTCAAGAGTCCAAGCCTTTTGAGACTCAAGGCAAATGCTTGCCATGAACCTTTGTAAAAATAAAAAATAAATTATGTAATACCAAGGTGCAGTGGCACAGGATAAACATTCCCATTCCAAAAGGGAGAAGTAGAGGGGTAGAAAAAGAGTTACACCTAAGCAAGACCAGTGGCCAGCGAAGCAAACATTAAATTTTGTAGCTACATTATCTATAATGAAGGACACACAGTGATAAAATGTGAGCTACACAAGGCTTGGGCATTCCCACCCCTGTGTCCCTATTAATTGCAGCCCACATGGCATCTCTCATGGGCTGGTGTCACTCAACAGCCTGCAGTTGTTCCATGTTCCTGGAATTGGCCACTTCCTTGGGTTGCCATTGTACTTTTGGCTTCATTCCCACAGCTTCGTACTCTGCCCTATCAGAGGATCCTTGCCTGGCCCTCTGGGCCTTCCTTTGCATTCTTCATGCCAGTAAAATTAGCATCAGGTGGACAACACCAGTGCCTGCTGAAAGCAGAAGCAGTATCCAGGCCCTCTTGGACTGTGATTGCAGCAGATTCTGAGTGCCTGGATAGCTGAGCATGGTAAAATTAATCCTGGGTAAGCAGTTCTCTGGGAGGCCTTTCTTGAGCAGGGATTCTAGGGATTCTCTTCTCAAACAAAGGGTCAGCACTTTTGCACTCTTGAGTCTGCAGTGAATGGAGTTTGCTGATTTCTGAGATTCCTCAAAAACATTCTGGGCTACAATTTAAGTTTTCAAAATTCTATACTCACTTTTTTCCCACCATAAATTTAGCAAAAAGTAACCAGCAGTACCCATAGTACAGTCTTAACATTGGTCTGTCATGACAGTTCCTTCACCAAGTCAGTTAGCCTGCTGCTCTTAATCTCAGTCTTCTGTGAATTCTCAGGACATGGGCACAATGTAGACAAATTTTTGACCAGAGTGTAACATGTTTATTTTTTAGTTCACCTGCTTAATCTCAGTTTAAACCTCCCAATCTGGGCCTTTACTGTCCACATTATGTCAGCATTTTAGTCATCCGAGCTCTGGCCAGAATCACCAATGAAGCTCTGTTGTGCAGCATTCTAAGACTTCTCTTACCTACATTTCTAAGCCTCTCTAAACTCCTCCTCCAAACCAGTTCCCACGGCTTCTAAACCACATTGTCAGGTAGAGTTACACCAATGACTCCATGTCTCCGATAGGAATCATTAGCTTTTTCATTATTGAGACACAGTACCCAATACCCTCAAGTAAAAGAGAAGAGGTTTAGTTTAGCTCACAGCTGTGGGAGATACAGTTAACGGTAGGGTGGCTCAAAGGCAGAAACACCATGGCAGAGCAAAGCTGCTTAGTTCATTGCAGCCAAGAAGGAAAGCAGGAGAAAAATGCCAAGAGGATCGGGGGAGGGACCATCGTTGTTCTCAAGGTCATGCTCCTACGACCTTCCCAGACATACACAGGAGCACGCTTTGCTAATCTGCTAAGTATTTCTTAACCCAGTAAAGTCAACATGTCAGGATCAAGGATTACGAAGGGTGGCCAAGAACTTCTGCTTAGTTTAACACACTAATGATTGAGGCAGGATAATCAGAATATTGTACCAGTAGGACAGATATTTTCCTCTAAACCTAGAGAAGTCAGATGCTCTTTCAAACCTCTGAGTCATTACTCAAAAGTGGAAATCAGATTTATGAGTCTATTGATTGTCATCTCCTCCAACCAGACTAATGAGCATGATGATTTATTCAAATAAAATGTACTCATTTAAGAATAGACTTACATTGTTGATTTTGTTTCCAGAATCCCAAGACCTTTATCTATTTTTCTCTTTTAAAAATTACCAAAAGAATGAGTAACGGATCAGTAACTGACACTATTTTCTTTTCTTTCTTGCTCTGCGGCAAAAATAATTTTTGAAAGTTAACTCTGCTGTGATGTATTTCCATTAACTGAGTGGATTAACTGAGGATAAAAGAGGGCTTCATTTTTCTTTTAAGAATTTGCTGTTGCCAAGTTCTTTCAGCCAAAGCATGTTGGTTCCTTGTTAGTACCTCTTCAGTTCAGGCACTTTACTTATTTGGAATATGAATCCATTGATCTTCTCATCTTTGTCTAACCATCCTTTTAGAAGTGAGGACCCCAGGAGGGACCCCTCCTGTCTCTCAGGAGCTAGTCTTATTTCCTAGTTCTGTTCCCCAGTTTCCTTTGTGCTCCCAAGCTCCTCTCTCTCTCAATAAATCTTTCCCACTCAACCCCCATTGTTCCTAGGAATTCATTCTTCGACTGCGAGGCACATGAATGTGACATACCAGGTTCTGGAATGCAGTTTGTGAAGATGGCTTTTCTTTGCAAGGAAACAAAGCTCCTCACCTTCTGCTTTGTGACCACAGAGTCTGCCATGCCTGTTTTACCCGCTTACCTCTTCATGGAAGAGCAATACATTGTCCATTTGATTGACAAGTAACAGACCTAGGAGAGTCAGACGTTTGGGAGTTGAAACAAATTTGGCTTTATTGGAGCCTTTACAATGACTGCCCGCTGGACGTATTGGTCAGTAGGGAGCTGCCCAGGAAGCCTTGGCTTGTCTGGAGAGAGTATCATTCATTGTGATGAAGCTGAAGCTCTCTTTGTATCTGTATATCACTCTGTGTGTGCAGCTCACTTGTGCTCAGTGTTCTCAATTTACTCATTCTATAGAGACTCTAGCACAGCACAGGCGAGTGCTGACAAACCTGGGCTCTCAGCACCAAGTACGTACCACTGAATTTGTCTGCTCAGAAGAGCATTATCAAACCGGCCCACTCATGTGCTGTACCTGCAGAGTATGGAAAAACATGAAGACCATAAACACTTTTTAGATATGGCTTACTGCATATGGACCTTCACTGAGCAGATCTCAGATTGTTCTAGAAAATTAGGGGGAATTGTTCAGCACTTTGAAGGAAGAGAACAAATAGTAGAAGATGGAATTGGAATGGCTCATGCAGAACATGTACCGGGCACTGCAGAGAATGTACGGGCATATATCCAAGCTTGTTTTTCTGATCTACATGCACCTGTATCATCAAGAAGAAATAGCTGTAAATGTTCTTGATGATCTTGTTCGTGAAAAACTGATCTAGCTCAGGCAACAAGAAAAAAGGCAGGATTATTTTGTTGTCCCAAGCTTCAGCTGCCTGCCTCCATGGTAAAAAACCTTAGCACCAGGATGACGGCAGAGTTGTCTTGGCAAAACAGGAAATTACACGATAATTGGAAATGTTGCAGAAACAGCAACAGCAGTTTACAGAGGTCACAGCTTGTATTCAGTCGGATGCCGGCATCCCTGACACCTTCACAAAGGTAGAGTTCATACGGGACCCAAATGAAAATCGGAGTTATTACATTGGGATTCGATGGTGCTGGAAAAACTATTTTGTTTAAGTTAAAACAGGATGAGTCCATGCAGCCCTTTCCAACAGTTGGGTTTAATGTGGAAACTGGAATGTAAAAATCTAAAATCCACCATTTGGGATGCAGGTGGAAAACACAAATTAAGTCCATGGTGGAAACATTATTACCTCAGTATGCAAGCTGTTGTATTTGTTGATAGCAGTCATTGAGACAAAATTAATGAAGCACATAGTGAACTTGCAAAGTTGTTAACAGAAAAGGAACACCAAGAGGCTTTGCTCCTGATTTTTGCTAACGAACAGGACATTGCTGGAGCACTGTCAGTAGAAGTTCTGTCAGTAGAGGAAATCACTGAACTTCTGAGTCTGCAGAAGCTGTCGCTTGAAGTGGGATAGGACTGTCTGAAGGCTGAACGGGCTGTCATAGCAACTTACAGCTGCTGGGGTATGAAATGTTGCTTGATTTCAAATGCTGCAATTATTTAGTTTTGTGGTTAAGAGGTATTTCGCATGTAACATATAAGAAATTCTACATCACAAATATAAGAGTTAGCTAAGAATGTGCATAAAAAAGAATCTCGGACTGCTTACGAAAGATGCTTTTAAAAAATATTCTATGACAAAATTTGAAGTATCAAAGCAGATTAGAATGCATTAAATAGAGATTTCTTGGATACATATGCATTTACTTAAGTTTTCCAGATTATATATTACCCCATGTGTTGGGGAAGAAGTTGTCACAGGGACACTATAGGTGCAGGTTTTGTGTTTCACTGAGAAAAACAGATACACCAGCTGCGTGCCTGGCCGAATCCATGCAGAGCAGGGAAGTCGGAACTTCTTTAACATACCTTGTCACTGAGTTTGGCAGTACTGGGTAATAGACAGGGCAGTTGCTTAATGAATAGATAAATTGCATTTGGAGGTAATAGGATTACTTCAGTGTTTAGTATAAGAACATCTTTACTGGAAAAAAGTGTAAGCTACAATGTTGATATTTTATACCATGTTGTATTAAAACTTTCCTCCTAACGTATTTTGTAAAAAATACAGTGAGAACAAAACGTTATCTAACCAGGCCTGAAAGTCAGATTAGCACTACTAAACTAACAGTAATTAATAAAACTGTGAAAGCCATTTGCTCTTCACCCAGGCTTCTTCCCTCGGCCACAGCTCAAAATTGGTCCTTCCATTTTTCAAAATACTCTTTTTAAAACAGTCTATCCTTTGTAAAAGTGACTGTAGGTAAAATATAGTCAGTCACACCAAGAACCACTGGTTAGCTTACATAAAAGAGAACCAAATAGAAAACTACCTTTCTCTTAAGAGTTGTTGTTCCAAACAGTGGGAAGTGCCCGTTACTTATTTTTAAAGTATTTCCCAAAATAAGTGCCTTTATTCGACAGAAAAACATGATTAAGGCTTTTTATGACAAAGTCTCATAGCTATTTAAGAGGAAAGACGTGTCCACAGAAGGAAACCAACTCTCACAAAGTTTACATTGTTGAGTGGTGTTATGAGTAAACGTGAGAACTCTTCATGCTATTTAAGTAGCTAGAGTTTTTTTGTTTTTTTTTTAATGCTCTTCATGCTTTGGGAGGGCGTTCTACCTTCCACCTGATCAGTCGAATTGTAAGGACAGTGAGATCTGATGACCAGATGTCACTTCGGTGGCACTGTTTTGGGTCACTTCAAAATTTTCACGCTTCAAAATATTTTAAACAGTAGTTTAGAAAACAAAGCACTTAAAGCCCATCAGCATTATGGTTAATATGTGAATAAGTGTATGCCTTGTATTTGATTTTTCAAGTAAATGGTCATGCTGTTAAAGGAGTCTGTATGATGTTTTGGAATTAAATTATTTAATAGTCGACTAATTTCAGTATAACTGAAAAATAAAAATGATGTTGCATTTGCCTGGAGCTGGGAGGAGTGAGGCCTTTTCCCTGCCTGTTGGGGGCTTGCACAGAGTTGGAGGTGATGAATGTGTGGGGTGCAGGGTGGGTTAAGGGGTGATGGAGGCGGGCATGGACGGGGAAGGCGGCAGAGAGAGAGGCAAAGCTCTAGGAAGGGAGACACCTATAAAAGCTGTCCTGTGGAGCTGATGTCAGCAAAACCCCGCTGCGCAGGGCTGAGCAGCGGTCAGACAGCAGGGAATCTGTAGTCCTGGCGCCTGGGGAGCCTCTGCTCTCTGTCCACAGTGAAAACGCCTTCAGTGAAGGACTCTGTGACCCAAGCTGATGCAATAATGAAACAGTGTTTTCCAGCGGGCGGAAAGTTGCCCTCCACGGGCTCCAGTTGGGTGTGTGTCTTGCTTTTGTTTGAAATGCTGTGCTCCAGGGCTTCCTGGAAATCTCCTGCATCTGCGGGGCCGCCCGCTTACCTCCCTCTCACCTCCAGGCCACCTCCAGGATGCGCCCTCTCCTTTTCAGTCTCAGCACCCCCTCAGCTGCTTCCAGTAATTGATTGTGCAAAACAAAACCAAAAGCAGATGGGACATATGTAGATAAGCTGTTTTGTTTTCCATCCCTGTAATTTCCTAGGTTTGATAGCACTTCAATTTTCTAACCATAAAAGCTGCTTGTATGCTCTTTGGAACATGCACAGAAATACCACCAGGGAGCAGGCTAAAAGAAACTCCATGCCATGGAGTTTTCTATTTTAAAAAAAATAGATACCTTGCTGCTGTTAGAGGGGAAATTTTTAAAAATTGTTCTTGTTCAAGTTCAGGTTATTTTTGGGACTACTTGTGCTCTTCGGTTTACAGTGGGTTGTGTCCTGATAAACCCATCCTGAGTTAAAAATATCCTTCGATGCAAATACATGTAACGCACCTAACCCACTGAGTGTCCCAGTTTAGAGCACAGTGCACCGCGAGGGTCCAGCGTGTCTCTTCCCGACCCTGACTCACCACCACGGCTCAGTGGCTCACATCGCACAGCACTAGCCCAGGAAAAAAGCTACCATTGAAATCTGAAACAAGGTTTCTCCTGACTACTATCACTTTTGCTCTCATTGTGAAGTTGCAAAAATCACCAGTTGGGGACTGTTCCTGTGACACCAGAGAATAGTTTGGAACTGTGTGATAGACAAAGCCAAACTCCAGCCCTCTGTGGAGTGGTTTTCCTGAAGGCACCCACTGCAGGAAGTCATAAAATCGAGGTGCTCCTGGTGTGTCCTGTCCCTTGCGTGGGGAAGAACGTGCCAGGACTATATGGACCTGCAAGAGGTGGAAGCCACCACTGGACAAGGGAAGCATTGTTGTGGGGAGATGGGAGCTGATTCCAGGGTTCGCTTTAAGCCACTCATCATTTTGTCAAATTCTGTTGTTTTTTCAGTCAGATAAACATTAAAAGCAGTACTTCATCAGCTTGTAAATCAATCATGAGAATATGTCTCTGCCATTGTTGGTATCTGGTAAAGTGCACTTAACCCCTAGATTATCAAAGCCACTTCTCTCCTGGATCCTCAGGCTGCAGAATGAGCTCTGGGAGTGATCTTCCCTGCTGAGTTCTCTCTCTGTGTTGGCTCCGGACTCAGCCATTCAGCAGATGTCTCTGGGTGTCTGCGCAGTTTGAGACTGATACTTGAATTGGCTTGAAATTGCTGCCCAGTAATCCTTTCTCTCAAGGGGTTTGTTGACGTTCATAGAATGGGACAGAGGCTAAGCAGAGCGGAGAGATGCGTGCAGAAGCACACAGACGTGTGACAGTTCAGTCACTTCCTAGTCTGGGTGGTTTGGGGCAAATCATTCAGCATCCTCCTAAGATGAATGACCTCCTTTATTACAAGGTGACGGTGATGGCTTTAATAGGGCAAGTGCTTCATTCATCTTCCCCTCTTCCTTGTTTTAAATTGAGACAAAGAGGGAACAAACTTACGTAAGCACGCTTAGAAACCGGAAGGTGCTGGGTAGAGACCATTTCTAAGCTTAGAGCAGAGCATTTTTGTATTAATCAAATAGAAGAGAAGGCAGTGACTTACCTTGCTTCACTTCTCTGTTATCTACCTGGTAGCTAGCAGGGAACATATAGGATACGTCAGCCCAGCAATGAGGAATAACAGTATTGGCTCAGGGAATCTGTTTTGCACAGTTTGTTCTCAGCCACTTCCAGGCAAGAAAGAGAACTCAGCAGGGAAGATCACTCCCAGAGCTCATTCTGCAGCCTGAGGATCCAGGAGAGAAGTGGCTTTGATAATCTGGGGATTAAGCCACTGCACCGAGGAAGGGCAAACATGATGTCCACTACCTCTCTCTCTCTCCCTCTCTCTCTCTCCAGACACTCTGATGCCAGGGGACCCCCCCCCCCCAGGACAGGCACATAAAACCACCATGCCCCCTCTGCCATCTTCGTCCATCTCCTTGACAGTTTGGCCTTTCCATTAATAAAAGCACAGTGCCTTAGAAGTGAACAAGGGAACCAAATATATCCCTGGATTCTGACAAGTATTTATGGATCTCAGTGCTTTCGTTTTCTGTTCTACCTGCAAAGTGCGTGAGTGGAAGGCTCAGCTGTCTTCAGGAAAATCTGAAAGCCAAGGACTTATTAGCATGCTCGACACCTGCCTCCAGGAGGAACTTCTAGACGTTCTTTGTAACTGACGTCCATCTGTTGCACAGGTTTTTAATTCACATACTCTTCCCTCTCAAGCCAAGATCAAGAGAGCAGCCAATTTTGTGGAAAGATCTCCTTAATAAGAAACGAATAAAACTATCAGTGCTAAATAAAATAGACCACTGTGAAACTTGGGTTCAATCCCACAGGGAAGAGGATGCGAGATTAACTGTATTATATAACAAGCCCGCCTTTAATAGCTGGCATGATTCTTTTTGTTGTTCCAAGGGAAAAGCAGCCAAGGCTGGAGCCAAAGCACATGATATTATTTTAAAGTGCTGCAGCCTCTGGAATTTTTCCTCTGAGAGATGTCAGGAATCAAGAGTTTTACTGTGATTTATGATCATTTTAAATGTTTAATACTTTTTACATTTTCAGAGCTATACTTTTTGCTTCCAGCAGCCTATGGGAGTGTTTCTTTTGCTTTGAAACATACTTTTCAGTGGGAAGTTTTAAAACTATGCAAAAAAAAAAAAAAAAAAAAAAAAGGTTTTACAGTGCTGGGTGTTTGAGTGATTTCAGATGGATGAAAGGGATAAGGTTGTCAGAGCCGGCCTGCAAGCCTTTACCCGCTGTTCTCAAAGACCCCTCGGAGGGGGAGCTAGGGAGAGTCCCAACAGCAGCACCTGTGCCTGGCCGGACCCCGGGGACCTCAGCACGCTCGCTGTCAGGTGTGGCTGGCAAGCAGACCCCAAGGGGAGCTATGCGAAACTACCATTTCCTCTAGATTGGAAATGATAGGATATTGGCAGTTTAATATGGCTCAGCTAATACTTGGATGTGCACTGTACCCAGAAGAGGCCCTGACACCCTACAGGGTGTGAGAAGGGGACAGCACAGCTGTGTTGTTGAGCAAACAATGTCAGCTTTATTGCGGTACAGTTGGCACACAGTAAATCACACGTACCATTGGTGTACGATTTGATGAGCTCTGACACGTGTATGTACCTCACCACAGCGAAAGTTACAAACCGTATCTGTCATCTCCAAAGCTACTCTCAGCCCTTTGCAGTTCCTTCTTTCCGAAGGAACTGCACCCGAGCCCCAGGCAAATACTGATCTGCATTTTGCCATTAAACTTCCATTTCATTTCTTAGAATTTCACATAAGTGGAGTCCTACAGTGCTCTTTCTGGGGAGCAGGTCTGGCTGCTTTCAGCAAATTTATTTTTAGGTTCACCCATGTTGGAAGTGTGTATCGATGTTTCACTGCTTTTTACTACATGGTGTTATTTCGTTGTATAGAAATACTGCAGTGTCCTAGTCATGTCCCTGCTGTTGGAGCAAAATAGGCGACACTCACAAACTTAAAGGAAAAGAGGTTTATTTGGGCTCAGGTTTCAGTCCATGGGCAGTGGGCAGCTGACTCCGAGGCAGAAGCAAGCAAGATGGACAGCTCCGCGGAGGAGAAAAGCTACTCCACCTCCCCGGCAGCCAGGGAGCAGAGCCAGAGGGAGGAAGCAAGGAGAATACACTTCCAGGTCTCGCCCCCAGCACCCATGCCAGCCAGGCCCCACCTGTGAAGCACATCCAGCTCCTGAACTCCTTAAGGGGTGAAGTCGCTGATGAGTACAGCGCCCCCAGGATCAAACATGAGACTTTGGAGAGACAGCGTGGATCTTAACCAGAACACACAGTTTATGCATTCACCTGTTGATGTACTGGGTTATTGGCTACTGCACATGAAGCTGCTGAAACCGTTTCTGAAGGTCTTCTCACCCATCTAGGCTTCTTTTCTCGGTGCTAGACACTTGCATTAGAATGGTGGGACTGTGTGGTAGGTGTGTGTCCAACTTATGGGACCGCCAAATTGTGTTTCAGAACCATTTTCCCGTTTTATGGTCCTGCCAGCAGCATACGGGAGAGCTCCAGTGCTCACCCTCCCCGCTCCGTCTCAGTCTCTTTGATTGTAGTCATTGTGTCACTGTACAAAGAACATAGCACGCGCTCTGCACGTAGGAACAGCTTTGGAACACGCTCACCGTGTGTAACAGAAACTATACTTGTTGAACACAACTCCTGGTTGGCGGCCACTGTTCTATTTTCTTTTTATAAAACTGGGCGTTTTAGACACCTCGTATCACCAGAATCGTGCAGTATTTGTGACTGGCACCTGTTCTGAGTGGGACTGCATTATGGTTCTAATTAGCATTTTATAAATGACTAGTTTTGGGTGTCTTTTCACGTATTTCTTTACCAATCATGTATCTTAGCTGAAATACCAAAATCTTTCCTGTTTTTAAGTCATTTTTATTGACCTTTAAGAATGATTGTGTGCATTGTATGTAAGTCCTTTATAAGATATATAAATAATGCATATAATAAACAAATACAAATACATATTTATATATATGATTTGCAAGTATTTTCTTCAGTCTGGTTGGTCTTTTTATATTTTTTTTCTTGATACTAGGGATCGAACACAGGACTTGCATTTGTCAAGCAGGCATGTTGCTAATCTATATCCTGCCTCTTTTTGTATTCTTAACGCTGGGTATGGTGACACACGCCTGTAATCCCAGCACTCGGGAGGCTGAAGCAGGAGGATCATTGCAAGTTTGAGACCAGCCTAGCCTACAAAGTGAGCTCAAAACCAGCATGAACTGCATAGTAAGACTCTGTCTCAAAAAGATGAACAACAACAAAAAAAAGCCAAGGTTCCAAATTTTGATCAGAAGTTCTCATTTCTTTTATAGATAATGCTTTGGTTTGACTTCTGTGAAATCCTGGCCTAAGCCAAGATTGAAATTTTTTCACCTGTTTTCCTCTAGAAGTTTTAAAGTTTTAGGTTTCTCACGTGGCCCAAGTAGTGTGTTGAGTTAATTTTTATGTGTTATGAGGAAGGGGGTTGGAGCTTTGTCTGGTGTGTATACATGTAATTAACTAATTTTTAGCATCGTTTGTTGAAAAAGACTTTTCTTCCAGTGATTTGCACCTTTGTCAAAAATCAGTTGTCCACCAGACATGGTGGTTCATGCCTCAGGAAGCTGAGGCAGGCGGGTTGCTGTAAGTTTGAGGTCAGCCCGGGCTACATAGTGAGTTCAAGACCAGCCTGAAATACAAAAAGAGACCCTGTCTTAAAAAAAAAAAAGTATAAAAATCAGTTGTCCATGCTGGTATAGATCTACCTCTTGACGTTAATCTGTTCTATTGATCTTTTTGTCTACCGTTTCTCTAATATCTACTTTGCACTAATATCTTGATTTCTGTGGCTTTAGCACAGTCCTGAAATAAGATAATTTCTCCAGCTTTGTTCTTTTTCCATATAATTTTGGCTATTCTGTTGATGTTTTTTTTTTTTTTTTTGGTATCAGGGATCAAACTCATGACCTTGCACTTGTCAAGCAGGTGCTTATACTGCTGAGCTGAATCCCTGGCCCCAATTTTGGCTATTCTGATTGCTCACATTTCCATAAAAATTTTTAGAAATAGCTTGTTAATTTCTGTTTAAAAGTATACTGAGCCAGGCATGGTAGCACACAGTAATCCCAGAAACTCTAGGAGGCTGTGGCAGGAGCATCTTAAGTTCAAGGTCAGCCTGGGCATCTTAGCTACTTAGGGAAACCCTATCTTAAAATTACAAACAAACAAACAAACAAAAAAAAAAAAAAACCCAACTAGGTATGAAACTTCGCATGAAGGCTCAGGATTCAACCCTCCAGTTACTCAACACACAGAAAGAGGAGAAAAAGCTGAACTTTTGACTGGGAGCAATTGGGCTCTCAGGAGGATGTGTTCATGGGAATAAACACATTTTTATATCTGAACAGCCTGCGTTTTGAAACTACATTTAAAACACTTTCCACAGCCTTACTCCCAGGTTTATTGAAAACCCACCTGTGCAAAATGGTGTTGGTGCCAAAGGACATGAAGGGAAGTAAGATGTTCTAATTCTGATCTTCATTTCCTGCAGTGTCACCCTGCCTTCGTCTCCTCTGCCCTGTGCCCCAGCAGCGTTTCTCCGCCAGGAGGGGTCCACAGCTGCTGCCCTGTAGTCCCCTCTCTCCACCAGTTGGATGATTGCCATTTTCTCTCATTATTTGCTACAGGAGCCACGAGTCATGTCTGCATAGGACCCCAGGGTCCTGCATGTGGAAAGCAGCCCAGCAACTGAGCTTTCTCTTGCACAGTGGACAAGGTTGGTGTTGGGGGGTCACCGGTGTGAGGGTGATCTCAGTGAAGCAAGGCCTAGAATTTCATGAAACTGCCCAATTATCAAACGTTGTTTCTATATACTTTTTTGAACTATGCAAGCCAAACAAAACACACGTGTGGGCCAAATTCAGCTCATTGGCTACCAGAGTGCAGCTCTGATGGATGAACTCTTTTATTGGCTTTCAGGGTCAGCTCTTTCATCAGCTCCCTAAAGGATTCATTTCAGCAATTGCTTTTGCACACTTGCAGTGTGCCAGCAAGTGCGAGTTGCCCAGGAAATCAGTCAGGGATAGGAGGAACTCTCCTCTCCGGGGCCTAGGGACCCACTCCAGTGTGGGGCTTAGGTGTGGCATAGGGAGGCACCTCCGTGCCACCTTCTACCCCCTCCAGACTCTGCCCTTCCAGGTCTTTCAGAGAAGGGCATGACTGGCCGTGCTTGGGTGAGTTCCAGGAGGCTCCTTGGAGGTGACATGTGACAAATGATTGACTAGAGAGGAGAAATGAGCCGAGCAAATGTGCTCTAGGACCTGCTAGGCAGACTTCTGGTTGCTACCTGTTAGAGGAACATACAGTCAACTCAGCAGTTGCTACTCAGGATAGAAGTAAAATAAAGTAGGAATAGCATGTAGTAAAGGTGTGCTCTGTTTTTTAAACTTTTCTTTCCATTTCTCTCTCTCTCTCTCTCTCTCTCTCTCTCTCTCTCTCATGCACATGATTCTAAAACATCTGTCTTTTCAAAGAAAAGTCTAAAAAAACTTTCATTTTTGAGAGATTTAATAAAGCGATTAAAAGAATATGAATGATGACTGTGTTATTTCTGAGCACACACCTTTCCTTTCCTGGCGTGCACTGGAACTGGTAACCCCAGCTGCTGCTTTGTGCCTGCCGGGGCAGGCCTCCCACTGTCACTGGGGCACGTGGAGCTCTATCACCAGTCGGTGTGAGCGGGAGGAGGTGACTTTAATCTCTTGCCTTTCTTTCCTGTTGGTCCAGATAAGTAGTGTTCAAGCCTAAGCTCCAGATAGGTGCTTTAAACAATCCCCCTGTGATTTATATATAATTAGCTAAATTTGTCCACTGCTGGACTCTTTAGTGCCTAAAAGATATATCATTAATCTTTGCTAGATCAACATACCTTGTCTTTAGAGTACCACTGCCTTTTTATGTGAAATGAGGCATCATTTGAATTAGCCGTTATAAGTTATTGGCATCTCATTTTTTGGCATAATATTTGAAATATCAGAAATCGTAGAAAATTAAGATGTTACCCAGAATCACAGAATCCCAAATCCTGTGGACTGTCCACAGCACTTTGTCAGTTTTGCATTCTGTGAGGTCATAGTAATGGAGCCCCTGTGTAAAGTGCAACTGCTCCTCAAATGCTTTGTTTTGTTTAAGCTGAACTCTTAAAAGATATTTCTTTTTTTTTTTTGTCTTTTTCCTTTTTATCAGTACCAGGGATCGAACTCACGACAGCCTGCTTGCAAGGCAGGCACTTATGCCGCTGAGCTAAATCCCCTAAAAAGATATTTCCTAAGAGTCACTGTCCACCGGAGACCCAGCGAGGTCCTGTCTGTAAGTGAGAGAGACACAGTCCCGTGTTACTGAGCGCTCTCCACCTGCTTTTGCTCTGAGCGCCTGTGCTTGCAGGCCGACGTCTGATCTCGTTTCGGGCTTTGCTTGCATCTCATCCATAGAATACGCAGTCAGCCACTGATATGGACGTGGCCTGTTTGATTAATGCGAATTCCACAACACTGTCATCTTCCTGCTTCCGGATTCTGGATTTATGTGTGAATGAAACTCAAGTTTTCCTCAGTGTTGTGTTTTTTGTTTTGTTTGGCTTTTGGTTGGGTCACATTGCCTTTGCACTCAGTTAAAACATCTAAGTCTTACGCTCTGGACTGCATTTACAGCATGTGGACAACATTCTGTACTTCTTTGATTGGGTTTTAAAACTTGATAACGGGATATCTCAGAACAAATCTGGGTGATATCATTCCATCAAGCTGTCAGAATTATTGTGATTCTTGATTGTATCAATCTCACATCACCGTCCCTTGTGGCATTGGGAGGGCATCAAATTAAAAAGCCTGCTTTCTCTCTCTCCCTGTGTTGTTACTGAAAGGACTGAAGGTTTCGTTTTCAGGACTGGTGTGTGTTTCAGCCTCGAAGGATTCTGCTTGACAAGTTTACAAGGCCATCTTGCTTTTTGTTCTTATCACCACGTCATTCAACCTGGCTGGGCTCCATCAGAGAAATACACTTCTGGTGCCTGAAATTAACCGCCTGCTAAGCATGCTGATGGTCTTGTTCTTCTAGATGTTTTAGGGCTGACAGGGAAATCTTAATCAGAGTTCTTATTTTATAATTTATGATACATAACTAGAGCGTCAGAAGTAACTCTCTCTAATCTCACTGCCGCCAAAGCACGGGAAAGATGTCAAGGGGCTACATGGCCAGTTTGTTTTCTTTTGTTTAGAAATCAGTATACATACGTATATATTTCATCTTGAAGATTAAAATAAGCATACAGATATTTTTAAGTGATTTTGGAAAAAATTGGAGAACAGTCATCAGTGAAAATAAGATTAAAGAATTTGTTTTCCCAACTTAGAGAAAAACTCGAAACTTTAAATCTGTGTGATGTAATTTCCATACAAGGGACTTTTAAAGTTTTTTCTTATTCAGCGCATGTCTGCAGTGCACGGTGATTACAGGCGTCATGGGGAGCCGGGACGTGCACCCGACTCATCGTGATGTTTTTTCCATCTACTTCACCTCCCTTGCTTGCTCCTCCCTCCATGTCTTGGTCCCTTTCCCATTTACAGAACATCTCCCTGATTCCTACTATCTTTTATTTTGTTCTTTATTTACACTCTGGGTTTCTCCTGTAAAGAGAAATGATGCAATAATTAAGCTTATGTGTCTGATTTATTTCACTAAACATTATGGTCTCAGGGGGCATTCATTTTTCCTACAAATGACTCAGATTTGTCCTTCTTTATCGCACAGTAATACTCTTATTGTGTATAACCCAGTCTTCTGCATGTGGATGGTCACTTTTCCCAGCACCATCTTGTTTAAGGGACTGTCTTTGCTCCACTTGGTTTTTATTCATTCATCTCCTGATAGAGGTATAGTCTGCTTCCAAGATTGTGAGTTGTGCTGCTATACACATGTGTACGCATATATCGTTGTAATATGGTGTCTTTAGCTCTTTTGGAAAGATAACTAGAGAGGGAAACACTGGGTTGAAAGGCATTTCTGTTTTTAGTTTTTTGAGGAATCTCTGTGCTGCTTTTATGAAACTTGTTCCACGTTCCATTCTCAACAACAATGTAGGGGGGTTCCTTTTTCCCCACAACCTCCCCAGCATTTGTTATTATTTGATTTCTTGATGGCAGCCATTTTTTCTGGGTTAAGATGGAATCTCAGTGTTGTTTTAATTTGAGTTTTTCTAATGGTCAGAGAATGTGAACATTTTTCGATGAATTTATTGGCCATCTGTGTGCTTCTTCTGAGAAATCTGTTCATTTCAGTTGTCCATTTTCTGATTGGATATTTTATTGAGAAGGTGCAATTTTCTTGAGCTTTTTATATATTCTAAATACTAGCCCTATGTCCAAGAAATAGCTGGCAAATTTTTTTCCCATTCTGCAAGTTGTCTCTTCACTCCGTTGGTGGTTTTCTATGCAGAAGCTTTTTAATTTGATATAGTCCCATTTGTTGATTTGGACGTTATTTCTTGTACAGTTGGGGTTCTGTTCAGAAAGTTCTCAACTTCATGAGTTTTGCCTATTTTAGCTTCTATCAGATTGTTTCCTTTCAAATATTTAGGTCTTTGATCCATTTTGATTTTAGGTTAGTACATGGTAAGATTTACTGATCTAGATTCAACTTTGTGCAAGTGGATGGTCAGCTTTCCCAGCACCCTTTGTTTTAGGGGCTGTCTTTCCTCTTTAGGGGCTATGTTTGGTCCCTTTGTCAAAGACCAGATATCTGATGCTTGAGCCTCCTCCTGCATCCTTCATTCTGTAACCCTAACCCTAACCCTAACCCTAATCCTGATTAGAGACCCTTGTGTGTTAGTGTCCATTATTTTTTCAGTAAGGGAAAAACCAACTCTATGTTCTCAAAAGCAGCTCTGTTGAACTCACAGAGCAGCTGCACATTTGACAGGAATGAGCTGGGTCAGTGCTGAATAAGACATATGACACTTTAAAACTTGAGGAGAGAGAAATGAACATCCTTTACATTATGAATTCCAGCCAACCACGTGGCCTGAAGCTTCTGTAGTGCGTGTGAGCTATCGGAGGCGCAGGTGCCATGATCAGCATTTAGCTGCTCTGAATTTCACACACTGTGACGATCATGCAGTGTCAGCTTTTCAGCTTTCAGCCGCAGTTCCTTTCCCAGGGTGTGATAAAAACTTATCTTAAGGGTTAATAACTCAACTATTATTTATTTCATTTAGATTTTTATGACTTTACTATTATAAAACATGCTCACTTTAAGGAATTCAAAATGCAGAAAAGTAAAAAGAAAAACATAGCAAATCCTCAGTAAGAAATCCTAAGAAAGCCTCAGTAACACTAAATGAAATTTGTCTGTGCATGTTTGCATTTGGGCAGATGGATGGATGAATGGATGGATGGACAGATGGACAGACAGATAGGCTTTAGTAAAAATGGATCCACGGCTGTAGTCATGGCCAAGTAGTTAAAGCAATGACCCAGAAAAATGAGATTACATGATACATGCTAATTGTTAAATTTAAAAATCATCACATTTAATTTTACTTGAACTCAACTGGAGAAAGAGAAACTAAATGAAAACCTAGGAATTTCTAAATATATATTTTTCCCCAGCAAAAAAATGTTGCATTTTTCTTTATGAAGTTAAGAAAAGAGAAGCTGAAGAACTTGTTGGCTTGATTTTGTGGTTTTTCGCGATGTATGTTTCTGTGGTAGACATACCTGTTGTTGTTCATCCGGTTTTCTTCCCCTTCTGGTACCCAGTGAAATCATACTTCCGCCCTCTCCTCAGGTTGGCTGTGACCTGGTGATTTACTTTAGCCGCGTGATGTCAGTAGAAGTGGCACTGTGGCTTTCCTTCCCTTCTAGGTGTTCATGAGTTACACGGTTACTTTAACAATGGAAGGTCTGTAGTATTCACGTTTAATCTAGCTTTGATTTTCTTTGTTACAGTAGTGAGGACAGTCTATACACTAAACTACATCCCCAGCCCATTTTTTTTTCTTTTTCGTTTTTTTTTGTTTTTGGAACCTGGTATTAAACTCATGACCACACACTTGCAAAGCAGGCACTTACGCCGCTGAGCTAAATCCCTGGCTCTCTAGCCTTGGTTCTGATTGGTCATTATTTTCATAGTTTGGCCATGTCACTTTATGTTCTGTTCAACTGTCTAAAATTAATTTTACATTTAAATGAATTCAGTGCCCAGTGGTGATCTTTTCCTTGTGGCCTTTTTATTACTGACACCAAACATTGGATCAAGGGGGAGGGTCTTTAGTATTTGCATTATTTAGAACTGCTGGCATGTGGTGATATAAAAGGCAGACTGACTTTTAGTGGGGTTATTACTAATGTTAAATTCTCTTTATATGATGCATCCTTTGTTGCCTGTATCTGAAACAAACTGCTTTTGTCTCCCTCCTTGGGTGTGCCCTGCTGATTCCTTTTATTTAATTCATTGCACTGGCTGGTCTTGAGACTATTGATGGACAGCTCCTGAGTACTGAATTGCTGAGTTTTTCACATGTTCAGGAATATCTATTGATTACCTTTGTATTTAAATTTCATCTTGGCTACAAACATTTATACAGTATTCTTTATTCTCCTTAGACTTTTGAAGGAATTACTTATTTTTGTATTTAAAGCACGGTTGGAAATTTTGACTGGCTTTCCTCCTTGTAGGCAACTTTTTCTGCTTGAAGGATAATTTTTTAGAATTGGAAATGTGATTATTTAAGAAGATTGTGTCTCTTAGTTGATTGTTCCCTATCTGTTCTTCCTAAAAACAGAGTATATCCTTTGACTTAGAGGTTCTATTGCTTATTTTAAGAATATTTTATTGTACTAGATCTTCTAATACTTTAGGCTGGCTTTCTACTTCATGGATACCAATCCACCTTTAGATGGACTGTATTTTTCTCTCCTCCATGTCTATCATTTTCTCATGTAAGTTAAGACTTTCATCTCTGATCACCTCAAGCATTTTTGGAATATAAATAATATTGCTTCATGTTCATTTTATTCTTTAGTGCTTATAATTTATTTAATATTTTCATGGTAGTACTGTTCTGGCCCTCAATTTATCATTTTAGTATGGCAAACTTTTAAAGGTGATATAGAGGGAACGAAACTCCCAACCTACTATGTCTGGAACAAGCTTGTGTTCTCTAAAATCTCTAAAATTTTGTTACATGATTATCTCATTGTTAAGCTCTAGACGTACTGTATTTGGTTTCCCCTGGGGTCATACTAAGTTGTTCTGTGATACAAAATGCTGTCTCTTGTTCCATAGGGATTGTGGATATTTGGTTTTGGCTTGCGCTGTCCTTTTTCTGTGGTAGTTACAATAGCATGACCCTCCACACCTGTGCTCTTCCATTGTATCGTGCCCACGTTGGGGCACCCATTATTTGGTGGGGTGCTCCCATCTGCCAGGGTGAATGAGGCTCCTCAGTGGGTCTCTTTGATACCCTCAGCCTGCCACGTGTTGAGGGGCCATAACCCCTCTTGAGGACTGACAGTGTCTGACCACTTGCCTCCAGCTTATGGGCAGCACAGGCAGGAGACTTAGGGAGCTGAGCTCAGTGAGTTATTTATGTGTGAACCCGCTGAACACCTGTCCTCTGCACTAGCTCCTGAGCCCGTGGAATGTGCTTTCTTCTGCCAGAGATGGTCAATATTAGAGTGAATCTTTTTGAGCTGAATTTTGTTAAATAGTTGATCCAGCTTCGTGGAGGTAGGAATTGGAAGGTGATTCTGCCATCTTGTTTTGATAGGCTTTATTTTTATCTTTGGTTCATTCTTTTTCAGGTATCGGGGGGCTGGAGACTCCAATCAGAGACCTCACCCTACCTAATTGTGTAGAGATCATGTTGAGACCCATCTGTTCGCTCTTCAGATTAAGCATGGGTGTGTGGGAGGGGGGAGTCCATTGTGGTCCGGTTCAGTATAGTGGGGTGTGGTTTCCTGCCTCTAATCCTGACAGCATTTTACTATGTGGAATCATTCCTCTTTCTAACTTTCTGTTTACCCTAGATTGCGCAGTTGCTTTGATTTTTAAGTGCTAAGTAAACTCAAAGTGGGAGCAAGAGGTCATTGTAGCTGTCAGGTAGACAGCAGGGCTATAAGAATGTTGTGATTGTAGTGATTCCTCCTTTTAAGCCATTCCTTGTTCCAGCAAATCTCTGGTGAGTGATTGCTTTGTTCACCCTTCTGGCTCCCTGGAAGCCGTCACTGAGCAGCGTGGGCAGAGCTCCCTGCTGGTGAGGAGCTCACACGCTCTCAGGGATGAAGGCCAGATGCGTGTACAGGGGAGGGCATCAGTAAACAGCACATCTGTGAAACGCGGCATGTGTTAGGTGACGAGTGGACAGGAGAGTCACAGGGTGGGATGGGAGCCGAAGTAGAGCATAGGGTGCTGCACTGAAGTCACGGTGGAGGAGGAAGCCAGGGGAAGATGGGGAAAGGCAGCCGCTGCTGGGAGGCTGCTGCATCCCGGAGCACCGGGGGTGGTGTGTGTCAGCCTAACAGAGCAGGGCGCGGGAGCTGCTGGGCCCGCAAGGTGTAATGAGGGTTTCTAGTCTCTGGTACTTTCCAAACAGATTTATAGCACCAAACACTCATTTCACTGTCCTCTCCCTTCCCTCTTGAAGGATAAGCTTTCTCATTTGTGATCTTAAAAGAAGAAACAAAGGAAAACATTATTAAAAAGCCCAAAAGGCTTGCTTGGTTCTGTCTTAGAAGACTTGTAGAGAAAAGTGATAAATAATGATTATTCAGTTAATAAGTGAAAAACCATAGATCTGTGTTTATATATATATATATTTTTTTGTCTTTTTCGTTTTTATCAGTACCAGGGATCGAATTCATGACTGCCTGCTTGCAAGGCAGGCGCTTATGCCACTGAGCTAAATCCCCAGCCCCGAAAAACCATAGATCTGTAGAAAAATAATAAAATTGTTTCTAGAAGATACCATACCATGTTACATGGCCTTGGATGTCATCTGGTTTATTCTTTCACAGTTGAGAAATCCCTCCAAGAGAGGCCACATGCATCCTGGGTGCAGTGACAAACTACTGGCAGATTCAGACTTAGACAGGACCAGGCTGCTTCATTCAGCGAGAACTCAATTATTGCTAACAGTCTTGTTGACCTTCCCAGATTTCACAGTGAAATCAAGTTTTCCATGACAATAAGTAGGATTTATTTGTGTTTGTCTTGTTCTTTAAAGTAAGCTGTCGCTTCATCATCTGGGTAATCAGTTTTAGAATGACCCATTCGTTTTCCCTCCTCTCAGGCCCAGATTGTTCTTCGTGATTATCTGTGAGGACGAGGTCTTCTAATCAGTTTTCTTTCCAAGGTGCTTTCTTCTCCCAGTATCCAGTCCCTCAGCCAAAGGATGTTTCTACGGAGGCCTTGTACTCAGGACCGGGGTTAACACATGAGTCCGGGTGGGAGCCCCCAGTTTAACTTGTCCAGCCTAAAGCACCCTCCACTGGCCACCCTCCTGAGGAGCCCCCACCCCAGCAGGCCCATCATGGAGCAAAGGGCTTACAGCATGGTCCTCAGCTTCCCCTTGTCGCTCCCTCCCTTCCTCCCTTCTCTATTGTCTTGCCTTCTTTTTCTTTTTTTATGCTTGTAAGTTTCTGGCCTACTGTATTTCATTAACCTGTCTAACCCCATGCAAAGCTTATCTTGTTCATTTATATGCTTTCATTCTGTTCCCCATTCTCTTCCCTGCCAAAGATAACTTCACTTCTGTGTTCTTTTGTGTGTGTTTTGTAAGTGATGTTTTGGACATTATTTTTATTTGCACTTTTAAAGATCTCACTGTTTCCTTACGTTTTTTGCTCTGCACCACATTTGGACCATCCTTTATAACTAACTCTGCCACTGTTGAGATGTGCACCCTCTTACTTATCTCTTTCCCAAGTGATGAGCACTTAGTTGCTTCCACCTCTTGTCTTCCAACAGTGTCGCTTCATATAAACAATCCCATATGTGACCCCTCATGGATCTGTTTGAGAAAGAGAGAGGGGGGAAGACAGACATAAGCATTTTATGTTAATACTTTGGAATATATGGATATATATGTTTCAAATCAGGAGTGCTGAGTTATAAGCTATGTATGTTTGCTAAGTAACAAATCTTTGCACATAGCCTTATACATATTCCCTAGGGGTCTTTTCTTAGAGTTCTTTTTGATACTTGTAACTAAGAACAAGATTGTGTGGTACACTCAGTTTTACCCACACTGCCTCTCGATGTCCAAAATGGCTGCCACTTGCTTTCCAAAATGGCTGCCACTTGCAGCCCAAAATGGCTGCTGCTTACTATCCCAAAATGGGCCATCCAGTCTTTATCCATTTACATATTCACTTGTAGTAAATAAAGTTCCCTAAGTCACATCCCAGCCCAAACTTGGCATTTTCTAGACTCTTACGCACATAAAGTGATTTATCAATTTGTTTCCATTTTAGTTTGGGAGATTGCTGAGTTTCAGGTACTTCTTCACATGCTTGCTTTGTGATTCCTCTATTGGATCATGCATTCTTATTTGTGCCTTTTTCCTATGGAGCTTCTTACCTTTCCCATTGGTTTTTCAGGAGTAGCTCATATAGTCCCAATAGGACTCTCTTGTGGGCTTTAGACAATAGCAAATATCTTCTCTCATTTTTCTCTGTCAGCTTGGATCATGGTCTCCATCATTAAACAGAAATCTTTGATTTTGATGTAAGAAGTTCATCTTTGTGGATATTAATTTAAGATTTATCGGGGGCTGGGGATTTAGCTCAGCGGCATAAGCGCCTGTCTTGCAAGCAGGCAGTCATGAGTTCGATCCCTGGTACCGAGAAAAATACAAAAAAAAAAAGAGATTTATCATCACCTCACACCACAGGTCATGAAGCTATTTCCATATTGTTTCCTCCCAGCCTCATAGTTATACATTTTATATATAGACTTGTTTTTATGAAATTGTCATTGTTTACAGTGTGATATCAAAGTTCCATTTTTTTCCCTGTATGTTATTAGCTTGTTTCTCCCAGTTTGGGGTAACTCCTCCTTTCACCAGTGGAATTTTAATTGCCATTACGAGAATGGTCCTGTTTGTGTTGTAGTAATGTTATTCCACCTACCACATGAATAATTTTCCTTTTATCCACCTCTTGCTTTATCTTAAATTTTAATAAAAATTTTCTTCACTGAGGTATTAAACAGTCCATTAATTTAATTCCCAGATCACTATATGGCTCATTTTTTATTTTTTTATTATATCAGTGTTTGATTATTGGTAGAATGTTGAAATACAGTTTTGTTGATTTTTGTTGATTTTGTATCTGGCAATTTTGTTTAATCCTCTCATTTTCATGGATTGTCCTTTAATCCTGGTCTTTTTCCTACATGTTACATGAAACAAGTGATAATTTTATCTCTTCAAATGTGTGTACTGAATTTTTTCTTTCTTTTTAGCACTGGTCAGGACCTTTAATATTGCATTCCTCAGTAATGAGGATAGAAGGCATCCTGTGTTGTCCTCATTCTTGAAAGGAATATATTTAAGGATTCACCATTAAATCAAGTAAATGGTAACTGAGGGCTTTTCACAGACTTTTTGCAAGTTAGGAAAGTTCCCCATAGTCTGAATTTTTAAAGATTATCTATCTATCTATCTATCTATCTATCTATCTATATCTATAGATAGATACAGATCTATATCTATCTTTAGATAGAGTTCCATAGGTAGATCTATAGATAGATATATAGATAGATCGATCTATATCTGTCTATATATATTATATCCTACCCTATATTGAAAGCCTTTGCATTGAGCTACATTCCCATCCCATTTGAAAAAGAATTTTTAAAGCAGATGGCACATCCCTATAATCCCAGCACTGTAGGAGGCTGAGGCAAGAGGATTCAACATTTGGGATGTTTGTATGTTTGTTTTATCTGTATGTTGGCAATATATAAAATATCGGAAAGTGAAATGTGGAACTTTTAGACCTGACTTTGAATGCAGTAAAGGATTGGAAAGGACAGTTTCAGAGCAAGAGTGGAAGTGTGGGTGAAGGCAGAAGAGGTAGCTGGAGAAGAAAGGGCTTTTATTTATGTCACAGCCACAGAGCTGGGGCCCCAGCGATGAGAGGACGTGGAGGGGAAGTGGTGGGAGAGGGGACCCCTCCTCTGAAGTGGATTCTTGGCTTCAGCAGGCCAGGTGGACCTGATGGTGTGTGTGGTTCCCTTTGAAAGAGGGAGTTCATCTTCACTAGAATGGGATTAAAAGGATCCGTGTGGTAGAGGCCATGTGTTGGTTTGAAAGGAGCTAAGCTTTTGCGTAGGTTTTTAAGCACCAGAATGGACGTTCCCAAGCCTCGGTGTCGCTGTGTGGACCTGTGCACTTGTGGCGAAGTGGACAGTGCTGCTGGCAGCTGGTAGGTGCAGGGCCCGGAAGCCAGGGCTTTCCAGGGACTGGACAGGCCCCACCCAGCACACTGTCACCCGGAATGCCACTGACACCCTGTGGACATACATACACTGTCCCCTGACTTCAGTTCCCCTAGTGCAATCTTTGTCATATCTGTGCCCCACCTGTACCACTGATTTAATATTTTGATTTAAATTTACTTTTCATAATAACCTTTTCTTTCTCATTTAATGTTTGTCATTTTATATCAGCTTTTTATTCACTACCTTAATGCTTGCAACCCTGGATAGAAATGCCGCTGGTTCTTTTCTCATATACTAAAGTGGACATGACCAGTGTAAGGCAGAGCACACGTCCTCCCACTGTGATTTTGCACACGGCTCGTGGACCACACCAGCTCTGAGAGATGCTGGCTAGGTTGCCACGGTGATGCAGTGATGTCGGCCGGCCTGGCTGTGCAGAGAGTATCCTTAGGAGTTGGCTCCAAAGGCTGCAGGCTGTCTTTTTTTCAAGTAATCTTGTGTTTCAGCAGAACTCGGCAGCTAAAGGGGCCCCCTCAGGAGCCTTTTGCAGGTGGAGTTGGGGGTGCCCAGGGCTGCTGGGTGTGTGGAGATTTGTGGTAGGATGCACTTAATTGGTTGCACTGGGTATATTGGCTCCTGTGTCCTCTGTCCTCAGATTTCTGCTGTCTTCTGGAGGCATGGCCACTGTTCTCAGAAGAATCAGAGCATGGCTTGGCTTCACTGCCACACAGTTGGCTCACAGCATCCATGGCATGCAGGGTTGGTCGGGGTGACATCGAGGGCGGCAGCCAGCAGCTGACACACAGGGGCTCCTCCCCTAAGACCCCACGAAAGGAACCAGAAAGCAGCCAGAAACAAAACCAACCTCTCTCGCCCGAGGCTCACCTGCAGCAGATAAACCAACAAGCTGAAAGTGATCGTAGCTTCATGCCAGTGTCCTTGAAAAGTGACAGGCAGGCAGAGAAACCATACCTGACCCCCCAGAAAGACTTCTGGGCCAAGATGGCAAGGGGGAGAGACACTCAGACAGGACAGTGTAGGAGGAGTATGGTCGAGGAGGTAGGGAGGTCGCCTCACATGACAGGAGGACCCTGAGTGGAGCAGGAGGTGGCCAGGGCAGCCAGAGCCCCGGCCTCAGGGCTGAGTTATGGGGAGGCCCTTATGTGGCTTCCAGAAGAGGGGGCAGCTCACGAGCCCCAGCAGGAGCAGACCCAGGCATCCTGCCTCTCCATCATCCAGGGAGCAAAGTGCCTAGAAAGCTGTGGCCAGCTTCAGTCTGTAACTGAGACGGAGAAGGGCATAGGCCCCACACACAGCAGGGGCGGTGTCCTGGAGGCACATGCCTCTGTCCCAGAGCAAGCAGAAGTTGGGCTGGAGACACACACTGTCCGTGTGATCAGCTGGGACAAAAGCAAGCAACACAGCCAGTGGACGTACCACCAGCCCAGGGGGCAAGGAGTCCAGACCCAGAAAGGCCCGCCTCCGAGGATGCTAGGCGGTGAAGGGCTCAGTACCATGGGTTCCAGTGCATTCTTGTTGATAACAGGGGTAAGAATATATACGCTATACAATTTAACAGCTTAACTGTTTTTAAATGTACAGTTCTGCAGTGTTAATATGTCATTCTGTAGCCAAAGTCCAGAACCCTTGCCATCTTGCAGAACTGAAGCTCTGTGTCTGTTAAACACTCAGCCCTCATCCCTCCCTCCTGCAGCCCCTGTAACCACAGTCCTGCTCTCTATCTCATGCGTGCAAGGACTCTGGAGACCTCCCACAAGTGGAGTCACACAGCATTGGTCCTTGTGCAACGGGCTTATTTCATTTCACATGGTATCCTCAGAGGTGATCCATGTGGCAGCCTATGTTAGGGTTTCTTTTCTTTTTAGGGCTGAATAATGTTCCCTTGTGTGTGTTTGTCATACCTCGTTTACTCATTCATCTGTCACTTAGTGGACACTTAAGTTGCTTCTGCCTCTAGGGTGTCGTGAGTAATGCTCCTATCAAAACAGATAGGTGGTTTTTTTGCAAGGAGTTTGCTGTGAGAGCACTAATCAAAGCAAACACAGGAAAGGAAAAGACTCACATTAGTATCATCATCATGGACACGTGGGTTCCAGCAAGTCCACCACTGCTAGCCATCTGATCTACAAATGTGGTGGCATTGACCACAGTGGCACTGAAAAATTTGAGGAGTCTGCTGTGATGGGGAAGAGTTCCTCAAACATGCCTGGGTCTTGGATAAACTGAGAGACAGGTGTGAGCGTGGAATCACCACTGACATCTCCCTGTGGAAATTGGAGGCCAGCAAGTATTATGTGACTGTCCCTGATACCCCTGACCCAGAGACTTTGTCAGAACATGAGTACAGGCACATCTCAGGCTGACTGTGCTGTCCTGATTGTTGCTGCTGGTGCTGGTGAATTTGAAGCTGGTATGTCCAAAATGAGCAGACCCATGAGCACACCCTTCTGGCTTGCACGCTGGGTGTCAAATGACTAACTGTTGGTGTTAACAAAATGGGTTCCACTGAGCCACCCTACAGCCAGAAGAGATATGAGGAAATTGTTAAGAAGTCAGCACCTACATTAAGAAAATCTGCTACAACCCTGATGTGGGAACTTAGGTGCCAGTTTCTGGTGGGAATGGTGACAGCATGCTGGAGCCAAGTGCTGATATGCTTTGGTTCAAGGGATGGAAGGTCACTGGTAAAGATGGCAACACCAGGGTAACCACACTGTGTAAAGCTTTGGGTTGCATCCTTCCACCCACTCCCCCCAGACAAGCCTTTGCGCCTGCCCCTCCAGGATGTCTGCAGAATTGGTGGTATTGGTACTGTCTCTGTGGGCTGAGCAGAGACTGGTGTTCTCAAACCTGGCAAGGTGGTCACCTTCACTGCAGTCAGTGTAACAAGTGAAGTAAAGTCTGTTGAAATGCACCACGGAGCTTTGAGTGAATCTCTTCCTGGGGACAATGTGATGTCCCCGTGGCCGTGTGGCTGGGACAGCATAAATGACCCTCCGGGGGAAGCAACTGGTCTCCGTGCTCAGATGATTATCCCGAACCACCCCAGCCGGGTCAGTGCCTGTGCTGGACTGTCACACAGCTCACATTGCTTGCAAGTTTGCTGAGCTGAAAGAAAAGATCGATCGCCTGTCTGGTAGGAAGCAGGAAGGTGGGCCCAAATTTTTGCACTCTGGTGATGCTGCCATCATTGACATGGTCCCAGGCAGGCCCACGTGTGTTGAGGCTTCTCTGACTATCCACCTCCGGATCGTTTCGCTGTTCACGATATGACATGACAGACAGTTGCCATGAGTGTCGTCAAGGCAGTGGACAAAAAAGCTGCTGGAGCTGGCCAGGTCACCAGGCTGCCCAGGAAGCTCAGAAGGCTAAATGAGGATTAGCCCTAACACCTGCCACCCCAGTCTTAATCAGGGCAGAAGACTGGACTCAGAACTGTTTTTCCCAATTGGTAATTTAAGTTTAATAGGGAGAGACTAATGAGTCTAAAGGTTAATGATAACAATGCATCGTAAAACCTTCAGAAGGAAGGGAGAATGTTTTGTGGGCCATTTGTGTGTATGTGTGTGAGTGTGTGTGGCAGGTTTTAAGTTACTAGATTTTTAAAATCAACACTTTTTAGTGGAAACAATTTGACCAAAGAATCTCACAATTTTGAGACCCATTAAAACAAAGTTTAATGAGAAAAAGTAGATACACAAATCTCAAGTCCCTGTTTCTAATTCTGTACGCAGAAGTGCATTGCTGAATGTATACCAGCTCTTTTTTCATGTATTGAGAAACTGCCACATTGTTTGCTACAGCCAGCAAAGGCACCTTTTTACACTCCACTAGCAGTGCTAAGGTTCAGATTTCTCTACATTCTCAGTGACACGTATTGCTTTCTGTGTTTTTGATAGTGATCATTTCATGGATGTGCAGTGGAGTGGAATTTTTAAATAGAAGCACTAAGAAAAGAAATTGAGACTAAGAACACAATACCAGGTTAGACCCAGAAAAAAAATCTGAATAACTGTAGCTCAAAGTCCCATGCCTGGCATGAGGAGAAGGCAGGGATGATCACAGGAAGAAGATTAAAATAACAAGGGAGAAATGAGGGCCAGGAGGACGGCAAACCAGCCAGCACACGGAGCAGAAAGAGAATCAGAGATGTGAGCCGGGAACTGAAGGGCATTAGGCACAGACTCCAGAAACCCAGAGAGTAAGTAAGGACCAAAATGTAGCAGATACTGTGAAATAGAAGAAAATGTTCAAGTGGGAAGGGGAACGAGGGAGGGAAGAAGAGGAAGGAAGGAAGGGAAGAGAAAAGAAGAAAAAATGGAAACAGCTTTTGTAAATAAAGGGAAGAGGACTCGAAGGTGGGGGGGGGAATGGGAGAAAAAGGAGAATCAAGATAAACCGTGTACAGGTGTGAAGAATGTGTCATTATGTATATGGAAGAAAGAAAGAAGGAAGGAAGGAAGAAAAGAAAGAATGAAAGAAAGAAAGCCAACTCTAGTTGAAGACCAGGTTGCATCCTTGGGAAAAAACATCTCGAGTGGCACACACACCCTGGTGTCCAGCCTCAGTGCTGTGAGCCCGGGCAGGTTACAGCTGGTGTTGGAATTCACCAGCCCGGCATTCTCTTCCAGAAAACAGGAGTAAGGTCTGCACACTCGTAAGCATAGCAGAATCGTTTAAGTAGTAGTGAATTATTCTCCTAATTCAGATGTGCAGTACTTTAAAAATATAAAACTCTTTTCCTAGATGTGAAAAAGACCACTCACTCTGTGGTGGAATTGACGAGTTGGCACCAATCAAAGCCCTGGACCAGGGTAGAAAAGCTGTAGTTTAAAAACAGTGATAACAGCAAAACCCCGGCGTGCAGTCAACCACTGTACTGTGGTCTTCAGCACCTCGGTGGGAGCGGGTGTGGACACTCATACGGAAATGTAGGCAGCTGACAGCAGTGGTGTGAGTCACAAGTATCGAGAGATGAGAAGACGGGGAAGAGAGACGAGGCTTTCTTACACTTCTGTGTTAAATCACAAGTCCGTGTTCTCAAGGATTTAACCGCCAGTCAGACCTGCATTCGGTTTACTGCTGCGTTTTCTTCTGTTAAATTTAGACAACGTGAAACAGCTTTTATTAGGGAAGAGCTCGCATATTATCATTTTAAATTAGATCATTTGTACCTGCCTTTCTTTAGAGCAGTACAGAGCTGTCCAAAGTATTGTTCACCAACTGTGAAGGTGATGGTGGGCTGTCAGCTGCTGTGCTTTTTTGGGTTTGAGGTTTTTTACGTCCTCATGTTTCACAAAGGCCAGCAAAGCATTACTGTTAATGTAAAATTCTGATCTGTGGTACCGTCATTACTTGAATTGGTTCTTTGTTCTTTTTTCCAATTGCAGTTCTAACAGTAGCTAAGCGCGGAGCCTGCCAGGTGCTGCTCCGTGCATGGGGCAGGGAGGAAGCTGGTGCAGATACAGAGTAGGGTACCACTCGGCCGGAAAGAAGAGTGAAATCCTGTCATTTGCAGCAGGATGGATGGACCCAGGGGGCGAGATGTTAGCTAACTAAGCCAGACCCAGAAAGACAAGGAACACCAGTTCTCTCTTGATGCGGAAGCATCCTGAAAGTCAGATTGTGATTCCACAAGCTTGGGGACCACAGGGTGGGGAAGGCTGTGGAAAGCGTAGTTGAATTTGATGAGTGAGCTCTGTAGCATCACACAGAACCCCACTAATATGAGTGTGTTACTAAAAAACACAAAACACTTTCAGCGTTGACAAGCACCAGAAAAAATTCTCAGTGGTATGTTGCAACTCATCTCTAAGGTACTGGCCCCTAATTGAGGCCAAGGGTTGGGCAGGGAAAGAGACAGTTGAAAACATGATGTCTTCAATGGGAAGCCTGTTGTCTTCTTGAATCCTAAATTGGAACAATGGGCCCAATGAGTATGGAGTGGACGAAACTAACACTTGTGATGCTGCGCGTAATCTGTCACCATCATCTTGGGGCTCAGGAGACCTTCTCAGGCTCGGCGCTTGGTTGCTGTGAACTCTGGCCACAGCTTGGTGTTCTTCTGCCCCTGGGCCTTTGCACATGCACTTTGCTCTGCACGGAACACATCGCTCTCTTTTCTCATGCTTCACCTTACTCTGTCTCCTGCTTTTTGGGCTTAGCCTGAAGCCTCCCTCCTCAGCAAGACTACCCTAGCCCTCAGTAGGCCAGGTCCCCCCATTCAACTGATAGCACTGCTCGTGGTCCACTCCTCAGGGTCACACTTTTTGCGGGCTGGCCTCAGTCAGACGGGATCTGGTTTAGGAAGTGCAAGTTCAGCCTCTCATCCTGCTCTGTAGCACACACTTCTGTTCCTCTGGCAGTCCCAGCCGGATGCTCAGCTCTGCACTGGCAGCCCTGTTCTCTCCACCCTCCTCTCTTCCTGCCCTCTCAGGGCCTGTGTGGTTTACTTTTTTGTCCCAGACCCCTTGGCTCCAGCTTCCCTTAGCAGATGCACCTTTCTTGGTTGTGCTTCCCGCTGGAGCCGAGGAGAGAGGAGCCGCCTGGTTCAGCTCCCTCGGCCAGCCCTCCCTCCCTGCAGAAAGCACAGCAGCCAGGCCCACAGGCCAGCGCCCTCACCTCATCCCAGTCCTGCTGCGGCCACTGGTAGATGACAGGAGTGAGGGCAGCCTGTCACAGAGCAGTCAGCACGGGGAGATACCAGAGAAACAGGCCCAGGTGCCATCAGCGGCGGGTCACTCTGGTGGGCTCTGTAGTTATTTTTGCCTTCTTGGTTTCTAGTTTTCTGCAGAAACATTTTCACAGATGCTAGAGGGCCCTACTCCTCTTCTTTGTGACTGTACCCCTACATGTTTGCAGCACAGGATTCTGTCCCTCCTGAGCTGGCAGAGGTACCTGGTTCCTCACCCGTTTCCCCCCTTGCCCTCCCTCTCCGCCCTCCATCCCTGGCTCCTTTTCCCTGTCACCAACAATTGGCTCCAGGCTTACATAGAGCATGGCTTCCCTCGCAAAGACACCCAGAATCTAAATAAATTATAGAGAGCAAAATAAAAGCACCAGGCAGCTCCAGGGGAGGCCAGGCCAGAGCGGAGGAACCTCGGTCTCGGTTGGGTCGGCCTGTGCCACCCACATCTCTGTCTCACCCCCTTGATGTCCTCGATGTCGGTTCGGGTGTGTCACCGGCTGTGTTCACCTGTGCCTGTTTTCCCCTAGGTGACCAGGTGCCCGGGATCCCCTCGCACATCCTCAACAGCTCGCCGTCCGACCAGCAGATCAACCAGCTGGCCCAGAGGCTGGGCGCCGAGTGGGAGCACGTGGTGCTGTCGCTGGGGCTGTCGCAGACCGACGTCTACCGCTGCAAGGCCAACCACCCACACAACGTGCAGTCGCAGGTGGTGGAGGCCTTCGTGCGCTGGCGGCAGCGCTACGGCAAGCAGGCGACCTTCCTGAGCCTGCACAAGGGCCTGCAGGCGGTGGAGGCGGACCCGAGCGTGCTGCAGCACGTGCTGGAGTGACCTCGGGCGGGGCTGGTGGCCCTCAGAGTGGGGGGGCGGCTCGTTTGCTCTTTCCAGTGACTCCCTGGACGGTAAGAGAAGACAGAGCCTCTGCTTGACCTCGGGTAGTTAAAGACGGGTGTACTGATGCACACCTGCCATCCCCGCACTCTGGGAGGCCAGAGCAGGAAAATCCACAGTTCAAGCCAGGTTGGGCCATTTAATGACTTAGCAAGAGTCCTGTCTCAGAATTTTTTTAAAAAAATTTTTTTAAGGACAAGGGATGTAATTCAGTGCAAAAGCCTTGAGTTTTCTTTCCAGTACCAAAAATAAAAATAAATACCGTGTTAGTAGATCTGCATGTTGTTTCATCAGGCCATGATTTTTAATTGCTTGGAGATTGCATTGTTGTAATTGTACAGCTTTAAACTGTGTGGTTACCTTTTAATAGTCCGGGAAGTCACGCGCTTTCAAACAATAAATACCGTGTCATCACCACGTTGCACGCAGGTGTCCTGTACATAAAACATCTTTTTCCTGTTGTCTGGAAACTGAAATGTGGACTTTGCTATTCATAATGATGATGATCATAAAAAGTGAATTACTGTATATAATGTGTCCCTTTCATGAGAAAGTGTTGTGGTTGGGTTTTTTCTCCTCCCCATTCTTGTATTGCACAGATTAAGGGTATAAAATCACAGTCATCATTTCTATGGAACAGGGTTGATAGGAACAGGGAAGTGATTATGCTGGTGAAGACAAACAGCTGAGGTAGGATGTTTGTGTTAAACGGAAGACACGGAAGCTCCCAGAAAGATTAGTTCAAGTACCAGCTTGCATGCCCAGGACCCCACCGTGGTCTTTCAGACTCTCTGCGCTCCTTACGGAAAGCATTTGACAGGGCACAAACAAGCGTGCACACCTCTCCACCGACACCTTGGTGATCGGAGCAGCGTGAGGTGGCCTCCTCTGTCCTTTCTCCAACAGCACATGGTGTCTGGAGTGCACGTTCCTGTTTCTCAGCTTTTTCCCTCAAGGGTTTCGCTCCACCTCCTCAGCCACGCAGGGGCAGGTGGGCAAGAGACCGGGCGATGTGTCTGGCGAGAGAGCTGAAGCGTGTGCCTTCGCACACTGCCCAGCCGAGCCTCGTGGCTGCTTGTCCTTCATTTCAGGCATATCCAGGGTGCCTACCCTGCTCCCCTCCGGCAAGCTGCATCGTCTTGGGCCTCTCTGTGCCTCAGCTTCCTTGCCGGTGGAATGGGGAAATGATCGTGTCCACCTCTGAGATCTTCCTGATGGAAGCGATATCGGTCTTCAGGTGTGGTAGCTGTCAGTTTGCCGGTAGCTGAACAAGTAGTCCACAGTCCGAGGGAACAGTGGCCAAAGATAAGGGCACTCAGGGCAGCGATGGCACATCCACAGCCCACACAGCTCTCTCTGCAGGCGCACGGGTCAAGCTGTCCCAGGATCACCCCAGGACTGCAGTGTGGGAACTTTGCAATGAATGAGTGGGTTTTGAGTTGCATTTCGGGCCCGCGTCTCTTAAAGGTTCACCATCGCTGCTGGAGGAGTTTGATGATTTGTGCCCACACCTTAACAAGCTGTGAGTTTATTAGCTTTAAACAGGAGAGGGACAGGTGAAGACTTTCCATTCCTAACGCATCCTTCTTAGTAATCGGGTAATCTATTTCTGTATCCTAACGTAACTCCAGATTTTTCAAGGGGAAGCACAGTCCTCTCTCCAGTCGGAGGAGCGAGGAGTCTATTGAATGGCAGAGTGGGACATGAAGCAGGTACTCAGAGACAGGACAGCGGCGTCCTGACGTCCTTTCAGGCCTCTGGTAACTGCATCACCTTTAGGGAAAAGATGGGCCACTCCACCTTTCATTCATTCAGGGAGCACAGTTCTAAAGGACTACCTACCGGCCAATTTCCCATCCTGTCATCTGGTCGCTCGTTACCTTGTGACACCCTCATGCTTTTGACCGCATTGCTAGACCTCGTAGCCGCCTGTACTTCGGTGTCTTGAATAAACCTTGTCCTTTTGAACCCTGGGCTTGTTACTTTGCTGTTGCCCTGCGGCTTTCCTGATAGAGTTGCTTTGGCTTCTACATCACTGCGGAGTCACATTTATGGATGAGTGAGTATTGTTTGCTCTCCCATTTTAGAAGGGAGTCTGGCGATAGCTGTGCCCTGGCAGTAGGGAGGGGACAGCTTGTGACAAACAAGGCTGCAAAGAGCTGATGAGGTCGAGGGCCGCAGAGCCCTTAATGAGCCGGGCGTCTCCACCATGGATGACCGCGGTGACTCCTGAGCTGCCTGCACTCTCAACACAGCTCTGCTGAGTCCCCTGTGGCCACCCATCCTTCATTTGCAACTAATGGGGCAGGGGTTTAGGGAGGCTCACATTTCAGGCCACAGTCAGCTGCCTTTGAGGCAGGACAGTGCCATGGTGGACAGAGAGCAGTGAATCGAGGAGCTGGGGAAGGAAATAAACCTTCCAGGCTTCCACCCCAGAGACCTGCCTCTCCTGAGCAGACCCCACAACCAGGCAGCTATAGGTCCCCAAGTCCAGTCACTTTCCCAAAGCCCTGTGAGGTGTGCATGAGGCTCTTGGGGACATCCAGGTATAAACAGGAACACCAACTAAAGTACTTATTTGTTGGATCAGTTTGAAAAAGAGAATAACAAATGGTAGGAAGACAAAGAAGAATGATCTCTATTTCCATCCGCCAGGATAATGACCGGAAGAGTCTGCTTTGCTCTCTGTGACTTGGTCATTTCCCGTGGCTGTGGTGTCTCCACTCTTTCCCTCTCCTCTCCCCAAGATTGAACTCAAAGCCTCGTGCAGTCCAGACTAGTGCTGTGCCTCTTACCTCTATCCCCAGCCCATTTTTAAATTTTATTTGAGCCAGGATCTCACTAAGTTGCCTTCTTCCCCCTGCCTGTGCCTCCCCAGCACCACGACACCTGGCTGTGTGTTTGCTCTGGAACAGGGCTGTATTTTACATGCTGTTTTCCAGTTGATGTCTTTGATATATCACACCACTATATTTCCAATGCCATTAAACATTTTGCTCTACCAGTGACTTCCAACAAGTGTGCCACCCCTGTTTGGAGCATACTTCTCAAGACCTGTCAGTTTGGCTGCATCTTTAAAGAGATTGCAAGACACTCAGCTACTAAGTTTAACAAAGGCTTTCACCCTTAAAACATCCACCATCAAAACAGCTACCATCTCCCCACTTTTTGCTTGATCGCCCTGAGAGCCACATCACTCTGTGATACCTGTTTACTGCCCCTGTTACATCTTCAAAAAGAAAAAACTTAGCATATTTTGGGCTGTGTTCTGAGCTGCTTCCTTTTCCTTACAGCAGGATAATCCTCTGCACTGCATTGTGTGATCCAGGGAGCCCAACCTCCCATTTCCACAGGGTAATGAGTTTGGGGTGGGGGACAATAATATTTTTACCTGTTCATCAAAATTTAGTGGCACACTTAACAAAGCACTTGTACCTCTGTTTGTTGCTACAAGTCTGCAGCTTAAGTTGTAGCAGAAGCATACTTTGCCAGTGTGAATACTTTGGTTCACCACTAGTTAGCTAGTCTCTTTCCTAATGGATGGATCTTTATATCTTTGTTGTTGTTGTTAATTATTATAAATAATGTTGCAGGGGAATTCTTTGTTACTAAGTGTTTACATTTATTTGAGGTTAGATGAACTCAGTCCCTGTCTGTCTTACTTTGCTCCTTGCTGGGACACCCATGATTTAAAGGAGAAGAGGTTTTATTTTGGCCTACGTGTCAGTCAGTGGTCAGTGGGCTCCAAAGGAAAAACAGCACAGCAGAGAGGCATGGTAGGGGAGAGCTGCCCAAGGCTGGGCACCCAGGACACAGAGGGTGGGGGGCAGGCCAGCCCTCTGGCCACGTACCGCTGATGGTCTCAGACCAGATCCCTCCTCCCGACAGCAGGCCAGCTGCACTGGCCTCATAATTCATTCATCTCCCCAAATCCCAGCCTCTGAGCACAGAAGGCTTTGGGGGAGGGCATCTAGAAATCACCGATGACACTGTTTTAACCCCCGACACACTAGTTGTGTTAGCAGTTGGCTCATATAACAGGGTGGTGCAAGCCACCCTGACACGTATCAGCTTCAACACAGATGGACCTGCTTACAGCTTAGCTCACAGTTCCGGGAGCAGGCCGGGCGGCCGATCTGGGCCAGGGCAGTGGGGCCTCTGTGCTCAGCTTGTGGGCTGGCCGAGGCTGGAGGGCTGCACTGGCCTTTCCCGTGTGTGTGGCCAGGGGCTGCCGACGACCTGGGGTGACAGAGGTGGCCGAGTTGCACGCCTTTGCCATCATGCTGACCCGGGCTGCTTCACTTGCAGTGGTGGCAGGGGTCACACAGGCAGCAGCAAGGCCAGCCCCACTTGGCCACTGCTGGCCAGCACTTTTCAGGCCTCTTCTGGCTCACGTCCCCTGGGCCAGCGCCCGTCACTGTGAGAGGGCACAGGCATGGCGGAAGCAAGGTGACATCTTGGGCCCACCCTTTGCAGTCTGCCGCTGCCACCGGTATTTTAAAGTCTAGATTTGTTGTGTTGAAAATGTGCCGACTCCTAATATCACAGTGGGGGCAAGCCTTCCTGGCCAACCACCACCTCCCCAGCGACAGCCTCCACTTGTCCTGCCGTGAAACCTGCCCAACACGGCAGACTCTTCTGTGCATGGCCTGGGGCGGGGCACTGTGATCTTAAGGTGAACTCCTAGAACTACCGGGCTTAAGGTTATACATAGTTCTGAAAACTGCTTTGACATTTTAAAAGTTTTTACAAACTACTTTTGCTCTAGCAAAATCTAGAGGATCTGGTTTTAAAAGCCACTTCATGCCTCTGGGCTTCCAGGGATGGCTGTGAAAATTGCTGTACACACACACACACACACACACACACACACACACCCTTGAGGCAGTGGGAAGAGTCCAATCGTCCTTCGTCCTCCTCTCTCTCTCTCTCTCTCTCTCTGGGAACTCTGACAACCCTCTTCCACTCATTTAGTTTATAAAGTGCTTTTTTGTTTGTTTATTTGGTTTTGGTTTGTTTCTGGAGACCAGGTCTGGCTACGTTCAGTTCAGGCTGCCCTTGATCTCACTATGTAGTCCAGGCTGACCTCGAGCTCTGCCAGCAGGCTTCCTGTCTCAGCCTCCCAAATGCTGGAATTGTAAATGTATGCTGCCCCCACGCCCTGCTAGGGAATGCTTTTGGAGACTACTAAAGGCAGTCTCTCTGTTTAAGGGGGAGGTGAAAAGACCAATTAAAAAACAAAAAAACCTGCCCTCTGGTGCTCACTGTTAGGCCCATGACACAGATTCGGATTTCCAGGCCCAACAGATTATGACCAAGTCCATGCCCGGTACTGAGCCCTGGTGCTCCATGGTTCCCTTTGCTTGGCTTTTGGGGAGCTGGTTGGCCTGGGAAGGATGCTGTTCCATCACTGGGGCAAGTTACCCCACCTTTCTGTGCCAGTTTCCTTGCACGAAGAGTGTGCAAAACTGTGCTTACCCGGTAGTATGAGGAGGATTCCAGGCGATAAAAACATGCAGAACCGTGCTGGGCATAGAAAATGTGTTGCCTGATCCTTAAGTTTAGTGACTTAGACCATGCGGGGTTTTTGTTGTTTCCCTCCCCTAGTAGCCTTCACCCTCCAGAGGTGTGAGAGGTGTGACATAGAACCAGTTTCTCCTGCCCTGTTTGCTGCATGGCGACAGAAAGGGCACAGGCCCCGAGGCTCTCATGAAGACGAAAATGAAGGGAATTTGAGCTAAGCAGCCTTCTCAGCATGCTCAGAATTGGGCTGAGAGTCTGACCTAGCACTTGGCTCTCATTAAATGAATCTCTACAGTCACAGCCCAAATTCTCACTGATTACAAAACACTGTGCAAGTTACTGGAGCTCCAAAGATAAATAAGACACAGTCCCTGCCCCTCAGGATCCTGCCAGGCAGGGAAGCAGCCGCAGCAGCCCGGAGCTGAGACGCTGGCCAGCGTGGAGAAGGAAGCCATTAAGACGGGCACAGAGGAGGTGACATTTCAACTGAGCCTTTGTAATCTCTGCCCTCGTGAGTGTGAGATCCCCTTAGAGGACGTTAATGGGCAGCAGAATTTTTTCATTTATTCAGCGTCCAGTGGGACAAATGGCGCCCCTGCCACTGGTTCTTAGGGTGGACCTGCCTCCCAGGTGCTGTCTCAAAGCAAGTCACAAACTGGGCCTAGGGACACACGTTCCCCCGGGCAGAAGCTCATGACGGCAACAGGTTTGCAGAGTCTGAATCAGACTGGGCTTGGGCATGAGGCATATTTTTTTTTTAAATGCAATCCCTGGCCAGCCTTCCTTTGAGATACTCACAAGTACAAATTAGATATTGCTGGCACACAGGGAATATTTTTTAATATAATAACTTACTGTGTATTTCTTAGAAATATAAACAGAACTCAAGAGAGCAGGAAGGTCTATCTTGTCAGCATTTATGGTTCTAGTTGGAAAATTAAAGTTCCACAAAACACGGTTCAGTCAGCCAAATAAATTTTATCTCTGCTTTGTTAAATCCGAGCAAAACATATGGCAGTAATTCTGATAGCTATTGTTAACTCAGGGCAGGGGCGATGGAATCCAGGCTTGAGTACTTAGAAAGAAAGAAAACAGGCCCAATATACTGGTAATACTCATATCTTCCTATCTTATCTCCATCTGTTATGTTGTCAAATTATATTCTTAATGGAGAATATCTGTGGAAAGTATCAAATGGATTGGACTTAACCAAATAATTACAGATATTCCTCATTTAACGACCTACCTGTTTGACTGTCTGGACCTAGAATTCTGCTGCTCAGACTTATGACCCATTTTTTTGTACAGTTTTGTACATCTCAGAAAAATAACATCTTTTTTTGGTACTGTACATATTGTTTATATGGTACTATATTTTATTTTTATGTTTTGCTTTATGTTTTATTTTTATGTATTATATAGTAGACCCTCAAGTTACAACTGGCCTAACATATGAACAACTTGGGTCATGAGCAGAATTTTAGTTTTAACTTATGACCAAAATCTTGAGTGATGACCCAGATGCCAGCTTCTTATACTTCTAGGTGGTCTCAGATACAGATTTAACCCTTAAAGAGTTCTGCAAGAAACACGACCGTGTCCTTTGCTGTATGTAACTGAGAAATCCTGGACCAGTGTCTCGCTGGGGGCACTGAGATCTGCTGTACAGAGAGGAGAGACTTTGAAGGCTGTGTAGGGGAGCCTGAGCCTTCCACTGACAACTTGAGTTACAGCCAGCCCTCGGGAACGCGTGGAGTTCGTAAGTTAAGGGTCTGCCGAAATTTTAGTTCTGTTACATATTACAGTGCCGTGTGTCAGAGTTATGAAAATAAAAACAAAGCCATCAAGTTGCAACTTCCTTTGATTCTTTCTTTGTTCTGTTGTAGTGTGCATACTATACACACTTCCTCATTCAGCAGGGAGCCAGGATGTAACTCGGTCACTAAGTGAGGAAGGTCTGTACTAATATTTCTCTTGGTGACACATAACCGTCCACTTAACAGCTTCTAGGAGATGAATCGATTTTGTGTGAACCCTGCCAATACCCAGGTCTTCGGTTGACCTAGCTCACTGCTGATCCCCGGCCCAGACTGAGCGCCTAGATAGGTGAGGTCAGCAAGCCCAGTCATATGTGGCTGTGAACTCAGGGCTCCTGGCCAAAGATGGTGTGTGGAGGGGTCTGTCTGGGGCATATTCTTTTGAAGGCTCAGAGTGGCTATAGTAGGTAGTGGTTCTCATCCATTTAGGGGAATAAATTCTTCCCTCTAAGAATGTTAGAGATCTGTGTAAACTTTCTCTAGAAAATATACATATATTCACACACACATTTGGCATGTAATTTTTTTGGCATATAATTTTGAGAGGAAATGCATATGGACCCCTGAATTAAATTCAAATATCCCAAAACTGCAAATTACGAATGGCCCTGTAATATCAAACTTCATCAACATCCAGATCTGATTGGTCATTTTTTTGGTTTTTATGCAGTATTTGGAGACTTTGAGTCCCGTGGGATGGGCTAAGCATCCCTACTGAGTTGCACGCCATATGAAGGGCTGAACGGGGTTTTAGGAGAAAGGTGGGGCCATTTGTCTAAATCTGGGTCTTTATCAGCTGACCACAGATCTTTTCCCCAAGGAGAGGGTGATGGGGACCCTCGTGGACCAGTCTCTTGGGAAGGTAGCAGCTCACAGACTTGCAGTGAAGGACAGTCTCTAGCTTCTCAGGACTTCCGTCATCTCTGTAAAACCAGAGCCCTGAGCCTTTTGTGCCTAGCACACTGGGGATAGTTGATTTCAGGAGAAAATTATGTACAGCCACATTTACTTTATACACTGGGAAATTATTTCCAACAATATCTTTTTGTCCAGCCATCTGCTCAAATCAAGTTTCTGTCAGCCTCCAGAAGTAGTAATTACTCCCTGATGTGAAGCCGAGCTCCAGGCCGGCTTTCTGCTGAGGGTGTAGGCCCTTTGGTTATCTGTTGTCTATTGTTAGGAGAATTTTTGCCACTCAGTATTGTCAGCTGCTGATTTTCCAGTGGATACTTTTAAGGCTATTAATAATCCCTCCAAACCCAAGACCTTTTATTAAAGACAAAATAGATCAGTCAGTTATGATATGATTTTATTGAGGCTGTTGTAGTAAAAGAACATTCTTTTACTGTGTGTCAAAGAATGTGTCAGAGAAAAGAAGGGGATCTGGGGTTTGTGGAGGCAGGAAAGCAAGACAGTCATCCAGGAGTCTTATGGGGTACCCTGGGATACCCCGGGAAGGAAGGAGGGAGTCTTATTTATGCCCTTAATCTTCACTGCTCAGAGGGAGCAGAGGGCTCAGAAAAAGTTCGTATCATCAAGGTTCTGTCTTTCCAGCTTTGGAAGTCGCTATGGTTTGGGTGTGATTGGTTCCCCGAGGTTGGTCCTGAAAGTGGTGATGTGTGAGGTCACAGACCACTAAGACATGAAGCGTAGTGGAAGGGCCTCGGGCCAGAAGGAATTGTGGGTGTTCTCAGGAACCCGAAGAACTTTACAGGAGCTTTACAGAGTGAACTGTTGTAAGAGCAAGGCCAGGCCCTGAATCGCCTCTGGTTTCCTGTCTGGCAATGTGATCTCTGCCAGGAGGCCTTCACCAAAGGCAGAATCAGCAGGGCTCCCCAGGTTGGGCTTTTAGTCTCTAAACCTGTGTGCTAAATAATCCTTTTTCTTTATACACTTAACCTGCCTTGGGTGTTTCATTATAGTAATGCAAAACAGACTAATATGACTCCAAAGCAAATCTAAAACAAAGGAAATGGTTTTTATAAGGCTGGAGTATGAGATAAGATTAGAATTTTGATGTTGCGATGGACTGCCCTATAGCAGAGATATAGTTATCTCTTTATTTAATTTGGTCGAGAAATGCAAATGGTCTGCACATAACTGAAATTACACAAAAGGAAAGAGAACGATGCTGATCTGATATTTCTAGAAACCCAGAGAATCATGGAACAGCTTTCAGTTGAGCCCAGCACAGAAGCTTTTTCTCTAACTTACGGAAAGCCATTCAGCCTGTTTTCTTGAGCAGCCGTTGTGTCTTCGGTGTGAGTCCAGGGGGTGGGGACACAGATCCAGTGTCAAACTCCCCGCTCCCAGCTCCCTGCTACCATGAAAGGAGTGTAACAAGGGAACCAGGCTCCAGAGAAGGTGGCTGAATGACAACCCAGAGGGACGTGGGGACCGCTGACCCTGAGAGAATGTTCGGGCGGGGAACAGTGAAGTGTGGATGGCAGGGACCTGAGGCTGCGGCCATTCCAGCCCCTGGGGTTCTTCCAAGAAGCAAACAGAAACCCCACTCCATGTGAATGTAAGACTTAACCATTCAGAAGCCAGAAATCACCAGCTGACTTCGAACTAGAATCTTCCCTGGTCGGAAACTAGTAGAAACCTTCTTTAGCTGATCAAATGTCTGCTTCACTGTGCTTCTGGGATCGTCTGCCCTCGTCCCCTTGGTGGACGATGAACTGCTGGTCATCGGATGCTGCTGGATTCCTGAGTTGGTGAGTACACCAGGAAACTTGTCACATGTTAACAGTGTGAAAGAGGATCTTCCAATAGAACTTCCCAAGCATTTTCAAGGACCATCAAGGAGGCCAGAGCGGGTAGAGCACGGAGGGCAGAAGCAAGGGTCGTGCAGGTGTAGGTCAGGGACTCTGGAGTGGAGGACGTGGTGTGGTAATGACCCAGGATTGTGCTCAGCGTGAGAGGAAAGGTATCCCTGTTCTGAGCAGAGCCTGGTACCTTGGAGCACCTTTTCAGAGGATCATGCCCACTGATGTTTCAAGAGGCCCAAAGCAGGGAGCCCAGTGAGTGTGCGTGTGTGCATGCACACGCTGTGGCTCTGTCCCCACTAGCCAGGGGCTGCTCAGGAGCCAGGCTGCAAGTGCTCAGCTGCCCTTCGGCCAGGCGGCCCCAGCCAGCAGCCTCTAGCTGTCAGTCTCCTGGAGAGAGTGCCACTGTCCCACCAGCCCTGGGACCCGTGTCCTGGGCAGCCTGGATCCAGTGGCCTGCAAAGAGTAGCACCCAGGCTTGGGCTCTCATCTCAGCTCAGACAATTCCTAAAGGCCCCACTGTGATTTGTACCTAGATGGCCCCCGAAGCCTCACGCATGCGCAGGTGGGCCTTTGGGGCGGTGCTCATAGTCGACTTGCTGTTAGGAGGTGGGCTGTGGTTGGAAGGGGTGACCAGGAGGGCGTCCTTATCTCCCCTTTACGCTCCTCCCTTGGTCTCCGCTTCCTGCCCACCATGCCCCTCTGCTGGGCCCTCCTGCCTTGGAACCAGCCAGCTGTGGACAAACCTCTATGCAGGCTGAGCAGGAATAAAACTCTCCTTTAAGCTGTGAGTGTTGAGTGTTTTGTGCCAACAGTGAGGAAGACCCTGCCGCCAGAGTTTCCGTCATGCAGTCAGCCCAGGCCACACTGTGACTGACACAGCCGAGCCTTCTCCAGGCGTCGATCCCAAGCAGCCCATACCCCCCTGACTCACACACACACACACACACACACACACACACACACACACACACACACGCGCGCGCGCACACACACACGCGCGCGCGCGCGCACACACATGCCTCTCAGCTCCCTCTCAGGGTGCGCTCGGGGGCTTCGTGCTGGTGAACAGTGGGCAGCCTCCAACTGTATCTTCAGTGTACCCGGATGTGAGGTTCATAAAGAAAATTCAATTGTGAAGCACTAGTTTTGTTTTAAACAAATGAAAGAGTAGAATGATTATTTGCTGACATGAAAGAGACCGGGGGAAAGGCAGAATTTTTATTTATGTATTTTTGGTGAAAGGGACAGAGAATAAATCAGATAGAAAAACAAGTTAAGGGGCTGGTGGTATATAGTTCAATGCTGGAGCACATGCTTAACAAACAAACTTACAGCTGGAGACACAGCTCCGGGATGGAGCATTGCCTAGCATGCTTGAGGCCTTGGATTGCATCACGATAGAGGTGAGGGAGGAGCTTTTAATATTTATGCAAATACAGTGACAGGCCAGATTCCATTTCCAGCCACACAATCTTCGGCTTGACTTTGAATACCTCCAACATTATACAGTTACAGACAGAATCAGTGCAGTGGATATTGCATTAATTGGAGGAACATCCAAATAATTAAACATAGCAAATGTGAATACAAATGTTTAACCTTAGCTGGTAGAGACACAGTGTCTTCTTGCAAAGGAACCAAGCTAGCCATTTGATCATCCACCAGGAAATGTATCACACGACATTTTCCTCCAAGAACTTGATAATCGGTAGAACAGTAATGGGCTGCCACAAGAAGCTGAAAAGAAGCAAACTTGTTCACAAACTGCATCTGCTACACACACAGAGGTTAATTCTAAAGTAACCTTGAAGTAAGCATGATGAGGACACCGCTTGTACCCATCTGGTTCTGAGATCATTCCCAGGAAAGAGCAGCTGTGCTGTCGGGAATCGTAGGTGAGGAGGCGAATCTTGAGCAGGGACTTGCCGGCAGTGTGGAGGAGGTAGGAAGCCTGCAAAGGTGTTAGTGGAGAGAGCAGGCGGGGGAGAGAAGGCCCTGAAGTGGAGACAGGTGACATGCAAGCTAGGAGCTGTTATTCCAAAGTTAAGTAGGAGCATAAGTCTGTTGATTTCGGGGGAGGCGAGTGTGTACTGTGAATTGCACCAGGGCCCTCTCGCTGAGCTACCTCCACAGCCCTTTTATATTTTTTTAAGTCTTGAAACAGGTTTTTGCTAAATCACTAAGTTGCCTCGTGTGGGCTCAAACTTGCAATCCTCCTGTCTCAGCCTCCCAAAGTGCTGGGATTTACAAGCATGAGTCACCATATCAGGCAAGTCCATTGAATTTTAAAACCAAGATTTTACTTTTTAGATTACTCAGGGAACAGAAAAAAATCATCTGAAAACTGTAAGATCCCAGCGTGCGCTAAGAATCTCCAAAATGGAAATGTGCACAATTTCTCAAATGTATTTGACATTGGAACTTTTGCTCCATGACACCACCTATTAATATCTACAGAAAGGTTTGTCCTACAGACACAGAGGTAGAGGACACTCAGCCTTGGACTGTAATGGGAAAATTAGTGGCTCATAGGCACCAAAAATAACTGAGACTTTTTAAAGGTTGTGAATAGTATCTTGGGTGATACGCAAATGACATTAATATATTCTCGTCTGACAATTCATCCTCACCATGAACAACACATGACATTAAAGGGCACTTGGAAAGACACCCAGGGTTTTCTTGGAACTGTCCTTGTTTGCTTCCTTAATGATCAATAGATCTGTCATGTTTTTTCATTGTTCGACTCTGTGTCCTTGCGGAATTCCTCTCTGGCTGGTGTTGCACTGCACGCAGGTCAAGCAGTAAGCTGTATAGCTTGTTCTTCAGCCAGCAGGAACTCTGTAGATGTCATCAACTGCCACCTGGAAGACAACCGGAAAGAACTGGTTTTGCTCCCTGAAAGCAGCCCAAGGCAGAAAGCCGGCTCCTGCCCCAGACTTTTCCTGGCTGCCCCTGCTCTTGCCAGGACACTTATGACTCTGTTACAGTCTTCTCCTGTGTATCTCTTCCTCCACTCGGCCACTTGATAACTGTAGTGGGTTGGTAACTGGTGGTCAATTTAAACACCAGCTGAACTGGGTCAGCATGGTGCCGAGCGTGGACGGCCCACCAGGGGACAGTTGCCAGCATAAAAAGGAGACCTGCAGAGGAAGGGTAGTGTTGTATGTTCTCCTAAGCGTTATTGTTATTTGGAGCCCTTGGTGCTCCTGGAGGAGCTTGGCATGCTGGCTTCCCTGATATGAACTCACCTGTTATCATCAGAGGAGCTCGGGACCTTGTCGCTGAGAGTGGCTGCAGTTCACTTTGGGAGAGCTCTGGTCCTTACATGGAGCATCACTTCCGGGCTCCGGAGGGGAAGATGTGTGCTGTTCAGTCTCCAGGAGAAGCTTGTCACACTGGCTTCCTGATAGGAACTCAGCTCTTCTCATCACTGGGGGAGCTTGGGACCTCACTGTCGCTGAGGATGGCTGTGGTCCTTTTCAGGGGAGCCCTAGTCCTTACTTTGAGCATCGCTTCTTGTCTCCAGTACAGAACCCTCAGCCTGCTGGCACAGATGCCTCACTCTGCTGGCACAGACTTTCTAGCTTCCACTGCTGACCGCTGGGCCCTCCCAGTGCAGATCTGTGACATAGACTTGCATGAGTCATTGTCGTGGGCTCTAGGTTTTCAGCTGACCTCATGCAGGTTTTTGGCATGAGATCCAGGCCCTCAGGTGGATTTTCTAGGTTTTTAGTATGTGGACAGATTTCCTGTACTTTCTTTGTATTTGACTCTTTGGGTGACGGTTATAAATAATACTATAAATTCTATGTCCTGTATTGTTTTGTTCTCCTTGCAACCCCCAGTATGACAGTAACTGAACTTCGTTTCCACCTCCCTTTCACTGTGCTTCACACAGTGGCGGAAGGCGGCCATGTGTTTGTGTCTCCAGCGGGGCATCCAGGAAGTCTTTCACTGTGGTTTGGCATTACCCCGAATTGCTGCCAGACCCTCTCCGCATTTGGAAATGTTTCCAGATAACCTTTCTGGGGCTTCATCACCGCGCATCGGTAAGTGGGAGACATCAGGTATCCTGCAGTGTGGGTCATGGTCCCACATAACGACGCGCTGACCACTCAAGAGGCCAGTGAGGGCCAGCGGTAACTACTTCCTGTGTTATCGAGTACCACGTTGGTCATTTTCGACATCTGAGGTGTCACCTGTGTGTGCCATTGTAGTTTTTATTTGTTTGAATTCATTCAAAATTAATTCAGTTTATTTTTTTTCTTTAAGGTGAATTAATAAACCACTATGCAAATCACTATGGAGATTCCTCAAAACACTGAAACTGGAAATTCCATCTGGCCAGCTATTTCCTTTCTAGGTTGTCTTCCTGAAAGAGTTAAAGATGTCATCACAGTGATGCATGTTTATTCGTGTCTATAGAAGCACAGATCATCTTGGAAGCAGCCTCTATGGCCATGAACAAATGAATGGATAAAGAAAAGATGGTATTTGCAAAAACGGGGTATCACTCTGTCATAAAGAAGGGTAAACTGCAGTTATCTGTAGGAAATGGGTGCACCTTGAAACTACAGTGTTGAGTTAAATAAATCAGACAGACGTTGAAATATATAAAGTCCAAATTACAAAGAAATAGCAAAATGAAAGATCAATAATAGGAAGTAGAGAGGTAGATCTTTCTCCACTGGCAAAGGAGGTCAAGAGACGGAGGGAGAAAGAAGGCAGGGGAAGGGAAGAAAAGGGGGTGAAAATGGATTGGGATAGGCCAGGCACATGCACCAACTTCCCCCAAGAATATAAACACGCGCTAACAATGTTTTTTAAAAATTAAAAAATATTCTTTAAGCAATAGTGTATTTAAAACAATGGATCAATGGTGTTATTTATATGTTTTATAGTACACATAAAGTAAACACCCAATATCTAATACAAACTATTATTCATTAATTTGGGAACACTGCACCTATCTTGTGACCATGTATTGTGGAGTTTTTTTGTTTGTTTTGTTTTTGCTTTTTGTCTTTTTGAGACAAAGTTTTGCTGTGCAGTTCAGGCTTGTGTTAGGCTCACTTTGTGGCCCAGGCTGACTTTAAACTCACAGTGATCCTCCTGGCTCAGCTTCCTGAGTGCTGGGATTGTGGGTGGTGACACCTGACTTTGTCGTGGGTTTTGATGAAGTCATGCTGAGCCATGCAGGTCTAAGCAAGAGCCCATGAGAGAGTCCTTAGCATAAACACTGTAAGAACAAAGACCACATATTCAATGCCCCATGCACATGACTGGTTTTAAAGGAAACAAGACTGTTCTCCTGGCAGGAATAGCATGTTTTACCCAGTCATCGTCTGCTTGCTGGCTAGAAAGTCAAAGATAAAGTAGAAGCTCACTTGGCTTCTACCTTTGGCATGCAGGGACGGTGAGGGTAGGAAGGTGTCTTGAGACCCCACCTGTCCTACCGCCGAGTCTGCCATGTTAGTGAAAGTCTCCATGAATGAAAAAAAGTGTGACCAAACGAGACTATGCTTAGTGCTCAGCACTGGGGACAAACGAGGACCTGTAACAGCTCCTGTCACTGCATTAAGATATTCTTCTTGTGGTTCTTGGGCAGTGTATGTACCTTTCTGTGCACCGGGGCCTCTGTCTCTGGCATAGGCAGAGTAATAGAGCCAAGCTCTCAGCTCTGCCATGAGGAGCACATGGGAATGGGGCGCAGGTCGTGAGGTGCTTAGCAGGGTATCAGGCGCAGGGTGAGTACAGAAGCACTTGGAGGGGAAACGAATGGTGAAGGGTGCCTGGCTTGTCCTGCACGGTGGCCTGCGTTATTTGTTGAAAGAGGGACTCAGGAAATGTTGGACTATAAGCTCCTGCTCTCCACAGTTGTGCTCAGCTCTCTCCGAGGACCGCGGCAGAAGCTTGAGCAGAAAGAGCTTTTCCAGAACCCAGGACCTCGGCTACTGGCCCCGCCCAGCCACTTGCAGGCCGCACAGCAACTGTGTGTGTGTGTGTGGGGGGGGCTTATTCATAGCAGTGCTAGAACGTGTCCAATTGCCCACATCCATGCTTGGTCTCGCTTGACTCTTTTTGCAGGAACAAAAGCATTTCCACACATTGAGCCCAGGGAGGGGAGACAAAGGAAGGAAGTGACAGTCACACAGCATCTGTTAGGCACCTGTGAGGAGCGTGGAAGGGGCTTTCAAGAAGTTTGTGTCTTGCCATCCGCTGGCAATCGTAGAGGACAAAAGTATTTTGTATTCATTTTGGGGTTTTTTAAATAAATACTTTATTTCCCTAATTTGACAGGTCAGAAAGCTGACATATAAGAAAGTTAACTAACGTAGCCAGGGCTCCTTGGTTAAAATGCACAGCATTGTAAAGTTTGAACTCAGGCCCATTTTTACACAGTCCTGACATGCTACTCTAGCGGGCACTCGGAAAGGCTACACATGTCACCTGCACATCAGACAAACTGTGCCTCGCCTCCCAGCTGGATTCTCGGTGTCTCTATCTCCTGCTCCTCGTTGTTCCAGAGAATGAGTGAGTGACAGTAATTAAATAAGGGATCTTTCCTGTAGCCCACCTGGCAGCAGACACCAGATCATACGGGACAGCAGAATAGGGTGAGGTCTCAGTGGCTGCCCTTCGGGACTCAGCAGACAGCCCGGGGTGTCCCGTCTGGGGCTGTCTGCAGGCAGGGTGCAGTCTGGGGTTTTGAATGGGGTGTTTATCTCAGCACTGAAGGGAAAGAGCTCCATTTATGACCTCGCTTGAATAGCCTTCCGCACGCAAAAGGGAGAAGAGAGAAGAGACCTGCTCCCTTTTCCTCAGCAGGTGGACCCCACATGGTACTGTCTGCATCCCTGATGTCAGATAAAAGGTTTACATTTCCTTCTCCCCTTATTATGGAGGCAGCACTAGAAAGCTGTCTCAGGACCCTTGTGATCCAGCCAGTGTTCCGACTTCACGAAGCCAAACCCAATGTGAGCTCTTCTTGGCTTCTCTGTAAAAATCCTCTTTGCCCTCATCTGGGCCCCAAACCGCCTCTGCTGGCCCCGTGTATCACTGGCAGGCCTGGGTCCTTGCTTCACTGGTGATGGAAACGGAAGCCAGGGCAGTTGGCTGGGATTTACAGGTGAAAACATTTATCGGAAAGTAAGAGAAAATGGTAAGACTCTGTAGCTGGAGTAGCTACAAGATCAAGGGGGACACAGCACTGACAAAGGTCCAATTAGCCCCCTTACAGGAGAAGAAGTGAAAAAGCAAATCAGGAAAGGGCCTTCAGCTTGGGAAGCTGACAGAGCCACCAATCGGATGAGAGGATCCGATCAGTCGATTAACAAAGAAAAGAAACCAGTGATGGGGTGATGTGGTGGGCTGGGAGTGGCGAGCTCAGAATCTCAGGCTTGGTTTTGTGGCTCCTGAGGAATCCTACGTCTTGAGGGCCAATTCGCTTCCCATGAGTGGTTGTTCTTACATGGGGTGGAGGAGCAGCCTCTGCTTCCTGGCATAGGGTGATTGCTTCCACTTAGGGGTGGTGACCTCATTCTAGGGCAGTCTGTGAGGCTCTGCTCTCTTTGGTTACTGAATTCCAGTATTACATATTGTAGCCCAAATATTGTAATTCTTTTCCAATCCATCTCATAACCCAAAAGTTCTATTTATTATCCCACACAAATGTTATTGGGATTCCAGCGAGCCAGTTCCAACCCATGACCTCCAATGTAACTCACCGTGAGAGTAAAGACGCTAAGACATATGCAAAGTTACGGGCAGCCAAAGGGTCCTAAACCCCATCCAAGTGAGGATGTACAAACAGAGGCCCCTCCAAGTGAAAAGGGGAGTGGTTCAAGGATCAGTGACAGTGAGGGTGGCGGGAACTATGTGAGTAATTTGAGCTGGCTGGCCAGATGGAGAGCACAGCATCTTTGCAATCACAGGGAAAGTGACATGCAGAACGAGGGGTCTGCAGAGCTCAGTTAGGGTAGCACTTGAATAGTTTTAGGAGGCTGTTGCTTCAGTTTCTGATACGTAAGCTTGTGTGCCCTGGGGAGTCATAGCCTCTCACTCTGAGGCTCCTTCCCAGCTGACATTCCCGGGGCCGAGTGGCTCTGCCATCTGCTATACTCTGTTCTTTACAGAGAGCACTATGCAAGGAGCCAGGAAACCGTCAGGGCGATCTCAAAGATTACGTATCAGTATCTCAGCAAGCCAATGGAAGGGCGAAGAGAGTGACATAGCCTCTGTGCATATCAGTATGAGGAAATAAGACTCGATTTAACTAATGTTGCTGTAATTGTTCTGCAGTTAAGGAGAGGTGCCCAGGTCGTCTTCTACACTTGGTGACTGTTTTAGTTACTTTATGCTTGTCGCTGAGACAAAATACCTGATGTCCAAGTTGGGAAAGGAAGGGTTTATTTCTTACAGTTTTTGGAGGTTTCAGTCCACACTCAGTTGGCTCCAAGATAGGCGGGCATGGCTGGGCCACAGTTCATGGCAGCCGCCAACAGCAAGCTCGAACCAGCAAAGAGCAAGACACACCTTCTTCCTGCCATTACATCACATCCTGGCTCCACCCCTTTGTGGGTGGAGCACTGACACCATCAATCCAAGCACTAGACAATGAACCATCACAAATGCACACTGCAAACTCATGAGGCCTGGGGAACACACACATAAACCATGACAGTGACTAAGTGACTGTAGGTTTAGGACATTAATGGGAGGCTTCTCGATATCACTTTTGGGGGTCTGGATAGTGATAATATAGAAGCTGACAGTTGATATCTCTGCAAATCCTGACCATTACTATAGTTGCTTTAGTCTACCTGTCTTCCGTCTTGAAGGGGGATTGTCACTGGGCAGCTCCTTCTGACAGTAGCTCGCCAACTCAACTCCCTCTGGAGTTAAGATTTCGGGCTCTTCTCTCCAACAAAGAATGGAACAAAGGAGCAAAAAGCAGTGGCCAGTTTTGCCACACCCTAATCTCCTATCTCAGGAGGGGATAGACTAGATAAATCATGCTTGTAATACAGACACTCATTAAGTTCAGAGCTGAGCGAGGCTCTGACCCAAAGTTTCAAAGTAAAAAGGGGACAAAAAACAAAATGAAGGCAGAGTTGCCAAGCTTTGTCCTGCTTTTAGTTAGCCAGTGGGCATCTGCCAGCCCAGCCTCCGGGTCCCTGTTACACGGGGACACGAGCCAAAACCATGTCCAAAGTGAAATGTCATTAGCCTGCCCTGTTCATCCTCATGCCCTTTACAAGTGACAGTTGCTGCACCTTTTTTTCCCACATAGCTAATCTTATTAAATCATTTGCAGGACTGGGAAATGGCCTCTCGTCTGAATTTGGCAAAGATGATCTGAGGTCAGTGTGAAGTTTGAGCTCCCAAGTGAAAATCCCAGCATTCCCTTCCCAGCTCCAGGAAATAAGCAGCTCCAGTCAGCACTGAGGGAGGACAGAGGTATTAAAGCCAGGTAGAAAAAAGGCAGGGAAATTGAGATTTTAAAATTTATACTTTAGAGAAAAACTGCAGCTTCCGAATACTTATTCACTTTTTTCTCCCTTCTTCCAAAACAGCAAACCTAGGCAAGCCCCTTTCTGGTCTGTTTGTTCCTTTTTACTTTCAAATAACCTTCTTTCAACCATGAGGGATGCCCTTTTGAGATTTTTCATAGGAATAGACCATTATCTCACTAGAGATGGGTCACCCTCTCCTACCCACTAAGACTAAGATTAATACTATAGATTATTGAATTCTGTAATACAAAATACAAAAAAAGATCCCCAGTTACCAACCGTATTGTGTCTCATTTTGAGTACTGGTATTCTTTTCTTGAGTTTGTCATACTTCTTCTTCTCTTCCTCCTCCTCCTCCTCCTCCTCCTCCTCCTCCTCCTCCTCCTCCTCCTCCTCCTCTTCTTCTTCTTCTTCTTCTTCTTCTTCTCCTTCTCCTCCTCCTTCTCCTCCTCCTTCTCCTCCTCTTCTTCTTTTTCTCCTTCTCCTTCTTCTTTTTGAGATAAGGCTTCACTATGCAGTGCAGGGTGGCCTTGGACTCATTTTGTGGCCCAGGCTATCTTCACACTTGCAGCAATCTTCCTGCCTCAGCCTCTTACGTCCACTTCCTGTAAATCCTTTTCATGCCTTTTTTACTGATCCGTCCTGAAAATTCTTTTCCCGTGAAGAGAGTCAGTGAATCTGCACACTTGTATTAAAGGGCGGGTTAAGTTCCCCAGAGACCCTCAGACCTACCCCGTGACACATGCCTTCTCTGCAGAGCAGCTCACACTGACACTAAGCCCAAGTCTTTCTCCTGAAGTCACTAAATAGATTGATATATCCTTTGGAAATGGCCTTTTTCAATTTAGTTTTTTGTTTTCCTTCCCTTAGCCCACAACTCTTTTTTTTTAAAAGACAAAATTGAATGATTAAGATATTGACAATCGAGTCCACTATTACAGAAAAAAGGAAGAAGAGAAACACCAGGGCTCCTCATCAGCCATCTTTTTTGTTAGATTTACAGAACCTGGAACATCTGGTGGACTTCAGGTAACATCAGAATAGACACCAAAGAATGGGCTGCTGCAGTATTAACAATCACTGGTGCCCATCCATCTGTAGTAAAAATACACACTCCCTAAGTAGCTCACGTGGAGTTGTTAGCTAAAATCCTTTGCCCAGCACAGGAGTCTGCCATCTTCCAACTTTCTGGCATATTGGATAACAATAGAACTGGACTATCACAGTTAGCCTCAGCATTTAAGATTCATGGTGAGAACCGTCTTTAAACTTCTGGAATCTCCAGGGATAGGTGGCGTTTACAAGGAATTCTTCCTTCCCATGTCCAGACTTTTGGCACTGTATGCTAGGAAAAATGAGTTACAAAAACAATTTTCTCTCTATTCTCTCATGGTTCTCAGTTGGGACAAACCCTGTAACAAAAGACAGATTAATAAGAGAGAAATAAACAGAAGTTAATGACGTGGGTGCATGGGAGCTACTTGGGAAACAGGAAGTAAATAAAAAATGTTTCTTAGAATTCAGGCTTAAATTCCATCAGTTCCTGGAAGACAGAAAAGAAGGCATGTGATTTTCCCAGGTTGTAACAAGATCGTTAGAAAATGCATTATAAACAAGAACAAGGTTTGTTACGTAGATTTAAAGCAATGCCTTCTCCATGGCTGTAACTTTCTAGGGATTCGTGTCATCCTTCTCAATTCAGAAGAGATGCTCTTGCAAAGGGAGGTTTTTGTGGTAGGTATACATTTCTCCTAGAAAGGATCACTTCTAATTTCAGAGCTTTTTCTGTGTCTGCAGTTTCCCAAGATAACCCACTCAAAATAATCTTTATGCTAAAGAAGCCTATTTGAAGTGGCATATTCTGGTCATATTTTGGGGTGCATAATCCTATACAGTAAAATAATCTTGCAACACTGATTATAAAGAATATCATTCTCTAGGTTATCTACCTTCTTTGTTTAAACGCTGCTGAGGAAACTGCTTTTAGTTTACTGAGCTCTTTAATTGGGCACATACCTCCATATGTCATAGTAGCTGCCACTGCTACTAGCCCTGGCCCCTTCCTGCTGGCCTCCTCTCTCTTCTCCTCCTCCCTGCTCTCCATCTGTCCCCCTCCCTGCCTTCTCCTCCTTCTCCTATCAAAAGATTTCTGAAACAAATGGTTTACGAAGCCATAACAAATGCTACCCACAAAGAAAGGGGCAAATTCCCTAAGCACCAGTAGCATGACGAGGTAGCAGTTGGAAAAGTATCTGCTGCATCTAAAAAACCAAATCTTACAAATCTTGCGTTGTATCTACCCTGGCTGCATAGAGATGAGGGGCGGGACAAGATAAGGGCCAAACACTGAGGGCCATTGTGGTCTTAGGCAGAAGTACGTGGTGGTCCTTGATTCGCTGAGACTGTCTGTGGGAGGCCCTGGTGCCCTCCTGGCTCTCTCCTTGGGTTACAGTCAAGGCTCCCAGGGATGCTTCAAAATGTGAGCAGTTTTGGTTTTGTTTTGGCTCAAAGCTGTCAGCTGAATTGCATCCCTTTTGTGCTTATCTTCCACGCTCCTGCCTGTCATTAAGACTTCTCACTATTCTTTATCTGTTTGTTTTTATTTTTATTTTTTGGAGGCCAGAGTTCAGGCTGGACTTGAACTCACTACGTGGCCCAGGCTGGCCTCAAACCTGTCACACTTGGAGTGATTCTCCTCTTCAGCCTGCTGAGTGCTGGGATTGCAGGTATGTGCCACCATGCCCGGCTCGTACCACTTTTCATGAAAACCATATCCAGATGTATTCTCAGACCATAAAACTCACCCTTTTAAAATGTACTGGTCAGTGATTTTAGTGCATATTCATAGTTATGCAGCTGTTACCACTATCTTAATTTTAGACCATTTTCATCATTCCCTCCAATGAATCATGAAATATATTGTCAGTTATTTCCAATCCTCTGCCCCCTTCCCCAGGCATGAAAATTACTACTCTATACCCTGTCTATAGTGTTGGCTATTCTGGATATTTCATGGAGTATGTAGCCCTTTGTATCTGGCTTCTTTTGCTTTGAGCATTTTTAGAATTCTTCCATGTTGTAACACAAATCAATACTTCCTTTCTTTTAATAGCTTAACAAATAATGTTTCATTTTGTTTATTCACTCAACATTTGGCAGACATTTGGGTGATTTCTGCTCAGAGCATTGTGAATAACATGGCTGTAAACACTTGTGGACAACTTTTTGTGTGGACGTATACTTTGGGCTCTTTTGGTTCCACGCGTAGCAATGATATTACCGAATTACGATATTTTCAGCCCTTGAGCAGTATCTACCTCCTTGTCACCACTAATGGAGTCATCTTACCTCACTTTCCTACTGTCCCCCAGTCCACACACACTTGTCATCCTTCAGGACCCCAATATTTGTACCACAATTTCGGTTGAACCGTTACTAATATGAAAATATAAATGTTGAATTATGATGACTTTTTCTTGCACTGGTTTTTGGCCTAACTTGGAATTGGTATGTCTTGTTTATTTTCAATTACTTATTGTTAGTTTACTCTTAAAATGTACTCAAAACTGTTTATAAGCACCGCACGCTCTGGTCTTAGACCCTCTGAGTCTTCAGACTTGCCTCAAGGTAGAAGCTTACAGATCTGGTCTTAGACCCTCTGAGTCTTCAGACTTGCCTCAAGGTAGAAGCTTACAGCACCTCTCCAGACCTGTCTTCTGACTCTTACCCTGGAGCTTTTTCTTTAGCATCATGCGGGAAATGTTTCTCCTTCTCTTTTGTGTTAGAATCCCTTTTTCTTGGATCCTGATTTCTTATATTGCTGAAGCAGCTCCCCCAGTTGCATGATGAGAAAGATGCAGAAGGAGTAGGTTTTCTGAGAACTTCCTTGCCTAATATACCCATTGGGTTACTTGATAGAATGCCTGGGTATAAAATTCCACGCAATTCATTTTTGCACTGAGTAATTTCTTCTAGTACCCAGGATTTTTATTGAGAAGGTTTATATGTTCTATATATTTTTTTGTCAGAATTGAACCACATTTTGACTCTGCAGAAACTTTGGGGTTCTTTCTTTGACTTCAATATTCTTCAAATGTACAATGGTGCATAATTATGATGATCACTTAGTGGTCTCTATCTAACAACAGTTTTTATTTTTAGGAGATTTTCTTTCTTTATTTGATGATTTAACACCCATACCCACCCCATCTTGCTAGGAGTCTTATTATTTAGATATTGACTTCTTATCTTTGTCTTTACATTTTCATATCTTTTCTCTCTTATTTTATGTCATTTTATTACCCTTTAGAAGTTTTATCAAATATTTTATTGCATTTTTTTTTTTTGTAGACAAGGTCTTTCTATAGACTTCCTGCTAGTCTGGAACTCACAGTGATCCTCTTGCCTCAGTCCCCCAAGTGCTGGGGTTACAGGTGTGTACTACTCTGCCTGGCTTAGATTTTTAAAATTTATTCTGTGTTTAACTTCCAACACATTTTATTTTGCGTGTCCTCCATTTAAACATGGCATCTTATTGCTTCATGGTTGCAGTATATTCTTTTAGCTCATAGTTTTTAATCCTTTTATGTTTTCCCTAAATCACTTTACTCTCTTTATTTTTAATGTCTGTGTCTTAGTCCATTTTCTGTGCTAATAGTGCCGTCCTAGGGGTGAGTTAGAAGGGCAGGAAGCTTGTTGTGGTTCAAGTTAAAGGTGGAAGTGCTGCATCGGTGGTGACGTCTGGGTGGCAGAGGCTGGAGACGGGTCAGGACGTCATATGTGAGAGACACACAGTGTGACTGTGCCTCCTGCTCGCTTTCCCTTCTTACAAGTGGGATTCATCGTGCTGACCTTACCTAGTCCTGCTTTCCCCAAAGCCTCATCTCCAAACACCACAGTTGGACTAAGTTTCCACCCTCTTCCTGCCTCCCCTCCTAGTTTCAGAGGGGACAGATCATATTCAAATCATGCCACTCTGTGTTTCACATGCCTGACGCTCCTTGGGTATTTATTTAAAATTAGGACACTTATGTGGGCACGTTCACATTCCCATGATGAATGTGATCATTATGTATGTCAAACATACCCTACCAAAATTTCTTTTTAAAGAAATAAAAAGTACAATTAGGCCTCTAAAAGTCTTCGTGTGTCTCTGAGTTGTGAGTGGGCCCAAAGGCCATCAGATCCCTTGTAGGGTGATTGAGGCCAGGCTGTTCCATTGGGTAACCCTGGCATCATTATCTTTCGGTCTTTTCTTGGTAAGATGTGTTCAGAGAATCTTCTGATGTCCTGTAGTTTTCCGAGAACCAAGTGCTAGAGGGCAAGGTCTCAATGTTTAATATTTAATCCTACTGTTTTCAAAATGATTTCTGCCCTCGGCCTGCGTGAGGCGCCTCAGAGGCCTTCTGTTTTTACTTTCTCTCCAGTATAAATCCCCGTTTTCTCCTGAGGTAAAGGGCTTAGTCACCTGGTTCCACACAGGAAGGGAGAGGCTTATCGGAGGTCTAACTGCCTCTTAGATTTCTGTCTTCTCTTTTACCCCAAAGTAATAAGCCCCTGTGACTTCTAATTCATAAGACTTTGGGATTCTGTTGTAGAAAATGCTGAGCTGCTATTCAGCTAGCTCACTCAGGAGAGAGCTGCCCTGGATCTGCAAGGTCATGTGTCTCTCCTCCTCCTGCTGCTTCTAACTCAAAACATGCAATGGCTCACAGCCCAGGTCTCTTTTCCCTGTTGGTTTTATAGCAAAAGTAAAACAAAACAAAACAACAAAAAATCCTTTATATTAGTTAGTGGAGACCCAGAGACAGGAAAATGTGTGTTTCATTCTCTGTCTTTAAAGTATATTCGCCTCATCCTTCACATATATCTTACTGAGAAAGTGTTCTGGCCTGTAATTTACTTTTTTAATGTTAACTTTTTAAAAATGAAGAGGGAAAGGCAGCTGCATCAACAGTTTTGGAAACATATTAGGGAATTTTCTGACCAAGGACTTTTGAACGAATGATATTGCAGGGATATTGACTGACTGGACTTGTAATGACCTTGATTCAAAAATACAAAACTATCTTACACACAGGGGAATGTGGTAACTGGGGAACCAGGTAAGGAAGGGAATGAGGTACACTGTGACAATTCCTGGTGGAGAAGCTCTGAGGAATAAAGCTCTGGGCTGGGTTCACTTGGAACTGGAGGTTATATAACACAGTCAGAGGCTGGTTGTCTAGACCTAAACCCAAGTTTGAAGGGAGGCCCAGGGACAGAACCAGCTGTCGTATTCAGAGACAGATCTATAGTGCTGGAAAGTTCGCAGGTCAATTTAGGATTGCTCAGAATCAATACTGAGAGCAGAAAAGAGACTGGATAATTCCCCTTTCATGAAATGCTGTGTGTGTAGTTTTGTGCCTATGGAAAAGTTTTAAAAGCTTGATGATACGTTGTTAAGAAACACATTGGGAAGAAACAGTTCCATACACTGTTGGGAGCCTATGTCTGTGTAGTCTTTATCAGAGAGTACCTGGTAATTGCAGGCGGTCCTCTGTACTCACAGGCTCCATATTCTGATAATGATTATACATGCAGAAGCCTAGGAAAAGGTCAGATGCACGCGCACATTTGACTGGCTTTTCCCCTGCAGACATCCCCGAGTCTGCCTAAGACTGAGTCGACTAGAGATTTTGAGGTTGGATTACCAGGTTGCCAGAGCAACTGGAAATTGAAGGAGGGGAATTCTATTAGGACTAATAGAGAAGAAGGTCCCAGATTTATGTATGAAATCTTCTCAAAACCTTGGCTGACATTTTTAGTTGCAAATGTCCAGGGCAAGACTCCAAGGAGCACAGCAGAAACAACAACTGTAGGCTGAAAATGCTGCCTGCAGGTTTCAGCTGTTCCCCGTGCTGAGGAGATAGAGCGAGAGTTAGAATCCCACCAAATTCGAGGGGATGAGGACGTGTCTCTTGCATTCTAGTTGCCAGAGGCATCATGTCCTGTATATTAAGGACCACATACCAGGACTGTGAGCTACATGGTAGGACTGAGGGCAAAAATAAAATATACCTTGCTGCTAACCTAGCGACATCTATGTTGTTGTGCACCAATGAATCGCTAAAGGTTGTGCATCAGGCATTTAGCTGCCTGCTGGAGCAAAATCAACTACATGTTTATTGGAGGAAGATGACAGGATTTAGGGTTTCTGCACACAAAGGAGAAAATGGTGAGCACCCTCAGAAAATAAAGGTATAACCACAAACAGAGTTGTGGGAGTTAGCATATAAGGATAAAGCTCAAAGAACTATGTCAGAGAATGTACAGGAAAAGATGGATATAATGTGTGAATATAAGGACCTTTTAGGAAAGATATGAAAATGGTTTTAAAATATGGAAATTTCAGCATTGGGAAATACTCTTGAAATTTAAAAATTCAATGCCTACAAAATTGTTGGATGAAATTAATGTCATTCAGAAATAGAAGATTGAGATACTTGAATAAAAGTCAACAAAAAATCAGTTTAAGAAAGAAAAATATTTGAAAAAAATGAACAGAGTCACAGTTTCTTAAAGGAAAATACCAAGAATTCTAATATATGTTTTTCAGGAAGAAGAGAAAATCAATGGGGGGGCACAGTTTGGCTAAATCATAATTTTGGCCCATAATTTTCCAGCTTAAATTGGAATTATGATATCAATTTACAAATCTCAGAAACCTAGTTAACAAAAGAAAGCCATATTGAGGCGTATCATTGCTAAATGACTGAAAACCAAGATTAAAAATCCAGATCGATAAAATACAGTTTTATTTGGATATTAAATCTGAAAGTCTTTTGGTGGATTTTTTGGGGTCTTCTAAGTACAGTCGTGTCATCTGTGAATCATAATAATTTAACTTCTTTCTTTCCTGTCCTTATTCCTTTTCTTTCTCTTGATAATGTTTCCAGAACTATACTAAATAAGAATGATGATAGTGGACATCCTTGTCTTATTCCTGATTTTACAGTGAAAGGTTTTTTGTTTTTGTTCATGTAGTATGTAGTATGATGTTGGTTTGTCATAGATGGCTTTTATCAGATCTAAACACCATCTATTCCAAGTTTATGTAGAGTTTTTTAAAATCATAAATGGGTGTTAGACTTCATCCAGTGCTTTTTCCAAATCTGTTGAGATGATCATAAGGTTTTTGTCCTTGGCTCTGTTAATATAGTGTGCTATATTTAATGATTTGTGTATGCTGAACCATCCTTGCATCCCTGGATGAATGCTACTTGGCTGTGGTGTATTGTCTTCTAGATGATTTGCTGCATTCTATTTACCAGTATTATACTGAAGACTTTTGCATTTATGGTCACTAGGAAGATTGACCTGTGGTCCTCTTTCTTGGTTTAATCCATTTCTGGTTCTGGTATCAGGATAATGGCTTCTTCCAGGAATGAATTTGAGAATATTGCTTCTCTTTCAATTTCTTTAAAAAGTCTGAGAAGTAGTGGCATTAGGTCTTCTCTAAATTTCTATAGAATTCTGTCATGAATCTGTCAGGACCTGGGCTTTTCTTTGTTGGTAGATTTCTAATTGCATCCTCAATTTCATTGAGTGATACTGGTTTATTTAGAATTTGTATATATTCTTGATTCAGATTTAGTAATTTGTATGTATCCAGGCATCTGTCCATTTCTTCTGCATTTTCCATTTTGTTAGAATACAGGTTCTTGCAGTAGGTATTGGTGATCTGGATTTCTGCAGGGTCTGTTGTGATCTCACCCTTTTCATTCCTAATTGCATGGATTTGATCTTTTCTTTCCTTTTTTTGATAAAGCTCGCTAAGGATTTGTCAATTTTATTCAGTCTTCCAAAGAACCAACTCTTTAATTTGTTGATTTTTTTGGTATTGTTTTCTAAGTCTCCATTGCATTAAATTCTGCTCTGATCTTTATAATTTCTTCCCTCATACAATCTTTAAACTTACTTGTTGGATACAAAGTCAACACTTGAATATCAATAACATTCCTGTACACAAGTAAAAAAACTTACTGAGAGAGAAATTAGGGCAACCACAATAGCATCAAAAGAAAAAAGAAGGAAAGAATAAAAGAAAGACCAAGGAGTCAATCTAATGAAGGGAGTAAAAGACCGCTACACTGAAAACTACAGTACTCTGAAAAATGAGATCTAAGAGATTATCAGAAAAGGGAAAGATATCATTGTTCTTGAGTAGGAGAAACCAATGTAGTGAAAATGATCATACTTCCAAAACTCTTATATAGATTTAATGCAATCCTATCAAAATATCAGTAGCATTTCTCACAGAAGTGTCGAGAACAATCCTAAAATACATTTGGAGCCAGAAGAGACCTAAAATAGTAAAAGCAATTCTGGACATCCAAGGCAAGGCAGGGAGACTCATGATCCCTAATTTAAAATTATACTACAGAGCTACTGTGATAAAAACAGCATGGCACTGGCAAAAAACAACAATGAATCAGGATCAGTGAAACATATTAGAAGATGTAAAAACAACATCAGACACACTCAGCCACCTTATCTTTGACAAGGAATCCAAACACATTCATTGGAAAAAAGAAAGATCAAAGATCACCTCATTAATAAACAGTGCTGGAAAAATGTTGGCTTTCTGGAAGCTGAAGATGAAAAATTGGACCCATATCTCTCAGCATGCATTACAATAAGATTAAAATGAATGAAAGATCTAAACATTAAAACATTAAAATTCAATTTGGTGGCAGTTGGAATAAGTGGAACTCTTGAAGACATTGGTTTAGGCAAAGAGTTTATGAACAAAACCCTGATTGCACAGATATCACAAAGAATCAACAATTGGAATTTCATCTTATTAAAAAGCTTTTGCACAGCAAAGAAACCACCAACAGAGCAAATAGTCCACAGAGTAGAAAACACTTTTGCCAGCTGTTCCTCAAAAGACTAATATCTAGAGTATATAAAAAACCAGCACAACAACAAAATCAGACACCCACCCGCCCACACACAACTTAAAGATCCAGTCCAACAATGGACATCTGAAATGAATAGATGATTCTCAGGTAAAGAAGTAGAAGCAGCAAATAAATATGTGAAAATATGCTCAACATCACTGGTCATTCAAGAGATGTAAATTAAAACAATGCTGAAATTTCATCTCACTCCAGAAAGGATGGCTATTATCAAGAAACCAACCAACAAGAAATGCTGATGGGGCTTCGCAGGGAAAGGAGCTCTTTTCCACTGTTGGTGGGAGTGTTGACTGGTACAACCACTATGGAAATCAGCATGATGATTCCTCAAAAATTAAAACTAGAGGTTCCGTTCAAGCCAGCTATTCCCATTCTTGATATCTTCCCAGCAGAATTAAAATCATCATGCCACAGTGATGCATGCACACCTGTGTTCATGGTGGCACAGTTCATAACAGCTAAATCTTGGAAACAGCCCAAGTGCCCATCAACTGATGAATAAAGAAGATTTTTTAAATAATACAGTTCTACTTTGCCATAAAGAGGGGTAAGCTGGAGACATTTTTAGATAAATGGATGCACCTTGAGGTTATACTCTTAATTAAAATAAATCGGACACATATGTTTATTTTTTTAGGTGATGTACAGTAGTTACTATGCTTTTTCTTGTTATTTTCAAAAGAATTGTCCACATCATCAGGCATTATATTGTTAAGCATAGCATTGCATTGCTATTTTTATAAAAACATAACTTTGAAGACATTGTAGGACTTGAAAGCTGTTAATAATCAAAACTGGAATGGATATCTTTACATCTTTACATCAGAGTAGTTGCCTCTACACTTAAACTTGATATACCAAATGTGAATAAAATTAGTCAAGGCAAAATAGCATTCAAACAAACCAGCTTGAAATAAGATCAGTCATAGTAAGACAATGTGAGTAATACAGGCTTTCAGTTTAAGTTAATAGGAAATTAAGGATAGTTACCATGGTAAAACCTGCTACTTTTGGGTTATCTGTCTGTGCTCTCAAATCTAATATGAGTAGAAAGACCGGAACAAAATATAATCAAACTAAACAGAGCAATAAGACTACTGTAGCATTTAAATCCTGATACACTTTTAACAATGTCCTTTGCCTTCTTTTTTAAGGCAATTCCTCCCCTTTCTCCTTCTCAGGATACTGTTCATAGTGATATTAGTCTAGTCTCTTATGTTCAATTTCAGCATACCTAAAGATAAAGACAGCTACTACAAGCGAATGAAAAGCATTATGGTAGTCATTATTGGTTTCCCCAATATCAGGTCTTGAAGACCTAAATAGCCTTCATCATCCTGTAATTATTTGATTAGTTCTATAACGTTCAGTATATATTCAATGCGTGTGAAGATGAGAACAACTATTTGGAAGAAATCTAGAGACAGTAAGATAGACAGTGAACATCTCCAGTGGCCTTGCTTTGAAATCTGTGTTTCCTTAACTTGTTTTCTTATGAACTGTTCGGTTCTGTTTTGTCATGTTTATTCTTACCCTCTTTAAGATTAAAAAAAAAGTGTGTAGGACAGATAAGCATATTAGTAAGATTTGTTGGACCATTGAGGTGAAATGTATGCAGTGTCACTATTTGAATGTCACTTGGTATGCTTTAATTTTGTAACTTAAACAACTATTTCTAAGATGACAGTATGTAACTTATCATCTAATGATTTCTTACTATTTATTTTTCTGAAATTCTGTATTATTTCTACCCATTTTTCCATTTTTTTGCTTTAAATAAAAACATTACAATTCACCAAAAAATATAAAAATTAAGTTTTAAAGACAAGCATTAAGGGCCTGGGGATTTAGCTCAGCGGCATAAGCGCCTGCCTTGCAAGCAGGCGGTCGTGAGTTCGATCCCTGGTACCGGTAAAAACGAAAAAGCCAAAAAAAAAAAAAAAAAAGACAAGCATTAAGTACATAGACACTATCCATACTTGAAAGTGAAAACTACATTTCAGTTCACCACGTTTAATTACAAGATGCCATGTTGAAACACAAAGACACTAAAAAGTCTATAGTAGTATAAGTGATTAACTGAAAACTATACAACATGTGTACTTGAGGAGATCCACCTCATATTTGTAATTTCTAGATAATTTGTGAAGAAATATTGCCATCAAAATTCTGTATTGATTATTTCTTCAGGTCTCCTTGGGATTTTTAAAGTAAACACAGATCTCAAGAGTCTGACAAGTGATGCTTTTTCTATGTATTTAAAAACAACTATGGACTGCTGTATCTCTAACATGGCTAATCCACATAGGATTTCTGCCCAGTGAGCTCTTTTAGATATGGAACAATCATCAGGTGTGCTGAGAGTATTCCCATAACACAGGATTTTATCTCCAGTGTGAGTTTCTTCATGTATTTTACTGTCACTCTGGCTGCTGAAAGTGTCTCCACTTGCTTACGTAGCCAGCGCTTTTTCCCAGTGTCAGATTTTTCATGTGTTTTGCAATGACTATATGTGGTAAGAGCTTTGCCAGATTCTTTACATAACAGGATTTCTCACCAATGTGAAGTCATTGATGTATTTTACAATATCCATGTGTGGTGAAAGCTTTCCCACATTCTTTACATGCATAGAGTTTCTCTCCAGTGTGAATTCTTCCATGTTTCTTACAATTTCCTGGCTGGGTGAAACCTTTCCCACGTTGCTTACATACATAGGGTTTCACTGCAGTGTGAATATTTCCATGTATTTGACAATTAATATTATTGCTGAAAGCTTTCCCGTGTTTCTTATATATATATGATTTCTGCCCAGTTTGCAGTTTTTCATGAATTACACAATAAGTACGTGTGCTGAAAGCTTTCTCACAGTGCTTACTTGTATTACGTTTTTCTCCAGGGTGAAAAATTTCATGTACTTGACAATATGTACGTGTTGTAATAGCTTTCCCACGTTGGTTACATATGTAGGGTCTCTCTCCTCTGTGAATTCTTTCGTGTTTCTTACATATTCCACGTGTGGTAAAACCTTTCCCGCATTGCTTACATAAATTAGGTTTCCCACCATTGCAATATTTTTCATGGATCTGAACATTGTGGTGTGTTTCTGTTTCTTTCACACCCACATTACCTTCTACAGTAAAACAGAATTCTTCTTTACAGTGATTCCAAGATGTATGTCCATAAGATTTCCCTAGCTTGGACCTGGAAAGCCTTCATCGTCCTGTAATGATTTGATTAGTTCTATAATATGCAATAAGTATATAAAGTGGGTGAGGATGGGGACAACTATTTGTAAGAAACTAGAGACAGTTAGATGGACAGTGGGGATCTCCAGTGGACTTGCTTTGAAATCTGTATTTCTTTGAATTGTTTTTTAACTGTTTTGTTCTGTTTTGATATGTTTGATCTTACCCTCTTTGAGATGTAAAACAAATGTGTAGGACTGATAACCATATTACTGAGCTTTTGTTCGATCATAGAGCAGAACTGTTTGTAGTGTCACTTTTTGAATGTCATTCTAAATACTTTGATTCTGTAACCTGAACGGCTGTTTCTAGGATGACAATGTGTAACTTATCAACCAGCAATTTCTTACCGTTTGTTTTTCTATAATTTTGTATTATTTCTACCCTTTTTTTTTATCTCCATGTATTTTTTGTTTCCTTTTCTTTAAATAAAAAAAAAGATTTCCCTAGCTTGCCATTTATTAAGTATCTCCAGTAAATTTTGCATTCATTTTCAGCTTCCTGGATATCCCCAGTCCTCCTATCGCAGTCATGTTCCTAAACGTTTCCCCCATCATGTCTCTGTAGAGGTTCTTCTGGGATGGACTCAGCAAAGTCCACTCCTCATTGCTGAAGTTCACAGCCACATCCTCAAGGGTCACCGCCTCCCTTCCGTGGCTAGAGGGTCTCACAGGTTCTCTGCTAATCAGGCCACAGGACATCGAAACCAGTACATTAGATCCAGCAAGAATTCTGCTCCCGGGGCTGAGGATTTAGCTCAGCGGCATAAGCACCTGCCTTGGAAGAGTGAGGTCTTGAGTTAGATCCCTGGTACTGATAAAAACGAAAAAGACCAAAAAAAAAAAAAAAAAAGAATTCTCAGACACATGTTTAAATGCATTGTTTCTCTGGTGTGAGAAACCAAAACTGTAAATAAGGACCAAAGCATAGAGTAGATATTAGGACGTGGGAAGAAAATGTTCCAATGGGAAGGGGAATAAAGGAGGGTGAGAGGGGAAGGGAGGAAAGGACAGAGAGAGAGAGAGAGAGAGAGAGAGAGAGTGTAGAAGGGGGAAAAATGGAAGCAAAGCTTTGGAAAATAAGGAGAGGAATCAGGATTAGGATAGAAAGAAGCAAGATATATCATGTACAGGTGCAAATTACCTATGAAGAATGTCTTCATTGTGTGTATCTAAAAGGTACCAATAAAATTATTAAAAAGAAAAATTTATACATGAGAATAAAGAGAAGACTGATCAAAGGTTGCTCGTCAGGGGTAATGAATGGAATGGATGGGGAGGCATCCGAGCCTTTCTCCTAGGAAAACAGCAGTTAGCTGGGAGAGAAAATATTTCTAAAAAATCACCTTAAGTCTCTAAAGATTGTCCCAAAGGAGTAGTGCATACAGCAAATGGGGAAATAACCACCCCGTAACATGGGCTACACCGTAGTAAGAACAGCACAGAGCTATGACACCTGAGCCACGCACGGCCTGCTCCCTTTGTCACCGCTCCTCCGCTCAGTATTACGGAAGTTCTACCCCAGCCACGTGCAGGAAAGAAAGTGCAGAGGTGGCCCCAGGTTGCAGGAGCCGTATTCCAGGACGACATGGCCAAGAGGACCAGGTCTAATGGCTCCTCGGTTCTGGGGCTCCCATCGCTCCCGCTGCTGCTGGCTCGTGGGCAGTGGTTTCCACAGCCAGGGACAAGGCATGAAGACCAGCGGCTGCCACCACCTGCTGAGGTCCCCACCCCAGACTCCTGTGCTGTGCTACAGGATTTTCCCCAGTGAGAAAGACCAGCCTCAGGATGAAGAATTTCCACCTCGCAGCAAGAGGCCCCTGACCCCATAGGGAAGAGGCCGGGGTGGTCTGTGTCTAAAGGCACAGTGTTGACAGAGACACGGACAGCAGGAGCGGGCCAGAAGAGGAAAAGAGCTCGGCCCCATAAACAACAGCAGCGCACAAGTCTCCAGGCTGCGTAAGAGGACCAGACCTGATCACCTGCTGTCGGCAAGAGATGCCGGGTGAATACAGAGGTGTAGGCAAAGCAGGAGCTCAGAAATTTTAATGAGGTGCATTTGCCTACATTTCATATTCTTCTTTGGCACATAATGGGTCCAGCGTTACTGGTTTTCAAGTTTTAACCAAAGATTTAAGCACTATCCTTATTTAGCTTGGTGTTTTTCTGGGGTCATCTTCTACACAATCTCCCATGATTTTTATTAAGCAGATTCTCTTCCTCCTGCATTTTCTATATTTCTCATCTTGTCCCCACCCTCGTATTTTCTTTCTGAGGCTTTGTGCCCTGTGTTTTGGGAAAACACCTTCCCTTGGTCCTCCACGCCACTGTTTCTCCCTTCAATTGCACCTGTTCTGTGCGCCAACCATGGTGTTGAATTTTATAGTTTGTTAATCATGTTTTTAATTTTGAAAGAGATTTATTTTCCTTTGATTGCTGTCTTTTCTGTAATTCTTGCTTTATGACTTTAATGTGTATATGTGCGTGTGTGTGTGTGCACGTGTGTATGTGTGCGTGTGTATGTGTAATCTCAGAACACTGTGTTCTTTTCTGCTGCCTGTGTCTGTGTTCTCCTCAGGGTCCAGTTCTTGTCTCATTCAGCTTTCAGGCTGCGTTTGGCTCAGAGGTCTGCCGACTCTGGATTGCTCACTCTATATGCAGATTGGTCTGTGTGTACTTCCCTGAGCAATGGCTTCCAGCCCCGGGTTCTAGGACTACCTCTCCAATGTGGTGCTGGGGTTTGCACGTGATTTGCCACCTCCAAAATTCATGTTGCTGTTGTAGCTAAATGGTGAGTGGGCCTTTTACAGAGGGTTAGGTCAGTGAGAGCCATTAATTACTGTCTTTACTTCTGTTGGTTCTGGGGAGTGAGCCCAGAGCCTTCGCACTGAGCTGCCCCTCCCTTCTTTGATTTTTGAGACGGGCTCTCCCTAAGTTGCCCGGGCTAGGCTCACACTTGCCTCCTCTTTCCCCAGCCTTCCACAGCTGCTGGGATTACAGGTCTTCACCCCTACACCCATTAATTAGTGTTTTTCTCACAGGACTGGGTTCATTCTCAAGGTTAACACTGCACTGGTTACAGTAATAGCCGGTTGCTATAAAGGGAAGTCTGTCTTGTGATTTTTCACCTTTGTGTGTCCCCAAGTGCCATTCTACTCATCCACCAGGTCACCTTGCTGCCCAGGCCCTCACTAGACATGACTGCCCAGTCTTGGACTTCCAGCCTCCAGAGCTATGAGCCAAATAAATTGACTTGACAAATCAGCTGGTATCAGTTATAATGTTACAGCAAGCAAAAGCAGGCTGAGACATATGTGGCCAGTTGTAACAGCTGTGTTGTCCTCTGAGGCTAATGGGCAGGTAGGGTAGATCAACCAGTTGACCTCAAGTAAGCAAATAGAGACAGTTAGCTTGTTAGAGCACCGTAGGGGACTTCTCACTTGTTCTAGGTTGCCTTTCCTTAAGTAGCCACTCAATAATAACTGAGGCCATGCCTTGCTTTCCTCTCTGGCCTCAGTCCTTATTTTAGGAGTCCCTTGTAGCTCACTCTTTACTCAGAGAGCTTAGGGAAAATGCTGTAACTCCGTGTTCAGTCTGCAAAGTGGAAACCCTCATCTCAAAGGGCTTCAACTCCCGAGATCTACCTGTGTCAGGAGCTGCCCAAGGCAAAGGGCATTCACAGTGAAGGCAGAGGCACCTGTGTGCTCCCAGGCTAGAGAATGATTTACCCAGAAGCCCCCACTTCTTGGAGTGTGGGTCTTTCAGCCCTCTGGTATTCCTATCAGACTGCTACCACCCAGAAATTATTCAGCCTCCACTCAGCTGGCATTTTCTAGGTAATGCATAGAATTTAGTCGTAATTTATGTACCACGTTTCACTAGGATTTGGTGGGAGGAGAAATAGTTACTGTTGGCTCTGCGTACTATTTTGAAGCATCCACTTTTCCCCCCCTGCAAGAAGAGGGGCAAGTGGAATTTAGGTATACTTTGAGACTCTGTGATCAAAGTAGTAATTTCTATACCCCAAAGGAAGCCTGAATAGCATAATTCTTGTCTTTGGTATAGTTCTAGATGTGAAGTCTCTTTGGAGACTAGGATAAGAAGTCACAGGGTTATGTTCAAATTCCCACTCTGAGGATGAAACCCAGGGACAGGACCATGCAGGTCACCATCCTGGTTTTTCATTTCATTGCCTGTGACATTCTTAATGATGCTCTTAACCGTATGAGTTTAAAAATATGGCTGGGAAGGTGCCAGTTCTGGAAGATAAGAATCCAGGAGCATCTGATCCCTTTACTGTACTCCCAAATCCTAACCCAATTACCCTCCTAAAGACAGAGCTCTGACTGCCTATAAAAATTTGGCTCCACTCCTGATGTCTGGGGACCAGTTAGGTGGCTTGCCCAGGTCTCCTTTGGAACCCAAAAGACCTTTTAATGTGTTTAAATTGCTCTCATAGCTTTGACAGAAAACTATATATTTGGAATCTTTATTCTAGTTAACCATTGTTGATAACTTCTCTCTCCCCAGTGGTTCTAGTAGATTTGTTTTTGTTGGAATCAACCAAGTGAAAGGCTGCTTTCTCAGAAATAAAGACAAATACCTCTCTAGCTGACCTTTTTAGCTACCCTTAGGCAAACACCAAGTTGAACATTTAGTAATTCCTTTTTGAAACTGAGGGGCACAGGAAGGGTCCAAGGGCCAACTCCCATTTCTAAGAAAGTATGGACACTGTGTACTTTTCTTCAGATGCTTATCTCTTCTTTTAACCACATGATTCCATTTATATGAAGCTCATGTACAGCCAAAACAAATTCATAGATAGAAATCTGGACAGTGCTTGCTTCTTCAGAGTAGGTGGGAAACATTTGAACAGTGGTATGAGGGATGTTTTCATTGTGGTAGAAGTCTGTGTATTCTTCTTTTAAAAAAGTAAATTTATTCTTAATTGATAGTCTGATTACCTTGATGTGTTCATTACACAATGTACATGTGTACCAAAACATCCCCTTGTACCCAACAAATGTGTACAACGAGTAGATGATTATCACTTTTAACCAAGTAATTGCATGGTCAACCTCTAATACCTCTGTGACCACAATAAGGGAAAAAGCCAGTCAACCTCCCTTGGCCTATCTGCCCCAAAGCAACCCAGATCTTGTCTTCCAGTGACGTCCAACAGAAGCCCAAGTCAGCCTGGCAAAGGGTTCAGGAAACACTTCTCTGCTGGCAGAAGCAGTATTTCTGCGGCTAGTCTTTTTTAACATGAAAAAGATTGTGGCTAAAAGATATGTCAGAGCTTTTTAGAAATATGTCCCGCTTTATGTGTGTTTGGCAGCCTTTTAAAAAAGGAAATCAGTCTGTTGTGGCTTCCAAGAAAAGGGTTTTTCTTTTCTTCTTTTTGTTTGTCACACATCTAAATCCTAGAATCATCTAGAAAGAGGTGGTGGTGGTGGTGCGGTGTGTGTGTGTCTGTGTGTGTGTGAAGGTTTTCCAAAGCATTGAGTCCCTCATCCCATATATGCAGATACGAGCATGGACCAAAGAGATAGCGTTATTGGCTTCCACTGAATCACAATTTGGGCTTTTGATTTAAATAGAGAAGCCTGTATTGTAGCCTAGATGTGAAACATGAAGTTGCTTCTGAGGCTGATCCTCAAACTGGATTAACAAAATTGCGTGCTCAGACAAATGGCTCCCTTAGATAAAACTCCAGAAAGATAAGGAAACACTGCCCTATATCCCATCACACACACACACACACACACACACACACACACACACACACACACAGTAATGCACTACATAATGATGTTTCAGTCAATGATGAACCACATATATAATGGGTGGTTTGTAACGGAACTGGAATATTCCTGTTGCCTAGAGACCATTAACATGGTGCCACAGTGCATTATGGAGTTAGTGTTCATGCTGTATAGGCAGACCTACCAAACTGCCAGTCATAGGAGATATAATGCATATAACTAAGGGCAGTACATAATACAGTAAAACCTTGGTCTGTGAGCATAATTCATTCTGGAAACATGCTTGTGATCCAAAGTACTTGTATATCAAAATGAATTTCGCCATAAGAAATAATGAAGCTTGGCATGATGGCATATGCCTGTAATCCCAGATCTTGAGGGCCTGAGGCTGGGGGTTCCCTGTAAGTTTGAGGCCAACTTGGGCTGCATAGTGAGTTCAAAGACAGTCTGAACTACACAGAAAAACTTTGTCTCAAAAAAAAAAAAAAAAAAAAAAAAGGAAACTCAGATGATTAGTTACATGACCCAAAAATACTCAAATAAAAATGATTACAGTGTTATAAAACAAATTACAGAAGGAAACACAAAGTATATAAAAAATAATTAGCCTGCACTTACTTTTGAAAACCTTCCTGGCTGGTGTGAGGGAGACGAGAGAGGAGGGTTACTGTACAGGATAATTCTCACTATCACTAACATAATCACTGTTGTCCATTAGCTCAATGGTATCTTTTCCTTTTCCTGCAGTTTTAACAAGGAACCTATCTGTCATGATCACTTTTCTCATTGCTGAGACAAAACACCTGACCCCCAAAGTTAAAGGAAGAATGGTTTTTTCATCTCAGTTTGTAGAGGTTTCAGTCCATAGCCAGTAGGCTCCAAGGCAGGGTGGCACGGCAGAGGGCCATCGCAGAGGAGGAGGTCCACAGCAAGCAGGCAGGTAAGACCACAGCAGCCCTCTTTCTTCCCTTATATTGCATGCAGGTTACCTGCCCTAGGGCATGTGTAGCTCTCACACCTGCAATCCCAGCCAGAACCAACCAATCAGTGGGCTGGTTTAGTAATCACACACCTTTGATCCCAGCATCACACACTCTAGATCCAGCTACCTGTGAAAAGCCTGCCTCTATGACTGCAAGAGGCATTGGGAGGACCTCTAGGTAAAATCCATAGCACTGTAAAACGCTACTTGCTTTTGCCTCCTTTTGAGCATTTTGCGGAAAAGTAACATCGTGTTGTCCTTCAACAGACACCATGAACAGGTGTGTGTCTTACAGACCACTCACAGCACAAGTTCCTTCGCAAACCAAGGGTTACTGTACTTGATGATAATAGACTACTATGTTGCTATTTCATATATTTGCTATACTGTGTATCATTTTAACAAGCTCTCCTTTACTTATTTAAAAAAAAAAAAAAGTGAACCGTACAACAGCCCTACCAGGTCCTGCAGGAAGCATTCCAGAAGAAGACTCTGTCTGTGTAGGAGTTGACAGCTCCCTGAGGTTATTGCCCTAAGACCTTCCAGGGACAAATGTGGGAGTGGAAGACAGTGATGTTGATGCTCTTGTGAGTGTAGGCTAATGTGTGCATTTGTGTCTTCATTGTTAGCCAAAAAGTTTTCCCTTTTTCTTTTTGGGGACAAGCTTTCACTCTATAGCTCAGCCTGGCCTTGAACTCATTTTGTAGTCCAGACTAGCCTGGAACTTGCAACAGTCCTCCTGCCTCAGCCTCCTACGTCCTGGGATTATAGGTGTGTGCCACCATGCCTGGCTAACCAAAAAGTTTTAAAAGCCAAATAATAATAATAATAATAATAATAATAATAATAATAATAATATTTGTTTGTTTGAGACAGGATCTCACTATGTAGTTCAGCATGGTCTTGGACTCACTGTGTAGCACAGGCTGGCCTCAAACTTATGGTAATACTACTGCCTTGGTCTTCTGAGTGCTGGGATTACAGTTGTGTCCCACCACACTTGCCTAAAATTAATTTTTTAAGTAGAAGACAGCTTATAAAATAAGAATATAAAGAAAGTATTTTGTACAGCTCTACAGTATGCTTGTGCTTTAAATTAAATATTGTTACAAAAGGATAAAAAAAGCTAAAAAAGACTCTCAGAGTTTATAAAAGGAAAAAATTTCAGTAAGTTAAGATTAATTTATTATTAAAGAAAGAAATTCTTGAATAGTATAGCTTAAGTATTTTGTAAGTCTACAGTAATACACCAACTTCCTACTATGAGTGTTATTATTAGGTACTACAAACAGGTACTAATAAAAACAAAAATTAAAAAAAACATAAGTCACTGGGCTTGGTGACACACACCTGCAATCCCAGCACTGGGAGGCAGAGGCAGGAGAATTGCTGCAAGTTCGAGGCCAGCCTGAGCTACACAGTGAGTTCAAGGTCAGCCTCCCAAACTACATGGCGAGACTATCTCAAAAAAAAAAGTCTACAGTCATGCATGATGATGCCCTTGCCCTCAATCAAGCACTCCCTGACTCACCCAGACAACTTCTGGTCCTGTGAGCTCTGTTAGTGGCCAGTGCACTATGCAGATGAACCATCTTTTATCTTTGATACCCTATTTTTCATGTACATTTCTATATTTGTATATACAAATGCCAATTGGGTTACAATTTCCTACAGCATTCAGTAAATAGCATGCTGCTATGTTTGATGTCTAGATGTCCCTCCAAACCCTCATGTCCATAATTGGGGCTTCTGAGGATTGATTGGATCATGGGTGTGTGACCTTCATTAGCAGATTAGTCTACAGACGGGTTTATGGCTAACTGTGACATTGGGAGGAGGTACAGCTGGTTAGAGGAGTGGTCGGGGGGTGTGGGGAGTCCATGCCCTCCTCCTCCCTTGATCCCTTTCTACTGTCTGCCAAGCATGCTGTGGACTGTTTCTCTTCTGCCAGGCCTCTCTGCCGTGCCGTCCCACGTTGGAGCCACCTGACTGTGGACTGAAACCTTTACAAACTGAGCCAAAATAAACTTTTCCTCCTTTACATGGTGGGCGTCTGATACTGTGTCTTAGTGGCAAGAGAGTAACTAAAGCACACACTGTATAGGTTTGTGTCCCAGGAGCAACAAAGCTATGTGATGGGCTATGCCAACTATGTTCCTGTGAGTCCTCTGTGATGTTTGCGCAAGAACAAAATCACTTAACAAATTTCCCAGCACGTATTCACAGCACTAAGTGAACACATGACTGAAAATGCACATGTCTACCTCCCCAGCATAAGCTTCTATGTTTGATCACAAATACCCCACCTGAATTTTTTTATGGAACTTTGTAGATAGAGGCTGTATGTGGAAGTTTGTTTTTCAGATACATCATTTATATCTCTTCCTTCTTATCCGAATGACTCTCACTTGTTAATCCTCTTAAAAATAAATCCGACTTCTTTCTGAGTTAAAGGATTTGACCTCCTCAGTACCTATGCAGTAGTTTACAGATCAGCTCCTGAAGACAGCCACGTCTTTGAGGAAAGGCGAGGGTCTGGCCGCGAGATGGAGCAGAGTTCCGGGCTTGTGGCCGAGTGTTCTCTCCATTCTGAGAATCCAGATGTAGGACACAAGCAGAATGTCAGAGCGGCCTCTGTGGTTTCCCGCCCATTCTTTCTTTGTAAGGTCGTCTCAGCCTTTGGAAGTAACATCTGTCAATCTCAAGGGAGTTGTAGAAATAAGTAAACACAGACCCAAAACAGTAGGAGGCTTCAGTTTAGTGTGTCTTTGAGACCAAACTTTTCTGTTTAATTTACCTTAATTCAGTAACATTGGTGATTTAATTAGGCATCTAGACAAAGAAGGGAAAAAATAAGATTTTCTTTCCTGAAGCAAGGATCACTCTATAGTATGTGCTAGAATTGAAATTCTGAGGGCTGAAACCTTTACAAACTGTGGGCCAAAATAAACCTTTTCTCCCTTTAAATTACAGGTGTCTGATATTGTGTCTGATGGCTTCCCACAGCAAATGATCTAGAAGCCAGGTCAGCCAAGACGGGGCCGAGGGACCTCTGATAACTTCCAGAAGTGCCCTGCTGTCCATTATGCCGTGTCCTGTTGGTCACAGATGGACCTTGGTATAATGGGGATGAATAGTAGGAGGGGGTGCTCGCTGGGGACTGTGTGGGTGACTGTGTTAGCTCTCCAGAGATACGCAGAGAATTTGAGTCCAGCAAGAGAGTACTGCTTCCAATTATTTAACTCATCACCCAGTAACCCCCACCACAAGTGTTTACAAATGAATAGAAACAGAAGGCTTGGTGGAGCTTCCTACCCCAGGCTTCCCCAGCCTAAACCTTGGGATGAATGGAGAAAGGGTGACAAAATGAGAAAAAAAATAAGGTGATCTGTTTTCCCAGGCACTTGTATGAAAGATATGGAGAATAAGAGAGGGTGAGACCTCTCCACTACCCAACTGCGAGACACAGGAAAGAAGGAACACCAGTGCTCGGTCTGGCAGCCCCACCCACTGCTTCCACGTCCTAGCTCTGGTCCCTGGTGCTGACCAGTCCTCTGTCCCTCGGGTGCAGACAGGAAGGCTAGGAAGGGCCAGAAGGGGTTTTTCTTGTCCAGGAGGCACAGTCACCCCTGTCTTTCCTATGAGGACACTGACATCTAGAAGGTGACTGAGGTTTAGTGAGGTTGAGTGAGAATCTGTGGATGAAAATCTTGACTTTTATATTTAACCAGAGTGATCCCAACAGGTCAGAGACATCTTTGCAGCTGTACTTGTGATGAACTCCAAACTTTTCAATATTTCTTTACTGTCACAAGTATTTGGGTTATAAATTCAAATACCCACAGATTCACGTTTAAGCAATGGGACCATGGTGGGGACTGGAAGCCAGTCACTGCTGCCTGCTCTTTGCAGAAGGAAGAGACTGACTTCCCAGGGCTTAATGACTGGGAGCAGGTAGAGGTCTTCTTGTTCCTCAGTGGCACTGGGGAGGATTCCTGAGGTTCCAGTTCCTCTCACAGTGCATGAAACCTCGCTCTTCCCTTTGCTGTATGAGAGACGGAGACACTGAGGTGCAGTCAAAGCCCCAAGTTCAATCCCAGCCTGTCCTGTGTAAGCCTGCGTAGCCCAGATCCCCATCCCTCAGGTTCTTGTGGAAAGTAGAGTAACTCACCAGCCTCTCAAGATGGTTGTGATGGTTTATAGCTGGATGTCCTCCCAAAGCCTCATGCGTTCACAGATGAGCTCTGAGGTACCTGGATCATGGTGCAGGAGGGTGACACCTATGAGGGGATGTGTCAGTGATGAGTCTGTGGCTGGGGGTGATGTTGGGAGGTGACGCCTGGTGGGAAGAGGGGGGTCACTGGGCGTGAGATCTGAAAGGGGCGGCTTCCCTGTCTCCCCCTTGGATTTCTCCCCACTTCCACTGTCACACCATTGAGCAGTTTCTCCTCCGCCCTGCCCCTCTGTCATGCTGCCCTGTTTTAGAGCCAGGGCACTACAAGCTGAAACCTCTACAGACCAAATAGGCCTTTCCTTCTTAGAACTGTGGGCATCGGGCACTGTGTCCCAGTGACAAAAGAGTGACTAACACAATGTTTATAAGAATAAAGTGAAACATTCACTGTGAAGATCTCTGCAGAGCCCAAGATTCTGGGTAAGGTAAGGAACCAGTCTTTGGAAATCAAAACCTGCAAATGTCCCGCTGCCAAGCTAAGATGGCCCTAGCTCCTTACACTTGGTCATATCCCAGAGTTTAATGCTTTCTGCTCTTTGGCATTTCATTCCCTTCTCTTCCCATGATTTTGTCTCCTTTGAGGGTGGTCCAGCTGAATTCTCCACCCAGAGTTCAAATCCTGAGAGAGATCTTTGGTCAATTTTCTATGGAAGTGGGGATTTTCTGTTACCCATGGCCACAACACTGAGGAGATTATAAGAGTATTACTTTGCAGGAAAGAAAGCAAACATTCCTAATCGTTTAATAGGAGTCTTAAAAGCTTTAGCTGCTTGGGAGAGTGTAGACACCAAGACTGGCTGGCAAGTGCTCCTGCTAACAGTGGAGATTTATTATCATAGAAAATCATTTCAATCCGCAGAGGTTCCATAGGGACCATTATATGGTCGTGGGTATAATTAATAGCAGAACTCTTTGGGAAGGACATTGACATTATTCAGTGCCTATTTCAGTCAGGGCAGAGAGCAAGGTGTGAGAGTAGTGTCTTTTCTATTTTGTAGAGAAGAAAGCCGAAGATCACAGGGGTTAGGTTGGTCACTCAAGGTTATGACCTTTCAGTCAGACCTGACTCCAGATCTGAGCTCTTTCTGCAGTCTCGCCCCTGATAACATCCAATGCAGTTTGAATCTGGTGACTTACCTATATCTTGAAAATGAGAGAAATGTGCACAGGTAAATATAATAATTAAACTAGCTGTATTAGTCAGGGTTTTGCTAGAGAAAACAGACCATAACACAAGACATACAAATGCGTAAGAAATTACATGATTGGCATACAATGGGCAGCCACGGGGTCGGATGTGGAAGTGTGCAGAGGACGTCTGCACACCAGAGCCAAAGGATTCAATCCAAGGTCTGGATTCACCTCAGCGTCCCTTGCAAGTCCTCACCAGCAGTCTGAAGGGTCTGCCCTGGAAGCCAGGAGATGACATCCAAGCAGAGGGCAAAGGCTGGAGCTCCTCTGAAGAACAGAACCTTGCCTGTCTGTCCGTCCCTTTTATACCATGCAGGTGATGAGCCACCCTAGGCGAGTCTTCTATACCCTAGGGTGCAGAATTGCTAAGCGGATTTAGTTAGGTTTCTAAATGTCTCAGGTTGACACAATCAATCAGCCACTACACTAGCTTAACCAATTCTCCAGAAATCACAAAGGCCTAGAGTTGGAACTTTGCGCAAAAGGGTGGTCAAACTTGATTAAGAATGAAAAATAAAATTCTCACTAGGCACAGACATCCTTTGAATGACGATCCTTTTTCAGCCATCAGCCTGGTGAGCAGATTTCACCATGAGGGCCATTCAATAGAGGAGGATAAGGAGGACACAACAAAATAGAGACGACCTAAAATAAGAACTTGATGCCTTGTCAATCTGGTCAGAAGAAATTAGTGGAAACTCAGAAAGTGTCAAATACATAGAAAGGGATTTCATGTCATACTTTCTATAAGCCACCTGTAAAGTATGTAGACTTCTAGGAAGAAGAGGCAGCAAATTGTCCTGACATTAAGTCAGTTCATGGTGTTGTTAGAGTGAGAACAGGCTGACTTGTGTGTTTAACTCAAGTACTTTCCTTGCAAGCGTACTTTCCAGGTAGTGATTCTTTATATTTCTGCTAAATGGTGACTCATATTATTTGGTGGTCTGAATACTTTAGAGGAATAAGAGTTACTGAGCATATACTATGCACCTGGATGTGACGGAGGTACAGGATATACAAATGTAAGCAGATGTACATGTTAGCTCTCACTGAGTTTATAGCCATCTTGGGAAAAAGCAGTCATGTCACCCAGAAATGGTGTGATTTGTGCATTTGTGTAAGGGCTAAAATGAAATCAGGGCAAGGTGCCCATGGGGAGGCACCGGAAGGGCATCTTATGTCTTGGAAAGTCAAAGAAATCTCTCTAGTTCAAGTGCCAGGTAAACCGAGGCCAGAGGATGAAGAGGAAGTAACAGACACCTTCTTAGCAGAAGGGAAACACATGCCAAGTGTTTGGGGGACCTGAAAGTGACCCAGTCAGGCTTGAGTATTAAGAGTGGAGCTGCCTGATGGGTGGACAGGAACCAGCCTTATATACCAAGTCAGGGAAGCAACCATCCAGACGATTCAAGCAGGAGGACAAGGTGGTTACACGTGCATTTGAGAGCGATCATCCATCTTCCTGCATCTGTGTATTCCAAGAAGATACCTTTGGTGATCTGGAACATGACATGCAGGGTGAGGGCTTGGACTGAACCAGGGCACACATAGGTGGCCAAAGAGGGCCTAGACGCTCCCCATTTTTCTTGCCTTTGCCAGATCCTACCTGCAGGACTGAACGGGACATCCAAGCACAGGCCCTTGGCACGTTCCCGGGCTGAAGGTGAGGTACGTGGAGAGGTGCAGCACACCTCATCCTCCAGGGCCAAGGCATGGCACCCAGCAGACCCAGACTCTGCTCAGGCTCCAGGGTGTTTCGCCCCGCCCTGTGCTGCCTGAGGCCTCCCTGAAGGACACAGGCAACTCGCAGCCAGCCAGCATGAGACTGGGGTTCGGGATGATCCGTAAGAGGCTGCACCTTTGAAAAGCGCCTTTCCACCTGTGCAGGGCTGTGGCTTCCGCGTCCTCACACTGTATTCTTTCTACCGCCACAGCACATCCCACGTGGGGTTGGCCATGTCCCCTCAGCGTAGCTCAGCGCAGGTGTGCGGCTCCAGGGCTCCCCAGGCTCGGGACACTTGGCCATGTGCAGGTTGTAACCCAGCCAGGCCCCAGCTGCTCCTAGGTGCAACAGGAAGTGATGACAGAATGAGGGATGAAGGGCGTGGGAAGGTGGAGACATTCTCCTGCTGTTGCAGGAAAGCACAGAGCCCCAGACAGAGACAAAAGGTCATTGTTTTCTGGGGGGGTTGTTTGTTTGCTTTCTGTTTTATTGTGAAGAGCATCACTGCGTAGTCCAGGCTGGCCTGGAACTCACTGTATAACCCCGGCTGGCCTTGAACTCACAGCAATCTTCCTGCCTTCGCCTCTCGAGTTCTGGTGTTACAGGTGGGCACCACCATGAATGTTTGTTTCTGAGCAGTGGAATTTTATTTTTGTTTAAACAAGGTCTCGGTATGTAGTCCAGGCTGACCTTGAACTTCTTACACAGCCCAGGGTGGCCTGGAACTCACAACCCTCCTGCCTTGGCCTCCTGAGTGAGCAGTAGAATCCTTTTTCTGAAAGGAATCATGAGTTGCACTCCAGCACAAACCCCTTCTGATTTAGTGATGATCTGATTTACCATTTTTGACTTCATGGTGACGGGAAAGCAGTAGAAACTGAACTTTGGGTTTTAAATCTGGATCTTTTCCTGAGCTAGTGATGCACGGCGCAGTCCTTCCTCGAGATGCTGGACAGTGGCAGTGAGCCGACGCTGGTCACCAGGGGCAGCAGTAACACTCTGCGGTGCGCTGGGCTGCCAGCAGGGCTCTCCTGCAAGCTAGGTGAATTTCTGACTTAGGATAGTTTCAACCTAGCATATCCCAGGAACATCTGTGTGTAAAATAGCGCTTATAAAAGAAAGAAAAAGAGAAAAGATAAGTAAAAAGAGCCATCTGAAAGAAACAGGATCTCCAGGGCATAGTTAGCTGCCTGGGGTGGAGAATGCGAATCCTACCATGCCCCACCCACCCTTGCCCATGCGCCTTGAAGCTTCTTGAAACTCTTTTAAGAACTAGTAATTGAGTCCATAGTTTCCCGCATAATGAAAGATACCGAAGTTTGAGAGCCTGGGCTTTACAGTCATGCTCTTCTGGGTTTGAACATGGCCAGGTAGTTTGTTTTTGGTACTGAGAATCGAGCGTAGGACCTTGCACTTGGCAGGCAGGCACTTATGCCACTGAGCTATATCCCCAGCCCCATGGCCAGGTTACTTATTAGTCATTAGATTTAGGGCAAATTATTTAGGTTTTCCGAGCCTCAAATTTATCACCTGTAGGTTGGGAGTGCAGAGTACAGAATTGCTGTGAGAGTTGCCAAATTTATATTCTTCATGATGAGCTGGAAACTTGGATTTTTAGGGATAGGACTGTGGTGGGTGCCTGTCATCCCAACACTCTGGGAAGCTGAGGCAGGAGAATCACATAGTCGAGCCCAGCTTGGCCAACTTAGTGACTTAGTGAGATCTTTTTCAAAAAATAAAAAATAAAAAAAGACCAGGGCTGTAGCGGGGCAGGAAGGCTTGAGTTCGATCCCCAGTGTTTAAAAGAGGGAGAGAAAGAGAGAGAGAAGCTAAAATATGGGATTTTTGGAGACTCAGTTTTTAAATGATGGTAACTATTTACAAAACTAAAACAACTTCTTTGTGTGAGCTGAGTGTCATGGCTTATGTTGGTGACATCCAGGCCTCATGCATTTGCATTATGCATTTGTGGTTGGTGCATTGTCTAGAGCTTGGATTGGGGGTGTGAGTGCTACACTGGCCTATGGGTGGAGCCAGGATGTAATGGCAGGAAGAAGGTGTATGTCTCTCTCATCCTGCCTTGGAGCCAACTGAGTGTGGACTGAAACCTCCAAAAACTTTAAGAAATAAACCTTTCCTTTCCCAACTTTGGGGATCAGGTATTTTGTCTCAGCAACGAGTAAAAAGTAACTAAGACACTAAGCAAAGATGCCCTCTTGCAGTAGGTTTGGACCTCAGGAGCGGGTCTGAGAAGACCCAGGGGATTGTGCAGGCCGAGTGGCGGAGCTGTGCTGATTTGAAGGAGGCGGCCCAGGCTAGGGTGGGCTCCTGGGCGCGACCGTGCGCTCAGCCTTTGGTACACTCTCCACCATGCAGTCCTGCAATGGGACAGATCTGTCAGGTGGGAGAAACAGTTTTCTTCCCTGCCCTGTCCAGACAGAGCCAGAATTTCAGAGCCCAGAGACCTCTGATCCTAGATTTCCCTGTTGCACCCGACCCAGGCTTCTGCAGGGATCCAGTCTTTCTTTTACGTGGTACCATTGCTCATCATGGATGTTTTGCATTATTTTTGATTTTTCAAGTATTGAATCGTTGATTATTGATTACTGAGTGTTTGATGTCTTCTCAAACTCCACGCCCTCCATCCCCGCTCTGAGGTGTGGGTCTGTGGCTCATCCCTGAAGCAACCTGGCCTGACTTCTGCAGCAGCAGGTGGGTGCTGGGAAATCCCCACCAATTTCTGTAGCCAAAGCAAACAATCCTAAGGAATGAATCTACTAGGGCAAAAGGAACACATTCTGATTAGTTCCAGAATACTTATCCTTCTGGATTCTTTTTTCTCCTGGTCTTTGTAAGAAAATGCACAGGCTGGGTTCTGAGGATCAGGTCCCAATCCCCACTCTTCCCGATAGGAAAAGGATGATTCCACTCAGAGCAGAGCTGCCCTTAGAGAAGAAAACTCCCTTCCTACCATAACATTCACCCGAGACTGAAACATGTCCAGAGCCAGCTCTCAGGGCCTGGCACCGAGTCTCTGGGTGCCCAGGGTGGTGAAGGGGGTATGTACATCCTGTCCTCTGGGGCCAGCACTCACCCCTGCCTGCCTGCATTCCCAAAATCCTGCCTGCTCTTGAACAAGCCTTGGTGGTTCGGCAGAGTCAGTAGGATTTCTGGGTGAGCTCAACTATTTCAGATGTGGGAAACATTTTTCTTCTCTCCATCTGATTTAAGATGCAAGTGTTACCAATACCACAGAAGCCACCTCAAGCAGTGTAAATGTTGGTCCCCAGGAGAATGGATATATCCATGGGGACATGTTCTTCTAAAATACAGAAAAGACAAGCAAATCAGGGCTGTCTGTATCCGCACAGAGAAACCTCAAGGACAGCATGGAGCTTGATTTCTTCCTGTAGATGTTCCCAGGGAAACGGCTCCTGTGCTGCTGTCCTGGGGCCCATGGTTTAGGGTGGAATCCAAGCATCCCACTTTTCCTTTCCTGCCTTTCCCCTTCCTCAACCCTCAGCCTCTTCTCTCACTTGCTGTGGTATTGGTTTTATTCCTCCTGCCCTCCTGTTGCTTTCCCAAGGGCGCAGGGAAGGGTGCATGCATGCCTGTGATGGGTGGCACACTCGATACGTCATGTACCACCCATATTGCCCCCGCTGCACCACTCAGAAAATTGAGGCTCGGGGAGACAGGAAATGGTGAAGCCTCTGCCAACTGTATTTACCGGCGCTGAGGCTCACACACATGAGATTCCAGAGTCCAGCACATCCTACTTCCCTCCACGCAGCCTGGGCTCGAGCCTTCTCACCACGTGGCTACCGTAATTACCAGCGCTGTGATGCTCCTGTTCTCCATTTCCTGGTTGCCCCAGGTTGTGGTTTACCAAATGCTCCCGTGCAGGCAGCTGATGTGTGTTAATGAGCCTTGCAGGGTGAGTGGAACAAATTTTAAGGCCACAGAGGAACCAGGGCCCTGAAAGGCTAGAGGGGAACTCAAGACCCCAGCACTGGCTGCCCTGTCTCTGCACCCAGGATCCTCTGGGGTCCTCCAAGCTCCTCCTCCATGGCTGCGTGAGTGTGCTGTGCCTGTGTGACACACGATGCCTAGAAAACAGGACCCTGACTTAAAAATCTTTTGCTCATTCTGGATTTTTAATGAATCTCTTCTTGGAACATTGCATTACAAAATTATTCCTTTGATTCCTGTACTTGATGCCCTCCAAGGCCACACCCCAGGTCCTGTCCTAGTGCCCTGTCTGTCTGTACCTTGCAGGGAATCAACGCAGTTGCTTTCAGGAGGCAGTGCAAGCTGCCCGGCCTTCTGCTGACCCTCCTGCTGCTCATGCTGCCCTCCCTCAGCCCCCTAGGAAGCCTCTTTGTCAGAATAGTGCTGTCTGAGCAGGGAGCCCCTCTGTGGTGCAGTCACAATGGCAGCCTCTCTAGGGGTCTGGCTGTCAGCTGCCCAGCCACCGCTGCTCCCAGTATAATGAAACCTTTTTCTGGGAAGGGACTATTGGGGAAAAAGTTCCATGACACCTCCTCACTGGCCTTTGGGAACAAAAAATAAAAATAAAAATAAAAAAAGGGACAATCTGATCAAGGTTTTTCCTAGAAAAGCCCTTGATGGGCCCCGTTATGGAAAAAATGGAGCTGTTTTTGTTTTCTTTGATTAATCACAGTGTCCCGTTTCCCAAAGCAAATGTGGCCTTGGATCTTTGGCAGAAAGTACAGCCCGTGTTGCAAAGGAAGCAGAGGCACCCACCCAAGACAGACTCAGCCCTGTCCTCAAGGACCACACTCTCCCATTTTTACCTTCAAGGGGACACAGGCCACCTACTTCCTTTGTGTTTATCTGCTGTGGGAACAGGAGAAATATTAGCCTTTCAAGATTTCTTTACAGTTCCTTGAAAGCTGGCAGGCTGAAGCCAGCCAGAGAATTATATAACAAGCAAAGCCCACTGAAATTATATAACAAGCAAAGCCCACTGAAAAGCGGCAGTGTCTTTCCATAGGGCTGAGTGGTGCGTGATCAGTTATTGCTACTAGCTTTAACGAAAAAAAATACTAATTTTGTAAAGTGAAGCTATAAGGGACTCCTCTCTGCTGGAGAAATACAATTCCTGGGGTGTTGACTTCAAACATTTTTTTTTCAAGTCCTTTTTTGAGGATGACAAGGGGAAATCTTGTTCAGCATATTTATTCTTTGTGCTTGAATTTGGAAGAAAAAGGAGTGGGAGAGAGAAGAGAAAGAGGGAGAAAGGGAAAGAGAGAGAGACAAAGAGACTTTTCTCAAGCATGAGTTTGTTTTCATTTTGGAGTCTCGGGGCACTTTATAAATAGTCAACTAGCTTTTCCTTTCAGAGGGAGCCCTGCCCTTTTATGAAAGGCCTAATAACCCACTGCTGTCTGGCTTTATCTGGAAACTAAGTAACTCTCAAAGTGCATCACAGGCATCTCGAGACTGATCCCCCCACCCCGATTTGACCTCTGACTTCCCTTTTTTAGAGATGAGGAAACTGAGGCTCACAGATTCCGTGACCTGCTGGCTTCGCCCCATCTTCTCCCCTCTACACCACTGCTTCTCAATCAAGGGTTAGTTTTGCTTTCCAAGAGAGGCATCTAGTGGATGGCATCCAGGCTGCTGCTAAGCATTTTACAATGCAGAGATGGTCCCCAACAGCGAGGCTTCCCACCCCAAATATCACTAGCATTGAGGTTGAAATGCTTTGGACCACAGTGAGATCATCAGAAGGAAATTCCTAACTCTGGGCATTGCCAAGAACTCCTCTGCCCAGCAACAGGCTTGGCCTCCCTCTGTGGCTGCCACAAGAGTTAAAGCCGCTGTCTAGAATGCCCTCTGGCAGTGGCCAAGTGTCCCCTGCGGAGTTTACTGTGGGACATGCAGTGCATGAGCTGGAGCTGATGTGTGTTATAATTTATAGTCGCTGGGCGCCTGTCTTATTTAGCAGCGAGCCCACTGGCAGCCGCCCTGCCAGAGAGGAAGCGAGTCCCACAGAGGCCCTTGGCCCCCACTCGCCGACAACCGTGGTATTTGGGGACGGCTGCTGCTCGCAGGCACCTGGGAATAGGCCGGGCCGAGATGGCGCTGAGCACGCAGTCCCCCTTCAGACCCACCCGTCAGCAGCGGCCCTGCCAGAGGATGGCCTATTGAACATTTCCAGGAATAGCACTGCCAAGCCCGTCAACTGCTTTCTTGGAAATACACTCCATAAGGATGGCGGCCCTCCAGCCGGGAGAGCAGAAAGCCCGGGCCGGACCACAGCACTGAGAACCAGCAGCAGGGCCTGGCTACAGGCTGGCCAGGGCATTGGGGAAAAGGGGGGTCCTCCTTGGGGACTTCTGAGCCCAGCACCTCCTGCGGTCTCTTAAAACGTCCTCGGTGTAGAACGAGGTGGGCTTTCTGCAGAAACCCTGGGTCCTGCCAATTTCCCGCAGTTTGGCCACCTTCTCGTGCTTGATGTGTTCACTCAGGCACCAGCAGACAGGAAGGTGACAGGGCCAGAAGGCAAGATACTAACAGTCAGCGGTGAGACCCACGTGTCATCTGGGGAGGATGTGCAGTCACTCCTCGTGTCTGCTTTGCACCAGAATAGAGCCAAAGAAACCTCACAAACAGGAGTCTTTTCTTTCCAAAACCCATCCCAGCTGTCCTCCAGCCATTCTGGGGCAAAAAACGTGACAATTGAAGAAAAACCTTGCAATTTACCTCCCCATCCCCACCTCCAGTGAACTCGTTCTGTCGCAGAGGCCTGACTCCCTGGTTGCAATGTGGCCTCACTGGAGTCTGTGCCCTGAGCCGTGGCCTGCTCTAACCTCTGGGGCAGCACCGCAGAGGCAGGGCTTGGCAATGCCCGAGGGACACCAGCTGCATTCAAAGAAGAACTCCCTGCAGACGCAGGCTTCGTGCACAAACAAGAGAACAAAGACTCTGCTCTCTGGGTGTCCAGGAAACGCTGCTTAATCACACTTTTTAAATTACAAGAGACTCACAGAGTTTATCAGAGAATAAATATGGGACATCTTTTTATTTCCAAAGCCATTGTTGGCAGAAGATAAACACTGTTTGAGGCTGACACTGAGCTGGTGGGCTCAGTGCTGGCTGGGTGTGAAGCCACCAGATACCATACAGGACACCTAGTTCATTTAAGTTTCAGGTACACAACCAAAAAACAATTTTTTTTCTTTTTGGTTCATGCTCCAAATATTATTTTTCTGAAAGTCAAATGAATTGATCATCATGTGTTTTACTAAATCTGGTCACTGCCTATGAGGAATAATTTGACCTAGCTGTTAAATGATGGCAGAAATTGTCAATATACAACGGGCATGTATACAATATACAATATACAATGGAGAAACCATACCAAGCTGAGAGAGCAGGGGGAAGACAAGGAGATTAGTAGGAAAGTGGCAAAAAGAAAGGTCAAGAAGAAAAGGAGACAGGAATAGAAAGGGAAAAATGAAGAGTTAAGTGGAAGACCTGAGCAGAGAGGTGAAAACAGATCATCCCTAGAGACCCAAGAAAGCCCGGTAGATGATGACATTTCCCTGAGAAATGCTGTTTTGTTGGCTAGCCACGCACCTTGGTTCTTTTGCTGCATTTTGTCTGTCTGGTGAAACCCACGATGGCCATCGAGAAAAAGTGAGTCTCTGAGCAAGAACAGCACATCCAGAACAATCTTACCCCAGGACCATGGAGGACCATTGTTTTGGGCTGAATTCTCACACTAGGCCACAACAAACCATGCCAGACCACAATGGAGTCACTTGTGCCACGTACCAAGTGACTGAACTGAACTTTGAAACAAGTCTGTTTTCCAAAAACCAAGAGAGCCAGAATGGTAAGAAGTCACCTCTGTTTTAGCTCAAGACAGAAGGTGACTCTGAATGGTCAGTTGCCTTTGGTTTTTTGTTTTTTCTGCTCCTCTGGCCTTACCTGCCTGCAAAATGCACCTCAGGCTTTGCCTTTTCTAGTTCATGAACAGGGACAATGCCCCAGGCATGAATTGCCAAGAAAGGCCAGTTTGATCTCAGACTATTTATTGAAATTCTGGGGTTTTTTTTGGCAGAGCGATCCCAAACCTAATTCCATAAACAACTGCAGGCCCAAAGGATCCTTCTCGTCACCTCCCTTCACCTAACCCCCCCCCCCCCCCACTGCTGTCCTTCAGGGCTTGTGAATGTCCAGGGAACTAGAATCTACCCAGCAACACAGCCTTGGTCTCCATGATTCTGTGGACTTTTTCACGTTGTTGAGCATGACTCAGGAAACCCTTCGGCAGCTTCTTCTCCTTCAGGGTCAGCGAGTGTAGGAACAAGAGTCACACCAGGTCTTATGTGCAGGCAACAGCAGTTCCCTGAATTAAAGCTGCCCTTTCTCTTACTCACAGACTGAGGTCAGGGTGACCTAACCTAGAGAAGGCTTGGCAAGCTCCCGCTGTGGGAGGGCCGCGAGCTGGGCCTCCTGACAAGAAGCCTGCTGGTGCCGTGTCCTGAAGAGCCCAAAGGAGGCTGTCTTTGGCGAGCTGTGCAGTAGTCCGCATGCTAAATGTCCCGCAAAGGCCTGTGGGTGGTACCACCAGAAGACGGTGGAACCTTCAGGGGGAGCGCGTGGGGAGGTCCTTGGGGGTTTGCCCTCAATGGAGTTTGTGGGCCCTCAGTCTGTCCTTTACATTTCTTTTGCTTGCAGACCAAGATCTGAGCTCCACCACAGGCTCAATGCCATTGCTATATAGCATCCCTTAGACCTAACAGCAATTGATCTGCCTGACCCTGGACTGGAACCTCTAAAACCACGAGCCAAAGCAGCCCTTTTTCTTTATATGTTAATAATTTCAAGTATTCTGTTATATGACAGAAAGTCGACTAACACACTGAGCTGAGGAGCTAGACTCTAGTGCGGGGTCCCCATTGAATGTCTCACCGTGCCAAGACCCTGTGCTAGACACCCAGGGACCCAAGACTGTCCATTTGGGGTGCCGTCCATGACAGCTGCTCACATTTACTGAGCATCTAGGCCGTGCACACAGAAGGTACTTTGTGTACATTAGCTCAGCTGATTCAGCAGCTACCTGGGGGAGGGGGGTCCGGCATTATGATTATTTGCATTTCTGTCATCCCCATTGCATGACAGAGAAATCATGACTGCCAAAGTTAAGTTAGATCAGAGTCTACGGCTGGGCTGAGTGTGTGATGGGGTTGGGATTTACCTCAGGTCTTCCTAACACCGGCTCGGGATTCATCCTTGTCTCTCTAATTAGACTGCAAGGTTCAAATCCCAACTCAGTTACTCACTAGTTGTGCGACCCTGGCCAAATTACTGAATTTCCTCTGTGCATCTGTTTCATCTCGTAGAAAGTGGAGATAAAAATGACAGTGTCTGGCTCATGGAGCTGCTGTGAAGAGTTATCGAAGTGGTAAGTGTAAACCAGTTACTACCACGCCTGGCATACGGAGAACAGTGTGAAACCCTTCTTCCTACTGTTATTGTCATCGTTGAGACTGTTATTTCAGCAGCAACAGAGGAGCTGATGGAGCCTCCTGAACCATCAAAACTGTGTGTGAGAGGAGATGGGTTCTGCACCCCCTTTGTTCGTGTCTCGCATTTACAAGTTACTAGTCCCACTTTATTTGGCCCTGAGGGTAAACAGCTTTGGAACTTGAGTCAGGAAGACTGTGCATGTACATAGAGCCTGGACATGGAGGAAGATGCTTTTACTTCACATCCGTGCAGGCTCTGCTCACTGATGTATGTCTTTCAATAATAACAATACTAATTCCAATGGCTAATGTTTCTTGAGCCATCACTAGGTACCGAGCACTGACTGAGAATCTGCCATGTCCTACTTCTTCAGACCCCCCACCAGCCCTGCAAGGTGCTAACGTTATTGTCCTTATTCTTGGCGTGAAAAGCAAGGCCTAGAAGATCTAATTAGCCATGCCAGGTCAGTAAGTGGGGAAGCTGAGATTTATACCCCACCAGATGGATGCCCAGCTTCTGCCTGCTGTTTGTACACTCGCCCATGGTCATTTCACAGTTTTTGTGGTTTCCTGAGGGTCATTGTCCGGGAAGCATTTTTAGACAATTAGGCTTGTAAGTTACTAGTGCTTCCTTAACCCTACCAAGGGCTTGTGCTTCATAAAAGAACTGCTTAAAAGACTGAGCTTTTATGAATTTATCCTCTGCTAATTGGTGGTGACTCTGTTAATCAGGCTTTGCAGATGAAGATGGTCTAAAGCTCAAAAAAACCTTAAAATCTCAATATTATATCACAACAAAGGCCTCCTTTCCCTCACTGAAAGCCAAAGGAATCTTCCTACATCACTGACTTGGGTTTTCAGGGTGTTTCTACCTTTTGGCTCCACAAGGCTTCTGTGGTGTCTTGGTCATTTTCCCCTTGCTGGAATACCCTACTTGACACCCACTAGTTAAAGGAGGAAAATCTCAGTAGGCTCACAGTTTCAGAAGTGTCCGTTCGTGGTTGTTAGGCTCAGACACAGAAATGGCATGGTGGAAGGGCCTGGAAAGGGAAATGTAGCCTGCTAGGCCACGCCCTCTGTGACCACTTCTGATCAGTCCCCACCTCCTAAATCAGCTGTAGCATACCATAATCTAATCTTCCAAAAACCTCACCTATGAGTGCATGAAGCTCTTAGGAGACATCTAAGCATAAACCATAACATACGGTCACAACCAAATAAGGCAGGGGACATGGAGGAGAGTTGTGAAACTGCCCTGACCTGGAATTTACACACACCTCATAGTCACTGTCCACTGGCCAGAAGAGTCACACAGCCCTAATCACAGCAAATGAAAGAGTGGGTGCATGTCGGTTTTAACTTCCCAGGGCCTTAGGTTTTACCCAGCTTACAGCCCCAAGTTAGTGCCATTAGTGGGGCTGGGGTGTTGCTCAGAGGTGGAACATAGCCTAATACATGTGAGACCCTGGCTTCACACAAGACAAACAAGCAAAAACAACTACTAGTAATTTACTGATCTGGTCACATGGACCATTTTTTATTAATTATGGCCATTTAGTCTTTAATTAAAGCTTCATTAACTTGTTGTGTCCATTCAACAAATGTTTACTGAGTATTCTTTTCCCTCAGCACTTTAAGTGCTGGGGATACATCAGTAAATGAGCTAGAACAAAATCACTGCTTCATCGAACTAGCATTCCACTTAGAAATGAGGGGCGATAGATAACTAATCTAAGAATTAAGAAAGCAGTGTAACATAGTAGATTTTAATGTGTGCAATGGACAAAAATAAAACAGGCGAAGAGAATCAATATGTTAGTGTGGGTGAATTTTAAATAGGTCAGCTAAGACAGGCTTTCCTGAGGGAGGAATGTTGAGCAGATAGCCAAAGAATGGAGGAGAGCTCTGGGCTGAGAATCTTCAGAGAACAGCAAACAGCTAATGCAAAGGCCTTGCGCTGGCATATTAATGGGCAGCGAGGGCATCAGTGTGGCCACAGGGCAGAGTGGTAGGAAGAGGTGAGGTCAGAAAGATGACTAGGGTGGGGGGGCCATAATGCACCGACCCTCAGGGTCTTGCACCGTGTAGGGACTTTAGCTTTTACTCCTGTTGTAAAATTCTCAATTTTCTCCCCCACCTTCCGGCAAATGCATTGAACTTATGTTTCCCCTAGAGCAGCAGGCCTAAAACTTGGGCGGGCATCAGGATCACCTCCAGGGAGGTCAGCATTGCCCACCCACCCCAAGTGTGGCTGTGGTAGAGCCTGAGAGCTTGCACTTCTAACAGGACCTGAAGTGCTCCAATGGGAGGTTTGTGTCCCTCCCTTCCCAAATTCATGTGTTGACACCAGTGCTAATCTGGTGGTATTAGGAGGGGGACCCCTGGGAGATGACGAGGTCCTGAAGGTGGAACCCTAATGAATGGAATGTATGCCCTTACAAAAGAGGCCCAGACAGTGGCCTTGCCCAGGGGGAAATGGGACAGTAGGAACAGGACATTGAGAGAGACAGTGCCATCTGTGAGCCAGGAACAGGCTGTCACCAACACCCAACTGCTGGTTCCCTGGTCTCGGATCCCCCAGCCTTTTCAACTCTGAGAAATGTGTGACTGTCACTGAAGCTACCCCTGCTTTTGTGATTTTGTGAGAGGAGCCTGAGCTAACTGAGACATTGGGGGCTGCGCATGTGGCTGGTGCTACTTCCTACACCGGAGGACCTGCTCTGGCCCCTGGATAGGATCAGCTACATCATTTGCAAGGCCGAGAGGAAAATGAAATGCATGCGGAGCAGAACAGAACAGAAGATAGGGAACAGGGAACAGGAAGGTAGATCTTTTGCAAATGGGAAGACGATCAAGAGTTGGAGGGAAGGAAGGAGGAAAAGTTAAAAAGAATTAAGTGTTTTATCCTGTTAAATACAGCTTTAATTTTTAAGCCTGTGGATATTACATTTGTGATTTTGCAAGTATTCAAAACTAGAAGTTCTAAGCTCTAAGGAATGGTGTCGACTCCCTGGCACACTGTGTTGTGATATCTGTGTTATCCAGCCAGCCACCGTATCATCCACCCTTATTTTGTAATAATTCATGGAGAAATCTGCTCCCTCAGCGCCAGCACTTCCTGTCCCGGTGCTCGCACTGCAGAGTTGTTTGTAAAGATGCCCCAGGGACAGTCTCCTGAGACAGACAGGCCACATCCCAGTGCTTCCCTCAGCTGAACCCTCCCTGTCTCCCAAGGCCACCACTGCTGCTACTGGCCCTGCACCCTGCCTAAGTGTCCCTCCCAAGCCTCAGATTGCCTAGGACAGCTACCAGCTCGAGTATCAGACTCCTACTGCCATACTTGTAGGCTTGAATCTGCACAGGTATGTTGATTGACTGTCCATTGCTGTAACAAAATACCAGAGACAACTCATTTATGGCTCACGGTTTTGGAACTTCTAGTCCATGGTCTGGTGGATCTTTGGGTCATCACCGTAGCAGCATAGGGTGGTGTGAAACCACTTACTGCATGGCTAGGGAACAAAAGAGAGGAAGACGAGGACAGGCCCCCAGGGGCCAAGAGCTTCCTACGAGGTCCCTCTTCCTCTACCTTTCTGAAATGCCACCTGGGTCTTTAACATATGGACTTGTGGGGGACACTCAAGACCCAAACCATAGCAGATTATGTGCACCCCAGCTGGTGTCCTGTAGCTCACACGCGCATGCCTCAGCTCCATCATGCTTCACAACCCCACTTCAAAGACCAAGTTGTTAGAAATTTCCAGGCTTTGACAGCAGGTCCTGAAACCAAGTGTGGCATCCATCCAAGCCTGGGCCTGCCTGACTACGGGTTACACACCACGAATTTGGTCTTGTTCTTGGATGACAATGGCTTAGCTTAATCCTGCTCAGGAAACATTTGCTAACAATAGATCATACTAAGTTACTTAAGTTCTATTTTTTCCACTAGCTCAGGAGTCAGAAAACCATGGCCTACTGATCACCTCCAGCCTACCGCCTGTTCATTTTTTTTTATTTGTCTTTATCTAGGAGCTATAACATTATGTATATAAAATGATTGCTATGGCCAAGAAAATTAACACATGCAGCCTTCAGTGAAGTTATTTTTCATTTTGTGTGTGTGTGACAAGGGCACCTCAATGTGACTCCTGGCATATTTTCACTCTACAGTACAACTTACCTGTAGTCCTCATGTAGTGCATTAGATCTCTAGATTTTTTTTTTTTTTTTTGTCTTTTTCCTTTTTATTGGTACCAGGGATCGAACTCACAACTGCCTGCTTGCAAGGCAGGCACTTATGCCGCTGAGCTAAATCCCCAGCCCCTAGATGTCTAGATTTATCTGTCCTCTGTGACTGCAACTTTGTACCCTGGGAATCCATCTTCCCATCTTCCTGTCCTCCCTCCCCTGGCAACCGCTGTTTACTGTTTTCTATGTATTGGACTTTTTTCCCGCCTGTTTTGTAACAGCTTCGTTGGAACACATCACCACTCATTTGTTGACATAATGTCCATGACCGTGTTCACATTACGATGGCAGGATCGAGTAGTGTGACAAGGAATATTTGGCTCACAAAAAGCAAAAACATTTGCGACCTGACCTTTCGGAGAACAAGTTTGTTGACATCTGCAGTGGACTGTAAGGTCCCAGAAGGTAGGGATCGTGTCTGTCTGGTTCATTTCTGAGTTCCTAGGGCCTGGAGTAGTGCTGGCCTACGTACAAGGGGTGATCAAAATATATGGTGGGGAATACTTAAATTAAAATAAATTACTGTAAAAGACACATTGCCATGAATCCCCCTCAGAATACTCCCTCTCGCTTCAAACACATTTGTCCCACTGTCCTTGCCAATTTCTGAAGCAGTTCTGTAAGTCCTCTTCCATGAGGTATAATCAAAAATACAGTGAATGCTGCTGCTGAGTACCATCCCACGGAAAGGGCACCTTCAGAAAACATCATGCCACGTCCTCATCCACCTTAGTGCCACCAGTGTGGCTCTGTGCAGCTTCTGGCTCTTCCTCAAAGTCAAAATGACGATAAAAGGTGGCCTGACTTGATTCAGGGCATCAAGGCAGCCACAATAGTGCAACAAGATACTCTTGAAAAAGGACTTACAGAGCTGCTTCAGGTCACAAGAATATTGGGGTAAGTGTCTTCAAAATGAGGAGGAGTATTTTGAGATTAATGACACTATATCTTTTATTGTAATAAATTTTTCAATTTAAGCATTCACTGCATCTTTCCCGCGGGGCAATGGCAGCCATGAGGGCCCCTCGGAGGAGAAACAAGAAGCCAACCAACCCCTTCCCGTAAGCCAGTGGCATGCAGGGTGGGAGTCAAGAAAAGGCAAGGCACACCCCCACCGCCTCTGTAAGCAACCAGATGATCTGACGAAACACAGCCTGAGATGGTAGCTACTGAAGTAAAAAAGAAAATTTAATGCTTGCAGTGTTTAGTGTTTGACTGACTTCGCAGGCTTAAAGCCAGTAGCCTGAGCATCTATATAGAGGATGACAATATAGCAATTTTGGGGGATCTCCTTCTGAAGCCATTGTTAATTCCCTATTATCCTGTTTTGAAGTCCTCTGTTGCTTTTATTATTTGGTTTGATTTGGTTTGGTTTTATTTAATTTCATTTTGTTTGATTTTACTGTGTTTAATGGTATAGGCAACTACTTTGAAGATAACAAGAGGCATTATGGTAGCCATTGTTGATTTTCTATTATCTTCTTTTGAAATCCTGTATCACTTTCACTGTTTTGTTTGATTGGCTTTATTCTGTTTTGCTTTGTTCGGTTTTTATTCTTTTTAAAATAAATAAAACATTCACTACATTTTTTGATCCTAGATATTACTATGCTCAATCAAACCTTGTTGAAAAAAGACTTAGAAAAATGAATACAGAATGCTGGCTTTGGCAGCACATATACTGAAAAACGAATACAGAAGAATCTAGCTCTTACTGGAATAACTTATTTTGTCAAAAACAAAATCTTGTAAGTTTTAATATTTTTGTTTTTATATAAACTAGATGTTTAAAATGACTTGCCTGAGTATGAAATGATCTCTGCTGGACATTTAAGGTGTTTGTCTTGTGACTCAGTATGCCCTTTGGCACAGGTCCACACACCCCAGTCCAGGGGCACAGGTACAAAATACTTGTCACTCATCACTCAAATATTTATTGAGCAAAACACAGGGCTAGATATAGTGACAGAAGTGACAAGTGATCCCGCTGTGTCTGACTCAGTAGATCTGTGAAGCCCATAAACCAAGGAGAAAAAAAAGACTCACAGATCTTCACAGTACACACATGTAGGTAGTGATGGAAAGTGTTCAGTGCTAAGCAAAACTTCTGGATAAGGTCTGTGCTCTAGGACAGGTTCGTGCGGCTAAGGAATCAGGAACGGATTCTTGCCAGTCTCTACATTTGGTCTCAAGCTTGGCCCTTGTTCTGCCATCTGCCCTGTCAGTGGGAGGCCAGGGACAGAGATGAGAGGGGGGCAGGTAAGGAGGAACCAGGGGCTATTATCCTCTCTCCAGCCTTCCATTTTGTCATCTGTAAAGTGGAAAAGGCAACAGAATATACTTCGCTGTTTTTTAAAAATGAGAATTGAATTGAATTGAATTGAACTGAATGCAAAATTCTTAATATAGTGCCCGGTACATGATAAACACTTGAAGAGTGGAGCTCTCACTGCCTGTAGCCTTGCTGGGGTTAAGTGGGAAAGAGTTCAGTAATCAATTAATGATGTCTGCCAAGGTGAAGGGCGGGAGGGTGTTGTTATGTGAGAGGAATAGTACTAATCCTGGAATACGGAAGCTGTATTATGGAGACGGAATGATAAGACCTAACAAGTGGGTTGACAGAAATACAGGAATTGGAATGATGAACTCGAAACACATGAGAAAGGGTGGGTTTTGGAGAGAAGACTACAAATTCACTTTTAGACAATGGGCCTTTCCAATTGCATAGCATAAAACACAATAACATCCTCAGAACACTGGATTTTGACAGAGATGCACGTATACGTGGTGAGTTAGCCAAGAAAATCATCTCAACAGCTACATGTCAGGCATTGTGGAGAGCTGGAGAGCAGTACAGGAAGCCACAGCAGCTCGTTTCCAACATCTGACCCCTCCTGAAGAGGAGAGATCATTGCTCCTTCTTAGCAGCTCTCCCCTACTCAAAGCTCCTTCTGTGTCCACTTTTCCTGCTGCCCCGGGCTCCCCCTCCTGCCTCTGTATCTGTGGTTATATTCACCATGCCTTGGATGGTGGTAAACTGGATATTAGCTACCCATGATGAAGCTCCCCAATGGGCCATGATCTCAGGTTGGGCCACCACACTTCCCTGAGTTCCAGCTTGTCTTGGGTGCCTCCGGCTGGGTTATGGAGTTGTGATCAGTACAGTAGAGTCAGCTGATCCAAAGTAGCAAAAGGCCATCACTCTCAGAAGGAGCCTTCAAACCCACCAATTTCATGGCCAGTCTGGTGCAGACATGGTGAGTTAGAGATGTCCAGGAAGCCAAAGCAGTGAGTGTGCGAAGTGGTCGAGTAAGCTTTAGGACTCTCTATTTACTTCTAATAGTGTGCATTTCCTAGGAATTTTATTATTATGCAAGATCAAAATCTGTCCAAGGCAAAGAAGCCAGAGATTATTTATGACAGAAACAGTTTTTTCAACAGGGCCTAGAAAATTAGATAATTTCTTAGAGGAGAAACTTTGAAATTGGCTTGGAAGGATGGGTGTGGTGAGGTTAGATTTCCTTACGGTTCTGAGAGTAAAATATTCTACAGTTTAGGAAAACACAACGGCCCATCTGTCTGCGGTCCTTCTCAGAATGCTTGGTAATCAGGCTATCCATCACACCCCTGGGAACTGGGGGACCCAGAGCTGGCAATGCACCAAGCAAGAAGATAAGGTGATGCGAACAAGCTCATGTAAGAAGCCCAGAGAAAGGATGAAAGCCGAGAGAGGAGACAAAAAAACATTTCATTTAGAAAACATAGCATTGATGGAGACAGATGGCATAAGTAATACTTGCGCTTAAAAACCCCAATAAGTGGGCTGGGGATTTAGCTCAATGGCAGAAGCGCCTGTCTGGCAAGTATAAGGTTGGAGCAGCTGTGCTGACTTCCAGATTTTGATGGTTGATCTGTGGTTACGTGAGACAAGGTCCTCACTGGTAAGAATGACGTGCCAAAGTATTCAGGGTGATGGGACATCCTATCAGCAACTTTCCTTAAGGATGGTTTTGTTTCAACATTTAAAAAATGTAAGAAGAAAGAAGAAAGGAAGCCGGGCTTTGCTTAGTTGGGAAGGAAGCTCTGAAATTTATTCTCAGGGTCTCAGGTGCAAGCCTCTGATTTTTCTTGAACTTGAGTATCTCTTTGAAGGCTGCTGCCAGAATCTGAAAATGAGGAGCGATAAGGGTGGTGGTTTGGAGTACCAGATAAACATTTTTATACTTCATCTTGCTACTTGGGTGGAAGGACTCGTGATGATCTGAAGTGCAGTCTCCTAGGTGCTTGTGTGTATAAACTTTCCTTGATGGAGATCACACTGTATCTATCTATTTAATATTCTCCTACAGTATCATTTTAAAAGGTTAATTAGCAAGTATTCCAGTGGATGTGAATCATAACTAACCCCAGCTGGGGTTTGATTTGAACACTCCTTGGTCCACTTGTCACACTTTAGATGTTTCCTTATATTATACCCTCAATCTGAATAAAAAAGGGGAGACCTACTCTGTTGTTTCTGAGAGATCTCAAACTGTTCCCCAAGTTTTTCATGAGAAGAATTGAGCCACAGGGAGGAACTCTTGAGGAATGACGAAGTTCAACCTTCCTAAAAGGCGAGTGAGGTTCAAATCCTAGCTCTCTTTACCAGCCAAATGTGGTTGGGCATATTATCTGATGTCTCTGTGCGTCAGTTTCCTTATCAACAGGGGTGAAACAAAGTATGCCCATTCATAAGGGCACAGAAGGACTAGCAAACTGCAGATAGCTGATGCATGGGAAATGCTCACTGGTGTTGGCCGTTGTTAATATTATGAAGAAATGTAAATAAGAGCTAACTTCTGGAGTCTGTTGAAGGTTAGAAAGATACCAAGAGGGACAACTTCCTCCCTCAGAGAAGAAATAGTCTGTTGGGTCAGTGACGAGTAATTATGATGGAAAAAAATGTTTTGCAAGGCCTGGAGCCGACATGTACTCCTTGTGAAATTTTAATCTCTGAGTAATAGATTCTATTGCCTGCAGAGCTCGGATTTTTCCATTTGTTGCTTTTCCTCTTCTCTCTCAAACCTGGATTCTGCCTCCTGTTTATTCCAGCTTTCCTCCAGCAAGAGGGGGAGGAGGCCCTGTGTGGTCATCAGTCAGGTCCCTTCGAGCTTGCACTGCCTTGTGACACAGATGCTGCCACCACCCCCAGGGCTGTTTCAGGCATGGACTCGGGAGTCTACAAGCCCAGGTCTGGCTCTGTCACTCCTAGACTCAGTGTGAAACCTTTGCCTCTCCGAGGCTCGCTTTCCTCAAATGAAAAAGATAATGATGACATTTAGGGGGTGCTGGGAAGACTGAGTTAAATCATAAATGCAAAGTATCCTCTAGAATATAGTACATACTCGACAAATGCTATTACCACTATTGTAATTTGGGGGGACTTGAAACAAACTGAGCCTCAGTGTAATTATAATAATTATATTTTTGCAGGTGAGAAAAACTGAGACAGCTAGGTCTAAATTTAGTACTTTTCCCGTTGTCTAAATGGCCTGCTGTCAGCAGGCAGTGTTATTATGTTCCTTTTCCTGTACAGGACCAGAATTTTACATGGGTATGTTGGTCACCCAGCTAAGACTGCATTTCCCAGCCTTCTCTAGGGCTCGTGTGGTCATAACTAACTAGTGTGATTAGCAACAGTTCATGGAAGTCGTATTCGAAGCTTCCTGGCTGGTATTTCCAAGGAGAGGGTCCACTCTCTGTTACTCCTTAGCTCTTAGAATGACTATATGAACTTTAACATAGGAAGGCTGTAAATTTCTGTCTTGTTTACGCCATTGTCTTTTGGGTGTCTTTGCTGTAACAGCCAAACTCACGTGGAGAGGGAGAATCGGTATTGGCAGAAGTGACTCAGGCCGGGGAGTCAGGAGATCTGAGTTTCCTAACCTCACTCCTCCTTTGCTTCCTAGTCACAGTATGTCTTTGTTCTCTTATCTGTCTGCACTTTGCCAGCGGCTGTCCTAGACATTAGCAACACAGAGATAAATTAAAATACAGCCCAGAGATGACCTAATCCCCCAAGGTGTTATCCATGTTAATCTTTGAGGAGGAGGTGCTGGCTAATTGGGAGTACAGGACGACCCAGAAGAACACCAGAGCTCTTCCATAACTGCCCTGCAGGTCCCAAAGCTTCTAGGGCTCCGAAATGGATCCCAACCCATTAACATAGTGAGTGAAGTGCTCAAAACTGCCATAGGTGCTGAGACATTCACTGATTGCAAGTTCTTAGCAAAGCGTTTCCAGTTGTTTTGAGTGGAAATAAGGGCACCTAAAGGATTCAATTATGAGATGCATGTAAAGTGCTTAGCACCACGTCTGACATTTAGGAGACAATAAATGCTATCAATGATTTTGACAACAATGATAACGATGAGGATGACAATGACAAAGGCCTCGGCTTGATTCCTTGCTGCTCTGGGAAATAGCTGGGGTATAAATTGGCCAAACAAGTCCCTGGGAAGGCTGTGCTAGGACCAGGCTTGTGCTATGTGCCGTTGAGGTCTGATGAGGCTGTATTTGTTAGAACACGTTTTAGCAAAGGCGACTCAGCAATGGAAGGAAGTCATTGTCAACACCCAAACCTGTGACGCTCCCCACAGATGCTTTGGCTCTTCAAACTACTTTCCCTGTCTTTGCCAACCTCCTACCTAATGGTAGCTCCTGCATTGCAGTACTTTACTGTTAATTTTGAGAATTTATATTACTGCCTTAGTCTTAAGGTCCACTGGGGTCTGTCCTCATGCATAATTAAAAAGGCAGAATTCAGGAAAAGAAAAAATGTTTTATCTAATCAGGACGTTGCATGCTGCCTACATTTAAACATTCATAATTTTCCTTTTTTTTTTTTTTTTTTTTTTTAGTTCTAGAATACTGGCTAGCATTGGTCCTGTATATATTCCTTAATTCTACATAACGATAATTACTAGAGGTAAGGAAACACAGAATAGTCATATAACTTCCTAGGAACCTAGAGTCAGATTTACCATGCATTGAATACAATTTAAATTCAGGGTCCTTGTTTACACGAGCCTGTTTCAAGGTCCTGCATTGATTGACTTGGAATCCGTGTGTCTGCATTCTGTTCTTACAGGATACCCCAGGGTCAGATGCAGATCATTCAAAATCTGAATGTGTCCCTGTGGGTCACATAGAAGCTAACTACTGGAGCTAGAATTTGAAAAGAAATCATTTGTGATTTAAATTTAAAGTTTGAGTTTAAATTCATTGCGATTTATTAAAATGGTGCTAAATGGCACATAAAGCCTTGCCAATGAGACTGATTTGGTCTAGAAGTTTGTGACTGAAAGCTCTTTGTGACCTGTCCCAATGACACACTATATATTTTATAAGGCCAGTGTATCGGCTCATACTGTCCAAGACACTACGTTATGATGATGACCATAATACATGGTTTTACAGAGCACACGCCCCTGACATGCTTACAGTTCAAAATTTCATTTCACGGGGCAGGATTAGGGGCTTTACTTTATTAGTTGAGCTGAGGAAGCAGACATTTTAGTGAGAGAAACAGAGCAGAAGGCATCACAAACACTGCCTGGGAGTCCCAAGATCTGACTCAGGGTCTTGTTGAGTGTGGCGGGCAGCTCGACTCCACTTACCCTTGTCAGTCCCCAGCCTGAGGGTGGCGACTGATCTTGTCTTATCTGAGTAGGCACAGGAATGGACACAGAAGGACACAGTCACAACAAAGTGAAGATGGGAAGAGGGTGCACCTGGCCGCCTCCTCCTTCCACCATGGACAGAGATTATGTGGCTGGCGGAGCGCTGGTTGATGGTTGATGCTGTGTGACCAGCCATCCCGCAGGATGGTTAGCCAAGGAACTGAGATCCTCTTTCTCTCCCGTTTGCTTCCCAGGGCCTACCTAACCATCTCCACGCCTGTCTTAAATCACCTCTAGAGATGCACACTGCACAAAACTCCTCTGCGGTTTCTGATTTCCTGTAATTCAACCTCAGGACAGGTGCATCTGCACAGCTTCAGTATCCAGGTCTCCCCCTTATCAGCAAAATACCATGAAGCAACGACTATGACTCACATTCAAAATAAATCTCATGGGGTAGAGGGACGGAGGCGTGTGTGCTCTTCTTTACTCCTTATGGGTAGAGACAGAAAGACTAATTCTTACTTTCTACACACGTGGGGTAAGGGTTGAGTAAGGATGAGATAGGATGGAAGAAAGAAAAGACAGAGAGGAGTAAAAGAAATTATAATTAAAAGCTGTTCTTTGTAAGTGCACCACTAGGACTTAGCCAGAGCTGCAAGACAGCCCCCACCAGCATTCGTCGGCTAGATTTGTACCTCTTTCCCTACCAGGTCCATTACTAACGGCCCATAAATTGGCTTAATTAAGAAGGTCAGTTGTAAGAGGCTGCCCCTGAGATAAGGACAGTTCCAGTGTCAAGGGTCCTAGGCAAGCCATACATTGGCCCAATTAAGGAAGTAAACAAAAATTTGAGCAACTCCAGAGAAGGTTTAAATCATCTCTTCCAAACACAAGAAAAGAACTGATGAACAAAAGAATGAGATGAAAGAAAGAAAGAGAGAAAAAACAAAGACCGGCTAATGGGCTGGCGCCCTTTTGAGGGAGCAGAGTTGGGCTGATATGTTTTCCCCCAGGTTCACTCCCTCAAGGAAAGGGTCAGTGTGGCATTCAGTTCCAAACTGGAATGAGTCTGGCTTCTGCCAGCACCCACGGCCCCCTTAACTGCATACTACATCTGCCTGCCTAGTGAACCCTACTCGGCCTCTTTCTGATGCGCCCCGAAATTCTCTTGGTGTGATGGGAGTCAACAAGCCTGGACCACGGGTGGGGGTCAGCCTGGTGACAAGGAGATGGGAAGAGGATAGGCCAGAGCTTCTGAGTCCCCTGCCCACTGCATGTGGCCAGGGCATGTCAAGGAGAACTTCTTACGCCCATATCTGGTACTCTGAGCCCTCTGTGTGGGCTCCAGCTTTGGGGTCAGAGACACATATCAGGTCACGTACCAGTTTCTGGAAGAGTTACCAAGTGGTGATTCCCAATCAGCTAGGCTTTGAAATCGCAAACCATCTCCAATACAGATGGACCAAAGATCTTTTTCCTCCCATGGTTAAAAATCAAACACTAAAAAATTTTTCCCAGACATTAAAAAATTATCAATCAATGTGTACTAACAGGGAACATTAAAATAATATGAGTTTATAACAAAAAGAATAGTCTTCTGCTTTACTTCTCCCTAAACTGGTCCCTTCTTCTCCCCAAACCATTTCTGTTTTTAAATTTTAAAGCTTGAATTTTCCTAGTGGTTTTTCTCCATAGCAATGAATAATTTGCCATGTTGACTTTTCATGGTTTATCAATTTCACTCTTGATTTCCTGTTGAGGTAGAAGAGGTTGAGTCATGGCTTTCTCTCATGTCTTCACCTTTCCCAAACTCATAGCACTGGTTTCTGTTCTGTTTTTGTCTTTTAAAATACTATCATTGAATTTCTGTTTATCTTATTATATTTTATCATCTGAAACCAATTCTTGCTAATCTATGGGAAAATTAATTTTAGATACCTAAAGAGTCAAAGAAGATATTAACCTGTAACGATTTAGATCTAGAGGTCACTGCTTCCGTTACTTAGCTCTCATCACTGAGACCAAATGCCTAACACCCAAAGTAAGGAAGGAAAGGTTTATTTAGCTCACAGTCTGTGGAGGTTTCAGTCTATACTCAGCTGGCTCCAAGGCAGGGTGTGTGGCAGAGGAGCAACCATTTATGACAACAAGATACCAAAAGCAAGAAGAGCAAAGAAGAGACAAACAAGCCTCTTTCTGTCTCTTTTGTCTTATCCAGTCTTCTAGGATACAAGTGATGCTAATCCAATTGTGGACTGATCCAGCAGTTGCCCACTCTTAATCCCAGCATTGTACTATGAGTCAGTCACACACTCTAGATTCTAGTACCTCTGAAAAGCCTGTTCCCCATGACTGCATGAGGCCTTGGGAGGGGGACACATAGACATAAACCATAACAGTCACATAAAGAAATTGCGCTTCTCCCTGTTTACCCTAAATACTGGGCCTTTTGGGAGGTAGAAAGTATACCGTCTCTGACCTGCTCTTGTATAAGTACATACTGTAATGGCGAGATAACCCAAAGAGCACTGGGGACACTGGACTATATCCAGATGAAAATAATCACCCTTTTCTGAATAAACGGGACAGACAGGACTGGTACTTGATAAATATCTAAAGTGATGGGTGTTGGTGCAGCGGAAGTCAGGGCCTGGGGGAGCCAGGTGCCAGGAGGGGTAAGAACATTTCACTTTCTGTGTCAGGTCTCATGATGAGTCTCTTGGCTTTGTGTCTTGGATGCCAGATGGTGTGACGACCCCAGGGAACAGCGCAGGAGAGGCTTGATGCTCCTGGACCCGAGGTAATTTGCCATCAGCAGCCTTCTGGGTGCTGATGATCCCTTCATCTGGGACGCCTTGGCTGGGGTTTTTGATTTGCAAATAACTTGAAAGGTAATGTCTCCTCCTGGTTCACAGTGAGCTGCTGTCTGTAATACCACGCAGCTGTCTCCCTTCTGAGAATTGGCCCAGTCATATGTTCCATGAAGTCATGGGAACTGGTGGGCAGCCAGTGACAGCGGCAGCCAAGGGGTGCATTCCAGATTCCAATAGTCAGTGACAGAGTGCAAGTTTCAAAGACTTCATTATTGGAACATTTTGTAAAACCAATCTATAATAACAATAACAGAACTGACATGATGCTTTTTCTGTGCTGGTAGCTGTGATGACTATTTATGAGATGTGATCATAAAATACAGTGAATGCTCCAATTTTAAAAAATTATCCTACTAACAGACACATTGCCATTCATCCTCCTCAAAAACTTCACTTTGCTTCAAACACACTCATCCCATCGTCCCTGCCACTTCCTAAAACAGTCCAGGAAGTCCTTTTTTGGGTCTGTGATAGTCCTGTCCTGGTGGCTCCCTCCATGTCCTGAATCGATTCAAAACATTTACCTTTCATGGTCATTTTGACTTTGGGAAGGGCCAGAAGTTACATGGCGCCTGATCTGAGGAATCATGTTTTTATTTGAAAGAATGCAAAGCAGCACAATTGTGCAACTCCTTGAAGTGCATTGTTTGTTGTCTTTGATTCACGGCACCTCTCAAGTGTGGCTCACAACCGATTGGCTGCACTAGCCAAGACTGAAGCTAAGTGCATGCTAGTACTAGGATTTGGACCTCTGCTTCTCACTGAAGATCCTGGCCTTTCAAAGCTTGACCTCTGAACCCCTCAGCTCTACTTTTGTGTAGGTATTGTGTTTTTATTGGTGCATGTTTGCAGTACATAATACAGAACGCCCAGCATGGAGCATCAGGACATGCACATAACACATCTTAATTCTTTTTCTCCCTCTTTCTTCCCCCCTCCCTCCATCTCTTGGTTCCCTGCCCCTTTGAAAAAGATCTATCTTCCTATCTCCTATTAGCTATCTTTTATTTTACTCTTCCATTGTTTGGTCTTTGAGCTTCTCATATAAGAGGAAACCATGTGATATCTGAGCGTGTGTGTCCGATTTATTCACGGACCATTATGATCTCCAGATTTACCCATTGTGCTACAAAGGACTCGAGTTTATCTTTCTTGCTGCAGAATTGCACTCCACTATGTATAAATGCCACATTCTTTATCCATTCAACTTCTGATGGACATACAGGCCACTTCTAAGACTTCGCTGTTTTGAGATGTGCTGCTATAAACATGGGTATGTATGTATCACTGCAGTTTGATGTTTTTAACTCTCTCGGGGAGATACCTAGAAGGGGAATGGCTTTGTCAAATGGAATTTCTAATTTTGGTTTTTTGAGCAAGCTCCAAACTGATTTTCATAGTGGTTATACTAGTTTATATTTCTACCAACAGTATAGAAGATGAACCCATCCTATTTTTCCCCTCATGTAGCTGATATTTTTGTTTGCTAATTTGTGACTATTGAATAGTCCTGTCTATTGGTCAGCTTTCCTGGACAAAATATCTGACACCACCACCAACAACAACCACAACAACAAAATCAGGTTTGTTCTGGCCACAGTTTCAGAGGCTTCAGTCTATGGTCAGATCACTCCAAGGAAGAAACATGGCTAAAAGATTGGTGGAAAAGTTACTGTCTGCGTGGCAGCCAGGAATCACAGAGAAAGCAAGAGCCAGCACAAGAGGCAGGATGGAAGACGAGCATGCCCCGTGACCACCCCTCCACCCTGCCCCAGCTTCCTGGCCGCACACTCAGCTGGGAACTCGTCAATGTCTCCATTCATAATCTAACCACCTTCCAAAGTCCCCACCTCTGAACACATGAGACCTTTTTCAAGCCCTTTAGATCTAAACCATCACACCCTATTTACTTCTGGAGTAGAACTGAAACAAAATTAAGGTTCAGTTAGGCCAAAGATTTGATTAGATTATGAATTGAACTTGGTCATATTAACTTCATGTGTAGACACAACCTAAAGGGAAAAATGGGAGTTCTCCTCTGATTTGTTGGAAATCACAACATTTATGGCTCTGAATTGTTTGGATTTTAAATCAGTAAAAGGAAGAATAAAGTGGTTAATTCTTCAAAATTGCAAAGTGTCTTCTCTAATGTAGCATCATGTGGACAGATACTATATGATATTCAGTGATTGCCCATTAGTGCTACTACTACTGCGTGTATATGTATCTGTACATATATAAAACTATATTTTAATGTATATAATAAAATATACATATGTAAAAATGTGGAAAATGCATACATTCCCATGGTATTTATATTTCAAAAAATGTATATATTTCCAAGCTATTTAAATGACATATCACAGAAATTCAGCTGGAATTTGATCTTTAAAAATCTGGAAATGACCAAAATGGTTTTCTGGATTTAAGTAAAGACACCTTCCTTTCCTGCTAAAATAGCGCTTTGATTAGATTTGTTTCTAGCACTGCATTAGTGACATGTGGAAACGGGATAAATGTGCTGCGAGACCATCTGCAGATGGTAGTTCTCTCCTTGGTAAACACCCAGGGGCTGTGATAATATTCTTTAGAACAAATGGCGCTGCATTCTGTAGCATCTTCATATTTCGCATAGCAAAGTCCTGTGCGTTTAACTGGGTCCTTGGTTTTTTAAAACAAAGGCCATTTACATTAGTGACTTCTTGAAATCTGAGAGCTCCTTGGTAATGAAGGATGCACTGTTTCCCTTCTCTGTTCCCATAAATCTACCAAGAAACAAAGGCAAACTGCTAGAGTCGAGTCAACAGAATTCTGGTTTATTGTTGTAGAAAAATTGGAAAATAGTCCATTATGAAAATCAGACGTAGAGGTATATAAGTGGAAGAAAGAGAAAAAAGAGGGAGAGAGGCAAAGAGGGAGGAAGAAGAAAAGAAGGAGGAAGGGAAGGAAGGAGCCAATAATTCTGCCAGCCGGCAGTAACCACTGTGAATGTTGGTTTGTATCTTTTCAGTGATTTTTGGTAGATCCATGTACTATGAATTTTGTCCAACCGTGGAATCCCACCTCAATAGGATATAAGAATATCAGTCTTCTCACTTAGGTAATTTGTATCTTAATTTGTGTCTGAATTTGTATCTTAACCTCCATTTTCTTGAAGAAGTAGAAAAATAATCTCAATACAGAGTGTCCTTACCTCTACTACCTCAAGTCCCAAATGGGTCCCATTGCCATTCCTGTGGCCAGATTGGGCGCCAAGCATCCCAGAAGCTGAGCTGTGTCCTTACCATTTGTGTGGTCATCACCTTGCCTCTCTGGTCCTCTCCTGGCCGGTGCTTGGTCTTTAGTAAATGCAATGGGCTGCCGGCCCATTCTTGCTTCTCAGTGCTGGCTCCTCCCTCCGGGCTCTTTCAGGGTCTCCTCCTGACTCCTGCTCAGCTGAGAAGCTCTGAATTTCCCCAGCCCCTGCCGATTTCTAGTCACTCTCAGCCACATAGGGGCAACCGCTGATGCCTGGTCACCCCGGAGCTGGGACATGCTCCCTGTGTACCTACACAGCACATCTCATCTCTGGGCCATGTCTTCTTCCTGTCTTACCATTTTTAGGTTCTCCCTGGGTAGAAATACAGCCTCCTTTCCTCTCAGATAGTCCAAATGTCCATGTCTACATGATTCCTGCTTTTTATTCCATTCCTTCACTCAACACCAGAATAACACAGAGGGAGACTTCTGTCTTCTTGTAAGTACTTCCAAATCTCCTGTTGTTTTTCCTCTGAAGGGCTCCGTTTTGGGTGGGGCTGTTATTTTCTCTCTTTTGCTGTTCAACTCTGCTGCTCAGACAAAGCTCAAAATGGCCTCATTTGAAGAGTGTAAGGGCCACCGCACGAAAGAGAAATCAGGAAAGGAAAGAATTCCAGCTACAATTTTAGAACAAAGTCCCTGGACTGAAGGGCCTGCTGCACTCAGAGAGAGCTGGCTGGAGGAAGTAACAAGCAAGTGAAACCTGCAGTGAGCACAGGCCAGGTGGAAAGGAGTTTTCCAAGAGGGACATGGGTGGCCCTTTGGTGTTCCTTCTTCTGGGTCCTGCTGTCCAAGCTTTCACCCATCTGGATGCAAACAGGTATTTTCTCTCTCCAAAATCTTGACCTCCGGCCACCAGAACATACGTTCATTGCTGAAGAATCAGTTTGTTTTATCTCATCTCTCACCCTCGCTGTGGGGATGGAGGCCAAGGGTTTGACTTGATAATGTCCTGGAGAGAACTGCACTTACTAACAGCAATGTAAATATGGCTCATGTTGGAGCTGGGGGTTTAGCTCAGTGGCATAAGTGCCTCCATTGCAAGTGTGTGGTTGTGATTTCAATCCCCAGTACCGATTAAAAAAATATATGGCTCATACAACTCCCCAAAGCTAAGCTCCTTTTATTTCCCCAGGCCAGAGGTTCTTACTTACCTTCCATCCCAGAAGGCAACTGTGATGTGGAGGAGGACTTGGTGTTGCTCCAGGGTCTGAAGTAGAAACCACTTGAATCAGTGCCAAGGCCGCCAATTAAGAAGGTATTGACGACACTTCCCAGGGACAGTTTTTGAGATGTCTAACTTTGATGGAACGTTGCAACTTCTAACAGCCCCCAGGAACTTCACGGTTTCCAAGGACTATTGCCTGGACTCTTAAGAACTTCCAAGAAGCTCCAGGTCTCAGGAGACTTTGTAACCTTCAGACTCTGCCCATTCAAGAGCTCCCTGGAAAAACAAAGGCAGTGAAAATCGGGCTTTCTCACATAACATGCAAAACTTGGGTGACTAAAGTCAGATCAGAAGTCTGTTGCCTATTAGGCCACTGCATTGGCTTCGGGAAGTGAGTCCTATGTTGTTCTCTGACTTTGGCTGCTGAGAGTGACAGGGTTGGCCAGCATTAAGATTTGTCAGCCCACACGGCTTAGAGTATTTCTTCTTTCTCCTGGAATGTTTTCAGCATCCTGGCTCAGCTTCATGTCTTCTTCAAAATTATCACAACCTTGTCATTAAATTCTAAAGCATATACATTCATCAACCCAGTGATCTTATTGGAAGCCCTACGCGGCAGACATCTATGTCAGTTTTACATGGGAGAAAACTAACAAACTAAGGAACTAAGGGATTCACCCAGAGGTCACCAGCAAGCATGAATGAGAGGCAGACTTGAAGTTGGATGCTCTGATCCACACCTGGGAATTCCAAAGGGTAGGTGAGGGCAACAGAAGACCTTGGCCTGGATATTGGGGCAGCTGCTACTGTTTCTAGCATTAACCCCTCAATTCTGGGACCCTGGGGAGGTCCGGAGCCAGGCAGAGTAATAGGAAAGAGACACGTGGAGGTCTTGGCATAGCAGCTTTCTCTCAGCCAGTACAGAAATATTTCAAAATTTTTGCAACCAGTGGAACCAACTTGATGCACAATGGCTGAAGATGAGCCCTAAGTTATAAATATATTGAGACCCAGAGGAGGAGGACAGAGATGGTAGGGTCAGCTCTGCTCTGGTGGAGAGCGGGAGCATTAACGAGTTGGCCTCAGACCCTCAGAACCACAGAGGAAGAGGGAGCCCATTTCAGGGAGAAGGAAGGGCACAAAGAGCTGGCGGTGACAAGCAGCTGGGCTTATGACCTGCGAGCTGAGGCTGACTGTGGAGGTGGTAGAGGAGTGCCGAGGATGGGAAGGGAAGGGCGACCTGGAAGGTGAGATGCCTGGGGGGACACGGGAGCCATCTTGACTGGGGAATTCTCTCTCTGTCTCTGTCTGTGTCTCTGTGCCTCTCTCTCTCTCTCTCTCTCTCTCTCTCTCTCTCTCTCTCTCTCTCTTGGTGCTGGGTGTCAAAACCAGAGCCTTGTGCATTTGATTGGGAAAATTCTGATAAAACCATTTCTGTATCTTGTATGTGCGGGCATTCATGGGCTTTTAAACTCCAAAATATATATTACTAAACTTTAAAGATTTTAACCAAATATAGTATATAACAGACCAACTAGTCCCACCAAGGCCTCAATTGCACCCTGGTGCCTTCTGTGTCCACTGAAGCACATGGTCACTTTGCCAACTCTCTGCCCACTCCCCACCAGCCTTGCTTGCCGGCCCGTCCCACCTCCTAGCCATCGTGCTGGAAAGAACCCACTCGGGTGAGGCGAGCCCTGCCTTCTGTTGACGTATTCTCAGGCTCCTTCCCTGCTGCTGGATGCTGTTCCCTTCCTCAGTCACATGCTGTGGGTTTGCCACAAATGAAATCATCACTCAGAATCACACCACAAATTCCCACCTGCCCCAATACCTCCCTGCACCTGGATTCCCACTGCTGAACTGCTGGGTTGAATCCCTTTGTGTACCAACACCTGCAGGCAGAATACCTGAGGTTCAAAGTGAGCACTCTAAAACATACTTCCTTCCCCTCAGGAGCCAGCACTGTAGCCAGGTAAATTTCTTCAATTCTCCGTTCCTGTTCAACACAATGTCAAGTTCCCAAATATCTTGTTCTTCCATGCTGGCTCTTGCTAATGAGGACCTATCGTGGATTATGGAAGAGCCTCATGAAGTTATAGAACATTCAAGCTAACTAGAGTCCTAAATTTCTAAAATGTCCAACTCTCAATGCAAATATTTAGATAATTTGTCACTGTGCCCCAGATAGTTTAAGAGCAGAGACACATTCTCAGTGCAAGCAAGGATCTGCTTATATTCCAGTCTGTTTTTTCAGGTGTATTTTTTCCTCCTACTTATTTTTAACTGTGGTGACCTAGGTCTATAAATTCAGGGAGGGTATCAGATACAGTGAGAAAAGCACTTGCCTGGGTGTTGTAGGAACTGTGTTCTCAGTCAAACTGAGTTAATTTCATATCTTATCTCTTAGAACTTTAGTTTCCTTCTCCTTGAATACAGGAGGAAAGTTTAAAAGTCTTTCAAATGTAGACTTCTCATTCTTTGTGTTGCATCATATTTTCCAATAACACTTGAAAACTTTGCAGATGAAACAATCCTAGACGTATTAGCGGTCACTAAGCCCAGTGCTTACTGTAGTATAATCAGATCTCCAGATACTACAAATCAGCTACAGTTATAAATCTGTATTTGGCCATCTTTATTGCTTTATTAGCCCTTTCCATGGAGCCATTTCCTGTCATGTCCTTTCTCTTTATATCTGAGAGTTAGAGGTGACCCGTGGTCGGGAAGCTCTGTGATCTTTTAGGGACTCTGGCCTGACATCACATCCGTGCTCTCTGAAGTACAGATGTTTGTTCCAAGTTCTGTGATCTGTACCTCTCCAGGCTCCATCTGACACATGAGCTGAAATAGTATGACAGCTCAGGTTTAGCCCAAACTGGTTTTGTATACTAACTGAAATTGGGCTAGATATTTAGAATACTGATCATACTAGTTAAAAAGTTCTATAATTCTGTAAATTAAAGCAAAACCATGCATGTTGAGATGAGATCTAGTTGAGGTGGTGTGATGGTTTGGGTGTGTCCTCCAGGATTCGTATGCTGGAGGGATTGGTGCTAATTTTGAGCACCTACTGGGAGGTGCTATCCTTGGGAGAAACTGAGGCACTTCTCATACTTCTCATGGAGTCTTGCTTAGTTTCCTTGAGTCTTGTAGTCATTATTACAGGCCCCACCTTGTTCTGTTTTCTTATCTCACCATCTCATCTCTCTTCCTTGTACTTGTTCCCACCATGATGTTATCTACCATAATGTGAGACAGGAAAGGAAGGGGGACCACAAGGGAACGTTGAGCCTCCTAAACTGTGAGTTAAACAAACCTCTTTTATTTTAAAGTGCTCAGCCTCTGGTAGTTTTTTACAGTCTCTAAAAATGGACTTACATGTGTAGAATGCTTAATTAAGGCATTGAGTCCATGTGGGTTGAAAAGAGAATCCTTACTGATGAGAAAGTGGGCACAGGAGGCTTAGGGTGGCTCCAGGGAGCCTGGAGATTTAAGAAAAATGAATGGAAAGAGTCACCCAGAATATAAGGAGCAATGAGATAGAAGTTCAGCTTTTAACAGGTATATTTTCTAGAAGGCTGCATCTAAAAATGTTTTCATAGTAGGAAACAATTATTTTTAGGATTTTAAAGATATTTTGGGAGCACTAATCTATTGGTTCCATTCCATGCTTATGAACCATTTTTACTTTCTCTGGTGCCCTTTCTAAACAAAATTGGTTTATTATTCTGGGTGCAGAAAATGATGATCAGTTTAGTAACTGTTTAATACAAATTCAGACTCATTTGTCAGAGAATGTGAAAGATTGAAGTGTTTCAGAGCCAGGCAGCAAGTAGATCAAAGGAAACTTTTATTTCACACAGTGTAGGATGTGGCTTATCAGTAAACATCGGAAAATGGGTCTTTGGAATTTAAGTATTTATGACAAAGCTGCTTTCTGGCTTCTGAGAAAACAAATTACCCAGCCACTAACCCACATTTGTGCCATGAAGTGTGTGTTTGTGAGTGATGAGTCTATGATCTAGCTTTCCTCTCTGGTGAGCCTCGCACTAAATCTATGAGTCTATGCTGTTTCAGACGTGTGCCGCACGGGCAGTCAGCTCGGTGCCTGCCCTCCTGGAGACTGCTGGGGACACAGGCAGTGGTGTGAGCAAGTATCTTAAACTACAACGAGTGTTACAACCAGGGACATATACACAGGGCCAGAGGCACCAAGAAGGACACCCACCCTCGCCCAGACAAACAGGAAGATCTCCGTGAGCACCTGGGAGATGGTGGCAGGTGAGGTTCTGCAGTGCAGTGCTATATATTAAGGAGACAGGAGAGGAGGGGGCTCCTGGCAGGAAGGGAGTGGTGGGTCAGTCTGGGCTGGACACAGAATGCCAGGTGACATCACCAGACACAGGCACTGAGAACGAGGCCGCAGCCAGATCACTGAGGGCCCTGTAAGCTACCTTAGAGTTTGCTCGGGAAAGCATCAGATTTTAGGTAGGAGATCAATGTGGATGAATTTGTGTTTTTGATGATTTCCAGGCAAGGACTAGTGTGTGTGTATGTGTGTGTGTGTGTGTGTGTGTGTGGTACACACACACACTCACACACTGTGGTAAATCAGAGAATGCACCAGAAAAGCCACTTATCCATTTTTGCTACCCAGCCACAAACATGGTTGCTTTAACTGGGGAATTACACGAGGGTTCTTCATTTGGATACAGTGAGTGAGTAGCGGCCTCTGCCAGTAGTCGGGAATTATCCCCAGTTCACAAGAACTGTGGGTAGCAGTGTGCTTAGTACCAGGCTGCACTCACGAAGAGCTGACATCAGAACTTCCCTGCGCTCTGTCACCTGCCCTCTCTTCCCTGAAAAGTCCCTTTGGAGGATCCTTGGTCCTCTCTGACTGTCTTTTTTCCCTTCCAGATCCAGTGAGCTCTCTGGCTCTTCACCAGAGGCAGGATGAAGGACACTGGTGCTGGGGCCACCAGCTTCCTTTCTTACCCTCATTTCCATCTGATTCCCCCCCCCTTTTTTTTTTGTTCTGGGAATCAAACTCAGGACTTTGTGCTTGCTGGGCAGGTGTTTATGCCACTGAGCTATATCCCCAGCCTACCTTCCTTCTTACAAACGTCTGGTCTCTCCAGTCACCCAACTGGTCCCAGTCTTCAATTGTCAGAAGTTTCTGGCATTAGAGATGGTAGGGACCCAAGCCAGAGGCTCACACATGCTAAGCGTGTGCTCTACCAGCAGCTCCCATCGAAATCTTTAAAGCATTTTGGAGCATTTTTTTCAGGCTTCTTCTAGTTGTCCTTGTCATTCTTCCTAAACGTGGTTAGGGCAATTATAGTATTTCCGAATATCCCTACCTGATTATCATATAGTGCAGTAATAATGACTCTGCACATCATTTAAATGTGTTACATTTATTTGGTTTTAAGTTCCTTGATCACTATACTGCATGTATGTTGCTGTTTGTGGTGCCTGGGTATTTTTGCACAAGTCTAAGCAAAATTTGACATTGGATGCAGCCAGGTTCACAGTCAGGGCATACAGTAGGGGTCAATCTCCCAAACTATGGGATATTAAAGATGACTCAGGCATCAATTAAAGGTAAGTGTTAGTGGCTTCCAGGAGAACATTATGTTGAGTGAATGGATTTTCATAGGAGTGGCCCAAGTGGGCAAGAAACTCCTCCTGAAGTAACCACACTAGAACCACGATTGATGGGATGAGGAAGAGAGTTTAAAATGAGATATGTGGTGATGCTAGACAACAGCCTGCTATCCTCTGAGATGTTTCCTGAAGTTACCTGCACAGAAGGGATCCGAAAATGAAAATAGCAGGGTCCCATTCAGAAGTCATAAAAGAACATCCTACTTTAAGATCCAGGACCTTGACAGGGGCCATAGTGAAACTCACAGCGGCCGAGGAAAAGGACCATGATGGATGGATGAAACTCTGGGAGCAAGGCAGGAGAAGAGATCAGGAGGTACGCAGACAGCTGGACGATAGCAGCAGCCTCAGAGGAAGGAAATAAGGCAGCTGAGGGGCTCTGATGCACAGGCGCATGGCTTGGGAGACCTGCATCCCGATGATCTGATGAGTTGAGTCTCACATTAAGACTGCCAGCAAGGGCTGGGGATTTAGCTTAAAGGCATAAGTGCCTACGTGGCAAGTATGAGGTCATGAGTTCAAGCCCCAGTACCACCACCAAAAAAAAAAAAATGACTGTCAACAATATCTCAGCTATTTTTCATTTAGTGACATGTTCACGCACGGCCTGTGTGTCAGGTACAATGGCTCTGTTGGGTTAGGCCAGAAGTGAGTGAACTTTTTCTGTAAAAGGGCAGGTAGCAAATATATATTTTGTGGGCCACATGATTCTATTACAACTCTGCAATACAAAAACAGCCATAAATGATAGGTGAAGAAATGTTTGCTCATTTCGCTGTATTCCAATAAAACTTTATTGATAGAAACAGGTGGTGGGCCACATTTGGCTGGTGGGTCACAGTTTTCCAATATCTGGTTTAAAGAAACAAAATGTGCTAGTTATCTTCATTCGCCTCTCCAGATCTAGGCTAGCATGTCTCTTCCACACTGCTCTCTGTCCCAAGAGCATGACCTTTGCAGAGTAGATCAACCAGGCTCTGTGCCCTCTGGCTTCTGGCTAGATTCAGCCAATCAGAGGCACTGGCAAGAGATCAGAAGTGGGAGAGGAGGAAGAATTTAGTTTCTCTGCTGCATCGTGCTCGTGCTCTGTCGGTCATCATGGTCCTCAGGCTCCGTCACAGCCTTCACTGGCGGCCCATTTTCGTGGCTGTGTCTACCCAGTTTTGGTGACAACTCCCTTGCCTTTCACCTTCAGCCCGGGAGTGAAAGCCGTTTCCTGCTGCGCCTGGCTCTGGTGTTTCTTCTACCCTTATTCCCTTCCCTAATATTCCCCATACTTCATGCTTGGCTCGCTTCTTGATTTCTTCAGCTGTCCCTTTGCATGCCATCTGTTCTCCACTGGACTGTGTTTATTTTAAATATTCCCTGGTGGGAGAAATTCACTGTTTTTAGATGTAACAGTGTACGTTCCAAACTCAGATCCAGGATGGAGAGACTGCAACCAGACGTGGCCTGGTGGAGTGCGGAACCACCCAGGCCTCAGGAATAGACTCTAGAAGGTTCGCATGAGCTAAGGTGCTCCCGTTGGAGATTATACAGCTACTGACATAGATGCTGCCAGGAAGTTTCTGTCTACTCTCCTACATTTGAGCTCAGGAGAGTATAAATTTCAATATTGCAAAAGCTATTTATTATGTGAAATTTGAGGCTAAGGCCCAACATCAAAGAAGACAAAGTCCCGAGATGACTTGAGTCCTTTCAGCAATCCAAAGCTGCTCCATGTTTTTGTCAATAAAATGATTTAAATCCTTATTCTTTCTTAAGCCAATTTGAGTGGGAGTTTCTGCCACTTGCATTTAAAAGTGAAACCCGTGTAAAAAACAACTTATGACCACTTTGTACGAATCATTACCCTCCATGGATTAGCCAGGCAGGAATCAGTCTGTGTTAGTCTATTTTCAGATATGCCCTAGAGGAGTCGGGCATGGTGGTGCACACCTATAATCCCAGCACTGGGGAGACTGAGGCAGGAGAATCACTGTGAGTTTGAGGCCAGTCTGGGATATATAGTGAGACCCTGTCTCAAGAAGAAAATCAAAAACCAAAAAGGACAGGAAAAATATTAAAAAGTTGAGCTGACATTTTTATGTGCTGGAAGTCTAAGATTAGGTGTCCGTGTCTGTTTGACATTGGATGCAGACCTCATCAAATGCCTCTAATCTTTTTGCACCATGGTACAAAAAGATGTACCATGGTGAAGATGTTTGCAAAAGGAGAGGCCAAAAGGTAGGACAGGGAATCAGAAAGCAAGGAGAAACCAATCCTACTCCAGCACCATGACCCATGAGAGCCACACTAATCTCTGTGAGGGCGATCCCACAATAACCTGATTATCTTGCCCTAATCTGTAACTCTTCCACCTTGTTCCGTGATCGCCACACCAAGGACCACTGGGGACGCATTCAAACTATGTCCACACCCATAGCATGTTCTTATGTCTTCTTTCAATTAGATACACACTCATACATTATAATTAAACTCACACTGGATTTTAGCAGCGACAGAAGCCAGAGAGTTGGTTTGCATTAACACACTTGCAAAGGGAAGCAAGAGGAGTCCAGCAGCATCTTTGCAGCTGGCCTCTGTAGGGACCAGGGAAGGTTCCCCTCTGACCCTCTGAAGTTTCGCTGAGGTTAACTGACCCTAGATAGATAAACAGGAGAAAATGTATACATGCTTATTTAACATGCATAAACACAGGAATGATACAAAATATGAAACTATAGCCTAAAGAGTCAGTAACTGAACCTTAAATACCTTCTTTAAGGGGTCAAAGGGGAGGAAAATGAGACATTTGCTGTAGGAAATTTTGAAAAGGTAGCAAATAATTTGTAGGAAAAATAAATTAGACCTAAGAGCAAACAATCGCCTGGGGAAAGAAGTTTTTCTCAGGTCTTAGGGAGGTGGTAAAAAGTTACTGAAAGATGAGGGGCGAAATCTCACTGCAAATAAGGGGAGTTTTATTACACAGATGAAATCTCCCGTGTAACCTCTTAGAAAGGATGAAAAGTCTCCTGGGGTCTGGTGATGAGTTTTAATCTCCTCTCTTCTCCAGTGGTTAATCTTTCCTGGTTATTTCATAAGATTCCCAGAAAAGACGTTTAACACAATTGCATTTGCATTTGGAAAAAGTTTCCAAAGAAATTGCAGAAAGATAAGAGAGACCTTAGTCTCAGCATGTCAAGTGCCCGGTCGTTTTCTGAGCTCCAACATACCTCATGCCAGGAACCAACCTTCGCACACTGTAATCCCCCCACCCTTTCCCACTTCGCAATAACAAAGAGAGGAAAACTCTTCATCTGAATGAACGGAGAGGGAGGGTGCTATTGTTGGCACGAAAACAATGAATTGAAGCACAGAGTTCATTAACTGTGGTGAGCAAATCACAAATCTGTGCCAGCAATCAAAATAGAGACAACGCACAGTCATTGTTAGTTCTCAGAGAGTTCATCTAACAACTTACCCGAAAGATTCTTAGTGGGCTCCAAGGGCAGTAATGATACTAGACCGGATTCTGTTCAATTCCTTTGAGCATGTGTGAAGAGAATGTCAGCCTGGTACAGTGCAGGGTTGGAGGAGAGTTTTCATTTCTGTAGCAATTGTGGTTGTAGGTTTTCAGTGTGCTGTGGTGAGAAAGATTGTGAGATCGAATGTGAGATCCACGAGAATGAACAGGATGGCGAATCAGAGACTTTCTCTGTGGAAGTAAGAGAAAAGATTGTCCAGGCGTGACAGGCTGCAAAGCTAGGCATGCCGATGTCCAGCGGGGAGCTAAACACAGAATTGAACTTGGCACTTCTGCCTTCATTTTATATATCTCTCTTTTATTACTTGAAAACTTTGAATGGGATTCCTGTTCAACTCTGCCCATAGAACTAGCAGTGTCTGTCTGAAAATTAGTAATTCACTATTTATTACCCTGATAATAAATTGTTATGGTCCACTTCATCCTTCAAGCACAAAATAACTAAAGAAATTTCAGGACTTGTGCATCACCCAGATCCAGACCCCCACAGTGGTGCCTCACCATCTCTAGTCATGGTCCCAGACATGCAGTCAACTCAGACTCCAGGAAAATCAGAGCCTCAGGGTCCACCCCAGAAGAGGGGTGCTCAGGGGTGCTCCTTTCGTGGGACCAGGTGGCCCTCAGGTCATAAGGACTTCTCTGGAGCAACTCTGCAGACCCTGTCCCGAGACACTGGTCAGTCAGAGCAGGACCGACAAGGATTATCATCACCCACACTCCCAGCTCCAGGGCACCTGCAAATCTTGGCCTTGATTTCCCTTTCCTGTAAAACCTTAAAGCTTCTGTCCGTTCCCTGATGACAGATCTTGAATGTGCGCTTCCCAGGACAGCTGTGTCACTAAAACTCCTAACCTGCCTTCATGGCTTCCTCTCTGTGACTAGCATCTTTGGCCAGGTGGCTGAGCCAGGGTTGGGCCCCTGAAGCCAGAGCTTTCACCCCTAAAACTCCGGTAAAGCCTCTACTGAGCAGCTCTGCAAGAAAAGAAGGCACCACTGCTCGCTGCCGGCCTTTAATCCTGCATCTCTGGGCCTCCCTGGAAAAGTCAGTAATTCTTCAGTTCAATAATTCTTTTTCAAATAAAATCTTTTTTATGGCTGAAATGGACCAGAGTGGATTTCTTTGTCATCTGGGAACACAAAAACTTATGATCAGGGTAGAACACCTTCAAACAGACCTTTTTATTCTCTCCTTTAAAGATGAAAAAATTAATTCCCTTTTACAAGTTATGAAGAGGATACTTAGCTAATCGCTTCTACAATCTGTTTTATTGCAATCACCGGCAAGATAACTGTTGCAGATCCTCGACAACTGCGTGTCATGAAGGGAGGAGGCCTTTCTCTCATTTCTCTGGAGAGGTCAGTTCATTCCATGTTTGTATTTCACAGCTTTATGTTGGGAGGAGGACGCTTCTTCTTAATTATCGCTAGTGTGACTGTCAAGAGTTTTCCTGGAGCACTCTGGTTGGTTTTACTAATCCCTTTATTTTTCTGATGAAGAGCCGAGTTAAGTATCTTATGAAGATAGAAAAAAGAACTCACTTTGCCAGTTGCTTTTAGGAGAGTGTCTATAGGGGACTTGAAACTTCCTAAACTCTGTGTGTAAGAAAGACCATTTTTATTTTCTGTAATCAACTGAAATATCACTTCAAACTCCGACCCTCCTTACCAGTGAAACACCACTCATGCCCCACTGTAGGCTAAAAAGGCTTAAAAAGATTCTGTCTCCTGCTCCATCAACAACCATTCGGTCTTTGCAATAGACAGACACTGCTTTCTTGACTTTTAAAATGCAACAGCTGTATGTGCATACAAATTTAAATTCCTCCTCTGTAATCTGATTGTTGTTCTTAAAGGTCTTCCAGGATTGAAATTCTGGAGTCTAAACTGCAGATTTCTGCCTTCTCTGGGTCTCCCAGACCTTCACCCATAAGGTCTTTGAAGATTCCTAGACTATTGGCTGATGCATTCTATGAAACTGTTACCTTTGGGCAGAGTTAGCTTTAAGTAACAATTCCTTTTCTGAGATCCATAAAAAGTGAATTTCTTGAGATAGCAAATTATAATTCTAAACTCGAATACTGTTTACTGTATTTATTTTTCTTCCCTGTCAGGATACTCAAAATGTAGATATTAGAAAAACCTTAAACTGAGGAAATGGAGAGTTGGGAAGAGTTCTTTAAATGTCAGTTTTAAGTTGGTGATGTCTGCTTTTCAACCCTGGTTCCCAGCAGTCAGTGGGACCTGGAGAAGGGGGGGGGGGGTCTCTTCATAGCTACACTGAGCTTGCTAGAGACACCTTTATGGCAACAATAATAGCTAGTTCTTAGATGACCTGAACTCTTTGCAAAGTGCAGTGTTAAGTGTTTTACTTTGAACTCATTTAATCTGCATGATAACCTTTAAAAGCAATATATTTCCTTTTATTATAGAATGGGAGGCTGAGACCCAAAGAGCTATGTCATTTGCTTGACTCTCCAGCTGAAGGATGTGAAAATAAGATTCCAGCCTGAGCCTGTGGAAGTTGTGGGCTCCTGAGGAACTCATAGGAGTGCTATTTTTCCAAAATGTAAAGCAGTTTTTAATCTCATCTGGATATTGTATTTCTCTGGGGTTCTGGGGGTCTTGGATCGCTTTTGTCCTGAAACTTTTTTCATTCTCTTTTTTTTATTAATTTTTTATTAGTCTAAGAATCTTCAAAGACCTTATGGGTGAAGAACCTTCCTCCTTGAGATTCCAGTCTTCTTGACATAGCACTGAGAAGATGGACACAGCCTGGGCAGCAGAATCTGAGAAAATTTCATTGACCCATAATGACACACAGCAGTTTAAAAGGGTTTTGTGTCCCCCATAATATCCACCAACAATGACTGTGCAATTTGATAGCCTGTGTGATTATGAAAATGGACCACAGAGACTTTGACATAGTAGACTACGGGATATCACTAATCAATTTAGAGGTGAAAACTTTCACAGTAGCTTGATAGGGTAAATATCTTCCCCCACACTTAAGGATCATGTCACAATTTCCCTATCAATCTGTACTTCCTTCTGTCATCTTAACAATAACTACATCACACAATAAAAAGTGAAGTCATCAGAGTACAGATGACTTGAGCCAGGCTGAAAGTGTCAATTCTGTCCCAGTTTGGAGATCTTTGTCCAAACTGACCAGCTCTCTGAGATATCTTCTCAGGTTTTCTCAGACTGTTCTACATCCAGCCTCGGATGATGGGACTAGAAAAACCTCCCAACGCCCTTAAGGCTCCAGATGTGAGCTTTGTGGACATAATTTATGACCGCTTGGGTGTTGTTTAACATTGGATCGCTCCAAACATTACCTAAATCCTAAACACTGTAGCTGTGTCTCTGTACACACACTGCAATCACATTTGGAGACTAGGAGGACTTCTCGGTGAAAGGGAATTCAGATGAAAGGAAATTTGGGGTTCCGAGCACCCTCCAGGGGAGCTAAGGGAAGGCAAACACACACCAAGAAAGGTTAGTTACATACAGTGACCCTGAACGTTCACTCCATCACTGTTGGAGGAGAGAGACAGAGACAGAGACAAAGAGACACAGAGAGAGACAGAGACAGAGACAGGGACAGGGGAGGGAGGAGAGAAAGGGAAGGAAGGAGAGGGAGAAGCAGAGGGAGAGGAAAGAGGGGGGGATCCCCCTAATAGTTATTTTCTCTTTTTAGGAAGAAAATAGTAGACATTTTCTATCCTAGTAATTAGAACATTATCACTGGTTATGATTTCTTCCTGGTTCTGGCTGTGGGCTCAGCCTCTTTGCTGTAGTCTTCTGATTTTGGACAGAGATATCCTGGCATCGATGCCTTCATATTTTCCAAAGGAAGTCAAGTTTGCTCACAGAACTCCCCAAATATGGGTTGATCTGTTCTCAGCTATAATTACCGCACTCATGAAATGCTGCCATGCTAATTTATTTAACCTTTGCAGAATTCAGATCTATCTGACTGCAGCCCCCGCCAAGGTTCTGGTTCACGCTTTAGTCACCGCCTGACTGTACCGTTGTAAGACTCCTGGCTGCCCTTCCCATTATCTACAGGGATCGATTGGCCAAAACTCGGTAGCCTATTTCAAGGATTCTTTTTTTTCTCTGTGTCTTGTCTGAATGCCTATCGGTCTTAATGCCTCTTTTTAATCTGAAGATTGTCATTTTTTAAATTGCTACTCATTGGAAGCTCTCAAAACCTCCCATGGACGTAGGAATCTTACTCTGGCAGGGTGCTCAGGTCCATTCCTCATAAATCCTCCTATTCTATTTCCTTCTCTTAGCAGTCTTTTCAGATGACTCATCTTTGGGCTGGTTTCCCCGAAAAATGGGAGAGGTTGGGTCTGACAACACCAGGCAAGCATCTGTAGGCCGTATTGAATTGTAGAATGACAGAATCTCAAAGCTAGGAGATAGCAAGTGTTAGATTAGTTCAGTGTTCCTCCCAGTGCAGGAATATACTCTCCAGCATCCATATTTCCCTCCTGGAGCCCTTGTAAGCAAGGAGAGTTCATTGATTGACTAGATAAACCATTCTGTTTCCAGTTTAATTACTGGAATTTCCCTTTCATTGGATTGAATTCTACCTCCCTACAATTTCCTTCCATTGATTCTGTTTCAGCCCTCTGGAGATGTAGAGGAAGCAGATTTACTATCTTAATACAATGGTAATAATTGTCACCATGTAATGAATGCTTGCTTGCTAGGTTCCTTTTTAAATTTTTTTTAAATTTTTTTTTTATAGAGCAGGATATATTTACTGAGAGAGAGAAAGCTTCTGTCTGAAAGAAAGACAGGTGATTCTGAGTGGGTTGCCTGCTAGCTAGGTTCTGTACCAATGATACACTGTATTAGTCAGGGTTCTTTTGTTGCAAGCAATAGAAAGTAACTCTAACTTTTAGCTCTATGTCTCATGATAAATTACTCCAAAACTTAGTAGTTTTTTTTTAAAACCACTTATTTAAAAAACTACTTATTATCTCATAGTTTCTGTGGACCAGGAATCCACAAGCTACACAGTGAGTGTTTCTGGGTCAGGGATTCTTGTAAGGTTTCTGTCGGAATGTGTGCCAGGGCTGCAGTGGCGGAGGGCTTCACCGTGGGTGGAGGGCCAGGCCCCGGCTTCCTCACTTGGTGATGGCCGCGGTGCCTGGCCCTCACTAGCTGGAGGGCACAGCTGTGGGTTCTGTGCTGCAGAGAGCTCTCCATTGTACATCTCCATCAGGCATGTCAGCTGGCCTGATGTCAGTAGAGGGAGGAAGAGAGAAGGAGAAAAGAGGAGAGAGAGATGAGAAAAAGGAGAGGGGAGAGGAGTAGAGGAGAGAGAGGAGGAGGACAGGAGAGAGAGAGAGGGAGAGAGAGAGAGAGGAGGGGAAGGGAGGAGAGGATGGGGAGGGGAGGGGAGGGGAGCATGCGTGAGGCCCTGCAGGCACTCTATCACTGAGCCACTCTATAGCTGTGCTAAGGTTTTTATATCTATATTTACTTTAATCTGACAGCAAACACAAGGCTTTCGAGCAGAGGCAGACCCTTTAGTTACAGATTACCTTAGTGGCATTGCTTGTGTCCCACTCGGAATGACTCGGTGAGAGCCCGGCTTGTCCCTCCGCGTGTTGGTGACAGGGTAGGACTATGCAAAAGAAATTACGAATTACACATTTCAGTGCTTCTGGCAGTGCTGGAACTTCTACTCCAGGTCCCATAACCAAGGCTCTCTTGGGAAGCAGGAGAAGACGCTACACAAGAATGTAAGTGTTTGTCTCTGGGGGAAATCTTAGGTTTAATTGTCCTTGAGTGGAAGTAGATGGCTTCACCAAAAAGGAGACATGTGGATTCAACCTGTCTTTTGCAAAATGTGAAGAGCAGAAGGCTCTTGGGGGAAAAGAGAGATTCCTTATCTTTATAAATCAAGCATAGGCACACGCCTTCCCAATACCATCACTATGACTTCTTTATTCTGTATCAGAAGCAGGTCAGTAGGTCCAGGCCACATCCAAGGGGAGGGGAATTAGGCTCTATCTCTGGAAGGGAGGAGTATCGGGAAATCCACAGATATTTTAAGCTACCACATTTTGCTCAAAAATGATTTATATTTTACACATATGCTAAGTATGCATGACCCCTTTTCCAGATTCCCAAAAAGGCACATCCCATTCTAGGATGCTTAACTCAGAACCGGCATCTGATTCAGGACCAGCGTCTATGAGGTTATGTGTTTGTAGCTTCTTGGGTGCAGTTTGTAACCCAGAGACCCACGAAGTAAAGTGAAGAGTTATCTTCTCCACACACCAAATACAAACAGCAAAACAGGCATCAGAAAATCAAAACAGATATTTCTACTTTGCACAGCGGAGTCTCGATCCTTAGCAATTTTGAATTCCAGTCAGGCACTGTTGGAGGCAGGTCAGGACCCGCTGTGTGAGACTAAGCCCCATGGGACTTCACTCTGTTCTTTGAGTTCTTTGTTGTATCTCCTTATTCATCTTTTCTTTCTCATGGAAGCGAGCGGAAATTTATCTAGAGGCCGATAAATTTCACTTTATATTGTCTCTTTCAGCCCAAGTTGTAACTATAATTGTCTTCAAAATATTATTCATCATTTGGGGTTCACTCTACTTAGCAAAAGCTACATTCACAAATCAACTGAAAATAAGCATCTGTGCTTTGGGGTTCTGCTGAGAAGGCTAGAGGTCGATGGCCTTAAGGAGCCCTGTTTTTTTGATTAACAGGACATGGGGGGCCAAGCTTAAGTACTCTTTTTAGAAGACATTTTCCCTGATTGAATAGAAGTAGAGGTAGACCTTTGGCCTTCCTGAGACTTTAGAAAAGGAATTCAGAGTCTTACTTACTTTTAGTCTAAGCTTTCCTGATAGCACCCTCGGTCTTATATTTGCTTAGAAACCTTTTTCAAATTTTGATATCATTTGTCATCAGTCCCAGATCCTTTGTGTTTGAGAGTCCTTTTTTTTCCCCTCTGTTATCACATTTTACATAAATAGCACGAAGAACTGGGTGGCATCTTCAGCACGCCTACTGGAACCCTCCTTCGCTGGATCATCGTGTTAATTAGGCTTGTTTTCGTCTTTCCCAGTAACTGTAGGTGACAGTGTTCCATCGCATGATGATTCCGTTTCCTCCAGTGTTCAGTCAACATCCCTTCCCTCCCCTCACCTCAGCCTCCTCCAAGGACACTAGTGCTTCTCCAAGCCATTATTTTAAGGGTCTTCAAATGTCCTCAAATACTTCAGAGGCCTTGTACCTCTGTTCACTCCCGTGTTTCCAAGTCACTTCTACATTTCAGTTACATGTCACATAGCACCCCACATCTGGGTGGCAAAATTTGTATCCATTTTTTCTTTCTGTAGCAAACAACCTGATCACTAGTGACATAAAACAACAAACATTCATTGTCTCACAATTCTGCAAGTCAGCAGCTTCTAAGCATTTTATTGGGGGTGATTCTGGCTCAGGATCCCTCAGGAACTCGTAATCGAGGTGCTGACATTTACAGAAATAGCTTTGAGCTGGAGCCCTGGCCACCCAATGGGATGGACACAGGGCATAGGTCAGGTTAGCCGGCAGCCCACCTGATGAAGAATGGATGAAAAACCTACAGGGAACTCGTGCATGTAGAATTAGGATTAGAATTAGGAAGGAGGGCAGGCTCTGAGGAGGGAAAGTATTGTGTTAAATTTCTAAGTGACAGAAATAGGCTGCCCAAAGAGCTGCTCTGCGACAGCCCCTAAAACATTTGGGGTTAGTTACCGCAGGACACATTATTCAGTGGCCTACGTATGCACACAACAGTTTCACTGAAGGCCCTGGCTGTGTGGTATTTGGTGCCCCAGGCTTCATCTGTCCAGTCCAGACCACAGCAGAACCGTTAAATACTTACAGAAAGCTTGCCTGAGGTGCTCATTTGCAGAATGAATCAAACAAGAGGAGCTTGTCACAGTAAGAACTTGGGAGCAGACTGAGAAGGATCTCTGGGTTCCAGGAACAGTCCAGTTCCATTAAGCTCATCATTTGTGAGGGGCGTTTATAGTCCCAGATGACCAGAGTAGCTCTGGGGATGCACCCATGAATACCACAGACATTGCTTGCTAATTGAGAGACCCCACTGGTGATTATCACCTCCTTCACTCAGCCTGCACACATTAGCGTTTCATACATGTCTGGAATGCATCCTCCCTCTCCCCTGCTGTCACCTTCCATTTCCAAGCCACAGCTATCTCTCCCTGGGGAGACCACAGTCATACTCTGACAGGACGTCCTCTTGGACTGATTTCCCTCCAATTCTGTTGTCCCCTACAGCATCTAAAACCTTCTCCTAGATGTTTGTACACCCTGTAAATAAAAACTCGCTTCCCTGATTGAACCCCTCCAATCACTGTTTCATTTACTGAGGATAAATTCAAGCTCATTTCCAGGTTCCCCAAGGTCCTGTGAGGTGTGTGGCTCCTTGGCCTCCTCAGCTCTCTCCTCTCCACCTCCACTGTGACCCTCAGGCCTAGGGATCTCAGGCACTGGGGGCCCTTCATACCTTAGGACCTCAGCTAGAAGGCTTTCCCTCCTCCTCATCACCGCCCTAACACCCGTCCTGGCACATCTTCTTTCCATGATTGTGTTCATTCTGTCTCCTAGGTCGCCCTTAACCTCCTCACCTACACTATCTTCTTATGCTTCAATTATGCCAGCATTTATTCCTTATGAAGCATCATAAGCTGTAATTATGTGTTGGTTGCCTGTTTGTAAGTCTTCTTTCTCCACCAGACTAAAACCTTCTTGGAGACAGGGACCATCCTTCACCCACTGTGTACTTAGGGCTTAGCATAATGCTTGGTCAATCATAGTTAAATGAATGCGTATTGAGGTGATCATTTATATAATTTTCAGAAAGAAGCGAGTTAGGAAACATCTTGGCTTTTGTGAAGGCTAAATGTATTACTGTGGGGGGTGAGGTGTGTGAAAACATGTAACAGTACACAGCCCCTCCTTCCCTCCGTCCTTCTTTTCTTGCTGTGCTAAGGAAAACATGTGACTACTTTGACTCAGTTTCCTTTCCTGCTCACCCCTTCTCCCCATGGAAGCTGACAGTGATAAGACTGTCACACCCTAGAGGATTTCGCTTTCTTAAAAAACATGGATGGGGAGCAAAGTGGTTTTCTTAACGATATTTAAAAAGCACCTGGAAAGAGCATTGCTCTGTAACATTGCTTGAATCTCCTAAGACCTGGTGAGCAAAACCAATACAAAGATGTCACCCGAAATTCTGGATTCATTTTCCAGAAGCAAGAAGTGGATACTCACACCGAGGTAAATTTAGAAATCGTAAGGGCTCCCACAAGTGTTTAATGAGCACTTACATGGCCTACGTGCTGGGATAAGCCTGTCACTTGCCTCCTTTCAGCCAGTCCGCTCAGCAACCTGAGGAGGAAAGCGCCAAGATCACCCTTCCCCTTAACAAGGAGAACCTGGAGTTCTGCAAGCAGGGTTTTGAGTGGGTCTGTCTGATTCTAGAATCTTCTGAGCATTTCCTGGAGGGAGTCTTAGTTTTTGTTTTTCTTTCCTTGCTTTGCAATTCAATCAGGCCCAAGTCCATGCCTCACCCTGTCTGGCCACTGCTCTTTGGGTTTGAGGGTACCGATTTGCCTAGAGGAATACATAATTTGAGAGAGAGAGACGGAGACAGAGACAGAGAGTGACAGAGAGAATTCTCCTCGTGTCATAACCTCCTATGTGGCCTCCCTTCCACCCTCCTCTATCAAGTGATTCCACATCGCACGTAGATTAATAAATATTTCTGAAATACACTTTGGTATATCACTTCAACTCCAAAGCTTTCTTGACTCCCCTAGTATTCAAGATGTCATTTCTAGTTCTGCCCTTCAATTCTTGTGTGGATCTGGCATGGTAATTCATTTCTCTGAGCCTCTGTTTTCTTGTTTCTAAAACGAAGAGAATTATAATCACCCCATGAGGTCCTTGAGAGGATTAGACCAGAGCGTCTGTCAGTTTGGACAGGTTCGGTTTCACTGCTGTAATAGGCAGTCCCTATAATTCTCCTTCACTGTCACACACGCTGCAGGCTCTCTGCCTGTTCGTTATCTTCCCTCCAGGGCGCGGGCTGATGGAGCGGTCTTTATCTCAGATTCTGGTGGATGCAGACCAGTGAATTTGGCTGACACTGTCTCCCACAGACAATGTAAGGAATGGTCTGGCCCAGTAACTGGGCTGTGGCAGGTGCTGAATGAATGCTTCCTCCTGGAGTAGATCCTCACTGCTGGCAGAATCTTTATTATGTGAAGCCGTTCCTGCAGGATGTTTGGAGTGTAGATGCCAACCATATTGAAATCCCCTTTCAGTGGGCTGGTTCCTTTGAATGATCAAATTTTTTATGTCTCCCTTCACAATTTGAATGGGTTACTATCTCTGTTTCCCAGGGAATCCCATAAAAATAACCACAAACTTGGTGCTTAAAATGACAACAAAAAAAAATTTACACCCTCACAGTTCTGGAAGTATAAGACTTGTGATTTAGATCTCAAATGTGCCCTGAAAATCCCATGTGTTTAAAAGATGAATGGATTGGGGGGCATATACTCATCAGTGGACCTCAGTGTGCTGATAGAAGACAGGTCCTGATTGGAATGGGTCACCGGGGATGACATGGAAGGGGGCTTCTCGGCCTAGATTCTCCCTCTTGCTCTATTTCCTGGCTGTCACGGGATGACAGGTTTTCCTCCATGCTGTCACTGTCATATTCTTGCCTTGAAGCTAGCCAGCCATGGGTAGAAATCCCAAAAGCTGTTCACCAAATTAAACCTCTCCTCCTTTAAATTGTGGGTGTTGGATATTGTCCCAGAGATGGCAAAGTGACAAAGACTAAAATGAGAATGTTGATGGGCCACACTGACTCTAGAGGCTGTAGGTAAGAACCTGATCTCTGTTTCTTAGAGCTCCTGGGCTGTCAGCATCCCTTGACCGTTGTCTGTGTGCTTCCAAGATCTGCTTCTGTGGTCACATTGACTCCTCCTCTTCTATAGGCTTCCTCTGGGTGTCTCTTATAAGGACACTTGTCACCGGATTTGGGGTAGAGCCAGATAACCAAGGATGATTTCATCTCAAGGTCCTTAATTTAATCATGTCTTCAAAAAGCCTGAGGATACTTTCTCAGATTCTGGGAATTATATTGGCACATTCTGAAATCCCACTGGATTCATAAGGGAGTACTGTGGCTATTTCAAAGTCTCAGCTTGGTTACTTTAGAATGGATTGATTTGACACATAACATTTTCCCCAGATTAAGTATTTTATTGAAAACCATATATATATATATTACCATATTGGCCCATTGGACCATATTGGTCATCAAGAAATACGCATACATGCATATATGTCTATGTGCATATATTTTTTTCTGGCACTGATCTCTCATCAGGTATAAAATTTCTTTTGCTGATGTTGCTCTCACAGTCTGTGCTGATGCTTCTCAAGAGTTCTGCATGTGAGAAAAGTCAGATTCTTTTTCACCTTTAAAAAAAGTTGGAGATTTTCCTCACAACTCTGAATTGACTAAGCTCTTCTAGGAAATTCTCTGGTGCAGTCTGTACCTGAAACACAAAGTCATTACAAAAGATACCCTATGATAAGAAAAATCGTTATCGTTCCAAAGAAAATATTCTATGATTAATTGTATTTTAAAAATAAGTTGCATTTGTGTGACTTGGAAGAATTCAATGTAATTTGATCTCTGATGAGTAAATGCCAACCTATTCATGTACGCACTTGTTTTTTCCACAGTGTTAGAAGTTAATAAGCCACATCTTTTGTTAGCACAAGTCCCTCCTCTTGGTGTGAAAATATATGGATATTTATTGCCCTGTTCATATCATGTGTAAGTGATGGAAGTCAAGCAAAAAAAACAGAGTAGTAATTTGTTGTCATAGAAACAAAGCTGGTGGTGTGAACTATGACTTCAGATGCTTGGATAGAAGAAGAAGAAGGATGATACACATACACTGCCCTAAAACTAAAAATCCAGAGCAGGTTCTCTGTCTCTCTGTCTCTGTCTCTCTCTCCCCCACCTTCCTTTCTCCCTGGCTCCTCCCTTGAGTGTTTTGAGGTTGATTCTACAGTGATCTGACAGAACCATCTAAGTCCCCAAGAGCTCTTATCCCTTGGAGCCTACCTGACTTAATGAGGTGCTGAGTAGATGCAGCATCCAGCCTCTGTATTTCTTGGGCCAGTGTGATGCCAATTTAGATTAAAAGGCAAAACATGCAGGATTTTTTTCAACAGCCCCCGCCTTCACTTCCCACAATTAAGCTGGCTGCTCAGCTTCCAAGGGTGCTCTATTTTCTGAGGTGACCCTCAGTGACTGTGTTATTCCCTGTGGTTACATCTGGACTATTGACCCTGACTCCCCTCTACCTCCAGGCATTGGTTCAGGGGTGGAGAGTCTTAGTTACTATTCTCCTGTTGCTGAGACAAAAATCCCATCCCAAAGTTAAAGGGGAAGTGTTTATATAGCTCACAGTTTGCAGAGGCCTCAGTCCCTAATTGGCTGACTCCAAGGCAGGTTGGGTGGCAGACAGGTATTGCAAGGGAGAAAGAGCTCATGATGGGAAGAAGCTAGCAAAGTAAGCAAAGAAGGGACAGGATAAGCTTCTTTCTGCCCCTTATATTGTATCCATGCTAGCAGGGTTAGAGCGGTGCCAAGCCAATCAGTGGACCGATTCAGTAATCACATGCCCTTAATCCTAGCATTGTATCATGGATCAATCATACACTCTAGATTCAGCACCCTGAAAAAGCCTCACCTATGACTGCATGAGATACGGGGGAACATCTAGACCCAAGCCATAATATTCCACCCCTGGCTTCCCAAGCCCGCAGCACATCCCTTTATGCAAAAGGCAATTAGTCCATCTCTAAGAATTGCCAATCTCCTAACAGTTTCAGCATTGATGAAAAGTCCAAGTTCCAAGTCTCCACTGAAATGTAAGGCAAATTTTTAGCTATGAGCCCTTACACAAATAAAAAGGAAGTTAGATGTTTTCAACATCCAATGGCACAAAACACTTACATTTTAAAAGGTACAAAGAGAGGAATTGAGAGGTATAGGAAACAAGCAAGTCCAAAATCCAGCAGGGCAAACATTAAATACTGTAGTGCCATGTCAAGCATCCTGGCAATCTGTGGCATGCTATGAACTCCAGAGGGTTTGGGTGGCTCTTCCCATAGAGCACTGCTGGCGGTTGTAGTTCCCATAATTTCTCTCCTTGTTTGGTTTTGCTCCCTCCTTAGAGCTTTCCTCAGATAAACCACTCCTGGCATCTCCAAAGATCTGGGGTCTGCATTGTGCTTTTGGCTTCATACACTGCTCTCAGGGACACACTGCCTGGCCTCCCTGGCCTTCTTCTGAACTCTAGTTGGAACCTGTCCTAACCACACAACTCTTGCATTCTGCATGAACCTAAAACCAGCACCAAATAGATGACGCCAAGGTCTACTGCCAGCTGGAGAAGTAGATAGGCTTTCTTCTCTCTTGATTGTAGCAGCTGAGTACCTGGACTGCTGAGCACTCTGAACTCAATCCAGAGGAGCAAATTCTTTAGGCCACCACCATTCTGGAACATGGTGTGAGTTTCTCCTCAGAGCAAAGTCTTTTCTCTTTTACAATTGTGAGGCTGCAAAGGGTGGAGTCCTGCTGCTTCTTGTGATGCCTTCAGGCCATCTTTTCTATCCTCATGCTCCTTCTCAGCAGTAAAGATCTCCTCTGCTCTATTTTTGAAGCCTACAGAAAGGGAGCCTGGAGCTTCCTTTCTGGACAAACTCACAATGTTTTAAGTCATTCTGCTGAGCTCTTTGCTCTTGATTCTCAACATAAATTGGACAGACTAAAGGCCCCCAAGTGTAGCAATACCGCTGTCTCAACATTACACTGCTTGAAATTTCTTCTGCAAGATTATTTAGTCCATTTCCCCTAATCAGCCTCAGGAAAAGTCTCTGGACATAAAAAAATGCAAACTTTCTGCCAAGACATAATATACATCATCTGGAGTCCAACAACCAAAGCAGTCCTTTTTCCCTGCAGAACTCTCCCAAGCCTCATCTTTACCAGCAACTTTTCTGTCAGAACTCTGGTCTTCTTAGCTCTGTCCAGCATCTTCTATCAAGTGCAGGCTAAGGTATTAAGCCTAACTCAATTTGGCCAGTAATAGTAATTTTTTTTTTCTTGGCCAAGACAGACAATCAGAGTCATTCTCCAGAACTTTTCAAATGAACTAAGAAAAGAGGCTAAGTTTCATTTTGAAAGTGACAGTGTGGGACATGAGGACTGGCATCTGTTTGTGGCCATGTGACTCACCTCCTCAAAGAGATCCTTTCCAGAGAATGAAGTGTGTGATGGTACAGGAAAGATGGAGAAAAAGCCTGTTGTCAGAGGTCACATTCCAAGTGCAGTTGTCTCCACGGTCCAGCTGCTCCCTAACCCTTCCCACAGTTATGGGAATTCATCTCAGTGAGCTCCCGCTGTTTAACTGCGTTACTCACAGATGAGTTTCTGTCCCTCAGAGTCAAAAGAATCTCATGTAATACACCTCCCCTTACCCTTTTGGATTGTGGCTTTCACATTCTCGTTCAAGTCCTAAACATATTAGGATAAGCTAGGAGTCTGAATAACCTACTAGGAGCACCCCTACTGCCTGGCAGGAAGTCACAGAGCCTTTAAGATATCTCTGTGCTAAGGTGACCCAGGGAGTTCATCAAGGAAATTTCCTATTTTGTTCAGTCTGCTAGAATCTGTTGGGTTAAACACAAGTATTTCCTTTAGGTACTAACATCTCTCCTCCCCTCCCCTCCCCTCTCCTTTCCTCCCCTCCCCTCCCTTCCCCTCTCCCCTCCTCCCCTCCCTTCCCCTCTCCCCTCCTCCCCTCCCTTCCCCTCTCCCCTCCTCCCCTCCCTTCCCCTCTCCCCTCCTCCCCTCCAATCCTCCCCTCTCTTCTCTTCCTCTCCTCCCCTCCCCTCCTTCCCCTCCTCTCCCCTCCCCTCCTTCCCTTCCTCTCCCTTCCCCTCCTCTCCTCTCCTCTCCTCTCCCCTTCCCTCCTCTGCCCTGCCCTCCCCCTTCCTCTCTCTTTCTCTTTTTCAAGGACCTACATCATGACCAGTCCTTGTCTTTGGCAGAGCTCTTTACATTTCCTCCATCTCCTTTCTCATCTTTTATTGTACTTTATGTCTTGAGGCCTCTTGGGAGTGAGTGGAACCCAAGGCCACAGCACCACTTTAAAAGGAAGAGACAACTATATTCCGGGATTAAATGTTTTGTTGAGGTTGTGGAATTAGTCCAGAAAATAAACAGCTTGCAAGTGGGGTTTCCTAACTTTCAGGACTTTATCCCTATTCTGTCCCTATTTAGCCAAAAGCAAGTAAGTTTTATGACTTTTCTGGTTTTTAGTTTAAGGCAGCAGAGACAAGAAGCTGAGAAATGTCCTCTGGCTCAGCTCATGGGGAGACACGGGGACAAGACTCTTTTGCTGCCTTCTCATTCAGACAATGAGAGTAAGCTGTACATTATTCACACAACATGGTGACAGATGTTTTGTATATTGCAAAATAAATGTGTGTGTGGGGTCAGGGAGGACAACGTCGTCACTCAGAAGGCAGCTCCTAAAGCCCTTGTGAACCTCCATGCTCCACTGGGCCCTTGATGGAGGAATTCAGTCAAGACACATGGGCAGCCAAGCAGAACTGTTTACAGATAGACATTCTGGTAAGACAGATTACCTTCAGGCTGGACGCTGGACAGTGCAACATGGACATCTGCACCAGATGTAAGTTTGGATCCCCTTTTCTGCAAGCCAAAGTTATTCCTTGGGTTCAGGAGAGCTAAGGTAATTATGATACATTTTTTAGACATATACATTTATTATTATGCAAATATTCTTCAGACTGTGGTCCAGGGGCTTTCCCAAATAACTCATTCATCCCTGTCTTACAGGTGCCAATAACACATCCAGAGCAAAGTTCAAACCCAGAAAGGTCGCAGAGGTCCATGGACTCCTGATGTGTTTTTATGATGCTTATTTTCATGTTTCTTAGAAGTCACTTTGCAATTGCAAAATGTCTTCCTGTCCTTTTCAAATGGTCAGTGTTCCCTCGGGGACCTTAATCACGTGAGAAACTTCTGAAAGAAATTTAGAAAAGATAAGTTCTTAATCTAAACCAGGTCCCAGCCCAAGGTGGGACCTTAAAGAACATTTCCTTTCCTGATATCGTTAGGCCACAGGCTATGGCAATCAATAATTCTATATGCCTTGTTCTAGAAGTAGAGCCCATGTCTCTGGGTCTGACACCTAATAAACGATTATATAGGTATTACTCGTGAAAGTTTTTGGTTCTTCACTTAACCGTAACTGGCAAGGCATGCTGGTTTGGACTCCCCTTCAACCTCCAGGCTTGCTAACAGTGTGACCAGAGGAAAACCCAAAAGTGTATATCTCTACATGTACAAAAGCAGAGGCAAAGGTTCATGTCATATCTGAAGCCATTTTCCATATCAGGAAAGGCCCTTCTTCCAGCCAGGAGGGCCAGGCAGGCTCCTGGGCCAGAGCTGGCTGGCCGAATAACTGGACTGGATGCAGTAAAGTACATTCCTTCTTCCCGCAGGCAACAGGGCAGAGACGGTGAGGCTTTCCTGATGATTGTTCTGCTCTTTTCAGGCACAAATCTGGGAAAAGGAACCCTGAGACTCCATTAGTAGGGGAAAAAACTCATTTGGGGGACACCTACTACTAGGGATGAAAACCAAGTAGGTCTCGGAAGATGTACCCTGAAATTCCGCTTTCCTGCTCAAAGCCCTGCAAAGAAAAGAAGCTTGGTTGACACTATTTCACCACTGTTGGTGTTTAAGTACCCTCAAAATTTGGAAAGAGGGGAAACAGGCCTGAGCTTTTGAGCACTAAGCTAATAACAATCCTATTGCATTTGATATGAAGGATCCATGGAAAAGACAAGATGATTTCTCTGGGCTGGCAGGAAGTGGGTGGTGTGCAGAGCAGAGGAAGGTAGTGGCTGTGATAGACACAGAAACACAGAAGAGCCAGACCTGTACCGGCACTCGGAGTGACCGAGGAGGAGAATCATCGGCTTGAGCCCAGCCTGGGAATTTTAGCAATTAGTGAGACCCCATCTCAAAGCTAAAAGAAAAAAAAAAAAAAAAAAAAAAAAAAAAAAAACACTAGGAATGCAACTTAGTATAAAGGCTCTGGGTTTAAGCCTCAATACTGAAATTATAATAGAACTTTGGAGTAAGATGCAATATGTAGATATAGCAATGCCAGTACTCCCATGACAAATGTAAATTTTTGTATGGCAAATATATACTAATTTTAAAAAAGTGGTCAAAAAACAGAAAAAATAGTACACACAGAGACCATGATTTATGTGCAGAGTCAACCCCTGTCCAGGGGGATGAGCCAGTGGATTCTGAGTAAGCAAAACCATCCTAGCAGCTAGATGTCCCTAAAGGTCATAGTCACGGTGTCTGAGTACTGACATTCTGTTCCTACGAGTACCCCTGTGTGACATGAACCAGGATGGAGCAGCCCATCACAGACCTCTGGCTTCTCCCATTCTCCCTGATTTGACATCACTCAACCACTAGCAATCTCCGGATTATTATCTGGCTTCCACAGAGCTGTAACGCACTGATCTTTCCCAAGGCTCTTCCTTTTGGAAACTGAACAACCTGAGTTTTGCATCAGTCTCTCACCCATGATTAACAGGAGCCTGCCGGGGATTTGAAATACGTGGGATGCTGACAGAATCAGGTTCTGTCCACACTACACTAATTATCCGGATGGCTGTGAATTTGGAAGGTGATAAATGACACTGTCTCAGGCCATTCGGGAGAGAGCCGGCACACCTTTTCGTGATGAGGTATCCTGGCATTACCATTTGCCTGATACAGCATATTTTTGAATTTTAATGCAGCCCACTTTGAGGAGAAAGAGCTAAAGTAAAATGCAAACAGGCTTGGGAGTGGTGCCAAGCGTGTTCACAGTGCAAATGTGGTGGCCACGAGAACGTGCCTCATAGACCGCCACACATCTGAAGTAGTTACCAGATTTGCACAGAGGCCATACTTTTCTGCATGGATGCTCTCAGCCAGTGTTGAGCCCGTCCTAGGAGACACAGGACTCCTCTGAGGACTGGCTTTGTTCTGAGACACCACGGACCCACCCCCCGCCAGGCTGGCCAAACCTCTTGGAGACTGCGTGGAAGGTTAGAATGCTGCCACCCAACCTCCCCTCCCTGTTTCGTCTGGTTTGACATCTGCTTCTCAAATGCTCCAGATGTGCACAGTGAAAGGGGAGCACCAAGGGGATTCCAGCAAGAAAGGGTACACTCACAGTGATGGAGTTAAATAAAAAAAGATTTTCAAGGATATGGGCTGGAAATAGAGAAACCACAGTGGGTGTGTGTAGCTGTTCAAGGATCGTGAATCACTGTTTCTCCATTGTAGGCCTGAAGGGGTGAGGAGAGGGCAGTTCTTGGAATCCAGAGACATCAAGGGATGCCTTCCAGGCACTGGACTCATTGGTCAAGGGTGTGCACCCAGCTGCTGCTACAGGACTCAAACCCTCCTTCACTGTCCTGGCTCTCGCTGGTGCATGCATCGGTCCAGCCCCACTGGAAGCTGCAGGGACCTCGAGCCTGTTGATCCTCAGGGGTCATCTCAGGGGCCTGACACAAGGAGGAGACAGGTGGAGGGTGCATCTGGAGGGAGGGACTTCATCAGTCCAGGGACAGCAATGAGTTTTGTGTGGTGGCATCAAGCCTTCCTTCTAGGCTCCCTTGTAGCAGGGATATCAAAAGAGACCTCCAAGCTGGCCAATTAAAGTCACAGACTCCCCTGGAGGTAGTGTTGGGTCAACACAGGAGCCGGCAAAGACCATGCCCTGAGGCCTTGCCTGGACAAAAAGGACCTAGCTTAGTGTTTATTCAGTAAACATGGGCTGGTGAAAAGGAGCCATCATATTTAAGCCTTGGGATAGTGTTTTTCTCAGGATTGAATTCATGTTGTAGTCCCACAAAGGCCCCTAAGAGGGAGGACATCTTTGAAGCCCAGGATGGACTAATAAGGTAAATGCAGAATTACAGTGCCATGACTACTCAGAAACACACAAAAGAAAGGAACTCGATGCCAAGCACCAGAGGGCCTGATGTGGAGGTCTACCGTCTCTCCAGGGAGCTCCTCTGGAGCTGTTATAGTCCCAGTTGGAGACTTGGGGTGAGCCAAGTGATTCTCACGTCCGACATACTGCACATTGAGGAGAGCCGCCTTGTACAAGAGCGCATCTCTGAGTCTCCACGGAGGTGGCGGAGTGAATGCCTCCTCTCCACTCTGTCCCCATCGGTCATCCCTGAGCGCTGTGCGCTGTAGAGTCTTCCCTTTGCTGTTTCCTGGGTCTGCTCATCTCTCTTCATGCCCACAGCCACCGCTGCGGTGCTTAAGGGGATCCACCCTCCCAACCCAGCCCCCAGAACTGGCAGAACACACTTGTGGGTGTGTGGAGCGGGCCGCGGGGCCATGGCTTTGAGGTCTATGTCTGGTCCTTTGCAGCTTCCTCTCCGGCACTGTGGCCTCTCTGTGTTTCTCCACTGCCGAGAACTAAGCGGTTTTGCTCTGGCCTGCTTTTCTGCCCTGACATCCGGCCTTGAACCCAGTTGATTACAGGCTGTGTCAGGTATTGTGTCTCAGTGGATGGAAAAGTGACTAACACAGCTGCTTGTGACAGTCCACCACCACACTTAATTAGATTACCGCAGCGTCCACCTAGCTGGTCCCCCTGCTTCTGGCTTGTCTCGAGTATTAGCTAGGATGCTATTGGCAGCGAGAAAATGACAAAAACCGGCTTGCTGTGCCGCCTAATTGCAAATTCCTTGCAAGGGCCAGCCCGGGGCAGAACGGCAAGACTCTGCCGGTTTCTTGCATCTCTTAGCTTCACACTCCCCCAAGTGGTAGCTTCGCCCTCGGGCTCCTAGGTGATAACTGCATCCTCTCCTCCTATCCAGGCTCCGCAGCACCCAGGGGCAGAGAAGGCCGGCTCTTCTGTGCTTCACTCAGTCAAGGGGAGACCTGTCTGGGAGCCCCCAGGAGAGTCTCCCAGTGCACGATGCCATCAGAAGAGGTGATCCCTGGCCACGCTGGAGGAAGGGGGTGGACGTAGCAGGCTGAATGATCTTCCCCATGGACGCATCTGATCATCATCATTTTCCTGCCTAAAATCCTTCAGCAGCACCCCCGTACACTGGACCCAGCCCAGCTTTGTCTGCCTGCCCTCTATTCCACAGCCATCCCAAACTGCTTGTATCTTAAACATCTGTCATGCTCGCCCCTGTATCTCTTGCTGTGTGGCTTCTGCGGGGGTCCTGTCTGGAGAACACTGTTTCTTTTGCTTACTCAGCCCCACAAATGTCCCTGCTAACAGATCATTTTCTGTCCTCTCCCTCCTCCTGTTTCCTAGGCTGTGGAGGGAGAAGCTGGGACCGCCCTGGGAAGCTGCCTGGTATCCTGGGTCAGAACTCAGATGCTAGGTCAGGCAGTCGGGTTTGGCTTTGGCTTTGTGATCTTGGACAAGTGACTTGACTCCTCTGAGCTTTCTTTTCCTCATCTCTAAGCAGGAATGATACCGTAACTAATCCATGGAGTGTTGGTAAGGACCAGCGGGGTGACTTGTGTAAAGCAGTCAGCACACTGCCTGGCTCCATATCAGTGCTCAATGAGTGTTTGGGGAATGGATGGTGACGTAACAAATAGAACTGAGTCCCTCCCACCATTCTAGGGGTGCTGGGACGCAGTGCTCCATCACACTTGCCCAGATAGAGGGCTGTTAAGGCCAACCTTAGCATACCGGATTGAGGAAGATATAGAAGTATGTTGGTTTCTCAAATAATGCCTGCACAATAATGCCTGGCTATTGCTCGAATCCTACTATCGTAGGCTTACTGTTTAACTTTGGCAATCAAACAGTACTTTCTAAGATGGAAAGAAGTTCAGATAGTACAGCAGGAGCCGCACTTCATTTTCTGTTTCAAAAGACACAGCCCTGTGCATAGTCAAGGCATAGACAGGGGGTGCTACTGGAGAGGAACTCCACCGTGAGCCGGAGGGTGGGTGGAGTTTAGGCAGGGAGGGTGGGAAGGACAAGGCGACCTGGATAATGGGGAGAAGAAGGAGGGACTGGGCCACCCGGTGTAGACCAAGGACAGCCAGTGATGCTTTGGGTGATTACAGGGTCTTACAGAGGAAATCTTGGAGACTTTCCCATTGAAAAAAATGTGATTCCACTTGAGCTGGTATTTTATCATCCAACTTTAAAACCAGAAACCAACTGTAAATAAGAAGCTCAGAAAAACTAAATATTTTGACCAAAGTCATCAAGTTAGTTGCTAAGAGCGACTGTATACCCAGATCCCATGATCCTAAGTATAAATTCTGGTCCTCTTTCACCATCTATCAAACCACCTCTTCATTAGTTTAAAAGATTTCATTCCTTTTGAATAAGCTGCTGGTATAATGGAGTGGGGGAAGTCGTGGTTCTGCCGTAGGTGGGGGTGCCATCATGGGTGGAGGTGACTGGGAATGATGCGTGAATGGGAAAAAAGGGGGAGCTCTGAGAGAAACGGGGAGGTGGGAAATACATCGCTAAGCTTCTCTGAATACTGCTCATTCTGCAGAGTCAACCCAGTGCATTCACCTTGAAGTAGATGTGAGTAGTGTTGGAATCAAGAGCTCTAGCCTCTAGTGTCCTGTTACCAGGAGGCCCCTCAACTAGAACTCTGGGTTGTACAACCAGCACTTAGGAGACCTGAATTCCAGTCCCTGGCAGCCTCTGAGTCATGCTGTAGCCTTGGGAGAAACCACTCAGCCTGTAGAACCACACAGAACATTCGAGCATTCATTCTTAAGATGTTTGAGGACAGTTGCCACAACCTACCCCTCCGCCCAGCCCTACAGTTGTTTGGGTTAGATACCTTCCATTCTTTATCTATTCCTCGGTTCCATTTATCTTTGCTGCCCTGCTCTGGAGGAGTGGCGATCTGTCCATGTCTATCTCAGGGCACCATGAATAGAACAGAGGAGTCCAGTTGTGCCCGTGGATCAGGGAAATTGTCTCCTCCTCTTGCACTCTGGCTTCACTAAAGGCATGAGCGGGGTTGCTGGCCTGTTTGGTAGCTTTGTCTTTTTTTTTTTTTCCTCTATAAGCAAACACTTAAAAACAGGGTCTGGAGCTGCAAAGGAGGCCTGGTAATGTCATCTTTACACCGGGCCGTCACAGGCCCAGCTAACGCTCTGCAGTTCTAGTTCTGTAGGCAACAGAGATGGAGGGGAACGCGGCAGGCTTTGCCCCACTCCAGTCTCGCTTCCTCTCCAGACCTCTTCAGGGCTCGTCCATTCTCCAGATCTGAAATGTGAGTCACTTCTATCCTTCCCATTTCTTTTAGATTACTCACAAAATCCTATTCATTGGACTGTTTTAATCAAGTCTATTTTATTTTCTGAAATATTTTTCATCTGTCCCTTGCTATTTTTACCCTCAATGCCACCTGAATACAGAATCCTGTCAGTCTTTGGTTTCTCCAAACTGACCATGTCTTCCCACTTGCTTCTTGGCAGGATAGGAGAAGAGGGCCATCTCTCTCACCAGCACTCTCCAGCTTTGGATGTGGTCTTCTGCTGCCCTTAATGCGGATGCCTACTGAAAGCTGAAGCCAGGGTGGGCCCTGATGTTCTGACACACTGATCCGTTCACGGCTCCTGGCACTGCGACCTCCTGCCCAGGCAGGCTGGGCTCAGCCCCACTCACTCCAGTGTATGTCACCTTTCTTCTCCCAGCCCACGAGCTATGTTTTACAATTTTGTCATTTACCAGGACAATGGGAGCCTTTCAACTTATTTCTCTGAAAGCATTCTGTTCTTCTCTATCCAATTCCATGTAGACCTAAATGAATCCCCTTCAATAATGACTTAATTTAAAAAATAAATTATTCTTCAACTTAAAAGTTGAAGGACAGTTTGTTGCAGTCAGATTGTCACTTTATTTTATTTTATTTTTTGCAATACTGGGGATTGAACTCAGGGCCTCCCAATGAGCTACATTTCCACCCCTTTTTATTTTTTTGAGTCAGAGTCTGGCTTAGTTGCTAAACTGTCCAGGCTGGGCTTGAACTTGCAATCCTCCTCCCTCAGGCTCCCTGACAGTGGGGTTTACAGGTTTCAGCTACTGCCCTTGGTTTCTCGATGACAGGATCACAGCAGGCCATTCGTTATGGCAGGGACAGCAAAAGCATGTGCCTTGTCCAAGGCTGGTCTCCCCCAGTGGTGGAGATACTCTTTCCTGCTCAAGCCAGGTGAAGTTTTAGAACCCTTTTCCACAGTTGGCACCACCAAGTGACCAGAACTGGTAGAGGAGACCAATCTTACTTATCACGTCTAGCCTAAAAACTTACTTCCAAAAGCTGGGTTCTGACAGTCCTCTATCTCTGAACATTTTTCCCCCTCAAACCCTGATGGAAGATAGATTGAAGAGAGGGGAGGAAAATGGGAAAAAGATATCACACATACACATACAAATTCCCCTGTGATGAATGTGAACATCATCATACATATCTAAATTGTACCAATAAACTTAATTTTTAAAAAAATCTTGTAGGTCAATATAGGCAGACTCTGTTTCTTCAAATATAAGGTACACTCCTTGTTCCATTTTCTTTCTCTTACATGATTGGGTTCTGCTCAGAGTCGAGGCAGATACCATTCGTAGGTATTTTCAAGTCAAACAGATGTCAAAGTTGCTGATGGCTGAGTTCATGGCACAGAGAACCAAGGCCTGGAGGAAAAGCTAAACTCTCAAGACGCTGAGCGTGGTAGCTGAAGCCTGTAATCCCCGCTCTCAGGGAGGCTGAGGGAGAAGGATTGCAGGTTCAAGCCCAGCCTGGGCAGTTTAGCTACTAAGCTAGACCCTGATTCAAAAGATGAAAAGAGGGTGGAGAGGTAGCTCTCTGGGAAGGCCCTGGGTTCAATCCCCAGTACTGCAATAAATAAAATTAAAGCAAAATGCAATGCAATGAAAAAATGTCCCCAAGAAAAGCAGCAAAAGGCTGTAATCAGAAAGCTGTAGCCATCTGTGAGATCTAAGGAGTGAGGCGAGGGCACAAATGGAAAAGCCAGGGCTCAGGGTGCAGCAGGGGAAGCAGGCTGGGTTGCAGAGCCTAAGCTGGGACAAGGCCAAGGGTTTAGCACTAAGGTTGGGGAAATGTTTCCTGGAGCTGTCCAGACTTGCTCTGCTCAGGATCAGCCATCAGCACAGAACTGCGTGTGTGATATGCACTAGGGTATAAATAAGGAAAAGCATAAATCAAAGAAACACTGCCTAATCCCATGCTGAAATGCCATCTTAACAAGAAATCTCTGTAGTTTCCTCAGTCTCCTCTACCTAGTTTTATCCAAAAACATTGGCAAGCCAACTTCATACGACTGGGGTTTCTCCAGACGTCTTTAATATTGCATTTAGGCCAGACTAGAAAGGATGGTAGCCTATGTGCCTAATAGTGAAGCACATCTTCAAAAGTGGCAGATGGGAACAAGAAAGACCCCACAGGGGGACTTTTGTAGATGAGATCCGTATGACGCTTCGGTTCCCCCTCTGCTCCTGCCAAGCCTGGGGACAGGCCTCTTGCCACAGCTGCAAAAATTAACATCTCGTTCCTGCCAAGAACGAAGGTGACAAGCTGGACAGCTCTCCTTTGATTTGTTTTTCCGCCTGGCAGGAACATGCACCTTCTGACCAGGCATTTGTTTGTGGAATCAGCAGGACTCTAAAGGCGAAAGGTGAGGCGGGAAGAAGAAGAGGGCACCTGGGAGCAGAACAAAACACCAGGTGAGGGAAACAAGGCCAGTTCACATCCCTCAAGTTCACGGAAACAAGCTGACTCATGCCGCCCCGGGGGACAGCTCAGATTGTTTGCAGGCTCACTGTGAATCATCTAATGTGAAGGCAAGACCCTGTCTGTGCTAATCCTGTGCATTAAAACAAATTTGAGTACTTTGAAAAGGAGCTAATGAAATTGACCCGAATGGTCAGACAGCTCTGATAGCTGAGTAAGTACACCAAGGACAAAAGAGAAGCCTAGAGGTGTCCCCAGAAAGTACCTTTTTGTTGGCCTGTGGTTTTGCCCATGCGGTGCTCCATGTGGGGTGTGGATACCATAGTGGGCAGGTGGGGATTTAACCCCACCTATGCTGCCCTCCAGTCTTCCTTTGTGCCCACAGCTGTGACAAGGAGGATGTCCTCTTGCATACATGGACTGAAAGCTGTGTTTATGATCTTTTCTGCTTGATGAAGGACTTTCTTACTTCCTGGTTGTGGAACTGAGCATGCTAGGATGGCCAACTGATGGTCACTATCACTCAGAGTGGGAGTAGGCATTGGCTGAGCTTTGGCAGGCCAGCATTTACCCCACACTCCCTCAGTAGGATTAGAACCTGGTGCCTTTGGAGCTTTGCCTCTGTCCTTGGAGACAGTATGATGGAACTTGATGAGAGGGTGCATAACTCTTCCTGAGACAAGGAGGAAACTCACGGTCCGGGATCCTTCCTTGAACTTTCAGTCTTGGCCAGAAAGATTAACAGTTTGAAAAGAGTAAGCTCATTATGCCCAGAAGTAACTCCGAGAAAGAAAGCTGGGTTCTTCACACCGTAAGGATTCGTCCAGTTGTCCTGGTGCTAAGCTCCAGCTGTCTCTGAGTTTGATTTTTGAGTCTGGTCTTTTGCCTGTCCTATATCCTTTCAAAAATATCCCTTTTTGCTTAAGTTGCCAAGAGTCGGTATCTGCTACTTGCAACCAAAGAAGTCTGTTCAATACAGATTCAATGTATCCAAAATTTCTATTACATGTTCAAAAGGATGGAGATTATTCACAAACCCAGTAAACTATCTACATGAATGTTGATTAAGAAAATGCCTGTGTATTTTTACGAGGCTCATTACTCAACCCCTTGTCTTGATTTTTTTCCTTGCAAAGTCCTTCTTCTGATTAATTTTTGTTTATTTGGCCCCTTTTATCAAATATTCCCAAGGAATAATAAATGAATGGTATTGGGCTTCTCTAGAAGAATGAAATCAACAGAAAATACATGTATAATTGTGCAAGGGGATTTGCTAGGTAGGCTTACAGAGGTAGGAGGGTCCACACTAGCCATCTGTGTGCTGGAGAAACAGAAGATCTAGTAGTGGCTCAGCCCAAAAATTTGGAAGCCACAAACCAGAGAGATCAAGGATGGAGCAGCAGTCCAAAGTCAAAGGCCTGGAATCTCAGTGGTCAGTCTTCACTGGAAGGCACAGGAAGCTGGAGACCTGAAGATACAGGTCCAAAGGCAACAGCAGCAAGGACACACCCACTCAGGAAGCTCTTCAAGTGTGCATAGCTCCTCCTGTTTTCCCTTTTATCCCACCCAGTCTACAAGCCTATTGGCTGGTGTCACCCACAGCCAGGGAGGATCTTCCCCTCTTGGTTTGCTGGCTTACATGTCTGTCATCGATAGACACACCCACAATGGGGCTTTACTAATGTACCAGGTGTCCCAACACCCACGCGGTCACAGTCCACCCCTTGTCAACTTGACAACCAGACATTATCTCCTTAAAGCACACTTAATCTCCAAATACAACAGCACATTCATGGTTCTACCCAACACAGTGCAACCATCCTGCATACAAACAACAATGCATGCATTCTCTTCCTGGAATAGAAGCAAAGGTTTTCTTTGGGTGATATTCTTTTCTTGACATTTCATACTTAAACATTAATGTAGATATAGCAATACTTGAGTACCAGTATAAATTCAATCAATGTGATAAGATGAAGAAATAAAGTTATCTTATTGATACACGTGTCTAAATTACAATTACAATCTTCATTTCTATGACTGGTCACGTGGCCAAAGCTGGTATTTAGCACCATCTTTTACTGCTTCTCTATTGCCTTGGCCTTCAGCAAGTACCACGGGGTGTTCTTCACCACACCTTTATGGTAGGTTAAAACTTCAGTTACCAACAAATATCTTTTACCCCCAACAGGTCTCGTAAGGGTTAGTAAGGCTGATACTTCTTTTTTTAAAGTGATATCTGAGATTCATGTGTTTTACTATAAATAGATAACAAGAGATGTAATCATTTGTGAGACACAAAAATAGTATAAAATAATTAAAAATAATGGGGGTGATTAGGTCAGGAGGCCAAGTTTTTGTGAGGCTCCCTTGGCCCTTCCTGCCCTTCTGTGAGGCATGGCACAGTGAGAGGACACTGTCCATCAGGATGCAGGTCCTCATGCTAAGCCTGTTGGTGACTCGTTCTTGGACTCCGAGACAATTTTCTGTTGTTTATCAGCCACCTCATCTATGGTATTGGATGGTAGTTGTACAAAGGAGCAATACCAACCCAACTTCAAAGCTGTTGCAAAAAAAGATATACAATTTGGTAATAAAAATAATAACAATATATAGGATGCTAGCTATATATGAAAGGTTCTAAGTGTTTCCCATACATTTAATTCATTTAACCCTAACAACCCGATGTACTATGTTGTATAAATATAAGTAATTTCCATGATTAGTCAAACAGATGGCTTAGGCTTAACATAAAATTAAAGTTAGGCTGGTTATTAAAAGTTTTATTTGATCTGGAAATTTCACATTTTAATCAAAGGAACAATTAAAATTGTATGAGCGAATATTGCTCTGATGTTTTCTTTTATGAAATTGACAGCTACAATGCAATGGTGTCTTGTACTGAGAAATTCACTCCTGGTTTTGCATCAATCCTTAAAAAAATTTTTTTTAAAAATCCATAATTTTCATTCTTTGTTCTGTTAACATTAAAAGCTCCTTGGGCCAAAAGCAATAAGCATTTGTTTTGAATTCCTTATCTTTATTCTTGGCTGTAGAAATTGAAAATGCTTAATGTTATTCAGCATTTCTCTAAAGATATTTTGTGATTTTTTTTTTTTTTTTTTTTTTTGGTAACTTGAATGAACTCAAGGGCTCACGTGAATAAGCTCAATAAAGGAAGCATTCAAAGACACACTCTGTTACCCAAGGGCAATCACCAGTTTTTACTTTTCTCCTTTTTTTTTTTTTTGAGCAGGGATTGAGCCCAGGCCTTCACACCGAGCGATCTATTCATCCCATTTTTAGTGTCAAACAAAGTCTTGCTAAATTGCAACATTTCCCAGCCTGGGTTCAAACTTACCATCCTCCTGCCTCAGCCTCCCACAGTGCTGGGGTTATGGAGTACTTGGCTTCTTTCCTGTGTTCCTCAACAGATTTCAAAGATGATCCAATTAATAATCATCACATACATTTTAAATGCTTTTCTCCGCATGCTCCTCCCTCTACACCTGTCTCTCATCTCAGAGTTACCCCATGATCTCTGTTCCTCCATTTCTTGTATTCATCTCCCCACCAAACTACCTGGCACACCCTCCAGCTCTGCAGGATCTTCTCTTTTTTGCTCTCCTCCTTTGTTTTCATCATTTTGAATTCCTTCAAGAAAATGCTAGCCTGTTTGAGACAGCCCCTGATTCTAGACACTTGGGGTCTTGCACGTCTGATTAGTTAGTACTATTTACTCTACAGTAAAGACTGCATCAGTATCAGACTGAGGGTGAGATGCTAACACAATCTATTACAAGTTTTTGTTGAAACTGCAAGTCAGGAAATAAGCAAAATATTTGTATATATATTAATGCTATTTTGTTTCTTTATCCGAAAGAGTTGTACTGTGGTCTTTTATACTGATAAACAGTAGGCATCTTTAAAGCAATCACATCAGGCTATTAAACTCTGTGAAGTTTCACAGTGAAGACTCTTATTTATCTCTGATTGACCTAGTATTTCCTAGATAGATTGCAAATGGGTCCTTTTCATCTCCCTCTCTCTTTCTCATAATACCCATTAACAGTCATTTGGATGAAGTGGCTGTAAGTAGTACAAGATAAGATACAATAAGGGTAACCGAAGGTACATGGCTTGGTTGTAATAACCAAGAGCAGGAGCTTGAATGAGGTCTGCACTTTTCACGTGACTTGCTAAGTCACGTGGTGTCATATTTTGCTTTGTCTTGCAGTTGTGACATGAGATAAGTTTTGCAAAATAACCGCTGACAGGGTCTGTGTGGCCAGTATGTACCCAGAGACCAGCTGGACAACTGACTCTGGACAATAGCTGTTGTCGGATTTGATCTTGTTGGAATGATTTATGTCAGTACCTTCCTGATATCTTGATTTCCTTGGATAGTTACAGCCTTTGAGCTAGTGATGGCTACCGGCTGATTTGTTCTCACATAAGTTCAGCATCATGGGTTCAAAGGGTCTGATGATTACGGAGGGACTTGTCCACAGCCCAGGGTAACGTGTACCTGGATGTCGGGGCGGATTTGTATGTAGGATCATCTAGAAAAGACAGAAACAGATTCAAAGCCAATGTGCTCACGAGGCATCCAAGACTTGCAGGGATGCAAGAGGGGCGGCAGTTGACAAATAATTTGCAGACTGGTGAAGTTTTAGCTGGGCCTGCTGAAGTGGGGAATCTTCCTATACAAAGATATAGAAGATTAATTATTTACAATTAAAAGATAATAGATAAACAGATTTTAGACAACCCAAGAAGCTTATCTGAGGTTTTATCTCTTGTATTGCCTATTCCACCTTGAACTATTGATATTTGGAACAATGCCAGATATCACGGTTCAAATTTCTATCACTGTTTGGTATTTAAAATTTAAGATTTTCACTAAGCCAACATAAATGTTGGCACTGTTAACATTTTCACTTAAATTCTTTGGAGGGCTTTAGATGTCTTAAACAAATAGGCATTCAAAAAATTATTCAACTTATAAAAAATACATGTCCAAAAATAATGTTCAGGTTTATTATGTTATGTCCTTCATATGACAATCATTGGTGCTAGTGAACAAATTTTTCCAGTTCTCCTTCTGTGTATATATTAGGATTATGTATTTTTCCTGTCTTCCACAAAGTATGTCATGTGACTAGCTTGGGCTAAGGAAATACTGTACAATGTGGCTTCCGGGCAGAAATTTTGCGGAGCGTATAATTTTGTAGAGTAAGCAATTAAAATTTGTTGTTTTGGGTCATCTAGGTTTGGTATTGTTTATCACTGCAGTTTCACCCTGCTTATTCTGACTGATGCACCACAATGCAACCCCCATCCATAAAAGTCATGTAGTAAAAAACATTCATATAAAAATAGAGATATTACATTACATAAGCAAGTGCCAATTAAAAAATATTGTTCAGTCATTGCAAAGTACATGTGTAAGGAATGGGTTTTCCTGGGGGTGTACTGGGGCTTCAGAATTTTAAAGTTGAAAAAAAATTCTATGGAAAAGGTGTCTGGCACGTGTCCAGTGACAGATGAATGAATGAGCAAAATGTGGTATAGTCCCATAATGGAATAATAATTCAGCCTTTAAAAAGTGTACGCTGACATATGCTTCACCATATGAAGACATTATGCTATGTGAAATAAGCCAGTCACCAAAAATACAAACTCTACATTCTGCTTATATGAGTTACTCAGAGGGACCAGAGCCACAGAGACAGACAGAATGCTGGTTGCCAGGGGCTGGGAGGAGGAAGACCGGATGATATACAATGGGAATGAAGTCGGAAACGTGAAAAAGTGATACAGAGATGGAGGTATGTACAACATATACATGTGTGCCGTGCCACTGGCCTGTGCAATCTAAATGGCTAAGATGGTAAGTTTATTGTTGTACATATTTTGCCAAAATAAAAGGAGTTAAAAATATCTTTAGAAGAGGAATAAATGCCCTTTGCATTGAACTGCCCCTTAGGGACCCTTTTAGTTCTGTACCTGTAAGATAACTAAATGCTCTTTTGGGGCTGGTGGGGAATCAAGTCCTCTTTCTGGGTTTGGAGAGGCAATGGCGCATCCCCTCCAAGAACGGGAGAAACCTAGCAGTTTCTGTGTGGGCACATCCTGGGCTCAGGGGGCTCGGTCAGTGGCCAGGAGGGGTCAGCTTCACAGGGGTCTCTAAGCACAGCACCTGATCCAGCAGCTGGCATGCAATGGAGAAGAATCTATCTCTCCCAGGTACTCTCTCCAGATGTCTGACTGTCCGTCACCAGCAAAAGATGGCCAGTAGCCACCAAGAGAGGGTTCAATCCAGAACAAAAAGGCAGGGTCCCCAACAAGAGTGGTGGTTTCCTCCTTCAACGCATTAAATCAGAGGACTCTGCAGGAGATACGGAGGACCCTCAGTAGCCAGTCCAGTGGCTACATCCTCTCCTTCCCTCTAGAGGACAAAGCGCCCTTGGGGGTGTCATCATGGTGAAAAGGTAGGGTGAGCAAACACTGGAGCTGCACCCTGAAGACAAAAGAAGGTGACAAGCGAGGAAAACACACCCTACAAAGCTTTTCTCTGAGACTATAAGAGGGTCTGACAGGGTACAAGAGCAAATAATTACCTGGGAAGCCTGCAATTATGACTGTCAGATCTAACCTTTGTTCTGCTGCAAGAATCCGAGATACCCAGTCATCACTCGAGACCTGGCGCTTGCCCCGAGACAGAGCTGTGTCCTCCTTTGCAGAAGTCGGTGCTTCCTGCACTCTGTGCCTGGGCTTCCACAAGGCAGCACTCCCTCCACGGCCAACCTGCCAATGACCAGAAATTACGCAGGGCTCTGCGGCTCTGTCCTATAGCCCTTCCTGGATTTTCCCAACCCTCCCCTGCTAAAGAACCTACTACCCAGACCAGGATGCAAACGCTGCTCTTGGCATTTGTGAAAAAAAATGTGAAACAGGTCATTCAAAGCTGTGGCTATGGAGCAAAACTATTCCCAGTACAAGTTAGAAAATCCATGTGAATACAAGGTTCATGTGCACGGTGGGGGTGGGGAAAACATCACCCCTGTGCCTGTTTGCAAGGGATTGTATGTGTGTAACAGACAGATACTCATGCAAGACAGCGCCAGTGGTAGCCTCCCAGTACTTATGCATGGGGGTGGAAGTGTAAATCCATGCCTTAGCAATGTTTTATCCTTCTTCAGTCAAATGACATTTTTTTTCAAACATCTGTTCTGTGAGCAAAAGGGGGAGGGATATACATCAGCGTTAAGTGCTTAGGAAAGGAATTACAGAGAGACATTACCCACTTAACTTATCTCAGCTCTGTGAATGATTACAGGGTTGTGGCTATTTCTGGCCGCATCTGAGTGTCTGTGTAAAAAGTGGAAGTCAATCATTAAGTAGAACGGGCATTTCTGCCTTTAGTAATTTGCCTTGAGTCAGAAAGTCTAGACACCCTCTCGGGAATGTGAGGCATGTGGTGTATTTCTACGACCTTCCCAACTCTTGTAACCAGAAATGCAAACTGGAAAGTTCTAAAGCAAATGAGCTCTGCTTATCTTCATCAAGGCACCTAAAACTAAGTGGAAGCTCTCTGGTCTGATAACAGACACAGGCCAGGCCTTGGTCCTCCCGTGGCCAGGAAGCCCCTGTCAAGAAGGAGACCTTGGCCAGATCTGAGCTCCTCCAGCATCCTACTACAGCAAGCTGGGAGTTTAATCACTGTGTCCCAATGGCTCTGTCTATAAAACTGGCACACTCATTTAAACAAACAGCATAGTTAATGTTTATTATAAGCACTTGACTCATTTACATTTTGTTTTAGTTAGCTCTCCATTGCTGGTACTAAATAGCTGACCTACAAAATTCAAAGGAGGAAAGATTAATTTTGCTCACAGTTTCAGCTATTAGTCTGCAATCCGCTGGCTGCATTGCTTTCAGGACTATGATGTGGCAGGAATATCATGGTGAAAGCTGCTCATCTCATGGCAGCCTGGAAACAGAATGAGTAAGGAGAGAGCCAAAGAGAGAGAGAAGTGGATGGGGACAGTTCCCCCTTCCATGTCATGCTCCACTTACCTATTCTTGTTAGAGTTTTCAGTGCAATAAAAGAGAGAAATATAAAGTAAAAAGTAGCCTTTATTCCAAGGATATGGAGAGGAGTCTATGACCATAGGCACCTCTGATCGGAAGGTGGGGCATGGGATATACATATAACCTCTGACCAGGGGTGGCTCTTAGGGCGGGCACTGATGATACATGAGCACCTGATTGGAACTCTTTTCACACACACTGGGAAAGGGGAAGGAGGAAGTGACCTCAAGGTAAATATCCTTTGACCCACCTTCCATCGCCATAATATTGTATAGCTTATTCTAAGACAAAACTCTTTCATTCCCATCTTTTATTGTTAGGAGAAGGGCGAAGTCTCTCTCTTACTACTTCCTGCTGAAAGGGGGGTGGTTAAATTTGGGTTTAGGAAGGTTGATGGGATGATGGATGATGCTCATGCAGAAGCTGGTACCAGGTGTTTCAGCCAGGACAACTTTATCACTGGTGAATGCCTGCATCTTAGCCTGAGAACTGTGGCTGTGAGGCCTTGGTGAGATGGAGATGGGTGGGAGATAGAAGATAATGTGACCACTCGGGGTGGTTAGATTTAGGGTTTAGAGGGCACTGCTTAGCTTGAGTGATGTGGAACCAGGATGGCAGCCCAGCAACTTTGACCACTGCTGGGGTTGCCAAGAAGACCAGGCAAGGACTGCTCCACCTTGGTTGTAGTCCTTGGGATGATTTTCTGTAACAGGACTTTAGTAAGTACATCATCAGTCTCCTTGGTTGTGGGAAAGGCTGTTATCCATCCTGAAAAAGTACAAACAAAGGTGAGAAGATATTTGAGAGTTTTGTGGGAGGGCATGTGTGTAAAATCTACCTGCCAGTCCTGACCAGGGGTGTGTCCATGAAATTGATGAATAGGAAAGGAAGCGGGTGTTATGTGTCCCTGAGGAGAGGTTTTACTATAGAGATGACAGGTGTAAGTTGTTGAGACCTCAGAGTGTCTGGGTCAGTCTGCATAAACACAAAGGAATAAAAAAGTCATTTTTCAGATCAAAGACTGTAGAGCCAGTGGTGGAGGGAAGGATATGAGAGAGCATGGTGTAAGGGTTTGGTACCACTGGGTGGATTGGGCTAACAATAATGGCCAACAATCAATAACAGTGTTATTGATTACCTTAAGGTCCTGCACTAGAAGATAAGATGCATCAGGCTTGAGTACTGGGAGTATGGGAGTATTATAGAGTGAACGGATAGATTTAAGGAAAACGTTGTTTAAAAGATGCTTGACTATAGGTTTAAGTCCCTGTAAATGTTTGGGAGCTATAAGGATATTGAGGAATACAAGGAAAAATTGAAGGATTCCTGAGATGAATTAAAATAGGCATGGCATGGGTGGCATGGGTGGGACTCGAGGTATCCCAAACTATGGGATTGACTAGAGAAGAAGGGAGGGGAGGGGGTGGCTTTGTGTCACACTGTAAGAGTGTCTGGAGGACAGAGAGCTATGGGGAGGGTCAAGGTAAAGGAGAAGTTAAGCTTTTGAAGAAGATCCCTACCTAAAAAGGGGTGTGGGACATTTGGAATTATGAGGAAGCTATGGGTAAAGAAGAGAGTTTGGAGCAAGCATGAAATAGGCCCTGTCTGCAGGGGCTGCATAGGTTGGCCATAAACACCCACTATAGAGACTGAGGACTTAATATAATAGCCTGAAAATTCAGGAAGAATGCTATGCATGGCCTCTATGTCCACAAGTACAGAGAATGTCTTACCTGAGACCTCCAGTGGGACTTGGTGTTCTGAGAAGGACACCTTAATGGGGGCTGTGGACCCCGAGTTTATCAGTCTTCAGCAGCAAGTCCAAATAGATTAGTTAGTGATGAATCCAGTGGTGATGAGATCTCCTGTGAGGGCAAGGATGGCTTACCTGTGTGTGGCAGCCAGGACAGTCGCTCTTCCAATGGCTCTTGAGATTGCAGTAGGGACACGGCCCCAGAGGAATGCAGGGTTGCTCACTGTCCGTCTTGGTTGAAGCATGGTCTAGGAGGGGCTCGGGCAGCTCCACCTTGTCAGTTTACCTGTTTCAAAGCTCCAAGTGTCACTGCTAACAGATCAGATTGTTATCTTTTCTTTTGATTTTTATCTCTGTTGTTGAGGACATGAAGAGCCATATTAAGAAGGTCTCCCTGTGGGGTTTGAGAGCCAAGTTTAGCCTTTTGTCTTGGGATCTAGCCCACAGTGGAAGGTATCTGTCTCCTCCACAATCACCTTAAGTAGGTGTACAGCTTTAAGTTTAAAGGAGACAAAGGCGAAGAATCAATTAAGTATGCAGGAGTCAATACAATCAATAGGGTATTTATGAGTATAATTTTAATAATGGCTTCCCATAAGGAAGACAAGGATAAGGTCCAGGGAATTTTAGAAACTGACATGTCATTCATTTGTCATACACACATTTAGGTTTTACAATTTTATAAGAATCTCCTGTGCTGTTAGAATGTCTAATGCCATTTGATTTTTGGAGAATGGCCTGTTTTATTAATTTTACCTTTTTATTTAGGAGAGAGATAAGCTGTAGTATCATTTAAATCCAGTTGAGTATAGTTAATTATGGCCCTAATATGTGTTATATAACCTTTTTCTGGAAAAGCTCTGATGGATCCCAGTAAAAGGAATTCAAAAGGAATTTATAATTATCTCTCAGAAGGGATTTTGTCTAATTTTAGCATCACTTTGACCACCTGGCAACCTAGATGGAAACATGCTTTTTTAAATCTATAACCCAAATAAGCCTTGATTAGATGATCTGAAAATGTAAAAGAGGAGGAAAAAATTGTTGAGCTCAAGTGAAAAGGAACAGCTGTTTACAGAGCAGGCAAATGGACAAACAGACAACAGATGTATAGACTGACAATCATCTTACAAAATCAGAGTGCACTCTAACATATTTGGCCAATTTGAACTATAATAAATAGACTAGTGTGAATCTTTTGTAGACTAATTAATAGAGATCTCTTGAAATAAGAATAGCAGAAAAGACACCTAATTTATGTTTTGACTGTCCTTTATGCGAGCTGCAGCAAGATGGTTGCTGGGAAGCACGAGGCTTGCTGGAACGCTGGGACACATGAAACTGGGTGCCATGAGCCTGCGGAGAAAATGGTGATGCAGGGGAAGAGGACAAAGAAGCCTCCTGTGGAATAGATGGCTCATGTGGATGGGACTGAGAAGGTGGAGACTGGGGAGAGACACTAAGGGAAGGATTAGAGGCTGCTGTGGGTGAGGAAGGGGGAGAGGATGGCGCAGGGGCGCAGAGACCTCTGGCTGAGAATACTGTAGGGTTTGGTATGAGAGATGCAGGGGAGGAGCCATAAAGACAGGAGCCATCATCTAAGGGGTCCGGTGGGAAGGGAGGGAGGGAGATCCTGGGGGAGCAGAGTATTTGGGCCATCACAGAAGACAGAGTGAGAGGAGGACGCGTCCCCAGAGTGAAAAGGGCCTAAAGATGAGGGGTTTCTGCCAACTTGCCGCCATTGTGACAAAAGCATAAATACACGATCAGCTGTTTGGTTTGTATAGCCCAGAGGCCAAGAGCACCGAGGCGCCCCAGAAGTGTGTTTTTCAGGGGACAGGAAATGGTCCCCATGACCGAATTAAAAGTGAGCCAAAAGAACAATTTTGCCTCACGGGCCCCCACAGAACGTGAAAATTGTCCCAGATCACATTTAACAAAGGAGATCCTCACCTATTTTGAAAGTGTGACAAAGAAAGTCCCAACACTTGTTCTCTTCAGCCATCATCAAAGAATTCGCGGCAGGGGTCCTGGGGAATAAAAATAGCAGTTTTGCCTCACGCTGTACAGCCTAAGGAGTACGTAAACTGTTATCCCAAGCTTGCAAAGTTTAGGAACAGAAACAGAAAACTATGGAGTGATGGCAGCTCATCTGTGATGAGTGAGGAAGGTCGCTGTTGCATGTGGATTAACAGAGGCGAGTAAACAGTCCTGGAGGAAAAAAAAGGTGGATCATAGACAGGGGAGCTCCAACTGGGAGGGACTTCTAGGAGCTAACACACTCTGCCATCTGAGTCACAAGGCACCATTATGTTAGAGTTTTCAGTGTGACAAAAGAGAAAAACACAAAGTAAAAAAGTAGTCTTTATTCCAAGGACAGGGAGAGGAGTCTATGGCCATAGGCAGCCTGGTTTCCACTGACCAGAACGTGGGGTATGGGATATATAAATATATATAACCTCTGATGGGGTGGCGCTTAGGGCAGGCATTGATGACACATGAGCACCCAATTGGAACTTTTTTCGCACACTGGGAAAGGAAAAAGGAAGTTGTAATAGGGGAAAGAGGAAGTGACCTCAAGGTAAACACCCCTTGATCCCGCCTCCCACCGCCATAATATCGTGTAACTTATTCTAGGCCAAAACTCTTTCAATTCCTCCCACCAGACTCCACTTCTAACAGCCAGCACAGTCAGGTTCAAATTCATCAATGGCGTTAATCAACTGATAAGCAGACCTCTTTGATCTAGTCATCTTCAAAAGCTCTGCCTCTGTACACATGAGGTTTTGGGGAACACTTTGATCCAAGCTCTACCACTCTTCTTGGTGATGCTGAGTTCCATAGTTGGGATATGTCATTGGTTCTAGGATATTCATTTTTTTTCATATTTTAACATTCTCTGTTGTAGGGATTCAACAGATAATTGATAAGGAAGTGTGTAAGTCATGCCTGAATGTAAGTTTTTAAGTCTTTCTTAGTAGCACATAAATTGATGGTGTGTTAGAATCAGGGAGGAAACTGAGGCAGAGATATGGAAACTGAGACTCGGATAGATTAAAAATATTACCTAAGATCACCAAGCTAGGAAGTGGCTGGCTCAAGAATTGAACCTAAGTTCTTCCTAAAGTTGCCTTTCTTGTAAGGAGTCAAACTTCCCAGTTTCATCCTCCTTCCTGTGTTTACTAGCTGTGTGATCTCAAGCAAGTTCTTAACCTTTCTGTGCCTCAGCTTTTTCATCTGTAAAATGGTGATAATACTAATAGTGACTACATAATAGATTATAATGGGGATTGAGCACGTTCTTACTCTTTAAATAGTGCCTGAATGGGGTAAGTGTCCACTAGAATGTAGCTGTCATTAGCTTTCATTATCATGCAGAGAAAACCAGCATGATTAGTGAGGAAGAGGGGACAGCTGGAGAAAGGAAGAAGAATGGAAAAGCAAAAGAAGAAAATGTTCATCTGTGCGTCCCTAAACCCCCTTGGCCCTAGGATGGCTATCGTACCATAGTTTAGGAAATGCTCTTTTTGTTCTGTTACCTCCCAAACAAAGATACCAGGTCACTTTCTCGCCACTGGCACTCAATGCTCTCCACACAATTGAAAGGAAAAGAGTTACTGTGGGTCACAGTTCAGGGCTGGCTCAGAGGCAGAAATGGTGAGGAGGGACAGGCTGGTGGGAGAAAGCTCTGGAATCACAGAATCATGAAGCAGGGAGAGAAGGGAGAAGCTGGGAGGGAGTGACAGCCCTTGTTGTGGCTTATGCATGGTGTCCCAGGCTCCCCAGAAGCAGAGTGACAGAGAGAGAGCCAAGACTCAGCAAGGCAGCGACAGCAAATACAGGTGGCACTGATGGCAGCACCAAGAGGAAGACATTGCCCTGCAGCCACATCCCGGCTCCCTGGTGGCAGGGTGGGGACTCTACATGTCTGGGAAAAATAAGCATGAAGGCGTAGGGTCCCCACCATCACTACAGACTGAGAGTCCAAACTGCAGGACCAGCCTACAGATCTCGCAGGCATTAAATTCATTTGAGGTCTGCACATCTGCATTGCTGCAGAGCAGGAACTGCCCTGGGCCCCCTAACCTCCACCCAGAGCCCAAGCTGCTACAGCATGATGCCATCCTACGACCAAGGCCACTGCTAGAGTCCCCCCCATCCCGGGGACAGTGGGCAGCTCCTTCCTCACCACTGCTGCTCCAGCAGCCCCAGAACCACTGATGCTCCCCTCCTGGGGGGGAAGGGGAGGCTCGGTAGCCCACAGCTCTGGGGTCACCACTACAGCCTGGGAGACAAGTCAACCATTGAAGTCAATACACTAGAGACCTATGAGATCAAGGGAGACCAAATAGAAAAAAGAGTATCTAAACTTGAAGGCAAGACTTTTGAATAATCCAGTCGTGAAAAGACAAAAAATCCAGTCATAGAGGGAGGAAGACAGAGGGGAGGGAGGTGAGAAGGGAACAAAGCTTAACGTAGAACCACTATATGATCCAGTAATTCCACTACTGAGTACATATTCAAAGGAAATGAAATAACTATCAGAAATATTTGCAGTCTTATGCTCATTGCGTGTTATTCACAATAGATGAGATGTTATTCAGTCCCAAAAGAATGAAATTCTGTTACTTACAATAGTGTGGATGAAACTGGATGACCTCATGTGAAATGGATTCAGTCAGGTAAAAAAAACTAATGCTGCATATTCTTACTCATTTGTGAAAGCTAAAAAGAATGATCTCATAGAAAAGGAGTAGAATCATGGTCACTGGGGATGGGGAAAGGGAAAGGAGAGGGGAGAAAGAGAGAAGCTGGGTAAGAAGTATTAAAATACAGATAAAGAGGGGCAGTTCTTATAGGGTAACTGTAGCCTACAGTTATGGCATATTTCAAAATACTAGGAAAGAGGAGCCCGAGGCTTTACAACATGTAGAAATGAGAAATATTTGGGGAAGTAGAGATGTTAGTTATCCTGATTTGATCATTAGACATCGTACCCATGTATTGAACTATCATACTGTACCCCATGAATATGTGCAAACATTGTATGCCCACTAATCATAAAATATACAATGCTTATGTTTTAAAAAATTGGATGGGGTGGATCCTAGACCAGGAATTATCTCTCAGGTCGGAACTGGGTACAGCAGTTAGGAAGGACTAACTCTAGTCTTATTTATACTTAAAAGTCATCAGTGATGGTATTGAGCCTGAATCAAGTTAACATTGCCTAAAAATGTTTACAAGCAAATTTCAGAGTAATGTGGGATTAAAATGCCTGCCAAAATTTTGAGAGGCTCCTTATCTAGCAGCATAGAATAGGATCAACTACAAATAGTTTGAAGCGATCTTTGCAAGACACCGGGCATGGTACCAACCAGCAAAGCCCCCTCCTAATGGCTGCACTGCTCAAGCGACATGAGCTTGTGTGTTTTCTAGGTGTCCTTCAACTTCTACATGAAACGATGACTAGAAATCACTAGTTCACATCACAGAGAAGCCCCCTAGAAGAAAAAGAAATCAAAGCTCATCCATATGTAAAAGATGGAGGTTGTTAGCCTGTCCTACAAAAGGCGAGTGAAATATAGACATTAGCAGGTTCAGAATAACTCATTAAAATTCCCTCAAGATTAAACAAAATGCAAAACGTGGGCATCACTGAATGTAACAAAGACTTCCCACGCAAGAACCCCGGCATGGCAGTGTTGTAAACACAACTGTGATTTACAACCACATGGTGTCTGCATTTTCATCAAACGTATTAGCCAGTGGTTTCTTTTGGGTCCCTGTTACATAATTTACTTTTTCCGTTAACTGTTCTCACCATTAATATGAAACAAAAGAATTAAATTTCTAAAGCATATTCCTTGCTTTTAATATACTTTGAGAGAAAATGGATTTTATAGAAGTACTTAAAGATTTCCCAGCACTTCTAGGAACTTAATTATTGAATAAATTGAGAAATACATGTATTACTTGGGTCCTATGAGAAATCCAGAGGGGAGAAAAAAATCGGTCAAATCACTGGGGTCTAAGGGGGGAAACAGGAAGCTGGTCCCAGACTAACTGGGCCTCTGTCTCCAGAGCTGGGAGGAAGCCCAGTTCCTCCACAGTCACCCTCAAAAGCGTCTCTGGAACTCTTCACTTGTAAGCGCCTTCCAGGCTTCAGTGGCACTTTATGTGGGATTTTTGTGGAGGTGGCCAACCACTGTCCTTTTCAAATGGCCAGAAATCAGGTGCAGTCCGATTGGCTCATCAGCCCAAATGTGTTCAAACAAGCTGTGACTTGGAAGTGACAAGTCTGTCTTTCTCATCTAGTTCATAAACACTCCCTAGGGGCTCGAATACAACCACGCACGAAGTTCATGGAACATGTGGGAGGAGAGGGGCGGGGGGAGGAAGCCTAGGAAAATATTAATCCTGCTGGCACGCAGCCACGGATTGGAGCTAATGAAGCTGGCACTCCTCCTTCCAAGTTCGATTTAAAGTTTAACAGCAAGAGGGAAATACAGATAAGGAATTAATTCCACCTCTTCTATTGACAGCTACGTTCCAGGACAACCAAAAAAATTCTAGAGAAAAGATCTGATCTCCAAGTGTTCCCTTCTGTGTAATTGTCCTCTTCCTTCAGCACCAAAGAATAGTCAGCCTATAAGAGGAAAGGAAAGTGGGCAAAGAAAAGGAACGATCCATATTTTCTTTGTTTATATGAGTCAGAAGTATAATACAGAAAAATTAAAAAAGAATGGCAAGAAAATAATATCACTTTGTAAGGGTGACACCAAGAGCTTAGCTGTATTGTATTTTGGCATGTATCCTGCAACATGTTTGTATATTATTTGTGAAAATATAAATTTATATAGGGACATAGAAGTAAACATCCACACGTAAAATATATTTTCCTTCTAAATGATGTACTATTGATGCTCTTTAATAATTTTGTTTTTGTTAACAATAATGCGTACTTTACGTGTCAGTAAACATGTATTTATTTTATAGTTTTAAATGGCTATTTGATAGCATTTTCATGGTGGGTCAAATTTATCTAGCCAAACCTAATTTTAGATGTTTACAATTTTTACAGGCGTTTATAGTTTATAGGTAATACCACGATAGCCCGATGCAGGCATGTAGCTTTAAGTATTCATCCAATTTTTTCCTCCCTACAATGGAGAAAGATGTATTGCTTTTTTCCTCCTTGGTATAGTCTGAATATTTATGTGTCACCAAAATTCATAAGATGAAATCCTAACCCCCAAGGGGATGGCATTAGGAGGCGGGATCTTTGGCTGCTTATTAGGTCAGGAATATGGAGCCTCATTTCTGGGATAAGTGCCCTTATAAAACAATACCCCAGAGAGCTTATTTTCCCTTTGTGCCATGCAAGGACCCAACAAAAAGGTAGCAGGAGAGAGGCAGAAGAGACGGCTGTTAGTCAACAGTTATATGTGCCTCACCAGATCCTGCTGGCACTTTGATCTTGGATCTAGTCTTCAAAATAGAAAGAAATAAAACCTTTTGTTGTTGATAAACTACGCAGCATAGCTTATTCTCTTCCAGTAGCCTGAGTGGACTAAGATTGCACTGTCATAAATCGAACATATTCATTACAAGAAATTAATCCATTCAGGAAAAAGTAAAAGTCACCCCAAATATGCCTTTCTGAAAGAACAACTATGTAAGCATTCTTTCATGTAACTCTGTGGGCAATTATGCACACATAGGTGTGATCATATGTGCATACACAATGTATCTGGCTGTATGCACACATATGCAGTGTTTAAGAACACATTTTAAAGGGATTTGTGGCATAGAATTTCCTGTATATTAAAAATACATAATGAAAATTCCTCCAGGTCAAATAGAATAGGTGATTAATTTTTAATTCTTGCATAATATTCTACCATAATTATCACAATTCATCCAGCTACTCTTTTATTAATGAATTTTTATATGCTGCCAGATTTTTATGATTAAAAATAATGTTGCCATGGTCATCCTTGTATATATTTGCTTGCGCTGGGACTTTAACTTCTACAGTTTGAAGTCCTAAGACAGAAATTCTGGGTTGACTTGTATGTGCATGCAAATTTCTAACAGAAATCATAGATTGCTTTTTCACGTTTCCCCCAGTGACATATGAGAGTGGCCTTGTCCTGAATCCCATCTCTGCTAATAATAGGTGCTATTGCACTTTTTATTGCTGCCTCTCTGGTGGATGTCATCATGGTAATTTACATTTCCATTTCTCTGCCTATTAGAGGAGGTTGAACATTTTTATCTCACTTGCTTTTCTGGCAATTGCCTATTCATATCACAAACCCATTTGGCTATTGGATTGTCTATGTTATTAAATTGTGAAAGAGCTTTTTTATATTGTAGATACTAATTTCTTATCTAGCACATGAATTTAAAATATTTCCCCTAACTTGTTTGCCTGATGACTTGGTTTTGGGTTGTTTTTTGGTCTATTGAGTCATAAATAATACTTTAAAATTTTACATCTATACGTGTAAAATATGTGTAGCTTATACATGTTTTAAGATTAGTTTACAAGGTTTCTCCAATCCCTAGGTGTAGAGACAGAATCCTAATTTTTTCTAAAATCATTTACTTTAAGTCTTTAATCTATTAGAGTTTATTTTTTGGAATTAATGTAGGGGCTCAAGTTGGTTTTATTTCAGGAGTAAATCCAATTTTGATGAGGTTATTAATTAAACTTCACATAAAATACCATCTTTATTAGGTCTTACACATATGCATATACATTAAAATCTAATTCTGAGCTTTCTACTATTTTTTCACTTTTTTTGTATCTTGTGGTGCTCTTGTGCCAATACTGTAATTTTAAAAATTATTCTAGATTTTAAGTAGCTTCAATACCACCGATCTTTATTTATCAAGTTAAAAGTATTTTATCTCATTAAAAACACTGAGATTGTACTGCATTAATTGATAGGTCGTTTTCAGGTGAACTGATTATTTATTGATAATCTCTCCCTCATTTCTCTCTGTTTCTCTCATTAGTCGCACTGGGAATTAAACACAGGATCTTGTATATGTGAGGCAAGTTCTCTACTGTTGAACAACATGCTCAGTCCTATTTATTTATTTCAATATTAACACAGGTCTAGCTAACTTGCCAGGGGTTCAGTCCATGGTTCTCAGCAGTCCATGACTCTGAGGCAGGAACAGCAAGTCAGAAGGGCATAGTGGAGCAAAACTGCTTAGTTATGGTAGCCCTTAGTTCTCAGGGGCACAGCACCGAAGAGGAAGGGTCATGCGACCATAGGTCCTGAGACAAAGGCTCCATGACCTACCCAGAAATGTGCTCCACCAATTTTCTGGGAAGATCCCACTTACAAGTCGTGGTACCTCTTTGCTCTAATCCCATGACCACCACAGCCTGCCACGCAGCTGTGATTACAAATACATCCCATTGTGCCTGCCTTTTAAAGAACATAATCTAGATTTTTATTTCTTCAGCTCATATTCTTGCCCTTAAGTAGATTTTTTTTTACTTTTATATAGATCCTGTTCCTTTCTTGTATAACATGTTCTTATGGTGTTTATTCTGTTGTAAATGAAATTTTTCTTTATTTCCATATGTAGATGGCTATTGTTCATACAGAAAAAGTTAATGATATTATATTTTTATTTGTGTCCACCCAGTTTATCAAATTCTTTTTTAAAAAATATCTATTTGTTGGGGCTGGGCATTTAGCTCAGCAGCATAAGCACCTGTCTGGCAAGTGCAAGGTTGTGAGTTCAATCCCTGGTACCAAAAATAAATAAATAAATAAAATATCTATTTGTTTTTTACTAATTTTGCAGTGCTCCCAGTTATAAAATTATATTACCAGCAAAATGTTTACTTTTGGTGAGCATGTTTACATTGTGAATTTTGTTTGTAGCATTGCCTAGAATATGTAGGCAATATTGATAATGGTGATTTTATGCATTCTCATCTTGTTCTTGACTTGTATGGGAACAGCTTAGCAATACAAATACAAATACAAATATAAAAAATATTCACATGTAGTTGGATAACTTAGATTGTACAGCAACAGCAAAGAACATTAAACATCAGGGCTTTGCCCCAACACGGTATCTCTTTTGCTTACACTGCACAGTGGTTAATCTGTTGTGGTTGGCTTTCACTCCGGATCGCAATTAAAGGCAGAGCATCCACCTGATATGTGCCATTCAGTGGTAGAAGGAGAAGAGCAGTGGCCAGATACCGAGATGCTGCTTAATGCTTCTGCTCCGAAATCACATTACTTCTACTCACATTCTTTGGACACGGAAAATCACAAGCCAAACCTAACATCATTGCTGTAGAAAACTATAACTCAAAAAAAGGAACCAGTAATCCCAGCATTTGGAAGGCTGAGGCAGGAGGCATGCTGTGAATTTGAGGCCACCCTGGATGACACAGAGAGATGCTGTCAATAAATGAATAAACAAATAAATAAATACACGGAGAGAGGGAAGGAACTGGAAGCAATAACATGACCTAGTAGAATACCCTGCCCTCTGGCTCAGATTTCTTCATTTCTTCTCTTTCTTGCATGAAAGAGACTCACACCCCACTCCCTCAAGAAGACCCCGTTACAGTCCCCTCCGATGCCAGTGACAAGACTAATTATGGTCCCAGGAGTGTCCCTGCATCCAGTTTGAAAGTGATTCCCCTTGATCTTGAAAGGTTGTGAAAATCTGTCCTTTTTCCTTAATCCTAAAAACTATAAAAGTGAATGTGCCCTCACAGTTCCCAGCATACAAGGGTAGAAAAGAGGGATGGGGCGATCTCTGATCACACTCCCTGAAAATCAGGAGGGATGCAAGGTCCGCAGCTGTTGCTGACTCATCACAACTCTGAAGTTTCTCAGAGGAAGGCAGCAAGACCTCATATCCTGAGTGGAGAGGCATGCAAGCAATCCGCTAGCCCTTTGTTTTCCACTGGGGTGGCTCTGTCCTCTCGTGAATCTTTCCGTTGTCCCTCTCAGTCATATGTTTATGGGCACTGGTGAAATGCCCTCATTTGGGACAAAGCACCTGGCTCCCTCGTCTTCTGCTTGGTTGATAGCAGCCTGAAGGTCCACAAGATGTTTCAAGTCTTGGGTAGTCACCGAACACTCTGGACTAGTGGCTCTCTTGACAGTACCACTTTTTCCACAGTGTTGCCCATTTTCCTAAGTTTATTGGGAGTAATTTGATCTAGAAACTTCTATATGGAAGGCATAAGGTAGAATCATCATGTTTTCCAAGTGAAAAGATTTGCTGAGTTCCACTGATGAATCTCAGAGGCTTTGACAGGTTTGATGGCTATGGGCTTGGTGTGGATCTTGCCACAAATGTCTTCATGGGTCCTCATTGCCCAAGGCATGGCTCAGTTTTATTTCATACTCATTGGAGATGATGAGCAGTTCTATTACCCAGTTATGTTTTGCAATCCAGCCAATTTTTTTGTGAATTATTTCCTTCTTCTGATAATCTTTCAAGCTTAGACAACGATAACCAATGCATACTAATAACGTTTAGTTTCCGAACTTCTCCTTATAAATCCATAATTCGCTCAGTATATTATCTACCTTATGAGATACCACTGGTTATAATTCTGAGACTGTTTCACTATTAGATAACATGGGCCATCATATTTCCAGAATCTAATGACAATTTCTCACCATAACTACCTGGATCTGAGAGTGATGCCCTATATTATATTTTATTTGTTTCTTTGGTTGGTCTTTGTTTTGTGTGTTTATGGCATCTCTCTATCCTTGATGGCAATTTTTGCATTACGTAGCATTTGTTACAGTGTGCTGTGATTGCTAACAACTGAAATAACCCAGTGGCTTGCAACACCAGCGTTTATTTTTCAATTACTTTGCCTGCTGGGCAAAGCTGTGGCTTTCCTTTTTCTCTTCTCATTTCTGGAACTCAAAGCCCAGGTTTGCACAGACTTACCGTTTTCATAGCAGAAAATTGCAATGGCCAGTTGACGATGGTTTCTAAACTTCATTTCTGAGGTGACATACATCACTTCCCCTCATTCACTGGTCAAATCAAATGGCTACATCATAGCCCCAAGATGTCTCTGAGCTCAGCATTCCAAAGAAATATGACTCTCTCACAGAGAAGGATTTGATCATTTATATTTACTATTTCTTTTTCATGCATAAGTGTTATAATTTGTATCATGAACTGAGTAATTTCTTTCTTCTCGTATTTTACTCTGTGCATGTAAATGTTTTAAAAATAGTCACTGAATTTTTCCAGACTCTTTGTAGCATCTGTTGACAGGGTTGAGTGGCTTCCTACCTTGAATTTGTTGAGCTCATACTTGTAATTTTATCTAGACTTAGCTATTCTTTAGTTTCTGTGGGCTGTTCTCTTGATAATTTAATGACTCTATCTAATAGAATTTTTGACTCTATTTTCATCAGTGTAATTAGTAAATAATACTTTAGGTTTGACTTTTATAATATGCAGATTTCATAGGAATTGGAAAGTTTTTTAAGAGAATAAAACCAAACAAAATAAAACAGAATAAAGCAAATCAAAACAATACAGTGAAAATGATACAGGACTTCAAAACAAGATAACAGAAAATCAACAATGGTTGTCATAATGCTTCTTGTTATCTTCAAAATCACTGTCCAGTAATTGAAATATTTTTAATCTTTTTATAAATTAAAATAATTTTCCACAATTGCTGCAATATTTACCCTTAGAATCATGTCTGAATCATCAGATTCTGGTGACTTTTAACATAATAGTTTATTAATTATTTTCATACTCCTAAGGTAAGCGGTCTTTCAACTTCTGTAACCATCCCTTGACTCACTTGAAAACTTAAGATTTACATGAAAACCTATTGTTTACTGTAGTTTTTCAAATTCATTGCCAAAATTGCATGTACATTTTATTATAATTTTTGTTTATTGTATAGATGGGATTATATATCTCTATTCATTCCAAACTTGTAAATTTTTACACTTTTTCCAAAATCAGACTTGTGAATTGTGTATCTGTTTTATTGACCCAGAAATATTTTTTACATTTAGTTCTTTTACTGTTATTTTGTTTTATTATTCATTGCTTTCAGCTTTTATCTTTATAAAATCTATTTTTAGTTGATTCTCTTGCTCGTTTTCTAATTTCCTAAAGAACATGCTGTTCTTTTGTGAATCATCTTCTAAAATAGCACAGAAAATTACAACTATAAATTTCTCTATAGCAGTCTTTGTTTCTTATGGGATAGATATATTCATTGCTTTCCAGTTTATATATAAATTTTATTGCTACCCCAATCCTACTTATCTTCAGACACATTAAAAGTATGCCTAGATAGTCTCTTCGTGGTTAATCTCATTCATGATTTAAGCTGCCACTGGTAAGCCAGTGGTTTCCAAATTTCCCAGAAACTGTGTGCTCAGATACTCACCCTGTCTCACATATGTAACTAGCACAACAAGCTTAACCTTTTCAACATTTCTCTTAATAATAATAAGTGTATGTTTTTCCCCAGTTATTTACAACTATGTACCTAATCACTCAAGTTAGAAATTTAAAAGTTATCTTTTAACTTGCCTGCCCCTTATAGCCATATGTACTCAAACACCAAATCCCAAGAGTTTTACCTTTTGAATAAAGTTCAGCTTCGTCCTGTCTCCTTTTTTGCTTTAATTTCAACCTCTACAATCTTCAGCAGGTTACTTTGAAGGTGTAAGACTTTCCCTGTGTCTCCCTCCCCACCAAACCCTTCCTACCACAAACATACCCCACAAAACCTCCAGGCCAACTTCCCTAAAATGGAAATATCATGTAGTAAAAGCCCTCTCATGTTCTGTTCTCTACTTTGGACACAAACTCAACATATCTTACAAGGTTTTTTATGTTTCCTCCTGAAAGAAAAGCAGCTAACAACATGAATAATTGCGTGACCATTTAGTGAGTTCTTCTGTTAATGTGCCTTTGTATTTCCCAAGATATGGAGGGCATTGGGTAGGCTTTTTAAAACGAACATTTATTTCTGTAACTGAAAACCAAGTTTGTCCCAGGGTTTAGCATCTCGTCTCATGCTTATGGGATGTCAGTCTAGAATTCTTTTGGCTGCATCAGAGGGTTTCATTGATGGTACCTTAAACCACAAAGACAGTGAATTCTCTCATGATCATTAAGTCTAGCAGTTGGTGTTTCCGGCTCAGTGACACCACGAACAACTCCCAGGCCCAATTTTTCCACTTTTCCATACTGCTTAGCATATTGGGTTTTTTTTTTTTTTTTATCCTTATCCTTACTTCATGATGAAAGCAAGAGGGATCATGAAAATCTAGTTCTGACAAGGAAAAGAGAAAAGAAGGGAATATTTCCAAGGAGACCAGAAGCCACCAACAGGTCTCCATTTGCATCTCATTGGCCAGATTGTGTCACCAGACTCCCACTATCTGCAAAAGAGATGCAAAATAAGAACACAGGGTTTCCAGGCTTCCTTCCAATGAGGAAGAGAGGAGTTGGCAGGCCCAGTAGGTGTTCCTACAGTGGACACACCACTGCCATTGTTATCTCCAGTTCACAGATGAGGTCAAAGTTGCCCAAAGTCCTTATGCTGACAGTTGGTGGATCTTGGACCTGACATTGAGTTCTGTTTCCAAAGTTTACACCATCATCTGTATACTACCTCAGTTCCTCCATCCACTCTTAAGAGTAGAATTTCAGATATTTAGCTGTGATTGACAACCATTTCCTACTACCTGCTGGTTTCCCTGTAGTCACTACAAAAGGTTCTCAGGTACCAGATAGAATTACCTAGCATGTTCTAAAGATGAAACCACACTTTTGCCTCTGTGATGAATACACACATGAACTGTGTCCCTTTTGCAAACTGAAACATTATGAGCTATACTAAGGCTGCCCAAGACTATCTTTTGAAGTGTAGTACTTAAACAAAACCATATTGAACCACGTGCTTTCTCTGACCTTCTGGGTCCCCAGTTGGGACTCCTTGACAAAACTAATTATTTAGTTTTGAATAAAATTTTAGACACAGTCATCCTGACCTTTGGGCATTTCATTTTGTCTAATGAATAGCTTTTCACTTGGGAATGATGTTAAACCTGTTCTAATATATCAAAGAAGGAGATTTTAAATACCTACCTTAAGAGTAGGTTCATTTCAAGATAGAATTTCTAAGGAAAGAAATATGCATATGAGACTTGTACTTTATGTTTCTTTCATCTCTGCTTTAATAAATGACAATCCACAGGGTAATATTCCATTTATTTTTGCTGCTGCTGTAAAAAGAATTTAAACCTTTTATTTGTTACTGTGTGATATTTGTAACATTACAATGGGAAGATTGTGATTATAGATCATAAGAACTGAAGGAATACGTATAAACTTTACAAACATAAAATGTGTGCTAATTCTAACCCCAGTAGAAATCATTCTCTGTAACAATAATTTTTAGTTCCACCTGCCAAAAACTCATTTGTACAGAAATAAAGCCATGGGAAGCTTAGTAGTTAAGGTTACAAAAAAATAGTCTTGGAGGGCTGGGAGTTTAGCTCAGCAACGCAAGCACCTGCCTGGCAAGTACAAGGTCACAGATTCAATCCTTGGTACAAAATAAAATAAAATAAAACAGTCTTGGAAATATGGAGGTGAGGGAATGTTTTTTATATCTCAAATCTCTTCCTTTTGAATCAGACCAATCTTAGCCATTAAAATGGTCCAAAAAGACCTACATCCATCATCAAAGAAAGACCAGATTATCAAAGATGCTCATGTCACTCTGAGAAACATTAGATAAAAAATTACTGTACTGTTTCCAGCCTTACTAATGGTTTTAACGATGTTCTCATTTTTCTTTCAAACACAGACAGTCAATTTTGCTGTGATGGAAGCATATTACTTTTGGAGAAATAACATCTTGAATAGAAATCTGCAGTTTTGAATAGGGGACAGGTATTTGCTTATATAGTCTTTGGAAAAATCATTTGAAAGATTGAATTTCTCCTATTACATGCATTTTCAGGTGAGAAAAAGCCAAAAATGAATTTTCACAGGTTTATGAAGTGTATAGTGTAACATAATACAATATAATATATATTGAAACTCCTTGGTTTCCAATGATTAAGTTTTTTGTTTTTTGTCTTTTTGTGATAGGGTCTCACTATGCAGTTCAGGTTGGCTGATTAAGATCTTTTGACTTGATGGTGGTACAAAAGTGATAGGAATTCTTTAGAAACTATGCTCCAATTTTTGAACTTCAGTGTTTCCCAGGGCATGTGATGATTGCTAGTAAGATACTGCTACTGGGTAGCAGCAATGAGCCATAGCTTCGGGTTAGCCATGTGATTATAAAGGTAAACAACGGTCACTCTACAAATACTCTGCTGCTAAGCTAGGAGGTAGGTTAGGGTGCTAAGAGTATCTTCAACTGATATTTTCAACTTCCAGTGGGCTTATTGGGAGGTCATTCCATCATAAGTCAAGGAGCACTGGTGTATATGCATAATCTTGAGCCTTTCTGTAATGTATGGTACAGAAACAAAATACACTATTGAAACAAAACCTTCATTCTTAATTTGTGCAGTAACTGTTGCCATGGCAACATTAAATCCCCAACAGGATTCCTGGAAGTTGAAGATTTGCCTGCAGACTTATTTCCAGATGCTGACTTACTTGCTTGTTAAATAAAACTTGGCGTTTATCATATGAGAGATTTTATTTTTGAACACACTCGGATAACAACTTGGGATGTCTGGTGCCATGCTCACATCAGGGAGAAAAGTATTGTGTAGTGGGAAGAGCTAGTCTGATAGGTGTTTCAGGATTTTAGATACAGTGCCTGGCAGCCTGATCACTTCCCTCTCCCCTCATCAACACTTCTCATAAAGAAGTAGCTCTAAAATAGGATTAATATTCAATGCACTGATGTTGGGAAATCCCTTTGTTAATAAAATTGTTCATCCATGTTAAGCAGGTTAAGTCTTTCCTGATCCCGGTGAGAAAATCATATTTTCCTACAGGCACATTGGGGCTTCTCTTTAAGAGTAATTTTCCCCTAGTAATTATACAACAGTTTGAAGAAAGCAGACTAATTAGGAAGGAGCTAAGTGAGTTCTTTAAAAATATCTAAAAGTGTTCTTGTTTTTTTTCTTCTAATCCTCCTCAACTAAGCTGAAAGCTTTTAAAAATAATCCCTTTAAACAGTGAACGTGTGACTGTTACATTGGAACTCTTCCTCTGGTCTTTAAGAAAGGATTTTAATCATAACGAGGAGTTCTCTGCTCACTAACAGGCCATCTGTCTGGTTTTGCCTACCACTGCCACCACCCACATCTCTATCTTCCTCTCTTCTGTTGCTTTATCTTATTAGACACCTTCTACCACTTTGGGAGAAACTCAGTTTATCTCTACATGGCATTGTGTCCTCAGCCTTTCACTGAGATGACTTCCTATCTTGACAGCTGCTGCTCATTAATCTCAAAATCTCCAACTCTTACAGTAGATGGTAACATTTCAGGAGGGTCCCATTCCTTAGGCATAAGCTGTTAATAGTGACTTCTTTTCCAAGAGGAAAAGGAAGACAAAGCAGAAACTCCAGAGTGGAAACACTTAACAGGGCTACCTTGGCCAGGTAATCAAGGTCAACATCAGCAGTCATAAATCATGTTGATAGTTTGTACCTTCCATAGGATGTGATTAAAAATGGTGCCTCAACTCTGTGGTCTTCTCCTTTCAAACTCGTAACTCTGGTCTAATCATGAGAAGCATATCAGATCCTAGCAACGAAGCATCCAATGATACACCTGACCCAATCTCAACAGCCAAGGTCATCACAGGAATAGGAAAAGTCTGAGAAACTGTCACAACCAAGAGGTGCCTAAGGAGAAGGGATAACAAAATGTAATACAGTACTCTGGATGGGACCCTGGGATGGAAAAAAGACATCAGATAAAAAACTAAGAAAATCTGAGTAAACTGTGCACTTTGGCTAATCATACTATATGAATATTGGTTCATTAGTTGAAACAACTATACCATACCAATATAAGGCAGAAATAGGGGAAATTGGATGTGGGTCAGGAGATTGTCTATGGCAATTCTCTATACTTAACAGCTCAATTATTTTGCAAATCTAAATGTTATAAAGCTATGCCTTACAGCAGCAAGGAGACAGCAGTTGGTCTCTGGAGAACTCCACTGACACAAGACCATCTCAGCCCCCACATCCAGAGGCCAAGATCAGGTCCATACCCAGCACATCTGTGGAATGCAGCATGGACATTACCACAGAGCTGTAGAGATTACCACCAGAAGAAGGAACCGAACATAGCTGCTCCTGTGAGCCTGCCAGCCGCCATCAAGGACTGGTAGCCAGAACTGGCAAGGAGAACCAGCCAGCTAAGCTCCCACTCACCTGCCACCATTGGGGGAGCCTTGGTGGAGCTGCGTGTGTGTGTGGAGAAGCCAGTCCTGCACTCCACTACCTTCCTGGGAACTTAGGATAGGAGAAACCCAGGTGCCTGACCCATTCCCCTACACTGCAAATGGGAAGCACCTGGGACCCCACAACCAGATCATCCAGAGGAACCCAGGAAAACCTCAAGATGAAGGAGCAAAAGGTAATCTCAGATCTCCAGCCCACAGACATAGGAGACATGGAAATGGAAAAAATTTGGAAGCTGCACACCTGAAATTTCTGAAAGGAATAATCAAGATCCCCAAAATTCAGCACAAGAACAGACTATTAAAGCCTGTTAGAGAAGAGAAACGGATCACCTATAAAGGAAAACCTATCAGAATCATGGTATACGTCTTAACACAAACTATCAAGTCAAGGAGAGCTTGGAATGAAGTATTTGAAGTCCTGAAAGAAAACAGCTTCTAACCCACATTGATGTACCCTGCAAAACTATCTTTCAAAAGTAATGGAGAAATAAGATACTTTCATGATAAAGAACAGCTAAAGGAATTCATGACCACCAAACCAACTCTATGAAGAGTCCTGAAAGATATTCTAGAGACAGATAAAAATGACATGGTCCCAGGAACAGTAGCAGAAGGGAATCACTGAGCAGGACAGCAACTGAATGGAGGAGGAAAATGGGGGACCAATGGCAGGACAACAGCATGGCAGAGATGAGCCAGTGCGTGTAAGGCATAACCATTAATGTAGATGGCCTCAACTTACCAATAAAAAGAAACATGACCAGAATGGACTGGGAGATGGGATCCATCAATATGCTATATTCAAGAAGCACATCTGACTCGAAAGAAAAAGGTCAGAGGAGACAAGACAATGCTTCATGTGACAGAGACCCAGAAAAAAGCAGAGGTAGCTTTCCCATCAACTGTGGAATGGATAGGAAAGATATGGTATTTTTATTTAATGAAAAGCTACTAAGCTATAAAGAAGGATAACCTCAAGGCTTTTGTAGGTAAATACATGCAACTTGAGATCATGCTCATGAGTGAAATGGTTTGGACTCACATTGGGTGAACATTGTGTTGTCTCCTCCTTAGTATAAAGAATTGAAAGAGATTGTGGGATCCAAAATGTAGAACAGACATTGTGAAGGTGAAGGAGAGGAAATGTCTAAAAAGAGAAGGTGGTAGCCATTGTTAATTTCCTATTACTTTGCTTTGAAGTTCTGTATCATTTTCATTGCTTTGTTCCATTTGGTTTTATTCTGTGTTGTTTTGTTAGATTCTATTAAGTCTGGTAGCATGGGCAGCTATTTTGAAGATAACAAGAGGCATTATGGTAGCCATTGTTGATTTCCTGTTACCTTGTTTTGAAGTCCTGTATCACTCATTGTTTTGTTTTAATTGGCTTTATTGTTTCATTTTATTCTCTTTAAAATAAAAATTTTAAAAGATATACTTCATTAATAAAAATTAAGGGGTTGGAGTATACCATCCCAAATCTACTACTTTGTCCTAAGGATTGTTTTGAGCCGAAGACAAGTGAGAAGTAGCAAGCATGCCAGCCTCTCCCATTGCTAGACCTGTCAGCCTGGACAGCCCAAAGGAATCGCACAGCAGACACGACTAATCAACTCTCCTCTTCGCTTAGTTTCCTTTATGCATTGTCCTTGTCACACTTGCTTCCCTAACAGCCCACCCCAATGTCCTTGGTCTCATCACTTCTGTACAGTTATTGTCCTTTATTTTGATGCTGTATAAACCCAAGTCACTCACCCTTTTGAGTTACCCATCACCAAGCACCTCTCATGTGTCTGTGCACTGCATATGCCAATATATGTCCCTCTGTTTTTCTCTTATTAGTCTGTCTTTTGTTATTCTAACTTGATGGGCACCATACAGAAAATCTAGGAGTCTACAGGAAAGGGTTTTTTCCCGCTGCCCCTACATGGGAAAGACTGAGTGAGGAATATGGCCAGCTATGAGGCGTACAATGCCCTGTGTTGCTTCCTTTGAACTTGAGGGCCAACATGGGACTCTGGAGGGATGTGAGGCATCTCCACTGGGGAGCTGGCCTGGTTTTCTTCTGTGGGCAGCTAGCATCTTCAGCGCAAGCAGTGGCTGTAACAAGGTATACACGAGGGGCCCAACCTGTGCTAAGTGCGTCATGCACATCATCTCAGATAGGTACAAAGGGAGACAGAGGCACAGGGAAGCAGGACAGCACATCCACGGATACAAATCTAACAAATGGCAGAGGAGGGATTGAACCCAGGTCGTTTACCTTCAGGTTCCCATGCTGTGCACTATCACAAGCAGACACTGAAAAAGGGCTGTTGGTATGAAATGATCTCCTTTCACATGCTGCATTTCAAGTATGAAAGTTAGTATGCAGTTAGTTTTTTTTCCTTTTTTTTATTTAAGGAGAAAAAGAAAAAAAAGAAAAAAGGTACAAGTAATACAAAATTTAAAAAATAAATAGTAAGAAATCACTAGTTAATAGATTACATATTCTCATCTTAGAAATAGTTGTTCAAGTTAAAAAATGGAAGCATATAAAGTGGACTTTCAAACACTGAGGGTGCAAACAGTTTTGTTCAATGATCCAAAAAAACTCAATAATATGGTTATCTATCTTATACTCTTAAACATATATGCAGTTATAACCTTTAGAGCACTTTTCTTTTCTTTTCTTTTGTAGAATGACAATTACACATTTTGGGTTTTATTACTCCCACAGTTCTTATTACTTTTTTTGAAGAGAGTAAAACCAAATGCAACATATCAGAACAGAGTCAGTCAAATCAAAAGGATGGACATAATAGATAACGTAAAAACAAAATACAAGGTGATCAACAATGTTTACCATACTGCCTCTTGCTATTTTAAGAAGAATTTCCAGTTATAATAAAATTGAACAAAACAGTAAAGAATAAAACCAAAGCATTGGAGACATTACAGGACTTTAAAAGAAGATAATAGTCAACCGGAATTGGTGTCGTAATGATTCTTATTGTGTTCACAGTTGTTGCCTATACTTTCGGACTTGGGACTATCAAGCAAAGCAGAATAGGGGAAAATCAGTCAAAACAAGATGGTGAGGGCAATACAGGATTTCAAATCAAGTTAATAGGAAATCAAAGTAGGTTATTATACTGTATCCTGCTATTTTTTATTTTTCCCTTAATTAAAAAGAAAAAAGTAAATAATTAAAAAGGGGGGATTGAGATAAAAGAGGGCATAACAACAGAACAGCGCAGGTCAAAACATAACCAGCAAAATAGTGTTTTACCACAAGATATCCTGACATAAAAATAGTTACCATAGTGTCTCTTTCCTTGAAATCTTTGAGTATAACTTCGTATACTGTAGCACCAAACATATCAAGGCACTATAAAACCATTCAAGAGAATGACATTATTACAGGGTATTTAGAACCCATTAACAGAAAATGAACAATGGTTTCTGTATAATCTCCTTGTCTATAAAAGTTTTTACTTATATTATCATATATAATAAAATCCAATAAGATACAACCTGTTAAGACCGATGGAGACAGAAGAATACAAGTTTGATGGGACTTCAATACAAAATGATACTAAATCAGCACTAGCTATTATGATGTCTTGTTTTTCCCAAAATAGCTGTTCCTATCATCCAATCTTCTCTGCCTTATTTCTGTTGAGCTCTTTTTCTGTCGTTTGTTGTCAGTTTGTCTTCTTCATTTCGCTTTCTGCTCCATTCATTGTGGCCTCTCTGCCACTATTTCTGGAATCTTGGTATTTTCCTTTTTTAGAATATCCTGCAGTATTCTCTGTAAAGTTGAATTGGTGGTTGCAAATTCCCCTATGAACAGTTGGTTTTGAATATTTGAAAATCCTAAGCTGCGCGTGGTAGACCCCATTGATCCTTAGCATTGGGAGATTTATGATTCTTGAATTTGGGGGTGGCAAAGTCACCTAAAGTCTGTGACATACCAAGTGTTGTAAAGCTAATGAGACATGAAGCAGAATCACCCTCCTGCCTGGCTGGGTGGCTGGGTCCCATTTCACAGCAGTCAATGATGTTGAGAACTCTCAGGTGTGACCCCCACAGAGGCTGAGTGGTCAGGCCCAACCTCCTGACTGCAGAGTATCCATGGCTCAGCACACTGCAGGGTTCCTCTCCGAGGTGATATGATGTCAACCATGCATGTGAATTTCTTCCCTTGATGTCTGATTGACACCCATCATGATATCAGCTGTCCATGCTGTTAAACAGGTATCAGCTCTATGTGAATGCATCACCTGTATGTTTAGACCTTGTGGTTTATCCTGGACAGTTCCAGATTATGACTTTTGTGCCTGCACACAGTAGCCTCCTTACCCTTGAGGAATATGTTCTAAGATCCCCAGTGGGTGCCTGAAACTGGATGGTACTAACCCAATATATACCATGCTTTCCCTATATGCAACTGCTGTGTTGCCAGATAATACCAAGGCTAGCTAATCTGTCTGCCAACGCTTTAGGCCCCTGGGCTGCCTCTACCTCACTACTGCTGCACTTCGGAGCCATTATTAAGCAAACTAAAGGTTTCTTAAGCTCAGGCACTGATCTATCGTGAGAGTCAATCCGATATCTGGAGAGCTACCAAGGGATTAATGGCTGAGTGCTGGACAAAGGGCTGATTCACATTCCCAGCAGTGTAGATATCACCGGGCTTGGCTGAAACTCATCATGGTACAAGATTTCGCCACGCTACTCAGACAGTGCAACCTAAAACTTACGGATGGTTCACTTCGGGAATCTTCCCTTTAGTATTTCAGGCCAACCTTGGGGGTTGGGTAACTAAAACTGTGGGAAGTGACCCCCCAGGTAAGGGGAGACAAGTAATTATAAGTGTCCTCTTTCATGCTCCCAAATGCCGCAGTTTGGATGGTAACTTGTGTGGCCAGCGCATCTCTAACGCAGAGCATGCTGTCACTTCTAAGCTAAAAAGCCCCAGAGACTGCGCCAACTGCTATTCTAATATGCCAGTGACAGCTGGGCCTCCTGTTCCGAGAGCTTTGGTAGCGTGAGTTCATCTGGGAAAAGTGTTTGTGAAAGAAACCGTGACTTTCAGGAGTAGTATTATTCACTCATTCCATGTGGGTAAATTATTTTGCAACTTTGATAAATTTTTACTACGTTTCTTTTGCATTCAGATAATACGACCATTGCAAAACAAAACCTCTGAGTGTTTAAAAAGACATGTACTGTCTGACCATCACCTGAGTTTCAAAAGCTAAATAGTTGCCTTTTAAAAGTGACAGATGGCGTCTTCCTCTGTGAGGACAGTCCTCAAGGTCTCATGTGATGCCACACTGAGAATCAGAACATCACGAGCTAGTCTGTTGGAACAGGGCCTGGAGCAAGGAATGCTGTCATTCAATTCCAATTTTCTTGTTGTTGGAAACTTTTGTGCAGTTTTCACCCTTGACACACATTTTCAACTTCTTTTTATGTCTGACGTGTCCTGTATTATACTGAGTGTGCAACGTTTGAGAGTTTGCTCTGTGTCCTCTTACATTACTCTTAAGCCTTCCGAGGTTCTTTCCACTTCTTTTCTATCTGCATCATTTCTCTCAATTGTCCTATCCACTTCTTAATCATCAGCAAGGTCAATATGGCCGCTGAAGCATATGACATCTTACTCAAAGCTTTTAAGCTAGGAACCAGCTGTTACTCTCCTATTGGCTTTTTCTGAAGAGCTGTAAGATATATTGCAAAATTCTCTTCTCCTGTGGTCACAGATTGGTAGCAGCCTCCAAGAAATCCAAATATGCACTCAAGAGTAGAATACCTGCAAGCCCAGCTACTCAAAAGGCTGAAGTAGGAAGATTTAAAGTTCAAGGAAAGTCTCAGCAACTTCACAAGACCCTGTCTTGGAATTTTAAGAAGAGGCTAAGGGTGTAGCACAGTCGTAGAGTGCTTGTCCATCATGCACAGGCCCAGGGCTAATTGGCCAGTATGCAAATAAATAAGTAGAAAATAAAAATGTATATAAAAAGCAAATATGCACTCAATTCTAAGCTTCAGCCAGAGCTGTTAATATAAATACAGTCTTCTGTCTGACAAAGGTTGCCACTGTTGACTGTGGCTGAACCACTTGTAAAGTATACAGTAGACCACGTCCCATGGATATTGGTGATGTTCTCACAAAAATGCTCCTGAATTATGCAAGTTCAATTATTAAAATGATAACTTTTCTGTAATACAAAACATGTCTAGAGCACACTAATTTGGAAGTAATGGGGAACAAGGACCACAATTATGCACACAGGTGTGTATGCATGTGTGTGTGTGTTTCAGGGTTTGGCTGAGACAAACAGCTGAGAGAGAAAAACTGTAGTTGCATGTGTTTTCAAAACTCCATTTTGTAATTTTCAAACTCCATTTTATAAGTTACAAAACTCCATTTTGTGATTTTCTTTAGCTATATTAGATATAGTTAATTTCTACATTCTATATCTGATAATTCCATCACCTGAGAGTCTTAGAGAAGAGATGTGATCTTTGCCTGCTGCTCGTTCCTGGTAATCGTAACTTGTTTACACATGCTTGAAATTTTGGATTGCAAGCACAAGTTCACTTGGGCTTTCCCTTGGAGAACAGTAAAGTTTGGATTGAAAGTTTATCTGTTCAGAAAGGATCTTTGTCTTCTGCTTTGATAAATGCCCGAGAGTACTGGAAACCCATGGTCACTTCCTACGAGTTTTTCCTTGGACTTTCCAAGACTGTGCAAGTACTATAAATGTAAGTCCAAGCACATGAGCTACCAGGCACATGATCACCGCTTTCAAAGGGATGTTTCTATTCACGCAGAACGTTGGTCGAGATGGACACATTTACCTTTCATTGCCCGTTGTGTAGCAAACATTATGTAGCCCACCTTTCCCTGTGCCTGGCTCTGTACCATTCTCAGCCCCACCTCTCACTGTTTTTGTCTTCTGGTTTTTTTTCCTTCTTGTCCGGAAGATCGAACTCACAACCTCACACTTGCCAGGTGGCTGCTTACGCCACTGAGTAAATACCCAGCCTTTGTTTTTGTCTTTACACGGGCAGTAAGCCACACTTGGCAAGTATGTTCAGAGCTTGTCTTTGTTTTGGGTGTCCAAGGATTTCTCTTACATTTTTCCTTTGGTCTCACCCCTTATTTGATCATGTGTTTATTGCACTAATACGCAACTTTTCCAAGCATGTTGAAATTAAGGACTTTCAAATTACTACCTATTTGCAGGTAATAGAGGTTAATAAAGCAATCAGAAAAGCTTAGGAGTTTTTTAATTGCTGCCTTTGAAGAGTTTACAACCTTTTGGAGCATTTGCTTGAAAATACCTTTAGGAAGTTATAAAGAAATGTCTTTAAAAATGTAACTCTTCTCCCCTCCCTCTAAGCGGAGGCAGGGTGGCAGCCTGCAGCCCTTCCAGGGGGAGAACTAGCAGTGTCTCCTGAGATCCATGCCATGTTGGAACTTAGGACTCTGGGAATCCAAGCCAGCACCTCCCCTCCCTGGTAAGCGGCAGTAGTTTAGCCCACTGCAGCCCTTCCAGGGGGAGAACTAGCAGTGTCTCCTGAGATCCACGCCATGCTGGAACTTAGGACTCTGGGAAGCCAAGCCAGCATCTCCCCTCCCTGGTAAGCTGCGATAGTGTGGCCCACTGCAGCCCTTCCAGGGGGAGAACTAGCAGTGTCTCCTGAGATCCACGCCATGCTGGAGCTTAGGACTCCTGGAAGCCAAGCCAGCATCTCCCCTCCCTGTAAGCGGAGGCAGGGTGGCAGCCTGCAGCCCTTCCAGGGGGAGAACTAGCAGTGTCTCCTGAGATCCATGCCATGTTGGAGCTTAGGACTTTGGGAATCCAAGCCAGCACCTCCCCTCCCTGGTAAGCGGCGGTGGTGTAGCCCACTGCAGCCCTTCCAGGGGGAGAACTAGCAGTGTCTCCTGAGATCCACGCCATGTTGGAGCTTAGGACTCTGGGAATCCAAGCCAGCACTTCCCCTCCTTGGTAAGCGGCGGTAGTTTAGCCCACTGCAGCCCTTCCAGGGGGAGAACTAGCAGTGTCTCCTGAGATCCACGCCATGTTGGAACTTAGGACTCTGGAAAGCCAAGCCAATACCTCCGAAAAAAAAAAAAATCCATGTAAATTTTAAGTAAGTTGCAGTACACCAAAATGTAATCCACTATTCTGTGCAATTTATATGAACTTATAAAATCATTTTCAGATTCTATAAAATAAAATAAACTAATATGATTGATAGTATCAATTTGGGATTATAGGCAACTACACTGAAGAAGACAAGACCCTACGATATACATTCTGGTTTGATATCTGCCAGTTTTTGAAGTTCTATGCTATATACAAAGTTGTGTTTTTATTGATACTGTTATATACTGATATATTCAGTTATACTATGTCTGATGATATAGCTAGTTCTATTGAAGATAACAAGAGTCAACACAGGAACTATGGTAGAAGTCCTTGCACAATGGTCTTATATGTCTTTTTTGTTTCATGTGTTTATAGGAATATGTTTTGTTCTGTCTTGCTTTGTTTCATTTCTACCTCTAATATAGAAAGAACAGAAATACATGTTCATGCATGTGTAGAATCTATAAACAGTTTATGAGAGCTGATCTTATGACACATGATGAAATGAACAGATACTTTGAGGAAAAAGAGTCACTAAAGAACCCAGTGCTGATTCTGGTGTGTCATAATGTGAAACCCAGCAATAGTATTATTCTCTGTTCAGAGTGATATTAGCCTGCTTGGGTTTTTTCTATCTCAACACAATTGAAGATATGGATAACTGCATGTATGTTTAAGAGTATAGGATTGATAACCATATTTCTAAGTTTTTATTGAACAGTTGAACAGAACTGTTTGCAGTCTCGCTGTTTGAATTCTCACTTTACATGTTCCATTTTTGTATCTTGAATAACTATTTGTAAAATGACAATATGTAAACATCAACCAGTGATTTCTTACTGTTTATTTTTTCTCTGAATGCATGTATTATTTCTACCTATTTTCTGTTTTGTTTAGTCTTTCTTTAAATAAAATTTTAAAAAAAAGTAACTCCTCCAGATAAGCCTGGTTAGCACAGCCATGGGTTTATTGCTTCTCCACAGCCCAGTATTACAGACATGAGCACTGTTGCCATTACTTGGGCTAAATTGACGCAAGATCCAACCGAACAGCAAGAATTTAGTGAAGTACCTCTGAACAATGGAGCAAGAAAACTACCCAAAAATAATGGAAGGAAAACTTTAAAGTATCACACAGACTGGGATATTGAAGCTCCCAGCCAGTGCTGGGGAATCCTGTAGAAACATCACATTACTGGGAAAGGCATCTAATAAGTAGAATCTTTCCCAGAGGGACTGTCGACCAGTAATCTCTGAATCATCTGAAAGTTTGTTTGAAAAAGCATATTTTAAGTTCCACTCACAGATATTTGAATTCAATAATCAGAGATAGAATCTGGAAATTTGTATTTTAACAAGCACCCCTGGTGATCCTTAAGTACAGTGGAGTGGGAGAAGCTTTAGAGTGTATTTTTATTTGAAAAGAGTCTATTGCCATGATTTCAGGAGCCCTGCTGATTTACACAGTGGGAGTATTAAAGCCCCCCAAAATTTGTCCCAGCCCTCCTGATTAAAGTTTCTAGGACTCTGTTGCATTAAAGCCTAAACATTGAGCCATGATGGAGAGAGACAGAAACAGAGACAGAGACAGAGACAGAGACAGAGACAGGCAGACAGGCAGGCAGACAGACAGAAAGACCTCTGTAGTCAGTTCAGCAGTCAAACACGAGCCTGTCTGGACTCCCACAACATCATACTCAGCTACATTGGGATGCAAAATGCCTAATAAGAGTCAGAGAACTAGATCCACAACCATAAAAGAAAAGCTTCTGGAGCCAGAGGAAAACAGCCACTTCACCCCAGGTTCTTTCCGGAGAGAACCCTTCCCAACTGAGATACAGCAAGGGATTTGTCATTAGTGCCAGAATCATTACATCTAAAGCCACGTGTTACTTGTTGTCTATTGTGTATCCCATCATTCATCTTACCATTTCTTAACTATAAATATTCCTTCCCATCATGTGGGTTTGATCTTTCACCCTAAATTAAGTCTCTAAAAGCCCAAGATAAAGGAGTGTCTTCTGGAAAGCATACACAAGGACACCAGTGTCACAGTCCTACTGCCAAGAGCAGGCACGTGGCACATCTACTCACCCAGGGGCTGAGCAGAAGTATCGCATTGCATACAGTGTGTGTGTACACGTGTGCATGTGTGGTTTGCTAGAGTGGGACGTAATCAATAAGACTGGGCTCAGAAAAAATAGTAACGACAAGTGCAATGGTCCTTTAAACAACGCCATTAAGATAAAATCTTTTAAAGACTCTCATCTGTTTGGAATGGTTGGAGGGGGAAAAAATGAGAGGAATTTCAAATGAAGAACTTTGCCATAATTATTGCTTTAAGCACCGATTTTGGTTTACAAATTACATGCCATTTTACAGACAACTAAAGAAATATGATCCAACTGTATTATCCTGTTACACCGCGTTTTAGCATTTCCATATGGTTAACATCAGTCGGGTGGTTTCTTTAGAAACAATTAAAAGTCTTGCCAGACACTGGAGAGGGAAGCTTGTGAGCTTGCTTTCTGCTTGCTGGTGACATTTCATCCCCTCCCCCATCTTTTTAACCTTTAACAAATGACTCAGCTGGCTGGGGTCAGGTCCCTCAAAGGCTGGGAAATGACAGCCCTTGTCTGAGACATCCTCTCTTACCACAACCCAAATTGGACCTTTAGGCAAGCAGCAATGCAGAAAGAGATCTGTTTTCTTTCTCTGGCACCCAAATGACAGCATTAGGAAGTGAAGCCAGTATGAAAAACTGCTGGTGGAGGGTTTGAAATGCTGTAGACTCTAAGGTGAAGGAATTGACCGTAGATCAATAGAAATGGGCTCATGTTGGAGGCTGTGTTGCTTAATACATGAGCTGTGATCAAAAATGACGAATATCTACGTTTTAAAAATGTATTGGGGCTGGAGGTTTAGCTCAGTGGCATAAGTGCCTGCCTTGTAAGCAGGCAGTCGTGAGTTCGATCCCCGGTACCGATAAAAAAAGAAAAAAGACAAAAAAAAATGTATTACAGTAAAAGATACCCTGCTATTGATTCCCCTCAGAATATTCCACTTCAAACAACCTAGTCCAGTGTCCTTGGCACTTTCTGAAGCGGTTGTGGAAGTCCTCTTTTGTGCCTTTAGTTGGTCACCGTGACCACCTTGATGCCTGGAATTGATTCACAATGTTTCCCTGGATGGTCATTTTGACGTTGGGGGAGAGGCAGAAGTTGTATGTGCCAGATTTGGTGAAGAAGGCGTGAGGACACACTGTAATGTTTTTGCAGGTCCACCCTTCTGTTGGATGGCACTCTGCAGCTTCCTCTATTTTTTTGATCATGCATCCTAAAGACACCCACAAAAGGAGACTTTCAGAGCTGCTGCAGGAACTGGCAAGGATGCTGGGATAAATGTGTGCAAAGCAAGGGGGGTGTGTTTTGAGGAGAATTAATGGAAATGTGCATAATATTTTTAAATATTCAAGAACACATCATGTTTTACAATTAGCACTTGTAGGGTAGAGCTGGGAGCAGTAATATCCACTCCTGAATCTCAGTGGCTTCTGATCACCAAGTTTCACCTACGCTCATGTTGCAACCCAGCTAATTGCCAAAGTCATTATCCTGAGCCGCAGGCTAACAGAGAAGGAACCTTCTGGAAAGCTGTTCATCAACATGACAGAAGGACAAGAGAAAGTGCTAGGATTGCTATGCAAATCATCTTATTCAACCTTTTAGCTGAGCTAGGTAGTAAATCCTCGTTTTAAGGATGAGGAAACAAGTTTAGAGCAGTTTAGTTCAAAGTTACCACCCAAGAAATAACTCAGTTCTAGATCTGGATGTGGCAGCAGACCCAAAGTGGCCTGCAGAATCCTGATGTTCCTGGTCTTGTGAAATCCCTTCTCCTTAAGCATGGCCTGGTCCTAATAACTGTCTTACCCTGTGTGACACATGGCAAAGGGAATGTAGGATCCTCTCTGGGCTTGGGTTACACGTTAACAGATCTGTTTGTTGCTACCTTTGATGAAACAAGTGGATGTGTCAAGGATTGACACATGCATGCATTGCCTTCGGGCAATCTCTGTCCACAGACCTCAAGAAACTGAATCCTGCCCACAACCAGATCGGCCTGGTTAGAGAAGGAGACCCCAATCTTCTCAACATCTTCACTGTGATCTCCAGAGACAGTCTGCAGTAGGTGTCCCATATAAACCATGCAAAACACCCAGGACACAGACATTATAAAATAACCACGATATGGTTTTATTTTTATTTTGAGGGCAGTAAAATATAACAAAAGAAGACAGAACAAAACCAATCGAGACAATGCAGTGAAAATGGCACAGAACTTCAGGGCAGGATGCCGGGATAACAGTAATAGGTACCAAAGTGTATCTCGTTATCTTCACAATAGTTGTCCATTCAATCAGGGATAGCAAAATCAAACCAAAAACAGAACAGTATAAAATCTCTCAAAACAATATTGAATAGCAAAACAATGAATCAGAACAAAGCAAAACAGTGAAAACAATATTGGCCTTTAAAGAGAAGACAGAAGGAAATGCCCCATATTTGCTATATTGCATACAGTCATGTTCCCAAGAGAGGCTCAGACCTCTGGCCCCAGGTCAGCATAATCAACCCAACAATACAAGCATATAGTTGCTTTACGTGCCTTAGTTGCTATCCACTCCAGCTGACTTCGAATCCATCCAGTTGCTAATGTGAGGGGGAGGTGAGAAGGGACATTTTATTCTCAGCTGAGCGCTGGTAGGCTTGCAGGAGACACTGATGTATTCTCTCCCTGGAACACCTGAAGCTCGCTCAGCGCCGCTTACCAGAGAGGGGGGCTCCTTGCTTTCTTGGTCGGCCCCCCAAGTTTCAACATGGCTGGTTCTCAGGAAATGCTGACTTGTTCTCTGTGTGTTGTTTTAAACCACTGTTTGTGGAAATTTGTGGTGCAGCCGTGGATAGCATGTAGACTACAGAGCCCGTGCTCTTTCCCCTGCATGAGTTATCCTCTGCTTCACAGAATGTGTCACCCCTGCTCTGCATCCTGCATTCCCGGCTTTGGTTGGTGACATCATATCTACGGCTTCTCCGAAGTCAGAACCTTGCAAGTCATCCTTGGTAGCATCCACCCCATCATTACCGAGAATAAAAAGGTGTCAAATCTTATGGCAGTAAATATTATGCCACTCAATCTCCATTGTCTCATCTTCCCATCTCACTGTTAGCTCCTCCCTTGGCCTTTAGAACGTCCCCCATGAATTCTACACTACACTAGATCTGTAGTGTACTGGAGTTGCATGTGATTTTAAGGACAAGGCAAGGGATGCAGGACTTAAGGGTTATCAGAAAAACAAAAGCAAGGCAGAAAGCTGTTTATTTAGAAGCCAACTTCTGATGCGTCTAATTCCTTCATCTGAAGGAAACTGAGGCTTTCAAGAAGAGACTGATGGAAATACTGATCTTCTGTAATGAAAACAACAAGCACAGTGTCAGTGAGACATCTGAAGCTTGGGCTTTGGTCTGCTCCTAACAAGTTTTTAGAGATGCTGTCTGATAATAAATCTACAACATTAACCATGGAGAAAAAACAAAGCACAGGCTCTTATATAAGTGGGGGTGTGTGTGTGTGTGTGTGTACATTATCCTCTTGAAACTTCAGAATCCTAACCAGCAGGTAACCCTTGGAGCCAGGATAACTGCCTGGCATTTCTGTTGCTTTCGGTCTAGAACTGATTTCCTTCCCACCCCAACCCTCTTATCTGCTTTTAGTCTGCATTTCTACACTTCGGAATCCAAAGTTTTCTACTCACTCTGAATCATGGTTCTCAGTCACGTCTTCCAGTCTCTCTGTCCTTTCTGATCACTTTTGGTGAATAAAAAGTTTCCTCACTTTTTCCCATCAGCCAACCAGCTCTGCCCTTTAGAAAAGCCTTGGGTGTTGCTACCTTGTGGCTGCTGTAACAAAATACCATGAACTGAGTGGCTCATAAACAATAGGAGCAATAAACAATAGTTCTGGGGCTGGTATTTGAGAATAAGAGTTCCCAGGGCCGTGCTCCTCCGGAACCTCCTCTCCTCCAGCTCCAGTTGGAGGCTGTCTGCCCTCAGAGTTCCTTGGCTTGCAGCTACACCCTTCCGGTCTCTGCCTCTGGTATCAAGCAGTGTCCTTCTGTGTGTGTTTGTGTTTACATGGCGTTCTCCTCTACTTATGTGTCCTTGCTCAAATTTCCCCTTTTTAAAGGACACCAGCTATATTGGAACACGGCTGAACCATATGGCCTCATTTTTACCCGATTTCACCTACATTGAGGCTACTTTCAAAGAAGGTGACTTTCATTAGTCCAGAGACAAGAATTTAACCTCTATGGCCAGTCTCTCCATCTCGGAATTTAATAAAAACAAACTAATAGCCTCCTTGGGAGGCTGAATCAAGAGAAGCTGCCCAGGCAGATCAAGAAAGGACACTCAAGAAATTCTGAGTGTGATCTAGAAAGGGCAGAGTTTGGGGTTTGGGTGAGTGTCCCCTTTACCCACGGGCACTGCACCCTCTCAGGAAGCTCACAGCAGGAGGGGGGCTGCACAGGAAGCAAGACATAGTCCTGAGAGACCTGCACCAGCACCAGCAGCTTCTTAAAAGTGAAGAATCCTAAACCCTGCCCCAGACCAGTGGAATCTGCATCTGTGGAAGTGAGGGGTGGGTGCTCCACAAGCTCGCCCGTGGTCCTTGCAACCGCTAATGTTTGATAGTGCCACTTTACAGCTTGGGCTCCAGGGCAGGACCCAGCTTGCCTCTTTAAGGGTCTGAGGGAGAAACTGGCTCCAACAGGATCCCTAATGGAAGGTGGACAGGTGCCACTAGCCACTCACATGATAGAGGGTCACTGTCTTTAACCCAGTTTATCAGGAAAAGTGAGGCAAAATTATTGCATTTCCTTTGTTGTCAAAATCGGCATCTCTGAAGCTCCCACCTGATGATTTTCATGTCATGCTTTGAACTCCAAACACATCTGTTCTCTTTTTTTTTTCCACAAGCATCCTTGTAAGGTAGTCTTAGTCACTTTCCTCACTACTGGGACAAAATACCTGACACCCCAAGTTAGAGAAGGAGAGATTTAGTTGGCTCACAGTTTTAGAGGACTTAGTCTGTAGTTGGCTGACTGCTAAGCAGGAGGAGTATGACGGAAGGGTCTGGCAAGGAAAGCTGCTCCCATCACGATGGTCAGGAAGCAGAGAGTGAATCGAGGAGTCAGGGAAGGTGCGGTACCCTTGCAGCTCTGTCCTCGGGAACCTACCTCTTCCATGTGGCTCTGAATTCAGTAATGGAGGATTCCAATGGAATCAGTAATGGATGACCCAATCACCTTCCAAAAGCTCCACTTCTGGACGCATGAGACTTTGGGAGAGCATTCTGGGTCTAAACCATGAGAAGTGTTCCCAAACAGTTCTGTCTTTGGTCCACCCGCTAGAGCTATGGTTTTTATTGCATTTAAGAGAGGTATGACTTAAGGGGTTTATTAGAATCGAGAGGTGGGATTAGGAGGGTTTGAATGCATCCTCCAAAGTTTCATGTTGGTATCTTAGTTCCCCAGCTGGGCGCTGGGATTGGGTCATGTGAAATGCCACTCATGAATACAGTAAATTAGTGCTTTTCTATTGGAAATGTGTTGCCGCTCTCCAGAGCTCAGACCTCGTCCCTTAGCTTCATGGACACATTTTCCTTCCGTTTGTGTGGATATGGGCTTCTCCTGAGGTTGTAATGCGCCAGTGCCAACCTCTTGGATTTCCCAGCCTCTAGAGCTATGCATCAACAGGTCTCTTTTGTTTATGAATTACAGTCTTGGTATTCCAATATAACACTCGGAAAATAGATCAAGACAGGGGCGTTGTTTAGATTTGTTATTGGCAAAGACATTTAATTTTAAACCTCAAATGATATTACAGGAGGATATGAGAGGGTTTTTTTTTTTTTTTTAGTGCTTATTAAAAAGAATGTAGGTCTTGCTGTTACTGACTTTGCAGTTCAGAATCAGCAAGGGTAAGGCTTCAGCACTTTCCTCCATCTCTGTTTGCAGAGGGAAGAAACCCAAGGCTTACTCAGCAGCAAGCTGATGCCAAAGTGCCAGGCCAGAGAGAGGGAGGAGCCTGGCTCCAAGGGGTCTCAACAAATCCCATCTCGCCACTCGGCCCAGAAACCAAGGGGAAAAGATTAGAGTGAAAGGAAGGTAAGCAATCTGTTCAGCATAGCTATGCTGGGGTGCCGAGGAGAATCAGGTATTCTCAGCCTCATCCCCAGCAGGCTAACACGAGTTCTAATTACATAAGAAAGGGGGCGGGGTCAAGAAGTACGCCGCATTAAGCACTCTTGGTCAAAGCGGGGTCCAGTTGGTGATTATCTCAGCATGGGTCAGGGCAGGCCTTGCCGTGGTAAGAAAGTCATTGCTACCTAAAGGGCGGTTTCAACCCTTGTCACGAGATGTTTATCCATCAGATTTCTTGTTCCTGGAAACCAAGGTGACTGCAGCAGAGAGTGACTCAGAGAAAGGACAAGTCAGAAAGAAAATAGAGATGGTCAGAAGACGCCAAGGTTTTTAATCTTTCTTTTAGTGTCTTTTAGTGCAGACTAAAGAGTCAGGTGTTTTTTAGCAAAAGAGGCTTCTAAGTTTTTGTTGCATTACCTACAAAAACAAAAGGCTATTGGAAGGAAATCTGGTAGATTTTGAAATTGGCAAAAGGCTTTACTGTATATGCATTCCACAGAGCAATACAGGAATCATCAAATTCAAAACGGGTATGTGGCTTTCTCTTCACACCTCTATAAACAGATAGACATTAACTTGTAGAAAATGGACAGTAGTGCAAATAGTGGTTGTTTGTGAAAACACAAGTTGTATCCAGTGGAACACAACTGGTTATCATGCTCTAATAGCCGTCCATCTATTCATAAAATCATTTGTACTTTCCTTATCCAGCTATACACGTGTGGTCATTTGAATTCGCCTTTGGCTGGGTTATAACATCTTCCTGATTCCCTTGTTAATTTCTAAGCTATATAAAGTCTCTAACAAATTCATTTTTTATTTGGGTGAAAGTAATAATTATTTTGGAAATCATCCTTTAACCAAAAAGCTTCTTTATAATTCACAATCTCTCTATTCATCTTTTGCTTTTTCATCTGTATTTCTTTTATATTGCCCACATTCTGTAGCCAATGAAACATCTAAAATTTCAATGCTGTTATCAGCATAACATGGAAACCAGACTACATCAGTTCAGAATCTTAGACAAGTTCTTCAACCACTCTGTTCCTCAGTCTCCTCATATTTGAATCGAGAGTACCTGCCTGAATTTTGTAGTGACCAAATGAATTACACAAATAAAGCTTTTAGAAAAAGCGTGTGTAACACAAACAAAGACTGCTGGTTTATACTTATCAAATGGCAAGGGCAGAGATAGTTCCTTTCTCCTCCTGGATCCTTGCAAGTCCTGAGACCACATCTAGCTTCTATGCTGCTTTTGACAGTGAAAACCAATTTCCAATTTAGGATACTTTGGTTATCACTATTTTCCAATTTTCTCCTCTGTCAGGATGTTACTATCAAGTGAGGATTTATATAGCAATTTTCATCTGAGGCAGCTCAATTTTTTTTAACAGAATGAATATATCAAAACACCACTCCCCATACTAATAGCCCTCTAGATGGATCAGATGCATTTACTGCATTCACTTATCTGAGCATTGCATTAAATAGCAGCCTTCAGAAGCCACTACTAAAGCTAGGAAGAATCATAAGGTGACCCAGCAAAACTGGAAAGGAAAGATTGTGCTCTCTTTCAGGTAAAAGAATTAGGAAATCCAGAAGAACAGTCTTTGGAGAATAGAGAAAGAGCATTTATCTCAGCTACCTCGGCCCATCCCTTGTCCACAAAACTCCTTCAGAACTGCTAAGTTCAAATTCCCAAAAGAGATTATAGCTAGAATAACATTACAAACTCCAAGTCCCAATTTGTGGTCAGGATGAACTTGATTTTCTTCCTATAATAAACACCCCTCCCCAAAGTCACAGTACTTTGCAATAATCACAGGTGTATTTCTAGCTCAGACCACAAGTCTGGTATGTATTGGCAGTGAGCTTTGTCTGCTCCACAGCATTGCCATCTAAAACTCAAGCTGATGTCTTCAGATGGAATCAAAACGGACAGAATATGGATATTGTAAAACATTTCATAAATGGTCTACCCTAAAGTGACCAACCTCACCTCCTACATTAACCACAGTCCCATCACTGAGACATGGTACCTGACACCTATTACTTAAAGGAGAACAAGTTTATTTTAGTTCACAGTTTCAGGTCAATGGTCAGCCAGCTCTGAGACAGAAGCACCAAGGCAGAATAGCATGGTAGAGGGCAGCTGCTCACTGCTTAGTGGCCAGAAGCAGAGAAAGAAGGGAGGAGCCATGGATAAGAACAAACCTTCCAAGTCATGGCCCCAGTTACCAGCCACTTCCAGCCAGGCCTTAGCTCTGAATATGATACTTTTGGGGACATTTTAGATCTAAGTGTGGCATTCTTCTTCAAGTCCCCTCCCAACTCATGCCCATATCATTATGTAAAATGCATTTATTCCATCACTAAAAATCACCAAAGTCTTTTTTTTTTTTTAACTTTTTATCAGTACCAGGGATCGAACTCACAACTGCCTGCTTGTAAGGCAGGTGCTTATGCCACTGAGCTAAATCCCCAGCCCAAATCACCAAAGTCTTAATAGTTTCATCATTTCTGAAAAGCCCAGGTCTAAAGTCCTCTAAGTAAAATAAACTCCTACCTGGAGTTTCTGTAAAAATCAGTAAGAAATTTTTGTACTTCTGACATACATCAGCACTGGGTAAACATCCCATCCTAAAAGGAGGAATAGAGGAATAGTCAGAAATTGAACCAAAGCAAGATTGAAACCCAGCAGGGTAAACAGTAAATTTTGTAGCTCCATGTCTAGCACCCAGGGCAGAATTGTAGCAAAATGTAAATTCCAAAAGATTTGGGCAGCTGGAAGCAACCTTCATGATTTCTCACTTGACTCTAATCACTGCTTGTGGGTTTCCTCAATGGATGGTCCTCACCCCTCGCATCTTCAGCCTTCTGAGGTCTCCGCTGCACTTTTGGCTTCATCCCCATAACTTTGTGCACACTCCTCTGACAGTCACACTACCAGGCCACTGAGGCCTTCTTTTAAATCTTAGTGGAACCTCCTTGACTCCATAACTCTTGCATTCTGAAATCTGTAAAACCAGCACCACATGGAGATGCTAAGGTCTGCCACCAGCTCAAGCAGTAACCACGCGCCCTTGTATCATGGCTGCAGAGGGCTCTGAGTGCATGACTGAGTGCATGACTGAGCACTGTGAAATAAATCTGAACGAGAGATTTGGGCGAACATTTTGGATGTAGATGATAACACTTTTACCTAATTTTTATTAACCAGAACATGTATTGTGTCTGTACTTAAAGTGTAGGGAAACACCCCTCCCACTGTAATAGAAGGAAGGGTTGCAGCATGTCAGATGTGGGAGAACATAATAACATTTACCAGACCGATTACTATTACCAAACTTTGACTGCTTTACCTCCTGTATTCTGATATATTAACTTCACCATAACCATTCAAAACATGATAGGCTTCAATTTCGAGTTCCAGCTTAGCCTTTCTTCCAATTTGGCAATAGCACTCATAGTATCTGAAATCTGTGGATAGGAACTAAGATTCTCAACAGTACAAATGTGTTTCCTCAGACTTATGGCATTCTCTAAAAGGAAGCCTTTGGTGTTGTCAAGCTTGTTTTTCTCCTGTTTTCTCCCTCTCCCAACCCCCACCTGGGTCTAATTGTAAAATACATCCGCATGTATAAAATGCTCATTATGTAAATGTATCAGGGTCCATATCCATCAACAGATAATTAAGAAGACTCTATACATATTTATGAGTTAGCTTAATATTGCCTTAATGAGGAGGTTTACTAGAAATATCAAATCAAGAGGCAAGAAGAAAAGTGATCACAACAAAGATAAGCACAAGCTTCCTGCAGTTCTTAGTAGTTCTGAGCTGTCACAGCATTGAAAACCCTGTTAGAACGCAGATTTCCGATTAGCTTACAGTGAATGGTAAGAAGAATCTGGGGAAGAAAGTAGATAGTGTCACTCAAGACTCCTTTGAGCTAAGCTTTTCTTGTTTTAAACAGAATATTTTCTAGGAGTCAATATATCTTGTTTCTACCACCTGTAAAAGCAAGATCGCTGCAGGGTATGATCAAAAGTCTGATACGGATGGCAGCCTCCGGCTGATGCCAAAAAATGCTGGGGAGGGAGGGAGCCACGTGGTACCTCTGTCAAAGCAGAAGATGTGCTTCTTCCCAGGCAAAAGGATATGTGCGTCTCCCTCTAGCAGCAAAGCCCTAGAGATAGTTGGCTTGCCGAGAAGGTGATTTGTAGAGAGGGCTGAGTGTGCTTTGCCCCAGATAAATGAAGACAAATGAGCATAGCATGGCGAGAATGGTCTTGACTTGCCCTGCCAATCAGGTGTCTTGGTAGAGTGCACAGGGACTGTCCTTTACAGAAAAGCCTTCAGCTGGCCTCAGTCTATAGGAACAGAGAGCCCATCCTCATCCTAACAATCTCTCCCTTCTGTTTATCTATATGTCTGTTCGACTGCTTTTGTGGCCTTTCTGTTAAATAGCATTCTCTCTCTCTCTCTCTCTCTCTCTCTCTGTGTGTGTGTGTGTGTGTGTGTGTGTGTCTGTTTCTGTCTCTGTCTCTTTCTCATCCATGATACCAGCAAATTACAAAGAAAAATGGAAAATCTAGTCTTGCTTGATAACAAGAATAAAGTGACGCCTGGTTTGCTCACCGCATGGTCTTATCTGTGTCACAGACTACCCGTATGTTCACCACACACCCATTTCACCCTTAGTCCTTCATATAAAGAGCCTCAATCTAAATCACATAACCTGAAGACCACTCAGTTGCTCTAAGTAGCTCAAAGTCTAGGATCTCAGTGATGCTGGACAGTTCTTGCCTTTAGGCTCAGATTGGCTCTCTGTGACCCCACAGAGCCCTCGGACTAGGAGATGAACTACCTGCTCGTTCAGATCTGTATACACTGAAACAGTGAGAACAGGAAACCGAAAATTTAAACTCCCATTCCGTCAAGGAAGTAATGGAAGAAGCAGTCCTGAAATCCTAGCCATGGAGGAGCTCCTAGATTTGATCAGCTAGGGTTTGTAGGTAAAATGTCACCTAAAAATCTCAGATCTTCTGAGGAGGAACTTCTGGAAAACAATTGGATCCTGGGGATGCAAAATTCCTGGGTCATCAGAGGAGCTGAAGACAGGATGCCTCTGTTACCAGGAGGGTGACCAACCATTCCAGTTTTCCACAACTGACAGGATTTGTCAGACAAGGAACTTACAATGTGAAAACCAAGCAAGTTCTGAACAATCAGGACAAGCTGGTCACCCTAATTACAATCAAGAATAGCTACCAATGGTCATAGGGGAAATATCCATCTTTATATCTGAAAATTGTCGTTTCTGTTGACAATATCATTCTGTGAGTTGCACTGTAACCTCCAAAGTCAGATTTTTTCAAAGTTTCCTGAACACCTCTCCCATCCCTCTCTCTCCTAGTCTTGTAACTCTCACAAATTTCCATCCGGGGTACATTTGATGTACACATTCAGGTCACCTTCTGCCTCTGTCAGGTGGCCAAGGGGACTGTTCCTCTATCTGATAAATCACCCTTTGAGGTCAGATGAAAAGTGAATCACATGACTGGCTTCTGTGGGACAAACAGAACCAGCTGCAAATCATCCCTGTGGGCATTAAATTAGGACCTTCAGTGGACTATAATAGCCACCCTTTGGCCTATTTCTAACTAAGATAGTGTCATTTCAAACACAATAGTCACCACAGAGCACAGTTAATTAGCAGTTGAAAAATAAAATGATTTTATATAACCCTGGATCAGACTTGATCTTGAGAGAAAGGTTTTAAAAATATGTATTTTAAACAAACCCTCTAGGTACTTCTTTTAAAACATTTTAATTGAGACATAAGTTAGCTACCCAACAACTCACGCATTTAAAGTGTCATTCAGTGGCTTTTAATATATTGACAGGTTTGTGGAGCAACCAGTACTACAATTAACTGTAGAACAGTGTTATCACTTCTAAGAAGAAACTGCAATTCCTCTTGCACTGCCCTATCCTGGATCTAGGCAATCACAAATCTATTTATAGATCTACAGACATGTCTGTTGGGAACTTTCCTATCAATGGAACCATGCAATTTGTGGTCTTTCCTGACTGGCTTAGATATTTTCAGTTTCATTCATTTTGTAGTAGCAAGAATCAGGACTTTATTTCTTTTTAATGTCCAAATAACATTCCACTGTATGAATGTGCCAAGTTTCACTTTTCCACTAATTTGAGTTGTTCCCACTTTGGGTGACTGCGAGTAATGCTTCTGTGAATATTTATGTGTAAGTTTTTGTGTAGACATATGTTTTTGTTTGTCCTGGATATGTGCTCAGGAGTATATTCCTGAATCATGTGGTAGCTTTGTGTCTAACATTTTGAGCAACTACTAGACTCTTTTTCACAGTGGCTGCACCATTTTGTATTCCCAGCAGCAATGTATGAGGATTCTGGTTGCTCAGAATCTTCACCAGCACTTATTATTACTTACCTTTTTATTTTAGCCATCTTTGGGACTATAAAATGGTCTGTTGCCGTGGTTTTGATTTGCATTTCCCTGGTGGCTAATGCAGGCCCTTTTATACTCACTGGAGTTTGAGAACCTTTGATGTGCTGCCCTATAGCACAGCAATGGAGATCCCTGTCTTAGGGTCCTATTAGACAGTCAGCCCCCAGAAGCACATGGTCGCCTAGATACCCTCAGTGGTTTTCTAGTACTCAGGGCATTGTAAGTGGTCCGAGCTAAAAAGCTGATGCCTACTGAAGACCTGCACTGCGGAGGCAGTTTACATGAGGTGACTTGTCTAATTATCATAACCCCAGAAGGCAGAGCCAATAGTTAACACTGTTTATAGGGGAACACTGAAGCATGGAGAAGTTAAATAATTTTCCCATCATCACTCAGACAACAAGTGGTGAGCTTTGGTTGCATGATGCCAGACTATACTGGTCCCTGACAATACACTTAGTGAGTACATAAGGAATTCAAAACCCTGTATAAAGGGAGATCCAACAGGCTACAATAGCAGGAATCAGAGCTCCAGTAATGCAGGTGGTCAGCGCACAGCCCTTATACAGAAGCAGGAATCATTCCGGCAGCTCTTTAAACAGAACAGTCATCTTCAGGAAGAACAGAGCAAGTAATTTGATCTGTCTTTTCCTATGAGTGACAACTTGATACCTAACAAAAATCCCAACTCCCAATGTAGAACATAGACACTTAAGGGGCTTGGATTTCTAAAAGAGAGATATATAGGCCAGCGTAGTGATGCCTACCTCTAATCCTAGCATGAGGGAGGCTGAGGCAGGAGGATTGTAAGTTTGAGCCCAGCCTGGGCAACTTAGTGAGATCTTGTCTCAGAATAAAAAGCGCTAAGATGTAGATTGTGCCTGAGTTTGATAGCTAGTACCGGAAAAAACACTTACGATGGAAATGGAGATAGAGATCATGCTGCACACTTGCAGCATGTCAAAATCCTTCAGTGTATTCTACCATAAGGACTGCTGCATGTTTTTTGACATTTTGAAAATTAAAACAAAACAATCCTTCAGTCTGAGTGAGGATGGATGACTTGGTAAGACAAACTTTAGGTGGATTTCAGTCCACATCAGCCTGTTGGGCTGGGAACCCTTGTGTAGTCCCTGACCTGAGTAACCATACATGGTACCACTGCATTCCAGGCAGTAAATGACTCTCTCTGCATTAGTGACTAGATAATCCTTAACTCAGGTGAATATAAGATCTGGCAATCAAGGAGCCATTTGCCATAATTGAGCTGCCGAAGCCTCTGAGCTCTTTGTAATCCAGGTAAAGAAACAACCATAGGTGCCAGCAACAAATGACGGACAGAAACTGTGTCTGATACAATGGGATGCAAGAGACAACTACACCAGATATACACAGCTCAAGACAAGGCCATGATTCAAACCTGACTCATTCAAACCAGAAACGCAAGATGCCCTTGGAGAGATGGAATATGCCATCAAAAACCAAAGGCTTGTGGCTCAGGACTGCAGACAACCTGCTTGCCGTGGGGCCAGGTGAACTCTCAGCAACTCATCCTGATTCTAAGGCTGTCGACAGCGCTGTCTATGACACGGACTTTATGGAGACCCTGCCAAGGAAGAGTGAGTGGGGGTGAGGAGCTGAAGGAGGTGCCCAGGCAGCTGCCAGGGGAAGGGATGGCAGGGACCAGCACCAATCCCCACTCACCTGCCTCCAGCCCCCAAGGTCACTGACGCACAGCTTCAAAGGCGTGCCGTGGTGGTGGCTTGTTGAGGCACTGTGGTCTCTGATGGAAGAGTTGTATCAGAGACAGAGGGGTTGGCGGTATAGGAGGGAGTTTGCCTAGCGTGGGCACGGTCCTGTGTTTAATTTTTAGCACTGCAAAGCATGAGAAAGAAAAACAGAAGAAAGAAAAGGTATGTTGATGATTTTTCTTTCGTTGCTGAGACAAAATACCTGATGCTCAAAACTGAGGAAGGAAAGGTTTATTTAGCTCAACTTGGGAAGATTTCAGTTTGTGCTGTCTCAAGGCAGGGTGGCATGGCACGGGGGCAACCACTCAAGGTGGCAGAGGACAGCAAGAGCAAAAAGCAGGGAAAGTAAGCCCCTTTTCCTCCCGTATATAGTGAGCAGGCTCCCCCTGAGGGCGGTGCAGCACTGGCACCATCTCCCTGCCCTCTTGTACCGGATGAGGCTGTTTACACAGTGAGGACCCTCCCCCTGCCGAGTGGCTCCCTTAAACTTCTAAATGTCTCAAATTGATACAATGTGTCAACAAAAGGGAAAGAAAGAAGAGAAGAGAACAGAAGAGGAAGGAAGTGAGAGGAGGGAAGGGGAGGGAAGAGAAAAGAAAAGGGCTCCCAGAGAAAGAGAAGATGCCTGCGCAGACAGAGTGGAAAGCAGAAATATAGCAACGAGCAGTGCGTAACACAGGCCAAGGCTACAGTGTGCATGGCTGTCAATTTTATATAACATATTATGTATAATGAATTTGCTGATGAAATTGTTAAGTTGCTGACCCTAAACTAGACCTTTCACTCATGGTTTCTCGCTTGCATCATTGAGCAACACAATAATCCAATGACGTGGGTATTAGTCATACAAGCTTGCTAGAGGATTGGACATTGGAAACCCAAGGAGTTAAATAGCTTCCCCAATAGCCTCCCAGTTAGTAAACTGAATGTTTGGGTCCAGAGCCCTGCAGTCTGCCCAAAACCCAAGCTCCTCACTGTAATGCAGAGCATTTTAATACAGAGTATTTTACTCCTCCAAGGAGTATCTACGGGTAAAGACGGGGTGTGGAAATGACTTCGGATGATCTGTGTCTGAATGAAGATACACCAGATCTTTGAAGTCACAGTCCTTTACACTGGGCATGTTTTCCACTGTCCTATTACACACACATACTCACCTACATGCATTCAAGGAATGTTTTTATTGCACTCTGCTCTTTGTATAAACTGTTGCATTTAATATTTCCAACAGTTTTTAAAGTTTGGGGGAATATATTAGGGCTAAAACTTGCTCTGCCTGTGACAGAGCAAGTTGATCTTTGAGCAAGTTCTGCCTTGTTGCCAAAATTGTGTTACAATGAAATCATAATCTCCTACTTCTTTGTAATAAGACTTTATTGATCTTCCTTTTAAGAGTTGGAGTCTACGGATCCTCACCTTGATTTTGGGCTGGTTGTGCTTTGCTTTGATCAGTGGAATACAATAAACTGCCAGATAAAGAATTGATAAGCAGATACATACATAGTGTCTGTATTTATGGAGGGGGAGGAGAGAGAGAGAGAGAGAGAGAGAGAGAGAGAGAGAGAGAGAGAGAGAGAGAATGGTTCATGCTATTATGGAGCCTGTTAAATCCAAAATCTTCAGTGTGGCCACCCAAGTGAAGACAGTCTATGGAAGAAGTCCTGTTTGTTTGGTAAAGGCAGGCCTTTTATTTTATTCATGACTTTTACTGATTGGACAAAACTCCCCCATCCACATTATGGAAGGCAAATGGCTTTGCTCAAAGATCAACAATTTAAAAGTCACCTTCATCCAAAAACACCTTGCAGAGCATCAGAATAACCTGTGAGTGGGTGAGTGTCTGTCCCCCAGGGTCCAGTTGAATTGCTACATAAAATTATCCACCACACACCTGACCCCAACTTCCAGAATAATGCACTTGAGAGACCCTTAAGACACCATGTGGACCAGAAGAGCTTGCTGAGCTGTGCCCAATGTCCTGACTCACAAACTCACGCCAAATAATAAATTACTGGCTTTAAACCACTACACTTTAGCCTTGTTGGCATACAGCAATAGAAAACTGAAAACTTCCCTACTGGATCTTAAAATTTAGTGATTTTAATAAAAGAATGGATAAACATACAGGTGTGTGGTTACATAGTTGATACTAGGAATAAAACCAGTTCATTGCATTCACTAACCTCCACACCAGGCTGTGCTTCCTTTTCTAGGCTTGGAGTCCTACGCAAGACGTCAGGCCCCGGCACTGATTCAGCTGTTCAGGATCTTGGCTTCCCCATCTGTGAAATGGGTGTGATGGCATCCTCTCTGCCTCAGGGGCTTTTGTGAGGATGAAGTGAAAAGAGAAACAAAGGTGCTATGGTTGCTGAAAAGTCCTGCAAGCTGCACCCAACCAAACAAACATCCCTTGAGCCCAAAACACAAAACTGCTTTAAAGCATATTTCTGAAATGGAAGCATCTGGTCAAGGTAGCTTAAAGGAAGCTGCAGCCTTTCTGACCGAAACAATTTCATCTCATCGCTGGGCTCCAGAATCTCCTCCTTCAGCTCCAGTGTGCCCCCCTGCTGAGAGCTGAGTCCCCCTTTGAAACATGTCAGCTTTTACAACATTTATTTATTTATTTTTCACATCTGTTTTTCTATTTTTACTTTAACCAGGACAGAAAAGGGAACACTTATTGGGCCTTCCAGTTAAAAGAATAGAATTCTCTCCATGCACTTATTTACCAGTGTGCCTTTTAATTGATCACAGAGCAAGCTGGAGTGAACTAGAATTGTACGGGAATTTTAGAAGCCATCTCAGTAGGCTACAGTTAGTCTACAGATGAGTAAGATTCCCACTGGGTTATGAGACAGGGAATTCGGCAGCCAGATTCAACTATGTCCATCCTTTGTTTAGAAAGTCCTCAGTGGTTTCCTGAGGCTCTCTGTATGAAAACTGACGTCTGCTGGACCTGGCTCTGGCTTGCTTTCAGCCCCGCCCCTCTCACCCACCTCCTTGGACTTCATGCCTGGTGTCAGTGCACCAGTCCTGTCTATCCTCCTGGTACAACGCCCCCTTCCATCTTCACCTAGGAAATAACTTTGATGTCTTTTGTCCTTGACTAAGCAGCATTTGTCTCTAAGGTGCTGCCAAATTATTATTTGGCAGACGTGGCTCTCATACCAATGTACCACAAGACTATGTCCATTTGACTGATGAATGGGGATGCAGTAGGTTGATATTGCTGGGCCAGAGGAACCTGTGAGGGACTTGGCATACACAATCAATGAAAGAGACAGTGTTGCCACCAGACAATGACCTGGATACACAACTGTAGCAAGTCTTGTAAGCATTAAATCATAAACCTTGAGGGCCATCATCTCTTGTGGACAGAAATCATTCATGTTTCTACCAAATGAAAAGTTATTCACAATTTCTCAATTTCCTATAAATTAAGGTCTGACTTGGTGGGCTTTGGACTCTGATTAGCAGTGGCAGTAAGCTAAGCTAAGTCAAGAGCATCAGATTAGTGGGGTATAGTGGCACATATCTGTGATCCCAACACTTGAGAGGCTGAGGCAGGAAGATTGTGGTGACTTTGAGGTCAGCCTGGGGTACATAGTGAACTCAAGGCCAGCCTAAACTAGATAGGGAAACCTTGTCTCAAGAAAACAGAGAGAGAGAGAGAGACAGAGAGAGAGAGAGAAAGACAGAGAGACAGAGACAGAGAGAGAGAGAGACAGAGAGAGAGACAGAGAAACAGACACAGAGACAGAGACAGAGACAGACAGAGAGAGTCAGACAGAGAGACAGAGAGAGAGAGAGACAGAGACAGAGACAGAGAGAGAGAGAGAGAGAGAGAGAGAGAGAGCTGGAAGTGGTGGCCAACACCTCTAATCTCAGCATTTGGGAGGCTGAGGCAGGAGGATTGCTTCAAGTTTGAGGCCAGCCTGGGCTACAGAGTGAGTTCAAGTCCAGCCTGCACAGCATAGGGAGACCCTGTCTCCAAAAACAGAAGAGAAAAAGACAGAGAGTCAGTCCAATGACCCTTGGGCTGTCCAAAAACACCTTGCAGAGCATCAGAATAACCTGTGAGTGGGCGAGTGTCTGTCCCCCAGAGTCCAGTCGAATTGCTACATAAAATTATCCACCACACACCTGACCCCAACTTAGATGGTCCTGAAAAACTCAGAGTCAACCCTCGGGATAATTTTTTAACCTGTTGCATTATTTTGGCTGAATCTTTGAGTAAGTGAAAAGCACCTACAGACAAGGATTGTGTCTGGCTTCCTTTTGCAGCCTCTGCGCCTACTTCAGTGCCTGGTGTTCGGCAGGAGCTCATGTGAGTACGCTGAATGAGTTCAGAGGCTTTGTCTTCCAGCACTGAAGCACCTCCTCCAAGTGACCGATCCGTTTCCCACAGATCCAGGGCATGGAATATGAAAGATGTGGGCAGTGATCCCAGCCCAAGTGTCCCTCCCCGTGTGTCCCTGTGGTGCTCTCAACCTTGTACCTACTTCTGCTGTGCAGCCTGGTGAATAACCTGATGATCAGGCACGGGGAGTGAGAAAAGAGAAGCTGAGCTGTCTCCAGGCAAGAGCCAGGAAGAATCGCCCTCCCATCGGACGTCCGGGGCCCTCCCAGGCCGAGCACACAGACTAGAACCCAGCCCTCCCAGCTGGCTGCTTCTGGCAGCCCAAGGGCTCTCTCTGTTCCTGGATTCTGCTCCCCAACAACAGCTCTTAGGGCTCTAGGCACGTTGCTCATTATTCTAATAGGCTTGTGGGGCAGCCTGCTTCTCTCACAGATAATGAGCCTGGATAATTTACATCAAGGCTAATTTATGCACTTAAAGCATGTGTTCCCGAGCGGGGATGAGCTGCTTTATTTGCAACCTGTTTTTATGAGCACAGAGGTAGGTAAAACAGAAGGATTGGGATCAGGACACACTCCAAACACCTTCAAACTCTGAGGTGCCTGAAAAGAGCCAGGGGAAAACAGAAACGGTGTGGATGGGGATGACATTATCACTCTACGAGGTGTGATAGAAATACATGGTGAATGGTTAAATAAAAATTTATTACAGTGAAAGACACATTGCCACTAATGCCTCACAACCACCACCACCACCCCGCTCCAAACACGCTTGTCTTGCCCTTCTTGACACTTTCTGAAGCAGCTCTGGCCGTTCTCTTTCCTTAGTGTCTTTACAAGGTGTGATCAAAAATGGAGTCAGTGGTGCTGCCCAGCGCCATCCAGCAGAAAGGCAGGCTCATCAAATATGGCGCTGCACCCTCATTGACCATGTTCCCTGGATCTTTTACCACGGCACCGCCCGTTCCTCCCCAAAGTCAGAATGGCCATGAAAGGTGAACACTTGGAATCAGCTCAGGAGACTGAGGCAGCCAGGAAAACACAGTTAAAGGCACTCACAGAAGAAGGCTGCAGAGCAGCTTCAGAAAGTGACCAGGGGAAGTATTTGGTGGGGGGGTGTCTCATGGCAATGTGTGTTATACTGTAATAAACTTTTAAAAATATTCCAGAAGTCACCTTACTTTTATCATACCTTACATAATATCACTGCTAAACATGGGGACCTCATTTAAAAAAATTAGAAAAATGGGGATTTGCCTGGGCATTGAAGAAACATAGCAAAGGGCATTTCACTTCTTGGCAGAGAGGTGGGCTTTACTTCCTGCTCCCTGCCAGGAAGTGGGTGGGAGACAGGAGTGAGGCAGAAATACACCATTAAGTCTCCGTGTGATCTTAGAAGCAGATGGGGCCGGGGAGGCTGAGAAGTGGGTGCAGTTTCTTCTTGGCTCTGGGTCCCTCTCTACTCAAGGGAGCCACTTTTCCTGTAGGCTTCCTCTGTTCTTTGATCTGTCCTCTCCAAGCCACCTGAGGTTTACAACTCTCCCTCTCACTGTTAATCTGAAATCTTTCTCTCTCTCTTTCTCTCTCTCTCCCCATCATTCATATTTGAGCCTTTTTCTCTCCCAAAAAACGGTAAAAAGCATAGCCAAATAATTGATTGTTCATACAGGAACATTTTCAAGTACTCTTAAAAATACAGCAGAAGAATATGAATAAACCAGAGCTTTTACAAGAGAGCCTTGGCCAAATGGAACTCAAGATTAACTCAGCAATAAAAGGTCTTGCTTCCTATTTACAGAACTGTGGACATCGCTGAGGAGGAGGAAACAGTCTCTGATTCCTTCTAAAGGAGAGGATAGAAAGGATGGAAGAAGGTTGAAGGGAACAGAAATGTATCAGTTAAGCTTCTTCTAATTACATGTAACAAGTAGCCAGTGATAATGGGCCTCAGTTATGGGCATTTCTTATTCTCACAAAAAGTGGTCCAGAGGCAGGAGGATGCATAGCTTAACCATGTCAGAGTTTCTCTCAGAATCTTTTGGAAATTTTCTTATTGTAAGATAGTTGCCAAGGCTCCATACATCATGTCTTGTCTTGACAAAAGCACATTCAAAGTTCTAGGAAGGTGTATCTTTTCCTCTTATCTAGTTATTTAATCACATAGATTACATCTTCCCTGGAGTCCTCTATCAGCTTTCTTTGGGTTTAACTGGCTAACACTGAATCATATGACCACTTCCACAGCTGCTAAGGAGGCTGAGAAAGTGAGACCTTACATTTTTTGCCTCCGTGATGGGAATGAACTGTGCTGACCTTAAAGGACAAGACTTGAGAGGAACCTTAGGAGTCTGGCTGGAGATTTATGTAAATCTGACCAGATCTAAACAGATATCAGTCACCAACTCTTTCTTCAGAAGAGCCTCTGAGAAACTGGTTAAACTCAATTTTTTCATTTGTAAAATATTCATAAGATGGTGTCATGACTTAGATGTAAATGTCCCCTGTTGTAGTCAGGGGTGGTGCAGAGAACAATTAGGATCAGGACATGGAGTTTATAATATTATTTTTATAATGGTCACTGGGAGTTAACACAAGAAAATGCAGGAAATCTATCTGCAACACAAAAACCTAGATTATTTAGTCAAGAGCCTAAATCCCACAGCAATGTCTCACATGAGTCCAGATGAAGACCCAGAGCTCATAACAGTGCCTCCCACGAGTCCAACTGGAGGTCCAGAGCCCACAAGAAGGACTCACGCCAGTCTCTTTTACAGATCCGTGCTGGGAAGACCCAAGGGTCAGCGGTGGAAGCCAGAAAGTCTATGCCAGCAGGATGAAGGAGCTGTGCTAGTGGGATGAGGGTTCTATGCTGGAGCCGAGAAGTCACACTCACAACAAAGACCAGGACTGTCCTGAAAGGCACCACAGCCATCCTCAGCGAAACAGAGGCCCCAAGTTCCTCCAATGGCAAGCATAGTCAGGTACATGCCAGGAAGCCAGCGTAACAAGTTCATCCTGGAGACTAAGTGGCACATGTCTTCCCTTCCGGAGCCAGGAAGCAATGCTTGATGTGAGGACCAAAGCTTCTCCAGGAGAACCAACAGCTCAGACAGCAACTTGTAGGAGAACCCACAATGCCTCAACGCAATAATGCCTTAACGCCTTAACAAACTCCTTCTCCTTCTCCATCTATTTATCCTGGCAACTTTCCTCAGGTGGAGCATCCTTGCTCAGTGCCATGCTGATGTAATCCAGCTGGCATTAAGTTGACCACCAGTTCTTAATCCATAACATCCCCCAAGAGTGTCATGTATATGGAAGGTGATTGGACCACGGGGCTCTATATGCTCATCTGTGGATTAATTCATTAGTGAGTCCAGCAGCTGAATGTGCTGTTAAGAGGTGAGGTCTGGTTAGAGGCAGGTCTAACCTGGGGGTGTGACCTGGAAGCTCCCCAGCTTCTGCCTTCTCTCTCTGGCTTCCATAAGATGAGCAACTTTTCTTCCCAAGGCCTTTCTACCATGCCGTATCTACCTCGGATCCAGCAACCATGGACTGAATGCCCTGCAACTGTAACCCAAATAAAACTCTCCTTTAAATTGCAGGTGCCTGGTATTTTGTTCCAGTGACAGAAAAGTAACAAATACAGACAAACCTACCTCCACAGTAATTTTAAGATTGGCTTGAAACGGGTTGGCAAAAAGGCCAGCACTGTGTCTAGTCACAGTGGATGCCTGGAAAAGGATGGCTTCACTTGAACCTTGGGCCAGCACTTTTCTCCTTAGTCCCCTCCACAGCATTCCATTCCTAACAGATCCATTTTTCCAAGACTGTATTTTTGCAGATTTACTTCTTCATGTTGTCACCACCACAAGGGACTCAAAAAATATATAAGTATTGTCCTGTTTTAGTCCATTTGTGTTGCTATGACAAAACAGTGGAGACTCAGTGATTCATAAGGAAGGGATATTTATTTTCCATAGTTCTGGAGGCTGAGAAATCCAAGATCAAAGTGCCATCAGATTTACTCCTGCAGTCTGCTTCCTAGTTGGTACCTCGTTGCTACATCCTCGCTCAGTGGAAGATGAGAGAGTAAAAGAGAACTAGTGAGTCCCCTAGATCCTTTTGCCAAGAGCACTCATCCTGTTCGTGAGGGAAGAGCCCCTATGAATTAGTCACCTTCTAAAGGCTCCATATCTTAATTCTATCACATTGGCAATTAAGTGTGTTATGATTTGTGCTTGGATGGCACCCCAAGCCTCATGCAGTCATGAGGTGGGTGAATCTAGCATTTGTGATTGGTTCATTGCCTAGCACTGGGATTGATGGCGTGAAACCAGCATTCAACCAGGAGCAGGGAGCCAGCATACAGTACAAAGGAGGGAAGGAGGCATGATTTTCCTTTTGCCCTTTTAGCTCTTATCTGTTACAGCCACCATAAATGGCTGCTTGTTAGCCATGCTACCCTGCCTAGGAGCCAGCTGAGTATGGACTGAAACCTCCAAAAATCTGTAAGCTACATAAACATTTCCTTCCTTCATTTTGGGCACGAGGTATTTTGTCTCAGCAATGAGAAAAAAGTAACCAAGACAGAATTTGGTACCAGTCATTGCTGTGACTGTACCTGACCATGTGGTTCAAGAGCCTTTGGAAATGGCTTGTGGGAAGAGTTTGGAAAGATTCAGAGATGTCTGAAGGAGTAGAGCTGGAATGCCCTAGGATATTCTTCATGGGAGAGTCTGGTCAGAGCTCAGAAGATCAGGAAGCTGATAGAAATCCTGCTGGTAAAGACCAGGCTCAGAAGGTTTCTATTGGGAAGGAGGACTATACTGGTTTTTGGACTTCCCACAATGTGGTATGGTGTGAAAGAAAGTTTGTCTGCATTGTGCCGATGTCCAGAGACTTTGCCTGAGACTGAGATTAAGGAAGGTGAGCTAACTAATCTGACAAAAGAAACTTCAAGACAGTCTAATGTTGATGGAGTAGTGTGGTTATTGTTGGAGGTTTTAGCCAGATTTATGTTGTGAATCAAGAGCAAAAAGCCCAGAAGGATGATTTAAAATGTGAGTTTGGCTGAAAAGGAAATTCCAGTAAAGCTTGAACTGTAAAGATAGAGCTGAGGTCTCAACTGCTGAGAAGGAACAAAAGGGCATGATGTGAATCTGTGAGTGTGAAGTCAAAGTTGCAGTGGAGACCCCAGAAGTTTGGAAAAGCCAGGAGCATGAATTGTCTAAAGAATCTTGCAAGGAAAGAGTTAAGGCAGCCCAAGAAACAAGCTGTGGGAGCTATAAACCCTGGAAGTGTCATGGATGTGGAGTCACTCAAGTCTTTTGGAGCTCACAGCAGATTGCTTTAGATACTGAACATAGAATCCAGGACCTAATGTTGATCCTGCTGGATTTTGGACTCCTTTCATGTAATTCCTTTGTATTCCCCTGTTTGTACCCTATGGAATGTTAATGTTTATCTTGTGCCATTAAATGTTGGAAGTGTTTAACTTTGTTTTCATTTGTACAGGAAATCACAGCTAAGAGTTTGCCTTAAATCTCAGAGGAGACTTTGGACTTCGGCCTTTCAGCAAACCTGGGAGATGGACTGAATGTCTTTTGCATAAAGGATGTGCGTGAGTCTTTGGGGGACCAGGAAAGAAATGTTATGGTTGAAGTCAGAAGTCTCTCCAAACCCTCATGCAGTCATGGAGGCAGGCTTCTAGAGTTCGTAAATGACTCATGGTTCAATGCTGGGATTATGGGTGTGAGTGCTACAAACAGTATAAGGGACACAAGGAGTCTTCTCTCTATGCTCTTTCTGCTTTGCTCTTGTTGCTTTTGCTGTTTTCCACCACCATGATGTGCTATATGTTGCCCTCTGTCCTGTACCACTCTGTCGTGGAGTCAGCTGACTATGGACTGAAACTTCCACAAACTGTGAGCTAAATAAACCTTCCCTTTCCGAACTGTGGGCCTCAGGTGTTTTGTTTCAGCAACAACTAAACCATAACAAAACAACAGCTAAACCATTTATAAATTGAGAAGAAACATTCAGACAGCAACAGGTCCTTACAACTCATTGGTGAATTCCTGGTTTAGCGCTCAGAGTGTAATTCAGGATGTAGGGTCCTAGACCACCCACACAGGTGGATTTGAATCTCTCCTGCAGCAAAAGCATGGATAGAGAGGCCCCAAGAACAGTTGTGTACAGTACCCGGAGACTGAGCAGGCGGAGAGGCAGAGAACTGGAGGCTCAAGGTCAGTGTGTGCTGTCTACACAGTCAGAAGAGAGCAGAAGCGGGCAGGCCAAGTGGGACCCCTCCAGGAGAGAAGAAAGAGGTTCTCAGACTGGGAACTAGATGCCCTTTTTCCACAGTGGAGTTGGCCATTGCCTGCCAGGCTGTGTGAAGAGAAGCAATGAAAGATTTGCAAATTCCCCTTTGCCCATCTTAGCGGGTAACAGAGTATTGAGGCCACCACTGCAGACTCTGTGGTTGCAAAGGCTTCTGTTCAAATTCAAATTCTGACTCTACTTCACACCAGATGTGCTACATGAAACATGTATGCTTAATTTCTCTACACCTTAGTTTCCTTGTCTATAAAATGGGAATAATGGTAACACCAAAGGCACTGAATTCATGTGAGGTTTTAAAGGGATAATGAAGGAAAGCTCCCTGCAGAGTTTTGCACATAAACTTAGACTCATAGTGATTAGCAATTCATAGCAATGATACAGCGGTAGACAGTGGAATTTGAAAGCAAAAGAACAGGCAACAGGCATGCAGGTTTCAAAGGCGGGTGATTTTGCTTTCTCTGTCCTATTTCAGTTTGCAACCATGAAGGACAGCAAGACTCAGCCTGTCTTTAGTGGTTTCAAAACAGCCTTGAGTAACAGAGTTGGAACCTGTCTCTTTCACTAGAAGTCAGTTTCCACTTGGGCCAGCATACAGGCAGCACAAAGCACCTCTAATCGTATTCTGCATGGTCTAGTGGGTGTAGGGGAGGCAGCACCTCTGTTAAGGGATCTGAAATCTGAGTACAAGAATTGAGCCTGAGTTGATCTCTGTCCATCATCCTCCAGGGAACAATTTAGCAGCAAAGGAAAAATGCCTCCTCCTGTGTTCCCATTGCCCCATTCCTGCCGCTAGGTACCTTAATTAGTAGCAGCAGTAATAAAAGCTTCCAGCGCATGGCAAAGATTCAGAGTGCTAGAGAATTGCATGCCAAACACAAACTTCCTGTTCCCAGCAGCTCAGGGGCACAAAGGGTACAAGACCAGGTCTGAGTGGCAGAAACAGCAGGCAGGAGGCAGTTGGTGCAGGATGCTAGAGAGGCCTTTCAGGGTTGTGCTAGAAATGAGAGCTGGCATCCGATACCTGGCTGCTCTTCCTAGCATGACTGAGGTGATGGGAGATAAGTGACAGTCCACCTCGAGTGTCACCGCTGCCCTCCTGGAGCCTTGGGGGAAAGGGGAAAGATGTGTGTCCAGCCTTATGGCTAAGAAAGGTTGGACTACTCGGAGATTGCTAATTGTTCCCAAGAGGCTGGCGGCTCTATCTCTCTCTCTCTCTCTCTCTCTCTCTCTCTCTCTCTCTCTCTCTCTCTCTCTCTCTCTGTGGGGAACTCTAGTAGGGCTCTTTGGTGCTTGTTAGAGACACCCTGCCCCAGCCCCAGAGACAGGGTGTGTGGTCCCTCGACCAGAGTGAGATGAGAGAAAATTCGATCTGGTCTGTGTTTGTTTTTAAATACGATGTCCTCCGTGCTCCCACTTCTCTTCTCCCTCCCATGGGCTGGGAGATGCAGCCCCTGGAGAAGGAAGCCACATGCAGAACAGGGCACATCTGTCCTGCCCACATCTGGTCCTACCACCTCTCAGCCTCTCTTCTGCTCCAATGAATGAAAGAAGGTCTTTGATCCTCCTTCAGTCACTCTATTTGGGGTTGGCTTATCCCCCACCACTCGAAGAGGCCTGGCATTGGCCCGCAGAGGGAGAGCACAGACTTAGGTGTTGGTGTTAAGCATTTCCCCATCACCTCCCCGGTGCCCTCCCCACCAGCCCTCGCAGAAACAGCCAAGCTCTGGTTCCTTGGACTCAGTGGCTTTGTTTTTATCTGAGAGTCCTTCACCTGGAACTGTCTTCCTCCGCTTTCCAGGACTGACCCTCCTCACTGTCGGGTCTCAGGTGGAGTCAGCCCCTCACAGAGGCCCTCCGACCATCCTGCCTGTCGTCCCTTCCCATGTTGCATAACCACCTGCTACAAACTGAACCTGCAACAGAAACTTCCTAACCATCCTTGTGGATCAGAGCTCCGTCATCTGGGTCTTCCCAGGGTCCCAAAAGGTGGCCGTCAAGGTGTGCGCTGGTCCTGGCTGCCTCTGGTGTTGGTGTGATTTGTTTTTCTGTGCCTGTGACCAGGACCCCCTGCTTTCCTTGCTGGCTGCAGCCCAGGGCCACTGGCAACTCCTTGAAGCCATGCTAGGGTCCCTGCCACATGACCAGCTCCACAGGGAGCTCGCAGAGCAGCTGTTTGCTTCATCAAGGAAAGCGGGAGACTTTGCCACTCCTGGCTGAATAGATGGAGTGTGATGTACCAATGCTCACAGTGCTGCCTCATTCAAGGGGAGGGGATTGCCAGGGCGGGACAGCAGGGGCCTGGATCTTGGCAGCCATCTTGGAAGCCAGGCCCTCACTGTATGCTAATGCTAGGCCTACCTGCCCTATTGTTCTTTGTCCCTGTACACCAGTTTCAATATACACGTGTCTGCTTTCTGTCTGTCTCTCTGTCCTTCCCACTGGGTTACGAGCTGTGTCTTTCTATTCAGGGCCCAAAATAAAGCCTGGCAAGAAATACCCACTAAATATTAATCTTATAAATAAACTAGAATACATATTTTATATTACTCTATAAACACAGATGTCGGCTCCATTCCAGAGATGAAGACACGGCTTTGGAGAGCTAGTCAGCCTCCTCAGGGCCAGCCGGTGGGCGAGTGTGGATAAACTGGAATCCAGACCCAGACTCCAGGAATCTGTGAGAAGCTTCCCTCCTCCTGCAGTCAGGAGGGCTCCTGAACTCTTCTGAGCTACCTCAGGACTATGGGGCTGTCACCACCAGAAGGCCAAGACTGGGTGAGTGGCAGCTGTAGGACCCAGGGAGGTCCCCACTCCCTCCCAGCTTACTCTCCCAAGCAAACTCTTCTATATGACTGCCATGTGCCATCACCCCCGGAGGTCTAGAAGGTTCTCAGACTCCCTGGGCTGCTCCCCTGCCCCCAGTCTAGCTGCCCACAGCCTTCCTTAAGAAACAACGACTCTCCAGCTGTGGATGCCAATGCCCTGCCCTCGCTGTCTGTCCCTCTCCAATCTGACCCTTTCTGTCAACTCTGCCTCTGGCCATCCACTCACGGTAACCCCCTCCCCTTCTCCACACCCCATCTTGCTTTCCGGTCCCCTTTTCTCCCACGGTGGCCGGAGAGGGGCTTTGGGCCTTCTGTTTGTCTCTGTCGGAGGCCCACCAGCAGTCTCCCTGCTCGTTTTCAGGAAAGGCCGCGTTCTGCAGGAGGGGCCCGCTGGCTTCCTCTCGTGCCCTCCTTCTCTGTCCTGTCCTGACCCTCTGGCCCTGACCCTTTCTGCCACAGACGCACTGGTCCCCTCGTCCCTGACACACAAGCACAGACTTCCTCCCCAAATAGCCTGGCCCTCACTGCCTGCTTCAGCCGCTCTCTCATTTTCTCCTGGTCTCTGAAAGTTACTGCATCTGTGACTTCTTGGTGCCATTTCCTAGTTTTGTTTTGTTTTGTTATTCTTTAGCCAGTGCACCTACCACCACCCATTTTCTAAAAAGCAAAACAAAACTTCAGTTCCTCCTGTTTGCTGACTGTCTCCACCCTCTTTCCTAGTTCACCAGGACAGCCACAAGAGAGTACCACAGGACAGGCGTCAGACGGCAGAAATCACGGTGTTGGTTCTGGAGCCAAGATGCTGACGGGGTTGGTCCTCCGAGGCCCTGAGGGAGGCTCAGCTCCAGGCCCTTCCCCTGGGCTTGTGCCCCGCTTCCCGGCTGTGCTTCTTCATACCGTCACCTGTCTACGTGTCTCCATGCCCAAATGTCCCCTCTTCATAAAGACACAAGTCATGTTAGGTTAGAGCCCACTCTGATGGCCTCACCTTCACTTCATTAGCTCTACAAATACTCCGTGTGGAAACAAGGCCATCTTCTGAGGTACTAGAGTTAAGACCTCGATGTGTGAATTTCAGAAGGACAAAATTCAGCCTGCAGAATCACCTCAGAACGTGAGTTTCTTTCATCTTTAACAGGAAGGACACGAGTTCGTCTTTACCAAATGAATCATGTATAAATGATCATCACTGTGTCTTCATTATCAACTGCAGAGCTTTAACGGGCATGGCTACATTTCTGTAAGACACAGGCAGTTACATGAATAACAATATCCTGGAATTACTTAAAGATGCCAAGATGCCACTTGATTAATTGGACAAGACTGCACCAAGCTTAGTATAATTTTAATGTTGGGTATATTTTATTAACATAAAATTTCGTTATTCATAGATGGGATTTATGTTAATCACTGGGTAGCCATGGGGCTTTCACTGTAGTGTAAAAGAACCTGGGTGTTTGAGTAACCTGCCCCAAACAGGACTTCAATAAAGCAAAAATAAAAACAGGCAAGGCTGGGTTAAGGAAGGAAAGCAAACGGGCTGACCATGGGTATTACTATAACTGTGCTACTTCAGCACAAACATCATATTCTAGAACTTGGGCAACACAGCAGCAGATGTATCCAGGGCGGAATCACGGCGGCTTTTCAAGGGACAGAGATAAAGTAAAGTCATAGAAACTTCCATGTGGGGCCACCTGCAGCACCAATGGTCTCGTTTTATGTTTTACACAACTTCTCCACTACAGCTTTAGAAGCACGCAGGCTGTGTCTTGCAGGTAGCATCATAAAAACCAGGCAATGACATTAAAACATCATGTACTGTGGGTATTTTTGAGGTGTGTGGTGCAATACAAAGCCTTCCACTCAAGAACAGCACACAGAATACTCAGCGGAGCGTGCAGATTTCTCAGCCCTTAGTTGTCTTCAGCCAATCTCATTTCCATCCAACCGAGCTGCTGGCCGGAAGGGGTCCTCATGCAGTGCTAAGAGACTCAGATGTTTGGATTTGCATCCAGGCTGCTCCACTTCCTAGCTGTGTGGCAAAGAACAGTTTTTTATGAATAAAGTGGGGGACGATTATAATGTCTGATTTGTAAGGAAGAGGTGAGGATTAAATTAAATAGTGTAAGTGACGGTCTTACTACAATACCTGGCACGTGGTAAGTACTCAGTAATGCTGGCAGGTGTTAGCGGTAGCATCACGTGGGGCGACGGACTGTGTGCACACGTGCACACCCGCACAACTACGTGGGTGAGTGGTGGAGCGCACATTCCCTCGTGAAGAGCAAGACACCTGAAGGATTTGGTTTCTTAGGTGGAAGCATGATTAGTTCCATTTTTAAGTTGGCACTCAGCTGAGAACCACTGGTGTGTTTTCATGTTCACTTTGCCTCGTCATAGAGGATATAAAACATGAATGAATCCTGTATCTTGTTGGCTCTCATTCATGAGAAACATCAGTGATTTGTGTGACTCTGTCCCTGGGTGCCCTTGGGATGTATGAGGACACTGGCCCTCATGCTGTGTGACCTCTCCTGCTGTGCTCTGAAGTCCGCCAACCTGTTTCTCTGGGAGCTGTCTGTTCCCTCTGCTGTCACTTCTCACTGCTGCTAATCTGCTCCCTAATGAATACGCAGTTGCTTAGATCAAGGTCCAAGAATGTGTCCTTGTCCGTCCCTTCCCTCCTTCGAGTGAAGTACAGCTATGTCCCTGGAGGCTGCTCGCTAGGAGTTCAAAGCGAAGTCCCAGGACCTGGATGACTGCATTCTAGAAATGTGATCCTGGAGGGGGGCATGATCCAGATGCCTGCTTGTTTGCCTATTTGGCCAAATATATAATACTTGAATCATAAGACTAATTCACAAACCACTCTCTCTAAGTGAGTAGGCTTCCCGAAGGCTCCGCCACCTGAAATTTTTCCATGAATCCTGCAAGCCAATTAGAACAGAGTGACAAAATAATAATAATTTGTTAAAAAGCTGGAGATTCCGTGTTCCTCCTCTACTTGCACGGGCGTGAGGTTGCCTCAGGAGTTTCTGAGGAAGTCCACTATCAACACATCTGAGCGTCATCCAGGAGATCAAATGAGCTTTAAGTTTGTTGGGAATATTTAAAAGTAGAGATCCAGAAGTAGGAAGCAGTCAAGGAAGGTGAAATAGTAAACTTTTGCAGAGTGTTTCCCTCCCAAATAAATGGCACATAGACAGGCAAATCGTGTTTCAAAAAGGGCCAGAGAAGAAATACATTTAGGTTTTGCAGTATATGTAGTCTTTTTTTGTATAGTGTATTCTCCTTTTATATCTTTTTGGTTCCTTGGGGAGATAGACCCTATAGACCCTTAAAACTATAGACCCTATAGACCTTAGAACTATAGACCCTATAGACCCTTAGAACTGTATAAACCATCATTAGCACCAGGCACAGTGGTGCAAGTCTATAATCCCAGTACCCAGGAGGCTGAGGCAGGAGGATGGCCATAATTCAAGGCTACCTTGAGCTACATAGTGAGTTCAAGGCCAGCCTGATTTACACAGGAAGACTCTGGCACCAAAACAAAACAAAACGAAACAAAATCCTACCATTATCTGGAAGCCAGCACACAGCTGGGCAGATTTGGCCCTGAGGCTGTAGCTTGCTGATCAAATGTCAGACCACTGATCCATGGATCCTACCCTGGCTTTGCTGCCGTGAGCAGAAATGAATAAACTAAGTATCCTAAGCTCATTCTCATCAAACAGAAAATGAAAATCCAAACACCCATAATGTTGGTTGGGATGCTTTATTGTAGTACCTCATACCAAGGGACAGGTAACCATGCATGGTGGCTGACACTGCTGCTTTCCAAATGAGCACGGAGTCTGCTTTAACTTGGTCCTTCTCTTGGTTTCTTCCTCTCTGGAAAGTCACTTAAATGTTAAGGTTGGAGTTTGATGTGAGGGTTTGATGTAGGCATCCATAGGGAGGCCTGAGGGGATAAGATGGATTTGAGGGTAGCTCCTATATACCCCTCCTGCCAGCCTGACAGTGGCATAAATTTCCACCATGAGAATTATTTTTTGCCCCACAGGATACCAAATTTCCACAGTCCCCTGTTGCGGTACAAAGGTTACCTGGAAGGGACAAAAGTCACCTACCTGGCCAGTCTAATAACACAGCACACCTTGCCTATCAAACAGCTCATCTCTGAGTGCAGAGCCTGAGGGAGATGTCCATCACAAAAACTACAGTAGCCAGCAGACAGTGCGTGGAAGAATAGGTCAAAGCACCCATGAGAAATGAGGCCTGGAGGGGAAACTTCAAGACAGGAAGTGAAGAGCACATGAACTTCCGGTTCACTCGCCTTGTAGCCTTCCTGGGGTCTCTCTGTCCATCCAAGGTTCTGGCATTCTTAATGCCTTGCTGGTGCCTGAAATGTGTTTGCTCTTCTAATTCCAAGTCAAGATACAAATCTTGCTCCAGGATTTTCAAAATCTACCCCACATCCCTTGCTGACTGAGGTGTTTGTGTTTCTAGAAAGTTTTGTGAGCCTGAGAGGAGAGGAAGTAACAGTAGATTTCTTGAAGTTTTTCTATTTGGGGGATTGCAAAACGAGAGATGTGCAGGAAGCATGGACCTATGGTAAAAGAGCTGGGTGTAATCGTCCAGCCCCTGTGCCCTATCCTGATCAAGACAGCCTCTTTCTACCCATGCCATTGCCACTGATCTCAAGGCCATGCCATTCATCTCCTTGTTCTATTAAAAGATAGTTTTACCACCCAATTGTGGATGATCAGACACCATATTTTAATGTGTGTTTTAAAATTTCCTATGAGTGGAATTGTGCACTTGTATTTCTAGGTGGTTGGTCCTCTTGGTCAATATCAGGTTCTTAACAGGCTTTGGGGTCACGGGGTGACAGGGACTACTTTATTTTAGTTGCTGTGTAGGAATCTGCTATTTGACACACCCAGTTGTTTACCCAGTCTGCTGTTGACAGACAGCTGAGTTGTTTCCATGTTGGGGCAATGACAATACAAACAATGCCACTGGGAACGGTGTAAATCATTGCAGCCTGGTGCTCTAAACTTAGGTTTCTGATAATATGTAGGCGTGAGATTATAGTCAGAGAGTGTGTGTATCTTCACTTTTAATAAGCACTGCTAAATTTTTCTTTCTTTATTGCATTTTTTTCTGTACTTTTCTTGCATTGCCACATTTAACTCATAAAGTAAGATTAGAGATATTTATATTTTTCCTTTCTTGTTCTTTTGTTGTTGTTGTTGGTTTTGTTGTTTGTTTGTTTTGCAGTACTGTGGATTGAACTCATGCATGCTGATCAAATGCTGTATCACTGAGCTAAATTCTCAATCTCTTTTTGTTTTAATATTGAGACAAGTTCTCTCTAAATTGCCCAGGATAGCCTTCAACTTGGGAACTTCCTGCCTCAGTCTCCTGAGTAGCTGGGATTACAGATGTACACCAGCAAACCTGTCTCACATTCTTCCCAATCACCTACTACATTACAGTGTTTTCATTCTATCCTTCACTCAACAAACACAGTCAGCATTCTTTAGGAGTCTAGCACAATGCTAAGTCCTGAGATCACAACAGTGAACCAAATAAGCAAATATTTCTAATATTAAATAGTTGGCATTGTAGAAGAAAATTACAAATAGATAATATTTTTTTAAAAAATAGACCAGAAATACAGATCTAGAACTCAGCAACCAAGCAGTCTGAATTAAAAATGAGCAAAGGGTTTTAGACAGTTCTCCAAGGATGATATACAAATACCTATGTGTACACAAAAAGATGTTCAGTATCACTACTCATGAGGGAAATGCAACTTAAAACCACAGTGAAGTATCAGCTCACATCCATTAGGACAGCAGCTATTGGGGAAAAATAGAAATAGTTAAGTGTGGATGAGAAAGTGGGGAATCCGAACCTTTGCGCACTGTCGGTGGGCGTGTAAGATGTCACTGTGGAAAACAGAATGGCAGTTCCTCAGAAACTAAACATACAGCCACCATAGGGGTCGGCATCCCACTTCTGGGTAGTGACCAAAAAAAAAAGAACTGAGAGCAGGATCTTGAAGAGGTATTTGTATACTCGTGTCCTATATTTTTATAGGATAGTTGGATGGGCAGCAAAAGGAATCAAAGACAACTGTCTGAGCTCCCTTAGGTTCTTGGCACTCAGGTAGTTGCCAATCTATAATATAAGTGATGGCATTCGTTCATAGCATCTGAATCCTCCCACGGAGTGGCACATAGCTTTCCGTTACAAACGCTGGGCGAGGGCACTTACCAGAATTTTAAATAGAGAATAGGAATCTGTATGCACAAGCCTTCTGAAGGGATATATTTAATGCAGTTGTTTCTAAAGATGAATTTCCTGCATCCCCTCCACAAATTTCCTATATCCCCAGGACACCAAGCTTTGTTTATTTACTTATTTTTTGGTTCTTCACTAAGAACTTGCTGTTTTTATGGTAGTGTTTCAGACCTATGCTCCTCTCCCATAACCTTCTGTCACAAGGGACAAATCAGCAGTCACACCTGCGATATTCATCTCATCAATACCGGGCCTGCGCCCAGGGGGCAGCCTGTCCTGCAGGAAAGCAGACCCCAAAGTTCTCGGTGCGCATGACTCAGCAGGATTCAGATGTTAGCAGGAGCCACCTGGGAACTGGGAGTTTCCAAAGCCGCCGCCTGCAATCTCTTCAACTTTCGATAATAAGCCCACCAGCTGGCTGCCAATCCTGCAGTTTTCAGCTGGACATTTTCCCATCCACTCAGGACACGATAAACCTTGTGGACACCCACAGGCACCACTGGGAACAAGTTGAGCAGATAGAAGAAGAAGAAGAGAACTACGGGACTCTACAAATGCCCAGCATTTGTTCCTTGCCCTGTGGACACCACCCCTCTTGTGTGATTCTGGACTCCCATGCAAAGGACCAGAGAAATCTCTGCAGGGAAACAGGCAAACAGAGCCAAGCTGTGGGTGCAAAGAGGCTGCAACCAGCTGCATTCACCCTGGGCAGCGCATTAGCCAGAAAAGTGCATGCAAAACCTCAGGTTGGGGTGACCTTGGGAAAGCAACATCCCATTGCCCAGGAGACACACTGAGCCTGAGGAGGGGTGGAGCTCATGCTTGTATTAAGGTTATCTAGGCATCTGGGGTCTCGGATACCCTGGCATCATCTTCCTCATTTTACTTCATGCATTCCCAGCAATGAGATGGCAGGATGGCTTGGTTACTCCACCTGACCACCCAGCCCACGGTTGGAGGAGTCTATGCACTGCCTGCTGACTCATTAGCCGGGGTGGGCAGAAGCAAATAATCTTTAAAAACTGAATTGGGGAATATAGTATACTTGCTGAAAAACAAGACACCACTTGAATGAAAGATGAGAAATAAGGCTTGGCAAAGCAAGACAGTAGGATTATTCCATTATTCCGTATCTAAAATAAATGAAAGGAAGAAAGAAAAATGAAAGTTCTTGGTGACATCAGCTTTGGCAGTCCCCAATGGAAAGTGACCTTGCCAGAGCCCAGCTCTCTCATTCAGTCGGAACACTTTCCTCTAATGCTATTAACCTGGCCCAGCAACTGGGACGGAGATGGCTGGGCCAGTCATGCTCTGATCCAATTGCTGAATCATCTCCATCTTGTTTGCCCTTCCCAGTGCCTTCTAAAATAAAAAGAAGCAGAGGGAGAGAGAAGCACCAGGCACTATCAACACTAGCAAATTGGTAATAGAAATGATCTTGACGAGTTCCCTCCACTTCTTTCTATCCCTGGGAATCCTTTCCATTAAAAACAGTTCTCTGTCACATCCATGTGTTAGACTTCTTGTTGCATCCTTAGTTCAGGGAAAATCCTCCATCCTCCACCTCCAACCACACACCACAAATGATTTCCCTCTACAGAGGAATATATACATACATATTTACAGCTCAATTGCTTGGCATTAACTAAGAAATCCCATTAACATCCTGACCTTCTGAAAACAGATTGGAAGACCAAGAGCATTGCGAGGAGCCCTCTCCTCCAAAGGTGTAAAAAAACACCAGCATTGGAGCTGTGGAAGAAACAAGAAGCAAGTGAAAGTCAGGCACAACCAGGAAATAGGTAAATTCACTCTTCCCTAAGCTGGAAAATTAGAATCAAGGAGGTTGTATCATTAGGAGAGCAGCCTCTGCTGTCAGAGGTGAGGGTCAGGTTACAAAGGAATCTGCACTGCCCTCTATTTGGGACCTGTCAGCATTCAGCTAAGAGCTTTTAATTCATGATTGCAATTAGTCACTGGACAACGTCTGGGAGCTATTATTATTTGGAAGGAAAACAAAAAGATTAGAGAAGTCAAGTAATTTGCTTAAGGTCATGCAACTAGAAAATGGCACAAGAAAGGTTACTAACCAGGGACATATGGCTTTCAACATTCATTTTCTTGTCATTTGTCTTTATAGTTAATCTGTTCTTATTGGACTTATGTAGCTTCATGCTGCGAAGATTTGACAGCCAGTTCTCTCTAGCATAGTGAGTCTCTAAGCCAGCTGCATATTAGAACCACCTGAGGACATGTTCTGCTATATTTAGATACGTGGTCTCCAAAAACTCATGCTGTTAAAGGCTTGGTCCCCGTCCCATAGTGCTATTGAGAGGTGGTAAAGTCTTTAAGAGGTGAGCCTTAGCAGAAGTAAGTTAGGTCATTGGTGGCATACTCTCATAGGGATTGGGGGATGCTTGTTTTGTTCTCTTTGCTTCCTGGCTGCCATGAGGTGAGCAGTCTCCTCTGTCACATATTCCTGCCATGATATGCTGGCCTCACCTTAGGCCCCCAAACCAAGGACTGAACCTTTGAAAACTGTGAATTGAAAATAAACCTTTCCTCTTATTAAGTTAATTATCTCAAGTATTTCTTCTGGCTACAGAGAGCTGACTAACATAAGCTCCACCTCTAGAGATTCTGATTTTACTAAAGAGGAGGTATCTTAGTTACTTTTCCCATTGCTGAGACAAAATATCCAATACTCAAAGTTAAAGGAGGAAAGATCTACTTGTCTCACAGTTTGTAGAGGTTTCAGTCCCTAATTGGCTGGCCCCAGAGCAGGGTGACACTTGGCAGAGGGGCAACAGTTCACGGCCACAGAAGACAGCAAAAGCAGCAAGAGAGGAGAGGAGACAAGCTTCTTTCTGTTCCTTATTTTGTATCCAGTCTACTGGGATTAGGGGCAGTGCCAATCCACTCTAACAGACAATCTCCTTCCCACCAGCCAGTATATTTTAGTTTCTTAGTCCCCCAGGTAATAGTTCCTGCTCCATGTAAGCCTTAGACCACCAGAAATCAAGGCCTGACATTTTGGGAATGATCCCAGTCAGTGCTGATTGATGTAAATAAATCTGCCTCCAAGCCCTGGGTGCTGTTTCAGTGTTTCTCGCAGAAACACTGGAACAGGAAAAGGGGACTGATCCACCAATCATGTAACCTTAATCCTAACACACTTAACCCAGCATTGAACCATGAACCAATCACAAACTCTAGATTCAGCTACCTCTGAAAAACATCCCATCTGAAAGTGTGTGAGGCTCTGGGGAGGAGGGAGCATCTAGATACACACCATAAAATGAGGTGACTCTAACTGAGGTAGGTTTTTAAAGGGAACCAAGATGATTCTGACTTGTGAGCAGCACTGAGAAGTTCTGAGCTGTCTTCTGCAGAAATGCAGACAGAAAGAGGTGATCCCTCCCAAATGCTGGAGTTGTATTTAATAGAAAGCAAGATTGGAGGGCTTCATTAAAGAAAAATGACTTTGGAAGGATGTAGGCTTCATAGTTGAGAAACCTAAAGCTGTGCTTTGTAATATCGGAGACTGAATAATGCACCCCATGCAACAGTTTCATGTCCTAGACTCTGGCACCTATAAGTACGTTACCTTACATGGAAAAGGAGCTCTTGTGGATATGATGGGGGAGGTTATCCTAGATTAACTAGCTGGTCCTGATACAATCACAAAGGTCCTTATAAGGGAGGCAGAGGAGTTAGAAAACAATCCAAATTAATAGAAGTAAAGGTTAAAATGGTGTGAAGAAAGATTTCAGGAATGTAGTAGCCTCTAGAAGCTGAAAAAAGGCAAAAAGAAATAGATCCTATCCCACATGCTTGGGGAAGAACAGCTCTGTTTATACCTGGACTTTAGCCTGGTTAGACTAATTTTGGATTTCTGACTTCCAGATCTAGAAGAATCAGTTTATATGGTGTTAGACCACTGAGTGTGTGGTGAATTGTTACAGTGGAAATAAGAGCTAACACAGATGTTATGCAACTTGTGTCACTTGGCTTCTTCATCATTAAAATGGGATATTCATGCTCACTGCAACAAGATAGCTATGTGAATTGAATTCAATAACTATAAGCAATTACCTGGTTGACACACAGTAAGAGTTCGATACATAGGGCCTAGAATCATGGCAGAGTTCTGGGAACCCCAGATTCCTCACCTGAAAGCTGTGGGTCAGAACAGGTAGAGCATGGGATGGCCAAGCTTGATTGTGTTGATTTAGTTAGCTTGCGAGCACCCAGGGCATCGCAGAGCACGCCTTCAGTGTGTCTGGATGGGCCGTGGAGGCATGACCTTGGGTACTAGATCTGGTCCCTTGTCCCTTCCTATCTGGCGCTGTTCCCCAGCTCTCCTTCCCAACCACTGTGATATAAACAGCTTTGCTCTGCCAGATGTTTCTGCCCTGGAGCTACCCATGGACTGAATCCCTTTAAAACATGAGCCAAATACAAATCTTCTCCTTTAAATGGAGGTTAACAGGTATTGTGTCCCAGCAGCAGAAAAGCTAACTGATAACACAGAAAGTGAAAGACGCACCAACTTGTCAGAACAAAGTTCCAGCTATATCCAAAATAACTTCCATAAGACAAACAATGGAGGAGAAAAGAAAGTAAATTATGCAAAGCTGATCCAAGAGCACAACAGGATTTCTCAACCAGGGCGCCTTTGGGATAGGTTTGCCTGTTCTGAATATCCCATCCTACCCACAGCACTTTTGGGTCCATTGCCCAGATATTCAGCACCTCATTATAAAAATTCACACAGAAAAAGAGAAAATGAGAGGGAATCATTGAGATCCTTAAAGGGTCCAGAATATTACTTCTTCAGCATTTCACTTATAGTCCAAATACAATCAGCAGGGCAATTTCTGAGCTTATCAGCAATGTTAGAATCATAAAACCTTCCAAGAATAAAATGCCAGTGTTGCACTATTTAGGTTTGGTTGAATTGTTAATATTAATGCGGAGCTTACCACTTACAAGATGTATGGCCTGGGGCAAATTATTCTGCTCTTCAGCTTCCTTGTCTGTAAAATAAGGATAAGGATGACACTACCTATGGGATTGTTGTGATGATTAAATAATTTCTGCATATGAAAGGCACAGTAAGGTGCCTGGAACGTGGTCACATGCTCAGTAATTAGCTGTTAATATTCCCTCCAAGGTTATTTTTATTTTGGGAAAAGATGTACAGATAGGTAAGGAAGCCATCTGCTTAGAAGACCTGATGTGGAAGGTAGTAATTTTCAATATCCTCCCATTGTTTTACTTAGTTTCTTTTAGGGAGCTACAAGATAGCATAGCCCCAAATAGGAGCCAGATCCAGCCATGTGCTCATAACCACTTATGCATCTGGTGCCTATCATGCACTGGACACTTATCTAGGAAGTAGGACCCTAAAGATAGGAAAGATCTATTCCCTGTCCTGCAAGAGAGCCCAGGCTGGTGCTGGAAAGAGACCCGGTGGGTTTCTATCACAATACAGCAATTTACATTAGTACAGTAGGGATGGGTAATAATCTGGATATCGGGAAGGGATTCCTAGAGGAAGGGACATCTCAGCTGCCTGAGTAGTTTCCCAGACAAAGGGACAAGTAGTATATGAAGACGTTTGGAGGGGACCAGATCTCTGAGGGTTCAGGGTCAAAAGCAAGGAGTACTTTCAGTAACGTTCAGAGTCAAGATGAGTGTGATGTGGGGGGCAGGCCTCAAAAGGAAGAGGTGAGAGCTTAGCGTGGAGCTCTGAGTGCCATTCTCACAGCATGGTGACTTAAGAACCATGTTAAGGAGTTTGAATTTTAGCTTGAGGGAGGTAAGGAATGGCTGAAGTCTTTAATCAGGGCAATTTTTAAACAGAGCTTGAATTTTAGAAAACTCACTCTCAGCGAATAGTTGAGGAAGGACAAGGTAAAGGTTCAGAATAGATGGGGACTGATTACAGCAGTTCTCATGAAGGTAACAGAAGCCTGCACCAAGGTGGGCAATGGGTTGGGACGGGGCACACGGAGATTTAGAGATATTAGGGTGACTGAGCTGCAGGCACCATGATGTGGTGACGGAAAGGGAGGGGAGCTTTCATTTCCAGCATTGGATTTCACTTGCTTACTCTTGGATTCTGAAGAATGTTAATTCCAGAGAATTGACGTTGAGCATTACACAATAATCCTGTTTTTACCAGTTCATCTCAGCAGTTGGAAATATTGGGAAAATGCTATCAAAATGTTGCAACCAAAAAAAAATAAAACAAAATCTGGTGTCACCGAGATTCTATGCTAAGGAAAATGCTAAAAACACCAACCTTATCCTATGGAGGAAGGCTGCTCTGCTCCCAAAGCAGGTTTAAAAAAAGAAAGAAAATGTTCAATTTTCAATGGTATTGTGCACATTTTAAACATAAGAACAGGACTCCAGACAGGAAAAAAATAAAAACAAATGTCTCAAGTATTGGCCACCCTTACAAAACTAGGGGAATTTACAATGAAGTTCAGATATCGAGGGAGAAACCAAACACCTGATACAGTTCCATGTCAGGTCACAAAAGCGGTGCCTTCTGTTGGCTAAGTTAGAGACCTCACTCATCCTGGCCCTGCCCTCAAAGATAAGTGGTGTATGATTATTCAGAGAAGGCTGAGCCAGAGCTCAATCCTGTTCTATCAGAACAAAATTTGCCCATAGTGGGTTGACAAGTTCATTGTATTTGTTAAATACCCACCTGTTTTTCTATTCTTTTTTGGGGAGGTTACTAGGTTTTGAACTCATGACCTTACAACCTTGTACTTGCTAGGAAGCCGCTTATGCTACTGAGCTATATATCCCCAGTCCTCCAAGCCCACTTTTCTTTTTTGGAAAATTTAGGGTTGCAAACACTTTTCGAGCTGTCTTAAAAATGTAATGAGCTTTCTTTTTTTAAAGAATAGTTTTACATTCACAGCAAAATTAAACAGAAAGAAGTTACCTCCTTCTTCACCACTGAGCCACATACACAATTTCCTATTGTTAACATTTTCATGTCCAAATGTGGGTATCTTCGCTTTAACTGATGAGCCAATATGGATACATTATGATTAAGTGTAGTTTGTAGTTTAGATTAAGGTTTACTTTCTTGTGTACACAGTACACTTTCAGAATACTTTAGAAGCACTGACATCATATACTAAAATCATCATGCATAACGGAATTTCCAGGTCACAGTGCACTGCCCTACATATTAGCTCACCTTGGGGGTCCTGAAAGAGGCTGAGACTCTTACAGAAAAGCAGCTGAGTTTCACGTAGCTCTTAAGCAGTGAAGAAAAAACAGGGACCCAGGGCTTCTTCCTTCCTTTCCAGTTATGCTGGAATGCCATCCTCTGCCCTGCGTCCTCCTCGGATGCAGGTCTGCGTATCTGAGCAGAGGAGTAACATGCACACCACTAATGTCTCCCTGCGAAACAGCCTGCGACAAGGTGGACAGATGGCCCTTGGTCAGAAGCGTGGCAGGTGAGGGACACAGCACTAATTGCTCTCTCAGTTCTGAGCATTAAATCCGTACTTAACAGATAATTTACTCATCTGTTTCCCTCTGGACAGGAAACTCTAGAAGAAAAAGAACCATGTCTGCCTCCCCGCTTCAATGCTGCCTGGGATATAACAGGGCTAAACGGCTGCAAAGGACTGAAGAGATGGATCCCCATCAGTGAAGAGAAGCAGCCACGCACAGACGCCTCTGGAACGCCATGCCAACATTCTCCCTGTTTTTCCGGGGGTTTCCCAATGACTATCTCACATCACCTTTCTCTTTCTATAATATGTTAGCCCCTAAATTTTAACCACATCCTCTGGTGGCAAGATCTTGAATCAACACTTATTTCCCAATCCTTTTCCTTTCCTGCTGCATAACAAGACTCAGATAAGTCTAACATTTCTCTTTAAGCAATATTTATCTCTTGTTCTGTTTCCATGCTTGGAGACATGTCAGTGTGACACGTACCTTCTCATTAGTGGAGAGGCAAACGAGCTGATAGAAAGAATACGGGGGAAAGAGTTGGGAAATCTAAGGTCTGAAGCTAAGTCCTGCCTACTGCTGTTCAAGCAATCAAAACAAAAGAAAAAATGAAGATAATATGACGTGTTGTTAGGACACCCCTAAAATGAGAAACAGAAGTTGTTAAAATACTTAGGCTGTTTGTTGGTATCAGTAAATAGTGAATCCAAAATCTTAACACAAAGGTTACAAGCTGATCAGATTGAATCAATAGAGGTATTTTGTTGTCCAAAGGACTTTTGTTTTTAAAATTCAGCTACTAAAGTGTTTAGTATTTGATACACTTTACATTAAAGCTGACTTCCATTAAAAACTGTGAACCCCAGGCTAGAGCTGAACAATGATGTCCTCTTTTGAAAGAAGTTGAACAGGGCCAGGGATACAGCTCAGTGGCACAGCGCCAGCCTGGAAAGTGCAAGGTCTTGAGTTCGATTTCCCATACCAAAGAAGAAAGACAGACAGACATTGGACAGCTCCAGTCTGTCACTGTCCCCACCACCACCTCTGAATCACAGCTCATCTTTGCCACCATCCCCACTACTACCTATTTTATTACACCCCTTACGTTTGACTCACATATGTGACTATTTTGTTCCCAAAGTCATATAGAGTCAACAACCCCTGTTTTAAAGGTATACCCAGCACGCGGACAGTTCCCCAGTCTGTAGAGACTAGGCTGACACGTGTAGTTCCAAAGCAAAACCTGTAACACTAGTCAATGATCTGTTCCAACATTCAAATCTCTTTTCCACCCTGAAGAATTTCCACTCACCATAAACATGTCAATAAGAGCAGTGCGATTTTAGGGCTAGACGACATCCTACAGCCGTCTAGTGCAATCACTGCATGAAGCAGCTGGAGAAAATCCTCAAAGACCCAAGCTGACGGAATCCAGAGGTAGGCACACAGCCCATCTTGTGTCTTCCAGTGTAGGCACAGAAGACAGCCAATTACTCTCCTTCACGAGAAGCACTATAGGCTCAGATGCAGGCAAGAAATGTTCTCTAGTTTAATGCTTTTGGTTCTTAGAAAGCTTAGTTTGCTAAATTTAATTACCATGAAGATTCCTTTTTGAGCTCTCTGTTTGTCTCCTTGATAACTATACTGTTGAAAGCAGTAATATGGTGCATTGTTCAGTGATTAGGATATATTCTGAGCAATACATTGTCAGGCAGTATCACTGTTGGGTTGTGTGAACATAAATGCACTTAGGTGCGCCTAGGTGGTAGAGTCTACTGCACACCTAGGCTATAGGCACAGCCTACTCCCAGCCCACAAACCTGCACTGCAGGTTACTGTATGCAGCCCACGTGCACCCAACCTCTTGGCTTGCTGAGGCTACACTGGGTGCAGAAGAATTATCTCAGGCTGATACAAAATTCATAATGTAGTTAATGTATAGAGTCTACCAAAAGAAAATGTATACACACTTCAGGAAAAGAAAAACAGTACGTCTTTTCAACAGATGGTGTTACCCTTGTATGGGAGACCCTAGAGCATGTCATATACCACAGAAACCCCACTACACTGCCAGCCCTAGAGAAGAGATTGAAAATGCACATGCAGCAATCTCAGTGACCAAGCTTACCCACGCAGCCGTTCACTGCACTAATAAACATCTGGAAGCTAACAGCCACCACCTGGAGCACCTCTAGTAATTGCAGAGGCCAAAGGTAGCTTGTATTACTCTCAGTATATCTCCAAAAATTTAGTATTAAAATATTTATATGTTTTTCTTTTCCTGAAGTACTTATGAATTTTTTTTGGCAGAGTTTGTATATGGATTTATTTTTAAAACTATTTTAACTTATTAAACCAATTTCCAAAACAACACAAGATAATGTTATAATTAAATGTGAAAACTTTGTTATCTGCTGAATAACAGTAAATGCCTGTCTCTCCAGGCACACATGTATGTGAGCAAAGTTAAAATACTATTACCAGCTGGGCATGGTGATCCACACCTGTAATCCCAGCATTCAGGAGGCTGAGGCAAGAGGATCACTACTAGTTTGAGACCAGCCTGGGCTACTAAGTGAATTCAAGGCCAGCCTGAACTGCATAGTGAAACCCTGTCTCAGCGATGAAAAAAATGTTGTTACTGGTAACTGCTGCATTTTACTCACCAAGTCACAAATGCAGGGGACATCTGATACACACAATTTTGTTTTAACTGTGTGGCAGCCAACGGAAGCAGAGTTAGCACTGTACCGTGCTCTTCCCGACAAAGCATTTCATTGTCACCTAGACAGGTTGCACTTACAATACAACTGAGTTATGAAAAATATTGCTAGAAATCACATAATCATGCCAATAGTTTACAGTCTTGTAAGGCTTCATTACTAGCTGTCCCAGGCCGCACGCAGCCCACAGAGCATGGCTTCTGGGCAAATGTAATGCAACAGTAAATATTTGTGTCTCTAAGTATATCTAAATGTAGAAAAGGTATAGCTAACATACTAGATGACAGGCATCTTCTAGCTCCTTTATGAGCTCACGACCACCACTGTACACATGAAGGATCCATCACTGACCAAGGTCTCGCAGCATCCTGCGCACATGACTGCCCCCAGACCAGGTGGCTTAAAGCAACAGAAGCATATTCTCCAACAGTTCTGGGGGCTGAATTCAGAAATCAAGGTGTCAGCAACCTCACATGCTCCTATGAGTCTTAGGAAGACTCCCTCCTAGCTTCTGATGACTCATGACAATCCTTGGCTTCTCCATAGTCTTGGATTCTTCCCCCCAGATAGCCTCTTCTTCCTGTGTCTCTGTTCGTGTCTCTGTCTCTCTCCCTCTCTATTATAAAGGCACCCGTTATCAGATTGGGAGCTCACTCTAATCTACTATGATGTCTGTAATGATTAATTCTTTGTGCTAACTTCACTGCACCTGGGTTCCCAGAGAGCTAGCAGGGTAACATGTGGGTGTGTCTGCTTGGGTGTTTCCAGAAGAAATTTGCTTTTGAACTGGTAGACAGGGTAGACCAGATGACCTTCTGAAATGTGCTAGGGCATCATTCAAGTCAGCAAAGGGCTGGAATAAAAAAAAAAAAGTGAAGGAAGCATCGACTCACCCTCTTTCCCTGAGCTGAGACATTTATCTTCTCCTGCCCCTGAACATCGACATTTCCAGCTGTCAGGCTTTCAGCTGCAGTCCAGAATTTATACCCTTGCCCATTCTTTGACTTGTGACCAGTTCTCCATGCAACAGATCAGGGGGCTTCCTGGCCTCCATAATCACGAGTCTGTTCCTATTTTACATGTAATATATAAAATTACACTCTATAACTTATAAATGTCACATATCATATATTAAAAATTATGTTTCTCTGGTTCTTTGTTCCTCTGCAAACCCTCTTCAATTTTTACTAAATTTGTAAGCAAATCTACCAGGCCTGATCATCTCACAGTGTCTATCTGCTCTGTTACCAGGATAGTACCATCTCGTGTTAACTAGGGTATTTGTAAAGACTACAGAAACTACATGGCGCTCTAAGGACTTTTTCCTCCTGTGGTGCTAAATATCTCTTCCTAGTTAGCTAACATCTCAAATAAAGATTCTCTAAATTCTATCCTGTGCCCTTATGTCATGCTAGAGAGCTCACATTCTATAATATGCTACTTTATCTCCCTGGAGAAATGTATTCATCAAATGGTTACCATATATCACTGCTGTAGGTATGCACTGCTTTTGCATTTTAACATCTTTTAAATTAGAATGCAGCTTGCAGTCTACAGAAAGTCGTAATTTATTCGGCAGTTTTCCCTTTTTTAGTGATATATATAATAATGGTATATCTATTATGAAGGGTGTCTTAAATTCAACAAAATATGGTATTTGATCCTACAGTCTTCCAGGCCTGACAGAAGAAATAACTATTTGGAGACCAGTTCCATATTTTCTATAAAACTATTAAGCCTCACATGTTGTATGGCTTAATGTCTCTGAAACAAAACTGCCACAATAAATCTGAGTGCCGGCCTCAGGAAGAGAACTTGTCTCTCCTGTCTCACTGCAATGGCTTTCCCACTGGTTACCCATAGGAATGGCTCTTTGTAACCATCCTTCTTAACCAAGGTAGCCCAAAAGCTCTGAGCCTAGTCTGTGTTAAGTTGCAGAGTCTGTCTTCAGCCTGGCTTTTCCCTTCTGCACTGTCATTTGGCAATTTTACCTTGTTTTAATGATGCAGAAGAGATACTGTTCCTTTCACAAATAAGCCCCTCGGTGTGGCCATGTAGCTGGCCAGTGAGACATGAGACATGATGGTAGTGCTGTAGGAGATTTCTGGGAAGCCTCCTTAAGAGGAAAGAGCTGGCCTGTCTTCTTTCCTTCCTGTAGCTCACTGGCTAGAAGTCATCTGCGATGGATAGGGTTCCAGCTGCTACGCTGGGCCAACACAGTGAGGGTCACAGTCTAGACAGGAGAAAGAAAATCTAAGCAATCTGAGTTTTGATGACTGTGAAGCTCCTCCATCAATTCTAGGCTGCTTTCCTTCTTTTTTGTGTGAAAGAATGAAGCTTTGGGTGTTCAAACCACCATCTGGGATCTCTCTATCAGCCAAAAATAATTCTTTGCTGATACAGCATCATAAAAATGATCTGTTCAAGAAAGCCAGAGATCAAGCAAGCAGGTCATAAGCCAGCCCAAGACTGAAGGCTGGACTCACTCCAGTCTTTGCTATGCTAGTTATGTCTTCTGCTTGCTCTATGAACTTAAGAAACTCACTTAAGATGTATTTACTCATTTCTTCATTAAAAAATAATAAATGAAGCCCTCCTACAGAGTTATGCCAGTAAGTGACACAAAAACAGGAAAATACTTGGAACTGGGAAATATTAAGCATTGTGATAGTCAATTGTAGTAGTGATGTCCAGAAAAATAATCCTTTCATCTTCCCATTCCTGCTAAATGAGGTCAGTTCTAGACTTCAGGTCCTAAACAGTGGTGTCAGCATTAAAAAAGCTAAACCAAAAAAAAAAAAAAATTTAAACCACAAATAGCAGTTAATAAGCTAACAATTATTCAGCTAGAGAACGTAAAGTGGGAACGAATACACTTAGAAAGTCTTTAGATTATGAGATAGTTGAAAAGAGTGACCAGCTGTTTCTCATGTCCCCCAAGGGCAGAGAATGGTACTTAAGAATTTCCTAGCTGGGCACTGTCCTAAAACTGGTTTCAAAGGAACAGAATGGACTGACAGTCTCCTGGAGGAGATTTCATAGGGATGTAGAGGAGACAGGGAAGTAGGTCAGAGCAGGGGAAGAAGACAGAGAGGTGGGAGTTCAGCCATAGAAGGCTCTGGAGGATGAACAGTACCAACAAGTTGTCCTACCCCAAAGCCAGTGGGGTAGGCCTTCAGACTTGTGGCAGTCTGTCCTCAGTGGACAACACCCCTGAGCGGGCCAAGACTGGTTTACTGTGGGTCCATTTGAAAGGATTAACAAAGGCTAGCATATTAGTGGAGCACAGTTCCGGGTGTCTGTGGTGATTGACATGTAGGCCACCAAACTGAAGGAAACGACCCGCCCCGGATGTGGGCGGCCCCAACCAATAGGCTCGTAGTCTGGATGGACTACACAGGAAAAAAGGAAGTGTCCCATTTTTGGATGAGCTCCTCCTCACCGTTATGTTTGAACTCCAGTCTCCAGTCTCCTCAGCCTCCTACCACAGGCTCACAGAGGTGACCCGCAAGTGGGTTTTAGGTCTGGGACTGCCTCTGCATCCCTGATCCCTCTTGTTCTGCAGTTTTGATCTTGTGCTGAGCTGCTGCTGACCCCTCTGCTCTCTGGAGTGCGGGTGGCTATTACGGACTCTCCTGCCTCTGATCTTCTAAGCTTTCCTAAAACCCCCTTGCATGCAGAAGTATGCATGCAATTCTACTGATTTTGTTCCTATAGAAAACCCTAATGCAGAAGGAAAGAGGAACACAGACTGAGTTCCTGAGGATGGAGACTCCCACTGCTAAGGAGAAGGGTGCAGTTGAAATTTGACAACAGCCAACACCATGGCTGTGGTGTGAGAGAATTCACTGGCCCAATAAAGGGGAACAAGATGTGTTCCCCTAGTGCCACTATGGACCACCATGGAACACCACTAGAGTGTTACGGAGGGAGCGTCGAATCGTTTTCTCTGGAGTTCTCACTTGTCTGCAGAGTCCAAATAAACGGGCTTGCCATGAAGAGATGCATGAATGAGACACCTTTATCAAAGACCATGTGGCTCTGCAGATCTGGCTTCCTGCCTTCTGTGGATTTATCTGGAAACCTAGGAGAGACAGAAGGGGAAAGGGGACCCTAAGAAATCCCAGTGGAGAGTGTGCATGTGTAGTCAGTGAGAGAGACGGACTAAGAGAACCTTCTCTCCTAATTCTTTATTCTTCTTTCTCCCAGAATTGATGACCACTGGTCCAGAGGGTTTGGAATAATCCTTGAAAATGCAAGGTCTACACAGGGACCTCAGGACTCTGACCCATCAATGGAATGTGAGCAGGTGCCTGCCAACGAGGTCAAGGGGAAAGTGGGAAACCACCTGTGGGCAGGTGGGCTGCAAGCCCGTTCCCCGCCCTTCCCAAGGAAGATAGACTGAGGGGAGCTGTTCGTCCTGTAATCTTCTGGGAGACAGAGTGGAGAATGGAGCAGACAAGCTCCCCTCGCCTTAGACAGCTAGAGACAAAAAGAATCATCTGGATCTAGAGGTGGCTTGGAAGCCTGGTAGACGGGCTAAGAAGGAAAAGCCAGGCCAGACCTCTGCACACACCACGTGGCTCCACCCTGCAGCTGTCCGGTGTCTTCTTTTCTGCACCAAAAACCTGATAAGCTTTGTACTTCTTGACTCAACAGCTGAGATCCATCCAGAGCCTGCTCACCCAGATTTCTGGGAGTCTCCACCCACCAGTGCCCCCAGCTGTTTGCTACCCTCCCTGTCCTGAAAGCTCCAGCCACCCGACCTATGCACAAGTTGGTGATTTGAAATCCTGTGCTTCCTGGTTTTCTGTTCTTGAGGGAAACAGATAACTTATCCTGCTTTCCTTTACTGTCTCCTGTAACAAGTGACGAACTGTACTTCGGGTTATAGAGAGTCCTCCCTGGCAGGCCAACGTGACCTCAAGGTCTTAGGAAACCAGTTCTTCTTGGCTAGTGTTGCCCAGGTGACTTTGTCTGAACGGCCAAACAATTCCAAAGCTGGCTTGATCCACAGGTTGGTTAAGCCAGTCTTCTATCACTGAAAAACCATTGCTTAATTGCAGGTTTTAAACAGCCAGATTGCTCAACCAGGGTGGAATATTCCAGAAGAAGTCACATAAATGCAGACAGAGGTTTAACATGGTGGGTTCAGTTTATTCACAAGGGCTGTTCTCCTGATGGGCCAGGAAGCTGCCAGGGAGCCAAGAGGAGCCAACCAGAAGTGTAGGTAAACATCCTCTGGCTGAAGAAAAGTGATAGTATCTTGAAATTGACTTCCAAAATCTTCAGAGAACAAAGGGGTACTTAACATATATGTCATCTCTGCTTCACAGATTTTTTTTAAATGAGAAAATATGTTTTTAAAGGTCTGTATAACATCCTCTGAGACCACTCGGGTCTTCAGCTGGATTGATGTCACATCTGCCCCCTCATCGCCTAACCTCCAGCCACCCCGCCTACAGATGCCAGCTTCTGTCTGCTAGAGCCCAGCTTTATCATGTTCCACCTTGGCCAAACCTGTCAGAGACTCTGCTCACTTAACTGAGCACAGGTCCCCAGTGTTGGTCCAAGACCTGCCATGAAGTAGACCTGCTTGCATTTCTTAGCTCCGCCTGTTGTCCAGCACTGGCTTTTCTGCCGTCCCTATTTGTTCCTCATGGATAGCACCCGGCCTCTTCTGCTGTCAGAATCCTGCCATCACTTAAAACCAGTCCAGGAAGTCCACCCTGACCCTTCTAGACAAAGCACACTTCTGACATTTCCTGCTCTGCCCCTGCCAGCCAGTGGGCTTCTCTGGCCATTTCTCTCACAGCATCTAATAGAGTGTCTTGTACTTAGTAGTTGCTCTGTAAATTGTCACTGAATCTGTTTGGGAGTTGAGCAAGTATCTTTCTGAATATTTTCTATTCTGTGTTCAAAAACCATATCATCCATTTCCAAAATGAAGTCAGGATAGAATATTTGTGTTGATCAATTTTTAGGATACTTATCTGCTTTTTATCAGAGTTTAAGAATTGCAGGATCTGTAGAAAGCAGGGTAGGACAGGGTACAACTGGGCAGAAATTTCAAGGGCTTTGGAGTTAGCTTTGAATCCCTGGGTGATATTAACCACCTTCCTTAACCTCTCTGAGCCTCAGTTTCTCATCTCCAATAGAAACTATCTGTTTTACAAATTTATTTATGAGAATAAAATCAGTGCCTAGCACATAGTAGATAAATCATACATCTTGTTATCCTTCTATAGTAAATTAGTTTCCATCACTGTTTTTATCTTTTTTAAAAATATTTTTTAAATGATAAATATTTTAACAAGTATATATTGAGTACCTGATATTACCCATAATACTACCAGGGAGAAAAAGGAGAATGGAATAGAGATAGAAACACAAAAATTTAATACAACAAGATGATAGTGTGTTTGAATGAGGCTATTCATATACAAGAACATTTACTGAACCATGATATAGATAGGCATTCAGTGAGTGTTAAAAGGCAATAGAGGTTTACTTAAATCAAAGAGAGATGCGCTGACCCCTCTTCATTCTCAGTTTTGCTTCTTGTGGTTTCATTTACTTGTGGTCAACCAGAATCCAAAACTATTAAATAGAAGATGCCAGAAATAAACAACTCATACATTTTAATGTGTTCCATTCTGAACAGCATCATGAAATCTTTGTCCTGTCCAGGATCCAAACCATCCCTTTGTCCAGTGTATCCACATCCATCCTCTATTAATCGTCTAGTAGCTCTCTCAGTTATCAGATTGACTGTTGCACTGTTGCAGGACTTGTATGAAATAAGTTATTTTTCTTAATAATGACCCCAAAATGCAAGAGCAGCCAACTTAAGTATGTCAAAGGCAAGCCTTAGAATACTTCTCTTAAGTGAAAAGGTGATACCCTCATTGTAAGCATGTACACAGAAGGAGAAATGTAGCCAGGGATGGTGGTTCATGCCTGTAATCTCAGCACCTTGGGAGACTGACACTGGAGGATTCCAAATTTTAGTCCATCCCAGGCACTTTAGTGACATAATGAGACCCTGTCTCAAAATCTGAAAGGGTGGGGTGGGGTTGTGACTCCGTGCAAAGGCCCTAGGTTCCATCTCCAGTACTGAGAAAAGGTGGGAGGGGAGGATGTATAATTTGGTATTGTCCAAGGTTTTGAGTACCCACTGGAGACCTTGGAATACATCCCCTGCAGATGAGGGGACACTGCTGCATGAGTACAGCCCGCTCGCCCGGGCGCCCAAGGCCCGTCTCCCTCAAGGCTGCCAACAGTCCATGGCCTCCACTCACGTGACCTGCCTGAAACAATGTTATGTGTGCTTCTGCCTAGAATCTAAGTTTTTTGAAACCAGATGTTTGCAGTTTTCTCCAAATCTGCATGTAGAAGAAGTAAAGAGAGCTGCAAACAGCCAGACAACCTTTTTCCCACCTTCGTATTTCCGATATATTTGTTTTGACGGACTGGAGTTTGAACGCAGGGCATCAGACTTGTTAGACAAACGCTCTACCAGTGAGCTGTAGCCCTTCTGCCTCGGGTTTACTTGTTTGTTTTGTACAAGTCTCTATAGCTTCAACCCCAGCACACACATGCGCTCCTACAAACACACACTTTTTCCTGAGATTAACTTATAGTCTCAAAGAATCAAATTTACAACGTACATTGTTAAAGAATTCAAGCATAATTTCTGAAAAATGATGAGGTAACATGGACCAATGAAAGAAACATTTAAAAAGAAAATGGGGGGGGGGTTGCATGTTTTTGTTTTTGTTTTATTTTGCTTTATTTTGCAGTACTAGGTATTGAGCACAGGGCCTTCGTACTGAGCTACATTCTCAATCTTTTGTAATTTTTTTGGAGGAGATCTTGGAATACATCGATTGTTTTCTTGGAATACATTGTTTGTTTTCTTTTACTACAAAGTATTGCTAATTTGCTAAATGTGTTGGGCTGGGCTTGAACTGGGGAATCCTCCTGCTCCAATCTCCTAGCATGCTGGGATTATAAACATTATAGACATGTGTCACTACTACTGGTTTGTTTTATTTTTAAGGGTGGTAAAATGTCACAACATAGCCAAGCAGGGTGGTGCAAAAGAATGTACAAAACTGTATGTGGCATAAAATTTACCATTTTAGGGCTGGGGGTTTAGCTCAGCGGCATAAGCACCTGCGTTGAAAGCAGGCAGTCGTGAGTTCGATCCCCGGTACCGATAAAAAGGAAAAAGACAAAAAAAAAAAAAAAAATTTACCATTTTACTAGAAAAGACCTTCTCTAAAAACGATACTCAAGTAGCTATAAACTCATGAAAAGACACTCAACATCACTAAATCGGGGAAATTTAAATCACAGCTATAATGAGATTCAAATTAAAATGGCTAGCACCAAAAAAACCAACCAACAAACACAATTTGCTAAATTTGGCAAGTGTCAGTGAGGCTGTAGAGAAGCTGGAGCCCTTGTGCACCTCTGGCGAGTGTGTAAAATGCTGCAGTCACTGTAGAAACCCTACAAAGAGAATTAGCATTCCGAGACCCGGAAGCAGGGAACGGAGGAGACATCTGTACAGTCCTGCTCAGGGCAGCGTTGTGGACAGAGCTGAAACACAGAAGCAAACCAGTGCCCATCGTGCGTAAACAGATGTGGCATCTCCTTCTTCCTGGGTTCAGAGAGCGATACTCCCCAGAAAAAGGCATTTGGGGGGTACTAAGTATTTGACCTAAAGGAAAAACATACATTGCCTCCACCACTCAAGGGCAGGGAGCAATGGGCTGGAATTCACTTATCTGCATTAGGACCAGACTGGAAGTCTCCATCCCTTCCCTGAAATCCCATTATCAACTTCAGGGAAGAGTGACCACCGTAACCACACTGACTTCCTTGCAAGACGATGTCTGTCCCTCAGGCTTATACTAATCCCAAAGAGAAATTGTGTTAATTGCACTTTATATTTTATTTATTTTTACCTTTAAATTATTAGTGCACATTAATTATACAGGATATTGGGCTACAGTGTGATATTTTCATGCACGCATGTGGCGCACAGTCCTTCAAGCATGTCCATCCCCCGTCCCTCCACTTGCCCTCCCTTTCCTTCCCTGTCCCAAGAGAATCTTTTTACAAGCTAATCTACCTCCAGTGACCGCTCATCCCTCCAACAGTAATTCCCAAACCTGCACAATTACCTGCATTTTCCATTCTCTCCCCACTGCTAGAAAAAGAGATATATAACGTTTTTCAGTGTCAATGGGCTAAAAGAGCTCATCACAGTCCTGTGATTTTCCTGTGCTGTGATCTGTCTGTCTGTCTGTCTGTCTCTCTCTCTCTCTTTCTTGACAGCATCTCACTGTGCAGTTCAGTTCAGGCTTGCCTTGAGCTCACTTTGTAGCCCAGGCTGGTCTCCATCTCACAATGATTCTCCTGCCTCAGCCTCCCAAGTGTTGGGGTACAGGAACAGCCGCCATCCCTGGCTGACTATTCTCATCTTGCACATAGACAAATTTGAATGCCTTTCCTCCTGTTAATTTTGTCACTTTATTCCAGCAAACCTTGGGGTTGCAATTTCCCTTGGCTCCTGCAATACGATGGATTCTTATTTAGCCTTAAAAAGAAAGGTGCTCTGAGCCAGTGGTGGACCTGGGGTAGAGAGAAGAGCGCCACACCGGGAAGCAAGCCCAGTCTGAGAACCAGCGCCATGTGCAAGAGGCTGCCAGACTGGAACAGACAGACCCAGGCCCTCCTGGCACACAGGTTGGTAAACAAGAAGTACCAACCCACCCACCCCCACCCCTACTGTAAATGACCAGCTTATCCAGAGAAACACAGGCTGTGATGATAGCTATGGAGGTGAAATGCAATTGGATGCCTGAGGTCCTTTGGTGTTTCACTAACACTGCAGGTCTGGGGCCAGTGATCTGATCACAGGTTCAGAAGATAGCCGTATGCAGTGTGACATCCAGGGGGAATCTCTTTCTGAGGGATGCAGCCATTGTTGATTCCCTATGGTCTCCTTTTGGAAGTCCTATATCATTTCCATTGTTTTGTTGGGTTGGATTTTATTCCCTTTTGTTTGTGTTAAATCCAATGGGGAGAGCAGATATTCCAAAGATAGCAAGATATATTATGGTGATCCAGCCCATGGATCAATCTGTGGGGTATATACCTGGAGGGGGAACGGGGACAAATACAGCAGGGTGGGAGACAAAGAGAGATGGAGACAAGTTGAGGAGTCCAAACAAGCCTCGTTTATTCAGGAAGTGGTCGGATTCTTTATAGGCCAAGGGCAGGCTAGTGGGACAGGAAGAGGCTACGGGGAGGTTTCTGATAGGTCATCGTCATGTCCGGTATGTGATGTAAGCAGGAGAGGATTATGGTTAATGTAGGCAGGTGCATCATATGCCCATAGGAGAGAGGTGGGGAGGCAGCACTGGGGCTGTCGCACCGCTCCCTATATTATGGTAGCAATTTGGATGTATTATTGGCTTGTTTTGAAGTCCTCTATTGCATTTATTGTTTTATTTTTATTATTTCTATTCTATTCTGTTCTGTTTGATTTTTACTATGTCTGAAGTTATCTGCAGCTATTTTGAAGATAACAAAAGGCATTGTGGTAATCATTGTTGATTTTGTAGTGTTTTGAAGTCCTGTATCTCTTACACTGGTTTGTTTTGATTGGTTTTATTCTGTTTTATCTTCTTTAAAATAAAAAAAAGAAAGTTGCTTGGAGGCACAGTTCCATATGGATGAACCTTGAAGACACTGGGCTAAGTGAAAGAAGCCAGTCACAAAAGGACAGATGCCAAGTGATGCCACCTTGGTGAGACCCTCAGAGCCACCGGCACCATCCCCATCTCCAGAACTTTGCTTCTTATTAAACAACAACTCCCATCCTCCCTCCCTCCAGTGCTTGGTGTCCGCAGTGTTACTTTCTATCTCCATGAAGTCCCCTATGTCAGGAGCCTCACAGCAGTGGAATACTTGTTTCTCTGTGTCTGACTTGTTTCTTTTAGCATAATGTTTTCAGAATGTATTATGTTTTAGCAGTATATGAATTACATTTCTTTTCTTTGTGTGGTGCTTGGAATCAAATCCAGGGCCTTGTGGGTGCTAAACAGGCGCTCTACCACTGTGCTACACCCCCCAGCTCTGAGCTCCACCCCTGACTAAGGCTAAGTAATACCCCATGTACGTATGTACCACGCAGTGCGTTTAACTGTGCATCTCTCGGTGGCCATTGGGTTGTTTCAGGTGTATTAGTTAAAGACGGGGACACAGGACGCCAGAGAGCTTTACATTTACAGTACGCATCGTGAAGTCTTGATGGGGTGGGGAGCTAATCCATCTCAGCACCAGCAAACCAGTGACCCCTCTTTCTTGCATGGCCTAAGAGGTTTTCTGTGATCTCATATGAATGCTGTAAGAAAAAGGAAAGAGAGAAGGCTCTCTCTACCAGTCAGTCTTTGGTCACACCTGTGTTTACTAAGTGACCACTCAGTATCCACAGGACCTGTCCTTATGGAAAAGACGCCAATGTGAATGACTTTCATGAACAGCCTTCGATGTCCACTGATCCCCTCTGTGTAACCCAAGAATAAGTTCCAAGTCACCTCAGCAGATTTGCAATGAGGCTGGCTCAGCCCAGTGAGAAGAGAAGCTGCCGTTTGGTCAGGGAAAGACTTCTCTTTATACCGGAGCTTACGGTTTGCACAGACTGGATGTGGTTTAAGAGCTGAGCAAGACTTTTTGCACAGAAAATGCCAACCTTACGGCCAACCTGGATCCAGCCACATAACCCAAACAACAGCCAGCACAGTGGGCAGCACTGTGGGAAAGGTTCCAGTGGAATTCCTCTTTTTACCTAACCAGTTAACTCATCCCTTTGTAGTGGACAAGTGTGCCCTATGCCAGCTCCAGGAACACTTCTGGTCACCGTGGCTACAGAAGTGAGTGAGACAGACAAGCTTCGGTTACTCAAGAAGTGCATTCAAGAGCCAGAGAGAAGGCGGACAGCTGGAACTTGCACACCAGGAGCAGGGAGCAGGTGGTGAGGCAGGCAGGACCCGCAGGCGGTGGGAAGAATGCTGGCCAGTTACGGGGAGCCACGAGAAGATGACAAGCGAGATAATGATCTGAATTATACCCTTCAAAGAGTCCTCAGGCAGCAGCTGTGGAATGAGAAATGCATTCCGTGAATGTCCTCTTCCTTCATCCCACCAGAATAGCACTGTATGGGGAATGGAGAGCTCAGCGCCACCCTTCCCTTCCTGTTAAGCTCCAGACGTCATAGGAGAAACAAACCTGCTCTCGCCATCTTGCATAAGCCGCTGGATGTCTTTCATCTTCTCTCCTAATTAGCTGGACCCAATCCTAACTGGTAAAGTCTTATTTTTGGCTGTTCTTACAATCCCACACGCTGGGAGCCATCAGGCTGTGCCACACTTTGGCTTTTGGCACATTCTTCCTTTGGGCTGCAGTCTCTTGCTCTCATCTTTGGCATGCAGCACCAGCCCCATACTTAGTAGGTGCTCAGTAAACACTGGAGAGGAGGAAGAAGATACTGCACCACAGCTCTCTGGTGTCCTCTTTAATCATGAGGCCTCAGAAGCTGGCACTGAATTTCACCATGCCAGTCGGCTAATGCCTTGGCTAGGGTGTGTGCCTGGCGTACCCAGGGAACCCTGGCCTGACCCTGCCTCACCTGGGAATGTGCAGTTTGTTCTGAAAGTGCTGACTCACAGTCTCTTGGAGGAGACCGTGATTTTTATACAGCAGCAGCAAGAAGAGGAAACGGGGAGTGGGGAGGGCCTGGGGGGGTGCACCTGGAGGAAAGCCAGGCCTGAGAGCCAGGTGAGGGCCTCTTTGTCGGGGCCCCTGTCACACCCTCCCCCAGGTCCTTCTGTAGCACTTCTCTCATGCATGACGGAACTCGTGTCCCCTGCGATTACATATTCCATACATCTTCCTCACCACAGCAAAATCAGCCTTTTTCACCCGAGCACACAATAAAATGCGGGTTAAAAATAAAATGACGGATGGACTCGACCTTTTCATGCAAAGAGGAGAGAGATTACCAAATGGAATTGGACATGCTTTGCATGGGAAAATCCCTTTGCAAGTTGTAAAGGAAGTTATTGTATTGATAAATAAGATTATTCGGTTTTGGAGGCGCCCTGGCAGGACGCTGAATCCTAATCTGCATCCTGCCTTGGAAGCACTGCTATCAGGAGCTCCAAAATATGCTAATGAATTTCAATAATCCCTTAAGAAACTGAAAACAAGGAGCGGGAAATCAGCTGGGGGTAAAGGAAACGGGGTATCTAAAGGCTGTGCACAGATCAGACGAGGTGACTTTGGACCCATCCCAGCACAGGCTGCAGGAGCCCGGACGCTGCACCAGGCAGAGCCGGCCTGAGTCCCGCGGGCCTGGAGGGTGCGCGCCCAGCGGGGAGCTGGCGCGGGGGAGGCGCGCCCCCTGCCGGGGGTGAAGGGAAGCGCTCCCGCCCGCGCGTTGATGCAGCCCCGCATGGTGAGCAGACGTCTCCTCCTCGCAGAGGGAAGGCTGGACGGGCTGGAATCCCGACTCAGTCTCCCCCAGGCGATGTCCTTCACAAGCACCTCCTGGTCTCCTTTCCTTAGGCCCGAGCTTCCCCTGGCAGGAGGAAGGTGGTTGAGGTTCACTGCAGAAGCAGGTTTGCCTGCTTCCGGAAAGCCAAGTGCACCCCAACTCCGGGTCTCTAGGGTTCAAAGAAAGAGATTGCTTGGGACTAGTGCAGAACCCTCTTCTGGTCCTGTCACCTCTCGCATCCAGAGGATGGAGCCCAGGGATTAGGGTCTTTGCGTAGGAGCTGAAGCTGCAGCTCGTGAGTGGCGGGAACCCCGGGTGCAGCCCGCAGGAACCCCCACATCTCTTAGGCGGAGAGTAGGGGCTGCAGGGGGCGCTGTTTCCCTCCCCCGCGTGATCTTCCCGCCAAAGGAGCTCACGACAGCAGGGGGCCGGGCTCCACGGTCAGGTGGCCACAGCCGCAGTGGCTCCGGGCTGCGGGGTCCTCTTTCGCATCCAGCCGGTGTCCGCGGTGGAGCCGCAGCGCTCGACTGGTGGGGACCTCGCCCCGCTTCCTCCCCTGGACGGGCGGGAACGGATGAGGACCCGGGGCTCTTTATTGGATCTCGAGTGACACCTAGTGGCCCGTCCGCCTCAGCGTCCCGGCAAAGGGGTGCTGCAGGCCAGCCCGCCTGTCCTGGGCCACCCGGCCTGTGCCTGGGCTGGCGCGCCCCGTGCTGTCACCCACCCGCAGTCCTCGAGTGCCAGGCCGGTCGTGTTGATTGGAGCTCCTGGGTCGGTTTGGTTCGGTCCACAGCGCAGCAGGACTTGGAGGTGGGCTTTGGGGATTCGATTTGACTCCGACCTCCTCTCGTGTCCAGAAGCCCCGCAGCCACGGGAGCATCGACAGAAGCCTCTGAATCCGTGGGCCCAAACCAAGCTTTCTTCCTACACGGTGCTTTTCTCGGGTATTCTGTGACAGCTCCGGAAAGCTGAGGAGCGCGGCGACTCTAGCAGAAACAGTGTGGACTGGAGAGCTTACCTGGGGCCACAACTCACTCAGGCAGCAGGTGTGGTCTGGGCCAGGTGCTTTCCCCGGGCGCCAGGGGTGCCAGGGTGACCAGGGTGGGCTCTCAAGAGAATCACAGCCCAGCTGGCCAATAAAAGTATTCCACTATGGTGGGCAAGGGTGAAGGTGTGCAGTGCTGCGGTGCAGGGGCTGCTCTGCCTGGCCGCGTGGAGGAAGCAGCCACTCCGGAGCTGTGTTTCCAAGGTGAAATGGTGTGGTGAATCACGAGGCTCTGAGCAGCTCCAGTCCCCCATCCTGAATCTCTAGTGGGTGTGGTAGGTTGGATAAAATGATCTCCATCCGATGTACACACCCCTTCTCCCAGTAATTCAAACAGCTAATCAAAGTGCCACAGGAAGAAAATTTACAGATCTACTTAAGGTTCCCAAATCAGTTGACCTTGAAATGGGGGATTATTCTGGGTGGGCCAGGATTAATCAGCGGAACATTTTCAAGGGGCTGGGCTTCTCCTCCTCTAAGAAATCTGAAGAGCTGAAAGGACTCATCTTGGGTAAGATTTCCCTGGGTGGCTTTAGAGATAAAGGGGACCATGTAAAGAAACATAAGCCGCCTCTAGGAGCTGAGAACGACCCCTAGATGAAGCCAGCAAAGAAATAGGACTTCAGTCTGTTGACTGCACAAAAACTGGATTCTGCCAACTACCAGGAGCTTTGAAGGGAGCCCCTTGCTCTGTATGACATGTCCCAGCTGACACTTGGACTTGAACTTGGTGAGACAATGGATAGAGGAGCCAGGCAAGTTGTACCTAGACTTCTGGCCTACAAAACTGGGAGCTACTAGCTGGACATGGCGGCACACACCTGTAATCCCAGCACTCGGGAGGTTGAGGCAGGAGGATTGTTACAAATTCAAGACCAGCCTGGGCTACAAAGTAAGCTCAAAGCCAGTCTGAACTGCATAACAAGACCCTGTCTCAAAAAAAAGACAGCAAACAACAGAAAAGGAAGGAGATACTACAGAGGTGTAATTGTAAGCTTCTAACTTTGCAGTTGTGAGGAAGGCATAGGAAACTGCTGTAAATGGTCATTTGAAAGAGGGGACCAGACGACAAACCCATAAAGAAGCAAGGAGCAGTTGGAGAACAAAGTCATTGGGGCAGGACCGTGGGAGCCAGGGACAGGAAAGCGTGAATGAGAGCTTGGCTTTGGACGGAAGAGCTTTGCCCTTCTGCTGCTGAGCAGCTCTCTGCAAAGAGGGTAAATGGGTCCTGCTAACAGTCAGTAGTTGAGATGCTGCAGTGTGCTTGTGCGATATGCGTACATAGAGGCTTCTACACACTTTTGTGCTCAGAAGTGTTGAGGGTGACACAGCGATTGACCGTGTGAAGACAGGCTGGGGTGAAGAGCGGGGAGGTAACGGTAATGGGGGGATAGTTCCCCCTTTTTTTCATTCATCCATGTTTGTGGCATACGATGTTTACATCCCTTGTGGGGAGTTGGTCCTTGTACATAATACATCTCAATCCCTGTTTTTCATCCCCTTTCCCCCCTCCCTCTCCCTTCTCTCCCTTCCCCTCCCATCCACCTCTTGATGACCTTTTGGGTTTTCTTTCCGGTTCACGTATGCAGAGCACAATGCTTGCCTTCCTCATGTGGAGCTCGTACAGAGGAAACGCACCCCTGCACCCTGTTCTAGCCCCCCCCCCACTCCCCATCTAACCACTTCCCCGCTTAAGAAAGCTCTAGCACCATACTTCCTAGTTCTGTCTTTTATTTTGCTGTTTGTATTTTGGGCTTCTCATACGACAGAAACCATGTGATATTTAAGTTTGTGTGTCTGATTTATTTCACTTACTATTGTCTCGAAGTGCATCCATTTGCGTACAAATGTCAAGTTTGTAGTTCTTTATGGGAAAGTAGTGCTCTGTTGTGTGTAAATACCACATTTCCCTTATCCATTCATCCGTGGATGGGTGCATAGGCTGCTTCCAAGATTTAGCTACTGTGAATTGTGCTGCTATCCACAAGGATATGCATGGGTTGCTGTAATACGCGTTTTCTTTTTCTTTTGTAAAGAGTGGTCTAGGGATGACCCACCCTGGAACCACCAAGTGAGTGTGTTAGAAATCCAGATGTCTGGGCCCAACCTTGGGCTGGTCAAGTCAGACTCTTACCACGTGGACGCCTTTGTCCACACTTTAAAGAAGCTTCCAAAATGCTTTTATGAAAACTACTGACCAAGACAGAATCACTTGCTCATTGCTGTAGTGCAGGTAAGTGGGGCTGATGAGATAAACGAGGGCATTGGCATTGGGCCCAGAAAGAGGGCATGGTAGACGAGAACCAGTGGGGCTGAAGAGCTAACAGGACAGGGACTGTGCCAAGGAAGAGGGCAGAGGGTGGACTGGGGTCATCGTAGGAGGGGACGGGGATGTGTATGGTGACTCGGGTTGGATCATGACCATCCGGACATCTGTGAGCATCCGAGCGGAGACCCACGTAGACAGGTTAAAGTTCAGGGTCTGTATTGGAGCCTAAAATACAATTTTGAACATGCAGGAGTACATGAAGTCTCAGGATGATGACAAGAACAGAACCTAAAATGCACCAGCGTGGGGGCGGGAGTCTGGGAGAGCAGAAGGAGCCATCAGAAGGGTGGGCTGGGTGCTGGATGGAGAAGGGTCTGGGGATGTGGCCATCAGCAGCATCCCCAGCGTTGGAGTAGTCTGAGTGGACAAAGTCTGGATGTGTCCTCCATGTCTAGCTGATCAGTGCAGGGGTTTGCAGGGGTTGGTCCTGAGTGTGAGGGAGGAGCGGGCACACTCCACCAGAGGCATAAACAGGAAGCAAGAAATGGGATCATTGTTCAGAAAAAGGCTGAGGATTGGCTGGACCTAAACTATACCCAACCCTTCCTTTCATCCCATTGGTGCAAACCGAGACACTCCACCCACAAATGTAGCTGATGGCGCAGCCCTGTGCTGGACTGTGTAGGGGAGGTAGCAAGGCTCTCAAAGGAAGAAGGGGCATCTACATGCCAAAGGCCAAGGAGCAGATAGGTTCAAAAACATGCGGCCAAACTCACGAGACAGTAAAACAGAGGTGGATGCCGAGCCCACCTCTGGGGAGACCTAGCTGGGAAAGGCCGGTGGGCCAAAGGTTTGCTCAGCTGCGTGGAGGGCACTGAGCTGGGATTAAAGAACACAACACCCTGTGTGAGAGAACAGTAAGATTTTGGGGAAAGCTCATCACGTATTCTCTGTGCCACACTTAGCTCATCTGCATAATGGGAATAATAGTCATGCTTGCTTAAGAGCGGTCCCTGAGACAGTACCCAGGGGACCAGCACACAGGAAGTCAGACTTTTATAAGTCAGGCAATGCCCATCTCTATTCCAAGCCTTCTGTTTCCCATCTCCCAGGAGACGAAGCCTGTTCCCTGCTGTATTCTGCCCCTCGGCACCTCCCACCATGATCACACTCTGGGTTTTACTATCCATCCATCCATCCACTCCCTTCCTCTCCCTCTTGTCTTTGCCCACTGTGTTTGCCCCAAAGCCACGATGGTGCAAATATTTGGCACTCAGCAAATGTGCCATGCATCAGGGTCTTGGCTTGAGTGTCACCTCCTCAGAGAGCTCCATGTGCCATTCTACCTAAAATATCCCCCATTGGTCTCTGGCCCCTCATCTGCTCTGCTTCTCTTCATGGAACTTACCCTCACCTAACATTCTGTAGTGGTCCATTCGTATAGTGTTTGTCTCCCTTCCTAGGTCAGCAAGGGCTTCGTTTACTTCCCTGGTATATCCCGAGTGCCTACAATGACAGCAGGTACCGCACAGGAACTAAGGCACATCTGTGGAGCGGCATCATCACTGTTCCTTAGTTTTGCTAATAATTGTGGCATTGAAAATCAGAAGACAGGGAGCATTGCCCAGAAGAATGTAAAGCAAGTCAGAGGGAGAACAACCCTAAATAGATCGCCCAGTGGAAGCTACCTCCTCCCTGTAACACCCAGCCTGGACTAATCCCCGTGCCAGGAGCCAAAAGCATCGGGGGACCATGACACAGCAGCCACCAAGGAGTTTTCTTGCTTGGCAAATGCTTGTGCTGTAGATGCGCACGAACTTGCCGGAATTTTGGAAAGAGCAGCCTTGCCCCCTCTACATCTGGCCGATCCTTTCTTGGATGTGTAAAAGCAGCACTTCATTTTTAAAGTGAAATTTAGTGTCTAAGGCAAGCTCTGGGCCATCTGCTCAGGAGAGGAGAGGAATCAGAGCCCAGATGCCAGAGCTGCACTGCATCTTCCAAATCCTGGCTCCGACACCTACTGAAGCAAGGTCTGGGTGCCGAGTTTCTTCACCTGTAAGATGAGAGTAACAGTGATACCCACTTCGTGGCCTTGGGAGGAGGACAGGGATCTACCTGGACATCTCAGTTCCCAAGGAGTGTCCCAAAGGCATGATCCGCACATTCGGGGAGGTACATCACAGGAGAGGAACCCTAAGTTAAAGGAACCCAAATATTTTATAATGGGCAGTGAGCATGCCGCCCTTTATTCCAGGAGGAAAACCTATCTGTCTCCTAAGGCTGCTGGCAGACAAACATCTTTGATGAGATAATGTAGAATTAAGTCAGTCAGCTGAGAAGTTGTGCAGAAATAGAGATCTCCGGAGAACCAGGTCCTGAAAGAATGTGATCAAAACTATTACTGTTATGAAGGAAAAGATGAACCCTTGCAAAATAACTTCATTTCTTTTAGTGATTCTGAAATTGATAGAGATTAGAGCAAAATAGGACATGGACTAGAGAGAAGTTACAGAGACTAATGGCAAGTCAAGGAATTTGAGTTAATGTTCAGTGACCAGACTACCAAATGCATTTCACAAATGGGTTTCCAGAAAAACTGCTGTCAGCAATTGATTATGATATTGGGCAAATGAGTGTGCAATTTCATGACGAATAATCTATCACTCCCTATCTTAGAAATTCAGGCATTCAATCTTTTTTGACAAGCAGCATGTATATTCTAGTGCCAGGAAGGAAGGCAGTTGTCAAATTCCTAATTTTTTTCATTGAAAAATTAACATTTAACTCAAATGTAAGATCTGCAAGAACACATAAGACCTTAATTACAAAGCACAATCCAAGATTCATGCTAATTAATAAACAGATGAAAAATTCATTGAAATTCAGAGAACAACCAAGGGAGAAAAAAATTGGCCAGTATTAACTCTGAGTTCTATAAAATGTTTAAGTCTATCCAAACAGGCAGCCACCCCTCTGTCATAATTATAATTTAATCATTCACATTATTATTTCATTTGTAAGACTTTAGTTGCACATCAAAAGCTATGCAGAGAGAATTTGTCTTTAAACTCTGATATCTAACAGTTATATTATGTTAGTATATTGGGGAATTTCAATGGCAGTTTTAGCTACCTGAAAAAAATTTTGACTTTATGTTTTGGCCATTGAAACAGAGCCACTGCGATGCACTGCATCTCTAGTCTTACTCTATTTTATTTTATTTTATTATTTTGAGACAGGGTCTTTTCAATCAACCCACATTGGGCTCGAACTTGGGGTTCTCCTGCCCCAGCCTCCCAGAGTGGTGGAATTACAGTTGGACGCCACCACAACTGGCTAAAACATTTGTTTGAAAACTATTTGTTTGAATCCTGTCTTTGCTGTCCATGGCTGTGACTTTCAGCAAGTTTCTTAAATCCTTAAACCCTGGCCATATGAGATATAACAATACACGAGACTCAAGTGTCAATTAATCCTATGCCTCCCTTTCAGATTCCGGACTAAACCAGACCAGGACCTACATGAGGCTTGATATACAGTAACTGGTTTGCTACAGATATTGCTAGATTAGTGAACAAGAGTGTAAGGACCCAAGCTGGAAAGAAGCTTCCTGCACCCATTCCCCTCCAGACCTCAACCACCACCCCAGCCAGCCCCGGGGCCTTGCAGGGAGCTTGGATCTGCAGAGTAGCAGCCTGCGGCCACAGAAAGAGAACTTGGTCTAGTAAGAGATGAGATGGCCTCCTAGGGCCTGGACTTAGGCGTGGAGAGGCCTCAGCTTGTGGGTCAGGGTTAGAGTCCTCCATACAATCAGAGCTTTGCATAAGTGTGGAGGAAGGGTAGGGCTGTTATGTGACACGAGACAAGTCTCACCAACTGGACAGCTGGTCCCACGGAGATGGCAACCGTGGGGTAATGCTCTTTTTGATCCATACAGTTTCCATTTCCTGAGCAACTGAGGAAAAATCCTGCAGCCTTCCTGAGCCATGCAGCCCCCACATGGCCATCAAGGTCTCTTTCCAGAGCAGAGCGGATCAGTGAGGAAGCATGGCCGTCTTCAGTGTCAGCCCTGACCCCTTCCCATGTCACGTTCCCTTGCTGCCCCACCAATCCCCTTCCCCTCCTATAGTCCCTCACGCCACTCACAGCCCAGACACACCGTGGTCCTGTGTGGTCCACCACAAGCACCCTTGCCCCTTGTCCGTTTGGTGAACACCTGCTCACCTCTCAGGAGCTGCTTCGAGCATTACCACTGCCGTGAGCCATCTCTGACTCCCAGCTTCCTCTTATCATTGGTCCCTAGATTCTGTTTCCCAAGCCTCAGTCCCTTGAGTATGCATATGGAAACCAGGTACCCAGGTTAGAATCCAGTACCTGTTATGCTTACGTAAGTTACTTAAGCTCTCTGGGCTCAGGTTCTTTATTGGTAAAATAAAGATAATAATCATAGCTGTAAAGACTTTACAAAAGTACAAAAAACACTTGCAAAAAAGAACATGGATCCCAGCATTCTAAGAGGCTGAGGCAGAAGGATTGCAAGTTTGAGCCCAGTCTGGACAACTTAGTGACTTACTTAGCTGTCTCAAAATTGCAATTAAAAAGGACTGGGGGTTGTAGCTCAGTGTGAAGGCCCTGGTTGAATCCCCAGTAAAAAAATAAAAAAGAAAATGGCTCCCACTGAACACTCCAGGTTCTGGCTTATATATGTCCCCCAAAGCCTCATGTGCTCATAGTGGGGCTTTGGAGAGGTGATTGGTTCATGGGGACAGGATGCTCCTCAGAGAATGAGTCCATTGATGAATTTACAGCTAGGTTGTGATGCTGGGGAGGTGAAGCCGGGTCTAAGGACCAGCATCGCTGTGGGCGTGGCCTGGAAAGGTCCACCTCCTCCCATGATCCCTTGCTGCGTCTCCTGCATCCACGCCACAGCTGTTTGTCCTTTGCAATGCTGTGCTTCCCTGATGCCCAAAGCTCGGCCCCTGTGCACTGAAACTTGATATGAACGAAACCTCTACAAACCCTGAGCCAGTATAACCTTCTCCTCATTTAAGTTGTGGGTTTCAGGCGCCAGAAAGTAACTAAGGTGACCTATACGTGTTGACTATTATTTTCATGGTTATTTGCCACTCTGTGACTTTGCCATATCCACCGCTAGGTCTGCTATTCACATTTTCTTTAAGTCAGCTTCACCGATCTCCCAGGCAGTGTCTGTGGGATTACAGGTTAGAAGGGCTGGTTATGGCTACAAAATACAGATGAGAAAAAGATATTTAGTGTTTAAACAAGGCCTGATTATCTGAGGACTCTCTCACCAGCACACATCCAGAAATATTTTTGTGGGGCAATGACTCAGCGCTGTGTCTCTCTGCCTGCACAGGTTGTGAGCTGCGTAAAGGCAGGGAGCAAAGTCTGGTTTATTTTTTAGTTTTCAAATAGTTTGTAAACCCTCTTGACAAGGTGTATGTGTTCCCCATAACTGTGGAATGGATGGATGAATGTGATTGAATGTGTCAACTCATGTTCAGCATCCAGAACATTCCACACGAACGTCAGAATATACTAAATTAAGAATTGCAAAGTAAGTAAGTAAGTAAACTGTAAAATAAAATGGCATAGTAAGAATCAGAGTGCACCGCCTCTTGTCTCGCTGTGGCTACCCGTGAGACAAATGCTAGGGCCTCCTTCCCAATTCCTTTCTTCCCCTCCAACCACCAACCCTCCTGGCTTTTTGACAGCAAGTTAGAAGGGGTTTTAGGATGGAACAAATCTTGCAGAGTCGTAATGAATCAGAATCGGAGGGGAAAACATCAGATTTCAGCAGCAGCAGTGGAATATTCTCACTGTTTAAAAAGCACTTGTCCCTTAGGCTTGAAGAGATTAGAAGTTAATAATTTATACTGAAATCCACAAAGTCCTATTTCTTAGCCCTGCCTTTTGACTGACAGGTTTGAAAATAGAGACTGATTTGAAAACCTAGAGCTGTTTAACGAGCGCAGCATTAATTCCTCCATCAGATGCTAAGAAATGAGAGGGTGGAGAGGGCTCAGATGCTGCTGGGAGCCAGATGTTTCTGGGAGAGGCCACGCCTTTTTCGAAAGCAAGCACACGCCACCTCTCCCAGTTTGGGTGAGCCTTGCAAGCCTTCCGGACCTCCAACTGGCAAAAATAATTTTCCTCCCACGCATGCCTTCAAGTTACAGTCATTAGATTTGCTGGACAGCGCATCATTCTGATGTTATCGGCTCTGTCTTCCTGTTTCCATGAATAATGTATCAGCAGGAGCTATTAGAAATGGATCCTTCCATGGCTGACGGTATCGTCACCAGCAAAATCCCTGAATCCTCAACAGAGCTGTCATCTAACAGGTCTCTAACAGGTCTAACAGGTCTCCCTCTCTCCTGACCACCTCTGGCGAGTGGCCGTGCCTGGAGAATCTTCCAAACGTCCTATCCCAGGCGTAGGAAGAGGTGCTCACTACCTACCTTCCTCCTAGGCTCTGTTTCCAGATGATGCCTGCCCAGACACTGCTTCTCCTTGGGCACAGGCAAGAGAGGAAGGAAGCGGGGGACGCTCCTCAGCCTGCCCATCATCATCTATATGCTGGCATCTATTGTATGTTTATTTAAAAAAAAAAAAACTTTCTGCCCCACACCTTACTCATTCGTGCAACGTATTTTTAGTTATCAGCAAGACTCTCAGTGATGGAGACATGCAGTAATCAAGGATTATAGAAATAAACATAATTTGTTTACGAAGAAGAGCAGTGACTTTAAGAGTGCATAATAAAGGGAAGTAGCCAAGTCAGGGATGTGAGGATGGGGCTGAGGAGCTGAGAGACTCGGAAGAGGCTCAACTCAGTGGCTGGCTGCAGGCAGCTGGAACAGCATGTGCAAAGTCTTTGCAGCAGAGCAGGGCAGAGCCGTAGTGGAGGCCCCACAATGAGAAATGGGAAGAAGGCCCTGGGACAGAGCACAGGCTACAAACCTGATTCAGGGCTCCCTTTGACACTTACCCACTTTCTTCTCCCCAACAATCTCCTCCCCACTGGAGTCTGAGGGCTGCTCAGTCCTGGCCTTCCAGCTTCGTCCTATCCTAATGGTTTCTACCCGTCCAGCTTGCCCCACTGCTACCCCTTAGCTGAGGCATTAATCAGGAGCTTGCCTGATCAGGGTTCACATGCAGAGCCTGCCACCTAGACGGAGCACCACAAACGGCATGAGCTTATATTGTTCCGAGTCCCAGATACGGCAGTGGTTTAATGAACCATGGCACACTAGCGTAGCTGGGAGTGACATCTGGTCATTACAAGAGGTGTTTTTCCAGACTCACACTCTTGGAAATTTCTCATGATATAACGTTAATTTTCAGAAGCAGAATGCAGAATTCACCATAAGGCACAATCTCCATGTCACATGGAAAAAAAAAATGTGTATGCAAAGAGAAAGACCAGAAACAACTTCATCAAAATAGTAACAGGCTGTCCCTGTTGGTGGAGGGAGGTTATTGGAGGTTTTTATTTCTTTTTTTCATTCTGCTCCATCTTCCCCAAAATGTGTTAACTCACTTAATGAATTAATATTGAAATACGTTGATTTAATTTAACTAATAGTCAAGCGCTTACTTAAAACATGTGCTAGGCATTACCAGAAATTCAGTGGCAGATAACTAACATGATCTTCATTGAAGAAATGCTTTTTTTATTGGGGTCAGGGGTTTAGCTCAGTGGCATAAACATCTGCCTGGCAAGTGTGAGGTTGTGAGTTCAATCCTCACTACCAAAAAACAAAGAAATGCTTCTATAATTTTTTAAGTTGCATTTAAAAAAAGATAACAACAACTAAAAAAAAAAAAAAAAAAAAAAAAAAAAAAAAAAAACCAGCTATCCTATCTCCTGAAAAATAATCCCCAAAATGCTCTCTCCTGACACTGTCAGTAATGTAAGCTCCATTCAGCAACATCTAGATGTTATCAACTAACAATGCCTAGGACTGAAGCATGGCGAATGTCCCTATGTCATTTCTGCTAAAGGCAAGGCGACTGGACAAGAACTCTTTCCTATTGGTTACTCCAAACTCCCAATTTCTCTTAGCAGTAGAAAGCTCTTCATATGATTCCCTTTATGAAATTACATCCCCGCCTCCCTGCCTTCTTCCTTCATTTCCAGCCCTCCTGTGGGTATATTTCCAAGGAGTTCCTTCCCCGAGAAGCAGCCCTCAAGGATTCCAGATAGAAATGCCCCCTCTCCATGTCTGAAGCCTGTTTCTGCTACTCGCTAGTTCCTAACTGAACCCTAAGCAGGGGGTGATGATTAAACCCCAGACAAAGCATCAGGCTGAGCCAGTAAGAAACCAGCAGGAGCCCAAGGACTCCTGCAAGCAAAGAGTGATTGTTTTCATGCAAATTGTTTTTAAAAGTAGGGAGATAACAGGCAAGTGAAATATGGGAAGAGAAGACCAAGATTTTTCTAAACCACTGGGTGGGAGGGGAGCTCTTTAATAAAACCTCACCATGTCTTTAACAGCAAAACTATAAAACTCCCGTATTTCTTATCAATTGGAACGGAATTAGTCTCTAATGTGATTTCTCCTCCTCTCCCAGCCCAACATTTCCTCTTAGCCTTGACTGAAGAGTGTCTTTCAGAAAAGCCATTCTTCCTGCCCATGAAAGGCGTATTAACCAGAGGCTGAGTTTAAGTGGTAGACAGAATGAACAAGATTAATTCCATTAGTTGTCTATTTATTTTAATGCACTTAGAGCAAACTACAGCTAGCACATGCAGCCCGTGATTTTATTATTGACTAAAGCAGTCTTAGGTTTTAAAACCTGAGTTAACACAGAGCCTATAAAAAGAAAAGTATTAAGTAAATCATAATATGCATGGTATGCAAATGTGATTTTAAAAACTGTGAAGTGGTGCATACATATATGATGTTTAGAAAATATAAGTAGGAATTCTGCAACAAATCCAAGTCAGCTACTGGGAAAGGGCCAGGAAAATCAGTTGGTTCACTGCAGTAATTTCGATGAAGACATTCACATTTATTTCCAGATCATCAAAAAATCTTTACAGTTCTGAAACCTGGAATCTCCCATGTTGGTTGACAAACTCGTGATCACAAACTGGTGGACTTTGGCTCCCAACAGAGAGGTGTTTTGTTCTAAAAATTTCACACACACACACACACACACACACACACACACACACACACGTGCAGGTTTCTGGTTCTCATTCTTTTAAAAAACAGGCAGTTCCAGCAGGCTGTGTCTGCATGCCTGTGTAGCCATCATCAGTGACCACAGGACAAAGAAGTCACTGCTCTCTGACACAGGACCCTACTCATGCTCCTCTGGGGCTGTCCCAACAACAAAGGCATGACATTCTGGAACTGTGAGAGGCAGGAGGAAGGGAGGGAAAGGATGGGAGGAGAGAAAGTGGAAGGGGAAGGGAGGGGGAGGGGAAGAGGGAGGGAAGTCCTTCAAGAAGTTTCCTAGCAGGGTGGAGGGTGTGATTCAGTGCTAGAGCATTTGCCTAGAAGGTGTGAGCCCTAGGTTCAATCCTCAGCAAAAAATGTTTCCTCGAGTTAATTTGGATTTTGAGGTTAAAATCAAGCAAACATCACATGATAATTATTTAGAGTTAAATTAAGCAAAACTTGTATGATGATTGTTTAAACAAGTAAGAGTCTTATGGAGAACAAATAAATACTCCAGATGCGATCTACAAAAATGGGCCTCTCAAAGAGTCACAGACAACTGAGATTTTAAAAGATGTCCTGAGTAAGGAACAGAGCCCTGAATTTAATACCAGAAGAGTAAACACCAGAGGAAGCTGGTAGCAGTTTCCAGGGGCACACGTGGGCACACACACATGCACACATAGCTCCGATGCTATGTGGGGAAAACCACTGTAGGTCTCAGGACAGGTGGGATCTGTTACTCGAATTACCCTAACTCCTCCCAGAACACCTTATCGTTCTGTAAGTTCATGCAGGCTGATGGGACATCTCTGCCAAGTGGTCACTCAGGACTTCCCATTGGAGGGGGGCCAGCTGGCATTCTCTCCAAGCAGGCTGACTCTGCTGCGGCTAGCTCAATTCATCACCAGAGATTTCTTAATGCGCAAACTGAATATCAACATTTGTTTTCTATTGCTATAAGTAATGACTTAATTGGCATGCTGCATGTTAGAAAGCGACTCTCATTAAAGACAGTCAAGATGTGTGAGTTGGCTAAAATAGTTCAGAGATAATCCCCACCTTCAACACACACATGCATGCATACACACACACACACACACACACACACACACACACACACACACGTACACCTAGAATGAATACAGAATGAGAATCCAGCCAAGGCTGAACACCTGCACTGTTGGGGTAACACCTGATGCCTGGCCTCATAGGTTTCTGGCCACTGACTTGTGATTATTACTTGCCTGTAGCCTGTGAGGGACCAGAACTCTGCCTGTAGCACTCTTTCATCTAGGTGGACCAGGAAAAGGACAGAGAGCTGGGACTCCATCAACAGCACAGTGCTGTTTTATGCTAGTGCATCTAAAGAATGTCTATCTAAAAGTAGACACATGGTGGAATTAGCTGGAACCTTGCCTTCGGTCCAGGTTATCTTGGACACATCGCAAGATATTCAGGGGTGATGGCATCTGGAGAGAGAAGCATTGTCCTTAAAGGGCTGGAACATTAAAAAAAGTGCTCATGGTCTCAGTGTTGTGTTACAATGTTTTCCGGCTGTTCCTAGATGTTCCCAAAGGTCCAAGAAGGGTCTTCGCTCTCCTAGCTGCCGCTGAAAGCTTTCATCCAGATTCCCAGCCTCTCCTGATGGTGACGCCCATCTCCACTTCCCAGCCTTCCTCCAGGCTGGGTGGATGGCAGGTGGGGAACTGGACAGGAATAGCCTACGTCATCTAGCCTCTCTGACCTTACCCTGCTGTTTTCTGACTAAAATGTGCACATATCATGCGGGGGTGGGGAATCAACTTGTCCACCCCTAGGAAGGCCTGAAGCAGCCTGTCCAGAAGAACTTTCTACAAGGATAGGAATGTTCTCTTTCAGCACTGCCCAACATGGCAGCCACTTGCCACGTCCAAATTAGGGAGCGTTTAAAATATGGCTACCCTGATGGAAGAACTGAATTTTAAATTGTTTAATTTATTTACATGACGTAACCACAAGAGGCTAACTTTTACTGGACTTGATAGGATAAGCCCAGAATCTGGCCTCTCCCCTTATACTTCAAGATCTTCTCTGCATTCTGAAACTGTCGAATCTATCACCAGCCCCTCCCTCCCAATCATTCCTCTTGCCCTGGTCCCCTGGCTCTCTTTCCCTCCTTTCTTCTACAGGTTGGAGTGTTCTGGCTTGGGTGACTAAAGGGAGATGAAACATGCTTCCTAACTTTGCCTCCACCAGAAAATGGGACAGTTAATGACACATGGGACTCAGATTTAGAAACTAAGTTGGAAACATTTCGAACTAACAAGGCCAATGGTACTATTTGTAGTGATGGCAAAAATGCATTACATTCCACCTGCACGTGCATATGGATATGTTATAGCAACACATCCTGTATGGAAAGTGAGCAAAGCAAGAGTTAAACACCTCACTTGAAAGATAAAGAAAAGACAAAGGTTGGTTTGACTAATAGAATCACATAGCAGGTAATAATGGAACTAGGACCAGAACCACATGATCTGATTCCTGAATTCTAACCAGTAGAGCATATGAATCAGCAGCAGAGGAGAAGGACCATAATCACCACCAACAGATCGACAGTGGCTTAAGTGAGATGCTTTTCTTTCATAACCACGTAGAGCTATTTTGGAGATGCCACCTATTTCATGCTCCAGTATTGCAGTGAGGTGAGGAGGGAGCTGAGGGAAGACCTGCTTTCCGGAGCTCTGATGGGCCATTCTGACTCCTCTTGCATTCTTCAAGATCTTACTCATCAGCCTCTTTGTAACAAGCCTGCAGGAGGAAAGGAGACCTGTATGTGTCTCACTGCCCTAATCATCTTGTTGTACTATTGCACGAATGAGTCAGACAATTCCATGTCAGTAGGGCATCCACCACTTGAGGGCTCCCTTGACAGGATACTTTGGTCATGAGACAGTATGATTGGAAGCTTGAGCTTCTAGAAAAACATCCCAGAATGCAACAGGTTTGCATTTTCCTTCAGGGTCACCCTCAGGAGGATCGCAGACCTGGGTTTCTCTTTCTTCTCTCCGTAGGCCCTATGAGGAACCATGGGAAACATCTTGCTGATTCCTCTGACCTCACCATTAGGTTGTATCCTTAATAACTGCAAACAACTTGACTTTGATAACCTGATGAAAAAGCAGCTTGTTTTCTCTTGCTATTCAGTTTGATTCCAATATAGACCAAGGGATAAAGAACAATGGCCAGAAAACAACAGCCTAAATTATAACGTTGTTCTCTGGCTATCTCTCCAGAGGGGACCCCTCAGCCTTCCTCCGGTGACCTCCAGGTCACATTGCTATACGGAGTGCAGCTGGTCCCCTTTTTCAGTAAGGCAATGCAAGGAATGTTAATCTAGATTTTCTGAGGATCCTTATGTGATGGAATCACTTGTGTCAGCCTACCTGCCAAAATGTAAATAGAGCCTGGAGATTGTAAAGGAAGGGTTCTTATGCACAAGTGCCTGATGATAATTATCACAAAGGATTCTGCCAGAATCACATATTTGCTCAGAGTCATCCTAACAGACTTCTCATTGGAAAATCCAAATCTTGAGATGTTCACAGGTAAAGAAGATCAAACTTACACTACCAGTAGACACAGTGCTGGGGCATCACCTGCACATCACAGTCAGAAAATTCCACATGTGAATGGACTCTAAAGTGATGCATGGCTGTGCAAATTGGGAGCCAGTAAAGTGATCCGCCCTACATAGAGCAGTTAATACCAAACAGTACAGACCACCAGACCGGCGTGAAGAAATTGTGCGTGCACTCTGCAGTCTGGTGTAACCAGTAAAGAAGCCAGGTGGCTCATGAAGCATGACTATGGATTATAGAGTTAAACGGGGTGATGTCCCCCATCAATAAACCTATGCCCAACATTGCTGTCTGCCTGAAGAGCTGATACACACTGTGGGATCCTATCACCCTGCTTTAGATCTTGCCAACACTTTCTTTAGTTCCCGCAGCTGCTGTGTGCCAGCAGCAGTTTACATCCCACTAGACAAGACATGATGGATCTTCAAATGCTCTCAAATCCTAGGCTGTGCCACCATCTGGCTAGGATAATGACCCAAGACCTTAACCCCTTATCCTGCCTACCCACTGTAAAAGGGTTTCATTACATAAATCATATCATGCTAATCTCCGAGTATCCTACAGATTTACAAAACAAAATCTAGAGGGTAATCAAGGATACCTAAAGGATCAGGGATCAAAAATTAACCTCCGTAAGATGCAAGGAGCTAGAACTGCTGTAAAGTTTTGGGAATCTGATGGTTCGGTGAGATATGGGCGATACCTGAAAAGATCATCAAGAAATATCTCATCCTAGCCTGTACCAGTGAATACTCTTGGGGTGTTGCCATGTCTTTATACTTCACTTTGCTCAAGCTGCCCACTTTCCATATAGCTTAAGAAAAAAGAAACTGGAGGAAATTAAGACAAAAGGATTCAGGAGATTTTGAGCAAGTTAAAATACTTGTGGGGTAAGCCAAACAGTTATGTGCCTCAGAACCCCAGTGCCTGTTTGTTCTAGAAGTTGGCAGGAGCCTTGAAAGTTACAGTTAAGAGCTATGGTTAAAATCAGGCTAAACAGGCCTGGCGATACAGCTCAGTGGCATAAGCACATGCCTGGCAAGGGAAAGGTCATGAGTTCCATTCTCAGTACAAAAACAAAAACAAAAACAAAACAGATTAAAAACAACCTAAACAGACAGTTCTAATAAGGTTCTATCCAACTGTGGAAAGGGGTGAAAGCCAGGTATAAAACACAGGAATGGCACTTGCTGGCCATATCCAAAACCCTGCAATGGGCACAACCCAACACAAGATCTGTTTCAACAGTAATAAAAATGGCATATCCAGCAAAGGGCCAAATTAAAGGCCTTTTGAGCAATCCTCCTTTGGAGATGACACAAAATTAGACATTGCCAAACTGGCCCGGCTGTTCTGGGTACAACCAACCAGTTTCTTACTGGACCTTAAACCTGTTCCAAGGAAGGGAACTTGCATTTAGTACTGCAAACAGAACAAAGACCCGAGGTTGGGAAAGTCACAGGCTCCAGCAGGGAAGCCACTGCTGTTCTGTATGATGTGCCAGTGAAGCGGCCATGCACACATGTGTGTCTGTGCCCATAGATTGCTGTTGTCACTGGCCACAACCAAGGGGAACCTCCTGAAATAGGCAGTGACCACAGCACAACCCATAATAAGTCTAGCAGTTGGGTGTGTGGTAAACTTGCCCTCTCCATTTAAAGTGAACACGCCATGGTATGTGCTGCCCTGGCCCCCCTAAAATTTACATATCTTTATGGGGACCACTGAACTGCGATAGAACCATCAAGTAACATAAGTGAAAAAACACAGCCACAGATGTCTTATAAGTCATCCTATCAGCATAAGCAATGATCATATCTTTAAGTTCTATGACACTGCCTTGAGAAACTCTGATTGTGATTTAGATATACTTTCAAACATTCATTCCAAGACTTCATTTGGGACCTATTCAGGGAGATTTGTTAGGCTTGCTTTGGAATAAAATTAAAATTTTTCTTAAGTCATGATCAATGAATCACTCCAGCACAAATGGCCTCCACCTCTAGGTATAAGGATACTGTTAGACTTTTTGTGATGGACAATCCTCGCCCTTTACTGGATTTTTATAGGAGCTCTTTACCACCTGCTTCCGTTAAATCTACATCTGGAGCCATCGCAGTCATGGGAAGAGGAAACTGAGGCTCAGCAGGAAAGCCTAGTTGTTTAGCTGAAATGGTCCTACAAAACCGAAGGGCATTAGACATCTTCAGTGTACAAACTGGGGGAGTCTGCACCATGCTCAAGAAAACATAGTTTCTGGAAAAACAATTCTAAAAAGGTAGAAACCAACCTCATAAAAATCAAAGAACACTAGTGTACAGAGACCTAAACAACACTTTATGAAGAGTCGTGGTTTCTAAAAACACTCAAAAGTTGGAAATAATTATTAATAGGGCAGTTTATGCTGATTCTTATATTAATTGTTCTTATTTGCACCTATGTGCTTTGCCTATTTAGCAAACTAGTACAGATCCTCTCTTCCAGATTTTAAGCAATGTTCCACACAGGCTTCTGACCCTCTGTGGATGTCATCGATTCCCTCCTGACCCCAGGAGTCTTCACTCCTCCTTTAGACCCCTTGGGATGAAGATCCTGTGATCCCCACACAGGGAAGGGGCTGTGTCGACACTCAGCAGGAATCAGTTCTAGAAGAACTGCGTCTGTGAGCCTTTGACAATACATAACACATTATGGGAATCCATGGGGAATCCAGCCAGAAGTGAATGATTAAACTAAATGATGAAGAGTATGTAGGCTCTATGGGGGGGTTCCTGGTTAGAATACAGGACGGAAGTACACAAATAAACTACAGGCAAAAAGCATGTGAGTTCTGCAAGAAGTGAACCCCAATTGTGGGCCAAAAAGCACGCAGGCTGTGTGAGGAGTGAATGGTTAAATACGGAAGAGTTTAGGTTAGTGAGGTGTGTTGGGTCTGGCCATTGTCCTCCCTGGTCCCCCAAAAAACCGCTTAGCCTTGAGACAGGTCCTGGCCCAAACTGTCTTTCTCCTACGTCTTTCTCTTCCAGTTGATAATTCTAAAGAAAAGCCAGAAAGTTCTCGGCCTCACAGGCTTTTTTCTGCTCCCAGAGTTTCCCTAAAGGTTGGGCGCTCTCCATTAAGAAATAGCCCCTTTGGGCCTCAGGGCAAATGAAATAAGTCTCCTCTCGGAGTAATGTTTTTCATCTTCTCTGCTGCCCGCAGCGCTCTCCAGGAAGCCAGGAGGCGAGAGCTGAGAAGCCGGACAAGGATGGCTATGTCAAAACATCAGGAGACCAAGAGATAAAGATCACCGCATGCTCCCAAAGCCCCATTCATGTGCAAAATCAAAAACATATGGCCTTCGTGTGCATCTAACCTCATCCCCTTTGCAGTTTTTAACCCCTACCACATGGGCTTGGGCGCCATGGAACTTCCTCTAAAAACTTGTATGGTCAAAAGCCCTCCATCCGGATCGGTGAACCAAGCCAGGTGTCCCACTGGGTTATGATTCCTGTCAGTCTTCGACTGTGGGTCCTCGCGTAACCCCAGGACCTTATGGGATCCAGCGCCCGCCCCTCTGGCGTCTGAGCTCTTTTCACTGGCCTGCGCCCACCTGTGGAGTGTGCTTTCACATCTTTCACTTTTAATAAGTCGTCTTCTTGTTATTCCTTCTGAGCATCCTGCACAATTCTTTTTTCAGGATACCAAGAACTTGAAAACGATTCCCCCAAGACTTTCCATCCTATAACAGGGCCCCTACTCCGTACAACTCCAAAGGACTGTTCTATGACACAATGTTCAACACCCTGATGTTGCTCTAATGAATTTTAATTATGCATTGAACAATCCACGTTTATTCCATTGTGCTTCATTCAAAATAATTTTCATATTATTCTGAGTTGTCTGATTAAAGCCCCTGTCAAACTGAGAGCTCTCACCCTGTTTACCTGGACTGGTGGAACTTTTAAAACCAATACAGATTCCAGGTTCCATCTTTTGAGAAGCTCCAGTTGGGTCTGGGAATCTGAAGATTTCCAGAGCTGCATCAAATATCACTAGAGCTGAGAATTGAGACTCAGAATGTTGGGCTAGGAATCAAGACACCCGCCCACATTCTGATGCCTGACTTTTCCCCCTCACTTGCCTTCCTGAGCCTGTTTCCTGTTGCATAAAATGGAGAGATACCAGTCCAGCTCTACTTCTGTGAGTTTCAAGCATAAGCTCTTATATGGAAGAATTCTGAAAAGTAACCCACGTATTTACATTAAGAGAGAGCTGGTGGCCAACAGTGGGGCCCCACCTGCAAACAGGCCTCTGGTGCATTTCCACTTGGGTGCACATGGTCAGCTTGTCTCCCTCCCACCACACTAAAAATAGGCAGAGAGTGGGTGGAGCTCAAAATATTCTAACTCCAGTGTAATTGTGTGGGCAGCTTCCATGTAGCTAGGTAATTCTGGACAAATGGAACCTTGACTGCACAGGACTATATTTCTTTCCAAGCTAACTGGTGCTCTCCCTCTGGAATTCTAGGACATTCATTTCATTTTATCTGTTATTGGATTTTGAAAGCCCTAATCATGAATGAAGAAGAAATATACAAGTTATTTTTTCTCTACCTGAGAGCTAATACTGGGAGTTTGGTAAGGGGTAAATCAATAGTCATTTGATCTGGGAATATTTAAATTTGGAAATCAAATACATTTACTATTTTACTCTGAATTTCCACACACACACACACACACACAAATTAAAGTGTTTAGAATTTGACTACTATAAATGTCTTTTTATATACAAATTACAGATTTACACAACTATGCCAAGATACTGATAATGTCCTGCTGATAGCTTTCTTTTGAAATATCGAAGTTTTACCTCTTTGACAAGCAGACATGTTTTCCCCCTGTTAATTAGGTTTTGTCCATTCAGTGCATCACACATTGCTCGTAGCAAGAGCAGAAATGCTAAGGATCATGATTTTGCCAAGGATTGACAAGGACAGTGGAACAAGAGAGTTCGGCTTTAAAAGGCTCTGATACAGCCACCCTGAACTTCTTATGTAGCAAATTCAAGTTTCTTCTCCAAAGACAAACATTCTTAAATTTTAACTCCCATCAGAAGTACTCTATGAAGCCAGGGGTAGTGACTCATGCCTGTGACCCCAGCACTTGGAAGGCCGAGTCGAGAGGGTTGATGTGAGTTCAAGGCCAGCCTGAACTACACAGCGAGACCCTGCCTCAAAACAAAATGTACTATCTAAATAGACCTAAGAATTTTGTCCCAGAGTTAGAGAATCAGAACCTATTGGATGGGGCTGGGGATCTGTACTACAGCCACTAAAGCCACTTCCCAGAGTATTGTCCTAAGAGAAGGGTGTCTGTGGGGACCAGAGGACAGATACCAGTGTGTCATTCAGGTGAACCAACTCTGAAAACTCATAATTCCCGCCCTAAATTCCTCCGGATCCCTTATGATGAAAGACGCTGCCTGAGAGACTTTTCATAGAGATCATTTCTTTGTCTTGCTGATAGGTCAAAACTGTCACTGAAGCATGCTAGGATTTCTGACAGGACCACTCACTACAGTTATGTGCCAGAGGAGTACTGCATAAGTGCACACATCTAAGGATGCCACGCTTAGAATAAACACAGTCAGGGTGTGTATTTATTATGACAACTTTCTGGCAGATGGCAGTATTGTGTCTTGCGCTCCCAGCCCATGACAATGACTTCCCAATGAATACAAGCAGAGTATCTTAAAGAAGGGTTAGGAAGGCCCTTTGGTAATTCACACATGGGCGCGGTTCCAGCCAGCTGCACCTTGGTTCTAGTTCGTGCTCAGTGATCTCTACCCTGGTCATCTCTGAGCTAGAAGAGTCTCTTCCTGCCTGAAAGAGGAGAGAGTGGGTACACTGGGGCCTCCAGTGCCCAGGAGCCTCTCCCTGTTCTAGCACAGGCTCCGTGCACTCTGCTGGCCAGCGCAGCACAGGGGACCTAGCACCCTTCCTTTCCTATCCTTTGGCCTCCCCGAGTCTGTTTCCTGTGCTCTGAAATAGGAAGCTATGAGGCTGGCCCTGCTTGTGTGAGTTTCAGGCACGAGAGCTTGTGAGAAAGAGTTATGAAAAGTTGGCAGTGCTTTCACAGTAGAAGGGGGATGGTAGCCAGCAGTAGGGCTCCCCTTGCAAGCAGCCCTGTCATGCAATCACTTGGTGCTATTTCCACTTGGGTGCACGGGGCCTGCACATCCATTTGCAGTTCTGTCCACCAGCCGCCTTCCACTGTCAGTACGTGAGGTTTCCTGCAAGAACAGGAAATGGCACTCCATGTTCCTCTTTGTCTCTCTGCCCTCAGCTCTGTGTTTTCCCTACTAGTCCCAGAGATCTTCGCTAAAACTCCTCTTTCATCCTTCTTTCCTCTATTTGATGGGTAAGCTTAATTATCAAGTTGATTGGCTTGGGAGCCACCTAGAGAGTCACAAAGCACACTTCCTGGTGTGTCTGGGTGGGTCACAGAAGTGAGACCTTGGGTGCTGAGCTTGGTTCCTGGGTCCTTCCTCTCCAGCACTGCTCTCCTGCTCTGCTTCCCAGCTCCCATGAGCTAAGCAGCTCTGCTCCCCTGCACCCTTCCACCTTGACCCTTCCATCTTGAAGCATCCAATTGTGGACTGAATTCGCTCAAAACATGAACCAAGTTACACTGCTGTTCCTTTAGCCTATCGATGTGGAATATTGTATCCAGGGACAGGAAAGTTGACTATTATACTCCATATCTGACCTTAAATTTTGTTTCTGTTTGTTTTTGGTACTGGGGATCGAACTTGTGACCTCGAGCTTGCCAGGCAGGCACTTATGCTGCTGAGCTAAATCCCCATCCTCTATGACTCTGAATTTTAAAACATATAAATAATTCTTGTATCTTACCCTGGGTATCTAAACCTTAGTTGAGGATTTTAAGGTACTGAAGATTACCTGCCTCACCAGGAAATCTCAAAAAAGATATATCTTACCAAAAGGATGGCGGACTCTCAAATTCTTTTTCTCTCTCCACTTTAATACCACAGCTGCTCTCAGAGTTACCTCCCCTTCATCTCCACATTCTCATTATAAACCTAACCAAAATGAGGAAGCCTGTGGTGGCCATGGGCTACTTTAAGATTTTCTTGAGGTAGTGCCACAGCAAGCAGAAACACTGAACTGACACCCAGGATTTGGAGGCAGATTTATTTACACTGATGGGCACTGATCAAGAAATGAGTCCCAGAATATCAGGCCCCAATCTCCGGCGGTCTAGGGCTTATATGAGATAAGTAAGCAGGAAGTACAGAAGCAGAATGCCTTGTCAACTGGGGACTGGTTTTTGCAGTGTGTCTCATAGTGACCACCCGTTTCTAAGAGGCAGAAGCAACTGGATCTGGAACAGGAACCAATACTTGGGCAGTTACAAACTGAAGTGGCTGGGCAGAGGGGCATTTTCTGTACAGTGAGAGCCACAAACCCTAGTTTCCTGAAAATGCCACTACTTGACTTACAATCTGTTGGGTACAGAGTCCCTTTGCTAGGTGCCAGTGGGCTTGTAAGCAGAATGGTTGCCATGCTGAGGGAAATAAATGTCTGTAACAGACCTGTGAGTTATTTGTTTACAAGTTCACATTTATCCCTTGAGCATGTGTATGTGCCAGCCCCTGTGCTGGCAGTTGAGAGTAATCAGAGAACACAACCAATTTCTGCTCTCCTGCCGTGAACAGTCCAGGGCTGGAGACACACACAAGGTGGGTTTGCAATGGCACATGGCAATGAGCGTCCTAAAGGAAAGAATGTGATGCAGAAAGAAGGAATATTGTAGGCAAAGCTTGTTTGAGGGCAGGCATATGTGAGCAGGACAGTTAGGCTGAGAAACTGCAGGATCCCGGAGAGGCAGAGAGCTGGGCAAGTTTGTCCCGGGGAGCAGAAAATCATACAAAGCCTGTGAGCTGGGGCTGGGGTGTGACTCAGGTGGAAAGCACTTACCTAGCATGCATGAGGCCCTGAGTTCAGTCCACAGTAGCGCACACACACACACACACACACACACACACAGAGAGCAAAACAACAAAAATGCAACAACCAAACCACTAAAATTGTGGTTTAGTCAGTAATAGCATCTTGAGCATTTTCACATCTAGGGCAGATTTGATTTTGTTTATTTCTGACCTTTTTGCTGCCCATCTTTGGTGCTAAGTGCTCCTCCTCTGTATAATTTGCAAAGTTTAAAAGCTTGTGTTTTGAATCCATTATTCACATTTTTAATACTGCTGCTCGGGTTTTATAGAAAAATCACTCACTGTACCTTCCCCAGCCAGCACACATCTTCGAATTCCATTCAAATCAGCAAACGTTTATTGAGAACCTACTAATTGCCCACCATGCCCTGGAGATGCTCCAGTCAGCTCCTGAAATTCAAAATCAAAGGAAGAATCATGCTAATAGCTGTAATAGAAGAGGATGTGTACGCTGTCTTACAGTTGAGATACAGATACATATTTGGGAAAATTTGATTGACAGGCAGATAAACAAATGCTGATTTGGCAAAATATGATCTATAGTCAAGTAGACAATGACCCAGAAAGCTGCTTCTTAACTTTAGTTAATATTTTTGTTTTCTAAATAATAAGTGTGTAACTGGTCAATAACCTTTTTGGTATGACAGGATCTGTACTTTGGCATTTGTAGCTCCCAGAAATCTGATTTGTCTGAGAATTTTCCCCCCAAATAATATAAATACCTACTGTTTACATTTAGATTTTTCTACAGATTCTTAACATTTAAAAAAAATTTACAAGCTCATTTTTTAATTCACTCCCTGAATAAACCACAGATATTGTTGAAGGAGAATTAGTAGCTGGTGTTGCTTAGCTCTAAATTGAAAAGAAACTTAATTTTGGTAATTATAAAATAGTCCACCCTGCGCAGCTGTGCTGAGACATCCCCTCACCCTCTGTCCTCACCTTCTTGTTTAGGAATGTGTAAAACAAACAGGAAAGCAGAACCATGTGCCATGCCACTCACGAAGCAACTGGCCCAGTCCGTCATGATCACAGCTTCGTGTTCGATTTTAAGATGAAAAATTACAGAAGTTCTTCATTTGAATTTTAAGAGGGACAAAATGGCCCCTCCAGACAGGGCCAGCTGTATTTCTCATCTATGGCTAGGCCTTGAAGGGCAGAAAATCAGGCAAACAGTTCTCAGTATGGTGACCGTGGGGTAGAGACCGTGATAGGAACAGAAAACCACAGAAGCCACCATGGGGCAAAGCACAAACTCCTGGGCACTTAACCTGCCATGCATTACAAGGATGAGTTATGTTGTTTGCTGAGATAGTTGAGGACTTAAAAGAATTTTTTTCCTAAAACTCATGACTTTTCGCTTGGTCCTACAGATGCCCAGTATTTAAACAAAAATAAAATCAAGCTCATCTTCCATTTTACGGCCTTTGTCACCTCAAAACTTTGGATACAGGTATGTCAATCATTTAGGAAAATTTAGGAACCAGATTTATTAGCTCTAAAGTAACCTTGCCTTTCTCATCGCCCTTCAAGACTGAGGACACCAAGATTCAGAGTGACTAAGGTGATTTTCAGGATTTCCTGAGATACTCAGAATACCAACTGTGACAAATGCTTGACTCCACCCCAGCCCTGGTGTGGTGCCAGAGCTCTTCAGCCATTGTCTGAAACTGGTGATCAGCTGAGTTCCGGGGGACAGAGGAGGGAAGCCTTGCAGACTACTCCACAGTGGGACACTGTCTGCAGTGGAAACAACCGTCCCTGGGAACCGAATTGCTCCTCAAGCCACGAGGTTTCCTCCAGAGCTACAAAACCAGGACCAAGAGAATGATCAACAGGACCCCACCACCACACAGCACCCCAGAAGCGTGGTCTCTATTCTTCCGTAAATGGGTTCCTCTGGCCCAACTTTTCAGCCCTGTGCCCCCTTCAGTTTCTCAAACAGAAGCTTTCCCCATCTTCTCTTACTATCATTTTTCAGGAGACCAGAATGATCTTTGTCAGAGGTTTGCTCCCTTTGTTCTTCCTGTCGTGGTGACTTTTTGTTGTTGTTGTTGTTGTTGTTGTTGTTGTTGTTGTTGTTGTTGAGACAAAACACCTGATTGCCAAAGTACAGCAAGGAAATGTTTATTTAGCTTACAGTTTTGGGAGGTTTCAGTCCATGCTCAGCTTGATGCTGTGGCTAAGCAGTGGTGTGGCTAAAGGGCAGCCATTCAGGTGGCTGCAAGTGACAAGAATAAAAGGGAAAAAGAGGGAAAAAAGCACACTTCCTTCCCTCCCCTATATTGTATGCTGGCACTGCCTCTGGGAGGGTGCAGCACTCACACCCACCAATCCCAGTGCTAGACAACAAACCAATCACAGACACTAGATTCAACGACTCCCATGACTGCATGAGGCTTGGGGTGGCCATCTGAACACAAACCACAACACTCCTCTACTTCCCAATTAAAGTTTTTGCCAGTAAACTCATACTTTGCCTTAGTATTCATTTCTATCATCTCCAAGGCAAGGACCCACGCTAGTGGGTAACGCAGGGACCTCAGAGCAACAGTTTTAACCCGGTTCTCTAACCTCAGATGATGAAACAAAGTATCTTTATTTTTCTTAACATTAACTGAAATTTCACATATCCTATAATTACAAATGTATGCAACAAACTGGAGTAGTAATACTAGCTCCTGTGCCTTTGTCACCGAGAGAAATCACAGGTGTTTTCAGACCCTGTGACAGTGTTGCAGCCTTCTGGATGGATACTTACTACTGCTTCAGATCAGCATTAAAGATGAGAGGTTCTGCTTGGTCTTATTGTTTAAGTTGCTATTAAGGAAGTGCAAATGTCACCGTGTCACAAGTTTAACAAATTCTTTTGCAGCTTTGTTGGCTTCCTTTGTAAGCATATATATTTTATTTTATGCATTTTAAAATGTTTTGAGAGGAGTACAAAGGTTGCAGCAGACTGTTAAAGGGGTTCAAGCTCTCCTAAATGGTAAGCATGTTTTGGGGTTGCCTTCATTGCTTTTGGGGACTGTCCCTATGCCCACTGCAAAAACACAGCTGCAGACTGCAAATGACCTAAAAAATCATCAGTTTAGTGTATTTCACTGTGCCTTTCATGTGGTTTTAATTACCTCTCTTCCAATAACACACCTCAACAAAGACCTCAAAGGCAGTACGATTGTGAAATACAGAATCATTTGATCTTCAATGGCTGGTTAAAATGGCATCGACTTTCAAGAGCGGACTATCTAAGCTATGAATTATCAAGGTCCTCTTTTCTCTCTGGTCTCTTCATGGGCTATTACCATGTGGTCCTTTTACTTCTGGGCCACAGGTGCGCTGACAGATAGGCAAAGCATTCCAAGGAAATAACATGCAAACCTGATTGTTTTCCTACATCACTGCAAAACCAGGATGAGCAGGGATTGCAAATGCTGATTAAATTAAGACTTGAATTACATGTAGCTTGTAATTACCATTCTCTCCGTGTCCCAATGTCCTCTGTCTCCTCCCTGCCACTGCACTCCTGTAGCTCTAATGAGACACTTATCAGATGCTGTTCTGTATTATTAGTCATCGTTGCAGTGCAAATGGAACCTGTATGATCCTTCTCTTGTGTTACCCCTGGTGCTTGACAGACAACAGGTCCTCAGTAAACAGGTGTGGCTGAATTGAATAGCTATCTATTGTACATATTTAGTGGGCCTTCACGGTTGAAGATGCCAGTGCAAACATGAGCATTTTCTATTTTAGAGTTGTTTATACATCTATTCCACAGTGATTGAACATTTGCTGTGTGTGCTAGGTATCATGCTAGACATCAGAGACCAAGATAAATATAATGCAGCCACTTCTTTCAAGGAGTCTTAGGCTTCAGGGACACCAAATAAGGATTGCAAAGGAATATGAGAGCAAATGCAAAAGTGTAAGCTAGTATGCTGGCAGGTCCAAGGAAAGTTTGGCCAATTCTGGAGAAGGGGTGTTGAAGGAGATGCTAGTGAGAAGCCCAAAGGATGAGTCGGTTCATTGTTCATTTTCTCTTCACTAGGAAGAAAGACCTTTCACTCAAAACTTAAAGGAGGAGAGATTTAATTTGGCTCATGATTTGGGGAGTTCAGTCCATGGTTAGCTAGATTCACAGTAGAGACAGCATAATGGAAGGACATTATGTGGAAGAAAGCTGCTCATCCCCATAGGAATGAGGAAACAGACAGCCAATGGAGTAACCAGGAGCAAGAATACCCCTTTCCTGGCTATGCGCCCTCCCCCATGGCCTCCCCTTTTAATAACACTTTCAACTATGAACTCCCCAGTGGATTAATCCATTGATGAGTATGTACCCCCACGATCCAATCATCTTTCAAAAGCCCTACCTCTGACAACATAAGATTTTTAGGGAACATTTCAGATCTAAACCAGAACAACGAGGACTTAGACAATGGAAAGAAGGAGATGGAGAACCTGCAGGACCAGACAGCTGCAAATCTTTCAATATTGAGGTATTACATAGAATTCTTTACTCACTCAACACTGATTTCTTTCCTTCCCCCCTCTCCTACTAAAAGAACCTCGCTTTGTATCTGAGCTGATACCAGGAAGGGACGTTTCAACCCCAGGGCTTCTGGCAGGATCATGAGCTGATCACTGTCATGCTTTTTCTCCCTGACAGTCATGCACATCAGGTAGGCATGTGACTGTGTCATGGCCAATGGTATACAAGGGGAAGTCTTTCGGGGACTTCCTTTTAGATATAAAAAGACAGACTCTTGCTAGGAGAAAGCTAGACTTCCCTTCCTTGTCTTGAAAATTAACATGATGTTTGCAGCTGTGGCAGCTATCCTGTGACAGCAGAAAGATAATAAGAGCCTGGGGGTTCTTGGATACTGAATAGCAACCCATACTGGCAAGTGGATCTCTTGTGCAAGAGAAATATTAACCCCCACTTGCCTAAGCTATAGATTCCTTATGGCTAAACACAGTGTAACTGATATATAGCGCTTCTGTTCACAAGTCTCCCCAGCAGGCACCAATGAGATCTTGACTAAAACCTGAGTTTTCCTGGTTGGTTATCCCCAACCTGATTAACTTTGGCACTCAACTTCTTCCTGTTTCTGTCTTCCAGTCATTCTGAGAGGTTCCCAGAGGGACATCTTTGAGAAAGTAGCTTCTGTCTTTCTTTGAATATTTTCTTTGATGTAGGGATAGAGAGAAAGTACTTCTCTCTGATTCTGTGTTTCACTCTGTCTCTACATCCCAAGTTAGTGAAAATGCCCTGAATCTTAGAAGCCTTTGGTTAAAAACAGTCTTCTAGCTCTTGAAGACCCCTACTCTCTATTAAGGAATCTCTGAGGGAAAGGAAACAGACTGGTTTTTTAAAATCTCACTTTCTTTGTGATTTTCCATAAAAGCCTAACATTAATCTTTCTCTTTTAAACAGAACAAAATAGCAACAAAAGCCCCCAGGCATATTGACGCACACCAACAGATTCCTCAGAATTCATGTTTGCAGGCCCAACAAAGCTACTCTCCTACTAGTTAAGCCCAGGGCCCAGCTGTATGCACACATGAAAAGACAGGGAACACAACACTGCATCCACAGCAACTTCATACACCAAGCTAAGGTACAAACTCTGTGCTCCAACAAGTGTGCCACATGGTATGCTGACATTCCATCCTGCCCTCTCATCCTTGGCACCACTGGGCAGAGCCCTGAAGACATAGCCCCTGGACAGGTCACCTCCAACATCTAGGGGCCTTGTCTAGATGCCAAGGATATCGCCAAACAGAGTGTGGATATAATGAGACCGTGGCCTAAAAAGCTTGGAAACAATGGGGAATGTCAGTCATTTTCCTCGCACTGAGACACAATACCTGACACCTTAAAGGACAAGAGGTTGACTTTGGCTAACAGTTTCAGAAGTCGCAGCCCACAGTTGGCTCTAGGCAGGAACAACGTGGTAGCAGGGCCTCCCACAGAGAACCCTGCTTATGTCAGGGCAGCCGGGGGCGGAGATGAAGGGAGGCGCAGGTGGGGGAGGTATGCACTTCTGGGTCCTGACCCCAGTGACCCTCCTTTTCCCACAGACCCTGTCCTAACAGCAGGTTAGCCATAGTGCCCCATGATCTGGTCATTTTCCAAAAGCCCCACCTATGAGCACATGAAGGTGACATTCTTTTTTTTGTTTTGTTTTTTTTGAGACAGGGTCTCGCTATGCAGTTCAGGCTGGCCTTGAGCTCACTTTGTAGCCCAGGCTGGTCTTGAACTCGCAACTATCCTCCTGCCTCAGCCTCCTGAGTGCTGAGATTACAGGTGTGAGCCACCACACCTTTGATCCAAACCATAACTGGGAGTCACTAACAAATTTTTAACAGGAAGTAATTCAATCAGCTTCCCACTTTGGAAGACAATGAAAGGGCAATGGAAATGCTCCATTGGAAGGGATGGGTGTGAACCTGGGACCAGGATTAGCAGTCTGCCTGAAATAACCTAGTTAGGATAGAAAGAGGAGCCAGACTAGGGAGTAGAAATGAGAAAAGAAAAGTAATCTGTGATTAGAAAAAATTTTATGGCAAAAAATCAAGCCCAAGACACAAATCAATAGGCTCAGTGTTGATTAGATATTGGGAAGGGAGGAAGAATCTAGGAGGATTCCATCTTCAGGTGTGAGAGCCTGGGTATAATGTGGTATCATCCAAGGAGACTGATAACACGTCGGGGCAAGGAATGAGAGAAAATTGATTTGAGGCTCATGTGGGATGTCCAAGGAGAGGACCAGCAGGCGTTTAGGTCACAGATCTAATCAAGAGAGCACTCTGGGGTAGAGGGTCTAGAGGCATCAGCAGGCAGAGGTGGTAGAAGGCTCTGGCCATTGGTGATCTGATGATCTGGCTAGGAAGAATACAGCAGTGACAAGATGATGCCAGAGACAGAGTAAGTGACTCAAGTTAAAGGATCAGGACTGAGGACTCAGTCCAGGTGGGCCTCAACGATGGCCTGTGTACACACGTGTACATGAATGTCTATATCTCATCTCTGCTTCTCTTTGAGCATCAGTTTCATTGTTACCTAATTTTTGATTTTTTGTTTTGTTTTGTTGTTTTCTGAGACAGGCTCTCAATACCTTGCGAAATTGCCTAGGCTGGGCTCAAACTTGTGATCCTCCTGGCTCAGTCTCCCAGAGTGCTAGGATCGTATGTGCCACCAAGCCCAGCTGTGATCTAGACAGAACTTTTCTACTAGGCAGAGAACAGTCACTGGAGGCCCGGGTTAGTGACCTCCATTCGAAGGCCTCTGATTGGCTTTGCTTGGATCACATGACTTGTTCTTAATCCAATGACTGTTACTAGATCTCAGGCACTTGCAGTGGCCAGACCTGGGTCACATGCCCACATCTGACTAGGAAGAAGGTAAAAATATTATCACTAGAAAAACAGCCAGGCAAAGCTTCCTGAAGCGAAAAATGGTCATGGTCCCCTCCACATCAACATTTAAAAAGGCAGGAGAAGGAGGGAGAAACAGAAAGTGAGCATTTAGATAGATCACCAGCTTCTCAGACCCCAGGGTCTGTTTCTTCTTCCTGTCTGCTCCCTTTGTGGCTCTCCACCTAATACCTGGTGTCGAGCTTGAGTGTGTCATGATCACATAAGCACTATGCATAACAAGTAAGTAGTAAGAATTTGTCAAAAGATATGACAAAGACTAACACTCAGATGTCTGACTTGGACAATATACAAAAGTCCATTTTTTTTTCAGTAGCTGGCCACCACTGACATAGATATTAATAGATACTCTAAAAAGAGCCAATCTTTTTCACAATTTGGATGAAGGCACCATATCAGTTTGGACCAAAATAGTTACAGAAGAGAATGTGATTGGGGGGAGTGTCTCGTGGAATCAAGTGGTGTGATTGTAAAGAGAGTTCATCTTACTGTTCTCTGTTCTAGGGCTGACTGTAATTTCATGCTGCATTTGCAAGCCTGCAGGGGGACACCTTAATTACTATGGATGCCAGATAGAAAGAGGACTGCTAATCAAGTCTTTATTAATTGATGACTACTTCCAACTTTCAGGAACAGATGCTAAGGAAGGATGAAGCACAGTGCCCATCAGCTTCCCCCAGGTGGTGATTTCTTTATCAAGTACCTTTTCTATCCACTAGGGGGAATCCTAGCGTGCGTCAAGTTTGGCTTTTTCTGTGCATAACAGGTACAATCATACACCCATGAAAACACACCCATCCATGCATGTGGGCTCCGGTCTGGAAGGGCTTACAGAGCTGGCATGGTGTCATGTTTTTCAGAACACCATTCAAGGTATGTTAAAGAACTAAATTACTTAAATTCTTACGGATTTAGAAGGAATCCACCAGCCATCTTATTGAAAGTTGTCTTTTTGTTTTTCGTTTTACGTTTTCACTTTTTTTTAATCATAAAAAAAGTTTTTACCAGGAAAAGGATAATTATTTGTCAGCATCTTTGCTTATTATAAAGCAGAATTGCTGAATCCGTGCCCTTTCCATTTTAAAGAGCTTAATTTTAAATACCTGCTAGACACTAGCGTGATCTTTATGCTCAGCAGAGTCCTTAAAGTATTATTGGCACTCAGTTGATAATTATTATAATTATTATAAGCCTGTCTGACATAATTACAGTATAAGGCTCTTCCCTTTTCAACACAAAGTCATTTTCAAACAAAGTTGGAAAGGTGCTGTAAATTAACAAATAATCCAAACGCAATGCTCAGATTTGGATTCTGTGGTGGCTCCTCCATACTGCTGACATTATTTATGCGTGTGCATGGTGGCTGAGTGTGCTGTTTTTCTGTTCTGCTATTATATTCTCTGTATCTGCAGAGAAAATCAACTCGTGCACTGGTAACTATGTGTAAGTCGTAGTATCTGGAGCTGTGAGTAGCTGTCCCTAAGGAGGTTCTTGTCTTTATAGAACAATTCAGCCAGCATCTAAACATTGACCTTGTGCAGGGTGCAATAAGCTACATAAAGACAAACCATTAGTTTTACCCATAACTTTACTCTCAGACTCCACATGCCCAGCACGTGGTGGGCCTCAGCAGTGCTTGCTAAAGATGTGACTAAGCAAACAAGTGCCAAATTTGAGACATAAATGGATTTTTCTTTTTTGTCTTTTTGAGACGGGGTCTCACTATGCAGTTCAGGCTGGCCTTGAGCTCACTTTGTAGCCCAAGCCAGTCTTGAACTCACAATAATCCTCCTGCCTCAGCCTCTCGAGGGCTGGAATTGTAGGCATGCACCACCACAACCAGCAACAATAAAGAGACAAACTGCATGTGACAATGTCCTTGACCTTACAGAAATCACAGTGCAGTGTGGAAGCTATATACACAACAAACACACGCTTATCACACGAACCACAGCATTTAATGCTGTCATAGATGTTCAGGTGAAGAGCTGTTCAAGATCAGAGGAGGGAATTCATATCCCGGTGAAAGAATCCATTTAGATAAACGAATTCAATAGGCAAAGCTGCGTACAGTACTAGAATAGACACTGGCAGGGGAGAGATTCTTGGTATCATTTTGGAGTAAGGAACTGATAATTATTATACAGAAGGCCTGTGCTAGTCCTGGGGACAAAAAGATGAGGTATCAATTTCTCTCTTTCTTCTTTTCATTTCATTGCTTCTCTCTCCCTCTCTCTCTCTCTCTCCCTCTCTCTCTCTCTTTCCTTCCTTTTTTTCTCTCTTTCTATCTCTAGCTAGCTAGCTATCATCTACCTAATTTTTCCAGGGCCATGGATTGAGCACCCAGCCTTGTGCACACCAGACAAACACTCTATTACTGAGCTACATAACTACCAAGGCTTTTTTATTTTATTTTTAAGGAGAACATGGCTTTTAAACTGGGCTTTGAGGGATGAGTAATATTTTGCAAAGTATTTGAGAAGGAGGGGAGGTGTTTTAGGTGAAAAGCACAGCACATACCAAGAGTGGAGGAGCCTGAAAGGGACTGGCTTGTTCGAAGAAACACGAGCACCCCACTGCTGCGAACAAAGATAGCGCCACCTCTGGGCTCCACTTTGCCCCAGAGCTCTCAGCCCTTAACACACGGAAGTCTCTTAATACGTTCTGGTTTTTAACAGCCATGATGGCAAAAGTCAAAGTTGAACATAGTCTAAAGTGCTGGGAAGTTTATGGTCAGCTCTTGGGCCTTGTCCGCCAAGGCCGTGGGCTGTTCCTGCCAGCTGCCGCTTCCACCCTAGCTGCCACGGGCTGTGATTTCATCTACGTGCTCCACTCAGTGGCAGAGCGACCAGGGACTGTTGGCGTCCCTGCCATCTGTGTGACTCCTGTTTCCTCACCTCTCTGCAGCTTCCATGCTGCAGGTGTTGCAGTTATCACCTCTTGTGGTCCTCTGGGACTGAGAAAAATAGGGTTTCATCAGCTAAGATTTGTGGCTTGGGTTTTAGTTGGCGTGGCCACTGTCATGCACACAAACCAGCAATGCTTTTGGAATGCTCCACCCCCTTTTTTTCCGGTTGCTCAGTAATGCTTTATCTTAATATATAAATGCCTATTAATTACACAAAATATTGGGAATATATTTGATCTTATCCACCTCCTCTACCACCTTCTTCCTCTCCATTATTCCCTTCCTCTTGTCTAATAATAGTTTTCCTTCTGCTTTCATGTCTGGTTTTTACACTCTACATATTAGGGAAAATGTGATATTTGTCTTGGTAGTCTGGCTTTTTTCGCTTAACATCACGACCTCTAGTACTTTTTGTTTTTCTGCAAATGTCATAATTTCATTCTTTAAGGCCAAATAATACTCCACTGTGTGTATATATACATTTTCTTTCTCTTTCTCTTGATCACCTGTTCGTGGGCACCCAGGCTGTTTTCATAACTTAGTTATTGTGGATTGTGCCACAGTAAACATGGGCATGCAGGTGTCCTCAGTGTGCAAATTTCCATTCCTTCAGATATATACTAAGGAGCAGCATAGCGGGGTTGCATGGTAGTTATATTTTTAATTGTTTGAGGAGTTTCCATACTGACGTTCATAGTGGCTGTACTAATTACATTCCCCTCATCAGAGCAGAGTTTCTTTTCCGTCACATCTTTGGGGCTTTTTTTTCCTATTTTTAATGGTAACCATTTCAACTACAGTGAGATGGGATCTCAACATAGTTTTGCTTTGCATTTCTCTAATGGCTAAAGATGTTGAACATTTTTCACATACATATTGGCCATTGGACTTCATTTTTTGAGATGTGTCCATTTGGTTCATTTGCCCACTTTTTTGGGTATGGGTATTTGATTTTTCTGGTGCTGTTGTTTGGGTTTTTTATATATTCTAGAGAAAAGCCTCTATCTGAAGAGCAGTTAGCAAAGATTTTATCCATTTCTGCAAGCTGTTCCTTCACTCTGTTGGTTATTTCCCTTGTTGGGCAGAAACTTTTTTGATGTAGTCCCATTTGTTGATTTTTGCTGCAATTTCCTGTACTATTTGGCATCCTATTCAGGAAGTCGTTGACTACGCGTATGACTTCAATTATTTTCTCAATGCTATTGTCCAGCAGTTTCAAAGCGTCAGGACTTATACCTACTTTTGGTCCATTTTGAACTGATTTTTTGTGTAGGTGAGAGTTTAAAATTTAGTTTCAATCTTCTATGTGTGAATATCCAGTTTTCTCAGCATCATTTGTTATAGAGGCCATCTCTTATCTCACATACGTTTTTGACCCCTTTGTCGAAAATCAGATGGCCACAATACCTAGTTAAATTAAATTAAAAGCTAAGATGGTCATATTACCAAAAGTGATTTACCAGATTCAATGCAATCCCTATTAACATTCCTATGATATTCCCCACAGAGCTGGAAGACACAATCCTAACATTCACACGAAAACATAACAGATGCAGAACAGACAAAGCAATCCTAAGTAAAAAGAGAAAGTCTGGAAGCACCACAATATCAGATTTCAAGCTATGTTACAAAGCCATAGTAACAAAAACAATAGGGTATCAAGACAGGCAACTAGTCCAGTGGAACAGAACAGAGGACACAGAAACAAACCCATGCAACTACAGTTTCGACAGAGGGGCAAAAGCACATACATTGGAGAAAAGATAGCTTCTTTAACCAATGACACAGGGAAAGCTGGATATCCATGTGCAGAAGACTGACGCTGGATTCCTAACTCTCACCACGGGCAAAAGTCAATTCAGATGCAATAGAGGCTAAAGCGTAAGGCCAGATGCTTTGTAATTTGGGGAAGAAAATATAAGGGAAACACTTGAAACCATAGAAACGGGCTTCCTAAATAAGACTCTAATACCACAGGAAATTATAACCAGAACCAACAAAGGGGATTACATTGAACCAAACTTCCAGGGACCTGGCCAAGATCCCCAGCTGCCTGTATGAGGGGTACGGTGAAGGATGAAATACAAGACAGAGACAATTTATTAATGCATGAAAGTGGGGCTGGGAGGCCGATGCTTGGCACGGGCACAGACACCTCTCGGGTTGGCCCACTTTTATTTTGCCAGCGAGAAATATGAGGGGAGGGTAGTGATCCCAGGAACAGCAGTAGTGACTGCTGTGGGCTAGAAAGAACTGTGGCTTCCCAGGCTGAACGCTTACTGCTGCTCCTACGTTGCTTTAAGGATCTTGTCATCCTCAGAAGGACTTTGCTTGCCTGTGTGTGCCAGTGTCACTAGCCGCAGGGCTTCAGCTGTGCACAGAAGAAAGTGAGGAGTCCCTGATTTCTAATCCGGTTTACAGGGTGGGATGACGCAGCCTCGGGCACCCCCTAGACTCAGTTTATAATTTGTGGTCCCCACACCGAACAGTTTCTGTACAGCAAGGGAAATGATTAACAGCCATCCTATAGAAGGGGAGGAAATCTTTGCAGTTACCCTTCTGATAGAGGATTAATCTCTAGTAAGCGTGCAAAACTCAAAAAGTGAACAGCAAAAAAAGCCCCCACAGATAACACAGTCAAAAAATGGGCAAAAGAACTAAATCGATACTTCTCAAAAAAAAAGTACAAATTACAAATAAGTATATGAAGAATGTTTTTTTTTTTATTTTTTTTTTTTTAATTTTTATTTAAGGAGAAAAGAAAAGAAAAAAAACAGTGAAGGGTACAAGTTATACAGATTTACAGAAGAAAAAAAATGCGCAGTAGGAAATCACTAGTTAATAGATTACATATTGCCATCTTAGAAATAATTGTTCAAGTCACAGAATTAAAGTTTGTAGAGTGGACATTCCAGCAATGATACTGCAAACAGTTCTGTTCAATGATCCATTAGAACTCTGTGATATCATTTTCTGTCTTATACATTTAAATATACATGCAGTTATATAGTTTAGAGCATTTTCTTTTCCTCTCTTTTGTACAGTGTCTATTACACATTTTGGGTTTCATTGCTCCCACTGTTCTTATTGCTTTTTTGGAAGAGAGTAAAACCAAATGTGACATGACAGAACAGAATCGGTCAAGTCAAAAGGGTGGATATAATAGATAATATAAAAACATAATACAAGGTGATCAACAATGGTTACCCTAATGCCTCCCGCTATTTCTAATAGAATTGCCTATATCGTTAGTTGTAATACTATTGAACAAAACCGTAAAGGATAAAACCGACAAAACCAAAACATTGGAGATATTGTAGGTCTTCAAAAGTAGATAGAAGTCAACGAGAATGGGCGTTATAATGAATCTCATTATCTTCTCAGCTGATGCCTAAACTTTCGAACCTGATACTATTCAGCAAAACAGAATAGAGGAACCTCAGTCAAAAACAAGATGGTGAGAGTAATACAGGGCTTCAAATCGAGAAAATAGAAAGTCAAAGTGGGTTACTATATTATATCCTGCTATATTTTTCCCTTTAATTAAATGGATAACAATAAAAAAGTATATAATGGAGTGGAGATTGAGAGAAAAAGAGGGCATAACAGCGAAACAGGGCAGATCAAAACATAACCTTTTAAGCAGAATAGTGTTTCACCACCAGATATTTCCGACTTAAAAATAGTTACCATATTGACTCCCTCCCTGAAGTCCTTGAGTACAACTTCATATACTGTAGCATTAAGTATATCAAAACAATGTAAAACCATTTAAGAGAATGACAGCATTATAGAGTATTTGGAATTGACTAACAGAAAATGAACAATGGTCTCTGTATAATCTCCTTGTCTTTAAAAGGTTTTTGCTTATACTAACGTACATAACAAAATCCAATAAGATACAACCTGGTTAGACCATTGGAGACAGAAGAACAAAAGCTAGATGAGACTTCAAAACAAGATGGTACTGAATCAGCATTACCTATTAAGATGTCATTTTCTCAAAAATAGCTGTTCCTATCATCCAATCTTCTCTGTCTCATTTCTGTTGAGCTCTTTTTCTGTCAGTAGCTGTCAGTTTGTCTTCTTCATTTTGTTCTCTGCTCCATTCGTTGTGGCCTCCCTGCCACTATTTCTGGGTTCTTTGTATTTTTCTTTTTTTAGAATATCCTGCAATACTTTCTGTAGAGTTGAATTGGTGGTTGCAAATTCCCCCAGTTCCTCTTTATCCTGGAAGCACCTCGTTTTTCCATCAATTTCCAGGGACAGTTGTGCAGGATATCTCAATCTTGGCTGGAGATTATTATCTTTCAAAGCTTGAATTATTTCCCCCCATGCTCTTCGTGATTTGATGGTTTGTGAAGAGAAATCTGCTGTAATTCTGATGGGTGTTCCTTTGTAAGTGATCTGTTTCTTGTCTCTTACAGCTTTTAATATTCTGTTCTTGTATTGAATTTCTGGGATTTTTATTATTATATGCCTGGGTGTTTCTCTGTTAGGGTTGTAGGTAGCTGGGGTCCTGTATGCCTCATACAGCTGAGTATCTTTACCTTTTGCTAAATTAGGAAAATTCTCCTGGATTATTTCTGTGAGTAGCTTTTGTAATTCATTTGTTTGTGTCCCTACTTCTTCTTCTATGTTCTTAATCCTTAAGTGGTGGCTCCTCTTATCATCTTCTTGTCTTTGTATTATTGCTGTTTGTTTCTTTGTTATTTTTAAGAAGTTTTTCATTTCATTCTCCCATATTTCAAGTCTGCCCTCCAGTTCAGATAGTCTGTCCTTAGTTTCTTTCAAGCTGTTATGCCAGTCTTGTATAGACTTATTAATTTCTTGATAGTCCCTTTGAACCTGCTTCACATACTCAATGCTTTCTCTGTTTTCTCCATCAAGCAATTCTCCCCTCTTTTTCTGTTCTTCCATTCCACCATCTGTTTTTTCCTGGGTGGTGTTTAGCATTTCTCTAACTATTCTGCATACTTCTAGCTTCAGATCATTGATAACTTCATTCCTGAATTGGTCTATGAGGCTCTCAATATGGTGCTTAATGTATACTGGTGCGGCGTCCATTATTGCCTGTTTCTCAGGATTGGGGGCCGAGGAGCTTTTTTTGTTGCTTCCCTTCCCCATATTTTTTGTTCCTTATAAAATGCAATCTTACAAAGGAGGCCCGGCTTCCCTGCCTGTCAGCCACAGCCTGATCAAATTGCGCTGGCTAGTTGTTCCCGCCCACCGCTGCGCACCAGGGAGTCGGAGGAGGCAGCCTACGCGGAAGTCAGTCGCTCCTCCGGGCCATCGTCCGGCTCTGGGATCTGGGTTAGGCTAGTCTAGCCTAGAGAGTCCGCCAGCAGCGTCACTCAGGCCAGGCACTTTTCTCCAATCCCGTCCGAGAGGGGAATGGCGCCCAGAGAGATCTCCGCTAGAGTCAAACTGTGGTGGGGGGTCAGATTCTCACTCACCTCGCCACCAGTCAGTTTTCGTGTACACCTCTGTCCGTCCTTTTTTTTTTTCGACTCCGTTCTCCCGTTCCCAGAGCTCGGCGCTCCCAGAGCTCGGCGCGTCTCTCCTTGCTGAGCCGCTGTGGAGATAGCCGGCCGCCGCACGGCGGGAAATCCAAACCGGTTTCCGATGGCGCGGAGTCGAGCCTCCACACCGAGATTTTTCTGTTCCTATTTTAGCGCCAGGACTGTATTCCAAGTTGGATTCTCTCAGCCCAGTTCGTTCCTGAGTCAGCAGAGCATATCTCTACTGATTCGTGTCTCCCTAGTCCGCATTATTTCTGGCCTCTGAGCCGAACCTTTCAGAGAGCCTCTGGTAGTTGCTGTTGTCTGTCCGCCATGTTCTCTGGTCTCCCGTATATGAAGAATGTTTAACAATCATTCGGCAAATGCAAATCGAAACTACACTGAAATTCCATCTCACCCTAGTCGGAATGGATGTCACCAAGAATATAAAAACACAACGTATGTGACAAGGATCTGGGGAGAAAGAACACGTCTACACGGCCCCTTGGGAATGTATATTATTAGTACAACTTCTATGGAAATCAGTGTGGAGATGCCTCCAAAAACTAAATTTAGAAATACCATTTAATCCAGCTAGACCCCTCCTGGAGGTGTTCTGGAAAGAAATGAAGGGAGTGTGCTGGAGCGCTCTGTGCATATCTATGTTTATAGCGTGTTACTCACAACAGCTAAGCTGCTGAGCAGCCTGGCACCTATCAACAGATGCGTGGATAAAGAAAAGGTGGTGTACGCACATAATGGAATATTATTCTCTCATAAGAAATAGTAAGTCATGTCATTTGCAGGAACTGGAGTCCATAATGTTAAGCAAAATAGTCCAGACTCAGAAAACTAAATATTATATGTTTCCTCTTATAAGAGAAACAAAATCGATAAATAAAGGAGAGATGACAAGAAACAAGAAGATAGACTTTTGGAGGAGGCAAAGAGGATTCAGAGCAGTGGGGCGGAACAGACAAGGGAAATACTGGGAAGGAAGCTGAGCAAGACACGGTGAATGCGTGGGTCAGTTTCCCAAAAGGAACCTCGCCAATCTGCATGATCGACACGCTCTAGTTTTTGAAAAAGCAGTTGATTTTTAAGTGTTGACTTTGCTTCTTGTTCTCTTCTGTAATCACATGCTGTTGTGACCCTAATACCATCGAAAATGCAGAGGCTGAGAGTCCTGCTGAAAAGATCAGATTTGCTATGAGTTACCTCGGGGAACACCGTCAATGGGCATTCTTAGGGCAAATGGGAAATAAGTTCATGTCGTTTAAAATTTTAAAAATGTAAAGAAACACAAGATAAGGCAGAGAGAGGAGACAAGGGGCCTCAGAGGAAATTAACTCTGCTGGAGCATGATCTTGGACTTACAGAGCTAAAAATAAGTAAGTAAATAAATAGACAAATTACTGTTGCTTTCACCACCTGGGCAGGTCCTTTGCTATGGACACTCTGGCCAACTAGTGACTCAACACAGCATTAGAATTCTGGTATTGGAAAGCTGTAATAATAATGATGTTATTTATTGAGCACCATCTGTATGCATCCTGCTAAATACTTCGTACATTTTCCCCTTCAAAATGTATGAAACCCCAAGGGATTCATCCTGTTATTTCCAGCCTTCAGTGGGCCCAAGGCCACCTAGTTATTACGTGCTGACACTAGTTCTAGAACCTGGGCCAGACTAGGCCTGTAGAGTTTTGCTGCAAAGAAAAGGATGCCTCTCCCTTTGGGCAACAGCCAGCTCCATGTCAGGGCGGAGGATGCAGTGCTCAGTGGCCAGAGAGAAGGCTGGTTTTCAGTCCCTCTTGCCCCTTGGTTACCCTTCACAGTGGCCCACTCTGTAATCCAAGCACTTTGTCATTACACTGGGCTGGCCAAAGAGATGAGAGGTTACAGGGACCCCCCCCCCGCCCCCCCAGGCAGGGGAGGGTGGGTCCTAAGGGCTGGTAATCACTGGGCATGCACACTTCACCTGATGCACAGGTGGAAACCAGATAGGTGAGAGCCTGCTCTCAGCATTCTAGGTCCCAGAGGGGAGAGCTGCCAGGGGTCCAACGGGGCAACCAGCTGGATTCAGCCCAGTTCTGCTAATTGACCGCAACACAGTTCTGACCATTTTCAGTCAGCAAGGAAGCCAGTTTGGCAGAATCACACCCCCGAGATGGCCCACCTGTCTGTCCTTTGTCAGCATCCCTGCCCTTCCTTCCCCCACCAAATCAAAGAGACTGGGAAAAGCCTCCCTGTCCCTTTGACTATGAGCGTAAGTGTGCCTTTCCTCACAATTAAAGCTCCTGAATGTTCCAAATTTGCAGCTTTCATGATGGGGGATAAAGGCTTCTGACAACATAAATATTTAATCACCATTAAGAATGTCCAATACATGAGGGGAATTGTGTTTCAAATTGGCTGGTTCAGATGATTAAAGTGGAGAAGTCATAGCAGGGTAAAAATAAAGTTCCCTCTAAAAAAGCACCATCTTTAGAACTTAGGATGGTTTCTATTTCTATTATATAAGTAGTCCTTGAGCAGCGAAGGAACCAGGAATATCCAGTTTACTTTTTAAATATTAGTAGGGGGTGAGGCAGGGGTGAGTGGGGGTGAGGAAGTACGCCGCGGCCTTCACAGCTCTGTTCTGGTATAATGAAGGTAAGTGGGATTCCGAGACATTACGAAGGACTGCTGCAACTAAGACTTGAGGAAAAAGGGAAAAGGCTGCCTGTTCAGGTTTGTATCTTGCTTGAAAATACACTTCAAACATTCAGAAGTATCTCAGCGATCATAACCAGGCCGGCCCCTCCACCCCTGGACCCTTGGCCCCCAGTAGATCCGGTTTACTGTTAAAGGTTCCTTCAGCTCTCTCTCTCTATAAAATCCTACCCAGTAGGGTTTCCATTTGTTTCTATTAACAGGTTGAATTCAGTTTAGGAAAATCTGTGCAAATGGGATAAAAAAATCTACCTTTAGTCCATTGCCAGATCTGGGGAGGCCAAAAAATTGGAAACAAAGGAGTCCCATTTTGCCTAGTAGTCTTTGAAAGCTTTTGTAACAGACTAAAAACGTCAAGCAGGGTCACTTCTGAGTCCATGTTTGGGGCACGTTGGTTTGCTGGTTGTGACTGTAGGTGGAAACAGGTGACACAAGCAAACAGGCTCCTGGCAAAGGGACAGTGGCAGGAAGGAGACCTGCTAAGATGCACCACAGCAAGAGCCCTAGGCGTGAGGAGCAGCGCGAGGTGTGGTGATTAAACCCAGGAAGAGCCGTGGTTGTGGGTGTGGCTGGGAGAGGGCTGCCCACAGGACCTGGGACCCTTGCAAGCACCACAGCCAGCACACAGATGGGCCCGGAGGGAGCTGGGGGAATCACTGTCTCAGCCTCGTCCAAGCTGCCCATCACTGCCGAGGCCCACGGTTAGCTGAATCCAACCAGACGCTGAAAGGTGAGGGCGATGTCTACAGACGTCAAACTTCTGGATATAAAGCAGGATAGGAAAAATGGGAAACTAATATTAGGAAGAGAGGGAAACTATCCAGCACTATGATGGGGAAGAAAAACTAAGTAACATTAGAAGGGGGAGAAGGTTTGTGTTGGTGGTTTCCTGGATGTATACTTACTTGTAAACTCATAAAGCTGTGTTCATTAAACAGATACAGATTTTGGCATCATTCATGGTTCAATGACAGATGTTTGAAAGACAAGAGCAGGAGCAGAAAGACAAGGCAAGGACTCAGTCATTCACGGGCTCTGCATCTGGGGGTCCCTGCATGAGGCTGAGAGAGCTTAAGAGATGCTGCTTGGACCGACATGGCCTCAATGCCTTCTCCAGCATGTGTGATGGCCCTCGCCTGAGACCACATGCCCAGGTCCCCGACAGCAAACCCCCATGGTCTGAAGTGACCGCAGTTGCTTCCTCCCTCCCTTGATGGAAAGATCTGCAAGGGAGAACAAGGGTTTCAGAATAAGAAGCTGCCTCCGCTGAGCAGAGAGCACCAGACCGCTGGCTTCGAAGTCCAGCAACTTTATTGTCAGCTCAGAGCATCTCCCCACCAGCATCGCAAGCAAGCGGAAGTAGAGTGGCTGTGGACTTATCTGCCTGTTAATCTTATCTTCTGCTATTCATTTTAAGAGTGTGAGTTATTATTAATATGAAGGCCTGCTTTCTGGCAGCTCTTCCCTTTGAATGGGTTTGTGCCAAGCTGCCAGCTATCAGGGGACTCGGGGCCTAGGATTACGCTGACAGGGAGCCTCAGAGATGAGATGGCTGGGCAGAGACACAGGAAGTGATGGGGTACTAAAGAAGGATCAGCACTTTGTGTCTTGCCCCTGATGCCCTCTGGGCTCCTTATTTCAAAGCAACAGCAAGAAAAGTAGGAGCAGGGACAAACCTGAATCCTATCGAAATCAGAGAACCTTGATTTTCAAGAGACGGCTCAAGTTTCAGAGATTCCCCAAATCTGGCAAAGTAATCAATGGACGGACGAGTTTGCCTACTGGTTATGGCAGAAGCTCCAGCCAGGCTGGAGAATGCTGTGACAGCTGATGACTTACCGTATTTTGTTCTCACCCAGGATGGTCGCAGACTCTTCCCTGTAGGTGGGGTTGATGAACAGTTTTGGAGAAAGGGCTCAAGGGAATCTTAAGAGACTGCAAATATCACCTGAGAAATGAGGTACCTGAACCCCCTCATCAGACATGCTACATTCATTCCACAGGCAACAGCTCAACCATCCCTAAAGCTGATACAGCACAAACAGTCATTAATTAGACCTAGAGGAAAAGACCATTTTCTTTACACCACCTGCCCTCATCTATAATTGTAACTGCTGCTGAATGACCATAAACTGTTAAGACATGACATAGAGAAAGATGGTAGGTGGAATGTTGGGGTGAACCCATGTTCCACCCATTGAAGAAACACACCACTGAGCTGTCCACACGGTGACCAAAGGCATGGGGACGCTATTCCCAAGCATCTGCGTGCTCATCAGCCATCCAGAGCCACGCTGGGTAGACAGAAAGCATGAATCACTCAGGTCCCTCGGCCACACCTTAACTGTTGGGTTTGATGGATTTCACATAAACTGAACTGTGTTCAACTTGTCTCTCGCATCACACTGCTTTTCCTGGTTTGGTTTGGTTTTCATTTTTGTTTTGTTTATCATGGTACCGGGGCCAGACTCTACACTGAGCTACACCCTCAGCTCGATTCAAGCTTAGTAAACAGCTTCCTCTAATCTACTTTCAACTATCTACCCATCAGCACTCTAGACTGGAGGCTGGCTCATTTCTTTTTCCTGTCACTCACCAAAAAGAGCCAGGAGCTTTGCTGAGGTCCTTGATGTGGACGAGCACATAGATCTGAGCAAAGCTGCCGAGGGGGAAGTGACCCATCTCTCGTCCTGGAAGGACAGCAGGTATACTATTTAACCCAGGTGGCATTTCCCCCAGTCTGCCCGTGGGGTTACAGCCCCATAGACAAGGCGCAGAGAAAACCTGTTGACCACCAGCGCTAATATCGTTGGTTGCTTTCAATCTCTGTTGGCCCAATCAGCCCCTCAGTCAGATTTTTTTTAAAAAAGGAAGAAAGCAAGCACCCATGATCACCATCTTGTGACTGTGACCAATTGCCTACTGAAGTTCTTAATGTCTTGAGCCTCAGCAGGAAACCACTGAATCTATAAAGTCCTGTCCAGCAGAAATGAGTCTGATTGTGGATGGCCTGGTTAACCCAGATTGCCTTTGGTGCCTGAGGGAGTTGATATTTTCTCATTATGAAGACGTTCCCAGCTAGTGAACGCTGCAAATAAAACTGCTCAGAATCGGTCTGCACTACCTGTTTCCGTGGTAGCGGGCCTCTGTCTGGAGGATAAATCTGCACCATCTTCTTTTGTTTGGGTTTCAGCCAGTTGTGTTACAAGGAGTTCTGAAATGAGCTAACGCCCGACAAGATAGGCTGGGCCAGCTGGACAGGGAAGCTTTATCGCCCATGGTACGCGCACCCTTGGGGCAGACGGCCGAATCTAAGAGAAAGCGATCAAAGAGATATAGAACCCACATGCCTAAATATTTATTTCAGTTGTTCATATTTCCCACACTTTTCAAATGTGAACTTGTGTCCTGAAGGTGGAGCTTTAGTACACAAGAAAATTGGGAAGGGGCGAATGCCTTGTACAAAATGGGGTAGAATCAGCAAAGGATGCGTTTCCTTGCTTCCTAGTCGCCTACATTTTTCATGCCAAAAAGTAAGGACAGATTCTGATTTTTTTCACCGTAGGAGTCTGCATACAATTAAAGGAGAGCAGAAAGATGCCTGCTCGCCAGAGCGAGGCTTATGGTCTCTGTAAGAATGAGAAGAAACTGTAGCCATCAAAGCCATTTATACTTCTTGCCGGTAGTATTTTTAAGACGTTTCTTTTTCAAAACGAGGCAGCAATGAATTGAGTAGTGATCAGCATGCTGCACCATAGAGTATGTTTAATCCAAATAGCTCCCAAGATGGTCTGCGGCTGATTGTACCAACTCTACGGGACTTAGAGAAATGACTTGGTTACCAGTGAAGTAAAACTATCTCTGGATGGCACTCAGTGTGGCTTCTCAGCACATAACAACACAGCCACAGCCCGCTCAGGATCAAGGACAGACCACTCCTCTCTATTCATGAGAAAACTGCCAACCAGCCAGCCCACAAACCTCCTACTATGTGCTGTCGGGGTCTAGCAGGTTCAGCAGGGGTTTTTTTTGTTGTTGTTTTGTTGTTTACTTTTCTGGTTTTGGCAGTGCAAAAATTCTTAAGCCATGCAAGGTGGGTGGGAAATGAGACTTGATTATTTCAGAACAAGTAAACTATCGGATGGGCACTGCCCATGTCCTTCTGATGACATCTGCCTGGGGCCTGGGCTTCTCCCCTTCTTCCTCCACCCTCCTCCTCCAGCATATGATTCCACCACCAACCAGCACCACAACAGAAGGGGCAACCTTATATCTCAGGAAGGCTTTGGCTGCTACTGGCAGGGAAAGATAATGTTATCCAGTTTCAAACCAGGAGCTTATGAATGGAAAGATGACCACTCTGAATTCAGCATCTGAGAGCCTGCCGAAATGATATTATCTTTTTGTTTTGTTTTGTTTTCAGTTTGCTTGGGATCAAACTCAGGGCTTCCTGTAAGCCAGGCAAGCCCTGGACTATTGAGACACACCCTTAGCCCTGATAGGATTCTTTAACCACACATCTAGGGCAGAAATTCAGGCTTCTTGCCCCACCCCACTCTCCTTGCTCTGTCTTCCAGGGCCTCTGCCTCATGCCCAGCCCTAGGTAGAGGCTGAAGCACTGTTTTGAAAGCGAAGAACCTCCTAGGGTGCCTCAGCCTCTGTGAAACCCACCATCCCCTTCCCTCCCAGGCAGATTCCAATCAGAGCTGGAAGGAACCTGGAAGGAAGGAAGGGGACAGAAACTCAGTGCCCTCCAGGAAGCCTCCTGCCTGGTTCAAGCCTGGGAAGGAACACTGCTTATCCCAAGGGCCAACAGAGGTCCCCAGGCCTGAAAGTCTTGGTGGCTTGAGGCCACCCCAGCTGATAGTGCCTCCCTGGATGAGGGGGCAAGACCTCAAGGGATCCCGAGGGAAGAAGTGGGAAATGATAGGACTGTCTAGAGGGACAGAGAGTACTTGACTCTAAGATTAGAAGGCTGGCTGGGAGGGTGGGGTTGGTGCTTTTAACTTGGGAACTTTCTGGTCTCGCTGCACAGAAAGATCTCTGGGAATTGTCACAATGGCTACAGGTGGCACTTGACTAGTGGGACACGTGTAAGAGGCCCCGGAGCGAGATGTAGACTTGCATCTTGGCTCTGCTGTTTCCTAGCAGCAGGACCCTGACAAGTACCTTAGCCTCTCCATGTTCATTCTTCTCCACAACTGCTAAGTAGGATGATAATATTCACTAATTAATACGATTGTCAGGAGCATTAAATGAATCTTAATCCATATGCTGCATTTAGAACAACACCCAGCACGTAGTAAATGTTCAATAAACCTTAGGATTAGCTAGTGAGCAGAACTTTCTAAGGGCTAGGTTTGAGAGCCTGAGACTCCGTTGCCAAGGGAGATGAGAAAACCTTTTCAAATATGGGCGCTCCTGCCAGGCCCCGGGATTGTCCAGAACGAGAGTGTGGCGCCTGCCTCTTCCCCCACACCCCCCCTCTGACCCCGGGGGGAAACCCACCCCCCTCGTCACAGGGGCGCACGGGTCCCCGGAGCCTCCGGCTTGGTCACATCTCCCGCGCGCCTCCCGGGGTCTCCCTCCCGCCGCTCCACACCTGTCAGCCGCCCTCGCAGGCTCGCAATGGCCCGAGTCCCGGGCCTCGGCTGCAACCTCTTCGACCCTGGGTCCTCGCTCCCGGCGCCTGCACACCCTCCGCCCCCCAGCTGCTGTCGTAAACAAAACCCGGGCGTTGGAGCGGCCGGGCGGGCGGACCAGCGCGGGAGCCCGCTCCATGAGCCGTGGCGCGCCCGGGAGCCCGGGGCGAGCCAAGGGGCGATGGTGGCGGCCACGGCGACAGCGGCAGGCGGCTCAGCTTTGTTATGAATAGATGAAAGAGGCCACCTACACAGTAACCCAAATTACGAGACCTCCCTCCTCCCGATCTCGCCGAATCGAGCGGGGAGGGGAGATGGGCGTGGAGGGAGGGCGGGCGGGCGGCCGCGCGGGAGGGGAGGGCGGAGGAGGAAGAGGATGAGGAAGGGGGCCAGTGGCATCCCACTTCGACAATGGGAAAGTGAAACGCACAAGCGCACCCAACCTCTCCAGCCCTCCCCGCCCGCCGCGCTCCCCTCCGCCCGTCCCCTCCCTTCCCCTCCGCGCCTCCCCGCGAGCGCCCGCGCCGCACAGAGGAACTCTCGGCGAAGCAGGGCGAGGAGGAAGCGCAGCCGGAGCGCGCAGGGTTTGCAGCCGCCGCAGCAGCCGCCGCCGCCGCCGCCGCGCGCCCCGCGCCCCGCTCTCCTTCCCCGGCGAGCCTCGGGGATGGGGCGGCCGCGGGAGCCCGGGCGATCGCAGGAGCCGCCGCCGCCGCCGCCCGCGTCTCCGTCGCCGCGCGCCTGAGCCTCCGCCGCCGCCGCCGCCGCGCGCCCTGCCCGGGGGCGGCCCCCCAAGCCCCATGGAGGTCTCCGGGAGGAAGGCGCCGCCGCGCCCCCAGCGCCCCGCCGCGCCGCTGCTTCTGCTCCCCTATCTGCTGGCGCTCGCGGTGCCCGCCCGGGGCGCGGAGGAGCCGGTGTGGCGCTCGGAGCAAGCCATCGGAGCCATCGCGGCCAGCCTGAGGGACGGCGTGTTCGTGGCGAGCGGCAGCTGCCTGGACCAGCTGGACTACAGCCTGGAGCACAGGCTCTCGCGCCTGTACCGGGACCAGGCGGGGAACTGCACCGAGCCGGTCTCCTTGGCGCCCCCCGCGCGGCCCCGGCCGGGGAGCAGCTTCAGCAAGCTGCTGCTGCCCTACCGCGAGGGGGCGGAAGACCTCGAGGGGCTGCTGCTCACCGGCTGGACCTTCGACCGCGGCGCCTGCGAGGTGCGGCCTCTGGGCAACCTGAGCCGCAGCTCCCTGCGCAGCAGCACCGAGGTGGTGTCGTGCCACCCGCAGGGCTCGACGGCCGGCGTGGTGTATCGCGCGGGCCCCAAGAACAGCTGGTACCTGGCGGTGGCCGCCACCTACGTGCTGCCGGAGCCGGAGACCGCCAGCCGCTGCAGCCCCGCGGCATCCGATCGCGACACGGCCATCACGCTCAAGAACACGGAGGAGCGCAGCCTGGCCACGCCGGAGCTCGGCCGCCTCAAACTGCGAGGGAGCCCGGGCAGCCTGCACTTCGTGGACGCCTTTCTCTGGAAAGGCAGCGTCTACTTCCCCTACTACCCCTACAACTACACGAGCGGCGCCACCACTGGCTGGCCCAGCATGGTGCGCATCGCGCAGAGCGCCGAGGTCCTGTTTCAGGGCCAAGCGGCCCTTGACTGCAGCCACGGCCACCCCGACGGCCGCCCCCTGCTCCTCTCCTCCAGCCTGGTGGAGGGCCTGGACGTTTGGGCGGGCGTGTTCAGCGCGCCCACCGGAGAGGGCCAGGAGAGGCGCACCCGCGCCACTACAGCGCTCTGCCTCTTCAGGATGAGTGAGATCCAGGCGCGCGCCAAGAGCTGCAGGTGGGACTTCGAGACTCAGCAGAACTGCGTAAGTCCTGCCCCCGGACCCCCGCGGCGGCGCTGCTGTCCGGGAGTCGCCGCCTGGACAGAGCGAGCACAAGAGGCTAGGGGACCATCCTGGTGACATTTCCCAGGTCGTCAGTTCACATGGCCACTGGCCTGCTAAGACCTCTGTCTAATGTAAAGCTCGGCCTGAGGTCCCCAAAGGAAGGGTACTAAAAAGAGGGGAGGGAAGGGTTAGAGTTAGGCTCCAAACACTACTGCCTGCCTCCTAGCACCATCAGTTCCTGGCCAAATGTGGGCGCCTGTTTGGGGCTGAGCGTACCCACGCACCCCCTCTTCCCCTTGCCGCTTTCCCGCACTCCTCAGAGTAGTCTCAGAGGGGCTGTGGACTTGAGAATCTTGGGCAACAGTTACCAAGCACAGTGCCCTCTGTAAAGGAGCCATTGGACCTAAGGGCTCGCTGCCACACCCCAGCCTTTGTGCCCCCCGCCGGCAACGCATGTGTACGTCTGAGGGGTGCAAGCCTGCGCCACACCGGTGCAAGCACGCTGGGCTGCAGAAGGAACCCCCGGCTTGGCCCGGTGCAAGGGGGCGGGGCTGTGGCCCGGCCGAGGGCGACTGCGGTCTCCGGCTGGGGGGAGCGCCAGGGGAGGCGGGGACTGCTTTGTGGGTGCAGAGCCTCGCCCTGGAGGGGAGAGCAAGAGAAAGTGTTGGGGGGTGCTGCAGGCAGTTTCTAGGCTCCAGGTTGCTGGGCTAGAATGAGGGCTCTTTGGTCGCTTGGGTTGAGCCTGAATCAGGCAAATGACACAGGTTTCCCCAGGGCTCTCAGCTTGAATCTTGAGATTGGCAGTTCTTTGACTGGGAAATAAAGCGGCAGTTCAAGAGGGTCCAGTTGATGGGGATTATGGAGCCATTGTGCACTTCTCCGGAGGCCGTTTCCCTTCCAAGGCTGCTGGCACATCGACTCCACATATGGCTCCTGAGAGGGGAGCCTGCTGAGAGCCTCCTTTAGAACTGGACAGAAATCACAGAGCAGAAATTAACGGCTACAGGTGTTGCCATTGTCTTGGTGTCTCCACTTGGAAAGCGTGCTGTGTTGGTATATTTGCTGTGCACCAACGGGATACAGGAGAACCGTGGCCCTGAGGTGCATAGAATATGTGGATAGAAAGGCTCCCCACCCGCCCCTTTCTCCGCAAACACATCTTACCAAGTAGTCACTCTAATAGCTACTGAGAAAAGGGCTCTTTAGAACCCTCTCTTACATCTTCCTCTTTGCCTGTTGTGTACTGGGACAAACACGTAACATTTTTATTTCATGATTGGTGTAATTAAAAAAAATATATATATATATATTACATATTGGCTTCCCCAAATGACTAAGTCTTGATATACACATATACATAATATTTGTCGTTATGTATCTTTGTGATCTAATGGTTCAAGTTTGGCAAGATGATCACCTTCCATATCCTGTTGAAAGACTTGAAATTACCGCCCCCCCATATTACTTTGCATCAAGCTTTAGGCCCACTTGGGCTCTGGGGCTAATGACAAGACAGCTCGGAGGCCCACAGCAGGTAGGAGGTGGAGGTCCAAGCTTGCCATCTGACAGCTGTGTCGATGTGCGGAGCCAAAGCATTTCTCTTGACTGCCTGTACCTATTGCGTCCTGGAGGACTCAGTTCCCTTCCAAACCCAGCAGGCGTCCTGAATGCACTGGAAAATCTGTGTACTGGCTCAATCAGGTGTTCCTACTTATGCTGGGGATGGGGAGGGGCAGGGAGAGGCGCAGAGCTGTTTATCTGTCTCCACTGGACTCCTGGAAGAGAGCTGCCCCTTGGAAATCAAGCAAGGGATAAACGCACACTGCCAAAACTCTGGAATAGGAAAAAAATAATAATAGAAGCAGCTCTCTCCGTAGCATTTTTTGCTGCTGTTATTTATCGAGAACTCCCAGTGAGCTCTGAGCTGTGTGTTCTGAAAGATGGGGTCTCCAGCCCCTGAGCTTGTCATCTAAGTTAAATAATATACTCTGGTTCAAACAATAGCATGTCATGGCTGCACAGGTGGGAGCCTGGAGTTTTGCATTTTTTTTCATTCAAGTAAATTCCTTGCTGTTAGTATGCATTAAAAAGCCTAAATGGAATTGAATGTTAAGAGGAGTTTGAATGAAAGAAGGTGGTAGTTTTGATGAAAAAGCTGACAGTTTTCTAACCCATTAAGTAGGCAGATAAGATACTTAATTCAACAGATATTTTCTTGGTGCCTGCTTCTGTAAGCAGCGCTCGGAGCTGGGTGCCACTGATTTTGCCACTGCAGGGACAATAGCTGGTTACAACCCATTTAATGGGGTCATGGGATCTCTGCGCCCCTGGTTGTCACTCAGAAGAATGATGTCATTTGATTGCATTTGTTCTGCATTTTGTTTTCAGGGTTCGAAAGTGTTTTTTGAGAGACATGCTGAATTCTAGGTGCCTGGAACAGGAGTTGGACCTGAAGCACCCTAGAGGGAGCTGCAGTGGGTTCTCGGTGGTTTCTCCAGAGCAAGCAGGCGTTTGACCAGTAATCCACAGGCAGCCAGGCACTGACAGCTAGATTTCTTTGCCATTCCTTCTCTTCCTAGCTGATGCCCGTATTTTTCATCTTGAGTCATCCATAAGTGGTTGTGCAGAATGCACTGGGTTGTGTTTTTCCCAACTCTTGGTTCTCGTCTCATCTTCTCTCAGCTGATTGTCCTCCTCTTTGGCTTTTCCTACTAAGAATTAATTTCTGAGATGCTTGTGCAGTGAGCGTGTGTTCCACTCTTTACACATCAGGCTGTTACCTTTTCTTTCTTGCTGCCAACTTTGAACCCACTTTCATAACTCTACCAGCTCCAGGGTAGCACCCAGAGGGTGCCAAAGTTGCCCATTTCTGCAGACTCAAAGGTTCTGCTACTCCTGATGAATGTTTGTACAACACTTCCCCGTGTACCATTTCCTTGAGCCTCTCATCAAGTCTGAGGTTTATTCTGTGAGGAACATTCCATTTTTTAGATAAGAAAGCTCAAGATCTGTGTGACAACTTACGATAATGGAATAAGTGTCAAGAGTACTGCAGTTTACACCCACGTCTTTTCATGTCTACTTCCGTATTCTTCCTCCTGACCTAGTGCTTCTAGAACTTTCTCTAGAGAGTTCTCTAATTAAAAAGACACCAAATAACCCTCCCTCTCTTAGGGTTATGGTGTTGAGGGAAGGGATAGAAATCTCAGGCTCTGTTTTAAGACTTTTTTTCATTCTGTTTCATGACATACTTGTGTTTAGATTAATATAAGCATGAATGTTTTAAATTACCACATGTTAATTTAACTTCCTGTGTCTTTGAGCTTCACTACCTTGGCACCCCAGTGTAGCTGAGAGGAAACAGTTTATGTTTGAGTTGTTGAAGACAGATTGTTCCAGAGTTATTCACAGCTGCCATAGTTGGGTTCCAGAGTTACTTGTGGCTATTTAAACATGGCGGCCATCTCTCTGAGGACAGCGAGGTTGATGTGGTGTCTTGTAGTTTGTTCCACAGGACTGCCTCTTCCAGTTCATTCTGTATCTTGTGGGGAAACACACACCCTTCTTCCACACTCATGGAATTCTAAAGCCTGATATAATTTATCTGTCAGGCAGGCAATCACCAAGTGCTCATATGCTGTCCAACAGACAGCTGCCCAAGGCACATCTAGTGATGTGTGTAGAAGTGATCTCCCAGTTCCGCTTGGCGATGTGGCCCATTGACCTCAAAATCCGTAGCCTTCCTGTGAGGTTGATTCGCCTTCTTGTTTCTGTGGTGATTCTGTCAAGCTATTTCGCTGTCTGTAGACTAGGCTGGGGAATTTTGCCCTCACACACACATCTACTACACGAGGAGAGATGCAGAAGGACAACTACAGTGACAGCACCCACTTAGGACGGGAAAAGCAATCATGGCTTCTATCTACTCAATAGTGATTATGGCTGGATTTGAGAAAAGCAATTTACATGCCTTATTTTCTGTCGATTCTCAGTCACCATACGAGGCAAAAACTGGCGATTATGATCATTACAGATGAGAAAATTGACACCCAGAGAGGTTTGTTTAGGTGCCACAGCAATGGATTTAGAACCTAACAAGCCCAATTACAGGACCTGTGCTCTTAACCACTCCTGTGGTTAGTCAGTCTCCGCAGACGTTGAGTTCTGGTGTTAAGTCTGTCATGCACGGAGCATGCTAAGGCTCTGTGTCTCCCAGGATGAGACCACTAGTTCATGGACATGAGACACAGGACAGAGCATCCTTGCTATGAACTGAGTTCCTATGATGACATCTCTGACTCCCTGGAGTTCTGACTCAGGAGGGTTATAGTCAGAGTTGTGTCCTTTGCATTCAGGCCAATGAATGACCTTAGAGGGTGTTCTCTGTTGAACCTCAGGAGATAGACTAGTATCTGATGTGGAGGAGGAGGCAAAGAAATGTTTATTGAATACATAAATGAATGATCTTAGAGGATCATGTTGGAAATAAATGTTTTCTGTTCTTTTCCGTGGTACCTTCCTGAACCTGGTCACAGTGAATTCCTGTAACCCTTATTAATTGTCTTTTTCTTAATAGCTGGTGTGCCAGGGGCCCTTTCTTCCCTAGTCCTAGGTTACATGGCATCTTCTCCTCATGAGTCTCTCCAGTTTTTCCCATTCGCTGAGCAGCCAGACTGGTGCTGCCAGTTGGGGAGTTAATGTTGTCCATAAAAATCCAGCATGATTGGAATTTCTATGGTTAATTTAACACCGTGTGCCATCATGCCCTTCAAATCTGAGAGGAAAGGGCTTTGTGCTGTCAGGTGGTGGTTCTGGAAGTACAGCATCAACATTACCTGGTAACTTGCTAGAAAGGTAAATTCTTGGGGCCCAGATTTAATAACTCAGACTTAATAGCTCAGATTCCAGAGGGAAGGATGAGACGGGAAATCTGTATTTTCACAAGCCCACAAAGTGATCTGAATTCACATTCGGATCTGGGAACTGCTGTACATTCCAACGGCGTCCAATGTATCCTAGCTGAGACACCCAGAGTAGAGACTTGTCCCATTTTGTTTCCATTCTATTTTACTTAGGGACATAAAAAGTAACATTACCCTTCTATTCCTTATGCCTTCTTAATTGCTCAAAGACATTCTTGGGCTTGTCTCAGAGGCCTATAGGTCATAGTTTAGCTTCTTCATTGTGCATAACAACAGCTTATTTGTGTTTTAGTCTCAGATGTGGGAGAATTTCTGCAGCCTTCTAATTCAGCCATACACTAGGACCAGTTCCACGAACCAGACATTCTGTGAAGTCCTGCTCTTTACAGTATCCATTCTGATTCAAGTTTCTATGCGAGTCCTGTACAATTGATTGCAGAGATTCTCCAGAAGTAAGCTTGAATTAGGGAAGGAGGGATTTTGGAGACAGAAGCTTGTGGAATTCTAGGTGGTCTAGGAACAGAAGCAATTCAGTCCCTAGAGCCAGGTCAATTGGGAACAAAGCTGCCACCTTCTAGTTGTGTCAAATTGAGCAAATTCCATATCTTTCCCATGCCTCAGTTTCTTCATAAGGACTCTATTTCCTTGTGTGATTACTGTTTAGATTAACGTAATAGAGAATGAACTCTACCCAACACACCATAAGCACCGTGTGCATGTTGAGAATCACCATCACCATCGTGATCAGCCACAGGAGTACAAAGGGGCTTCCTGTGGCGCTGGATCCCAGGCAGCCCGGAGGAGCCCGGTCGCAGGACACGGTGGATGCTTGTTCTAAGTTTCACTGTTTCCACGACTTTGCCCAACTGTGTGCTCCAGATGACCTCCGCTTCCTCAGGCACCTGCCCTCGGGGCTGCCACCGAGTGTGCCTCAGCCTGCCTTGGTCCCCAGGCTGCCTCCTGGCAGCTTTCCCTCTTCACAGCTTCCCACACTCCCCAGCAGCAGCTTTCTGTATGATTGGGTCCAGACTACAGTGTCAGTATTTGTGGCCTTGGGGGCAGACACGTATCCAGTCAAAAGAAGGGAAGGAGTCAATCACAGGATGGTCCCCAGCGGGCACTGCGTGTGGACTCCTTTAGGACAGAATGGCGGAAGAGCCACACCACGCCCAGCGCCTTCAATGCGACAATATGGCATCATCTCTGCCTTCCTTACAGTTTCTCAGTGACCACTACTTCCTTAAACATGTATTTTCAGACATAACAATGACTGAGAAAGCTTAATATGGCCTTGGGGACAGTTTGTAGGCTCTGAGGGTGGCCTGTTCATTGGAACAGGAGCGCTGTGGGGATAGGTTGGTTGGGGTTTCTACTAAATGTGCTCAGAGTCTTTCTTGCTTTGAGTTTTCTATCATGATGAAAGGCTAATTTTTATTTGGTTTTTTTGTTGTTGTTGTTGTTGTTGTTTGTTTGTTTTTTTTAACTTTTTATGGGTACCGGGGATCGAACTCACGACCGCCTGCTTGCAAGGCAGGTGCTTATGCCACTGAGCTAAATTCCCAGCCCCCGCTAATTTTTAAACAGTTGTGAAAGTAAATAAAACTGTGAACTACACTCACAATTCACCTATTGTTGACTTTCGTATCAGTTTGAGCAGTATCCACTACTCACTGGGAACATCATTTTCCTCAGAGACGTTGTGAGGAGAATTTGACCCTGTTCCTTTCCAACACCTTGGCCTCCATGTGATTCAGGGGTCAGCAAAGTTTTCTACGAAGGGCTGGAGCATCAGTATTTTAGTCTTTGCAAACCACGGACAGCCTCTGTCACAATGAGTCACAATTACTGACCTCTGCCACTGTGCTGTGAACAGAGCCATAGATGATACACACATGATCCTGCAGGACTGTGTTCCGATAGAACTTTATGGATGTTGACACCTGGATTCCTTATCGACTTTCACTTCACACAAACTATTCTTTTTTTTTTTTTTACAATTTCTTCCCAACTGTTCACAAATGTAAATGCCTTTCCTGCCTCACGGGTCATTTGCAAAACAGGCAGCAGGTTACATATGGCCCACAGGTAGAGGTTATCATGGAAAAAGTGAGAAGAAAATGAACCACACTGTTGGATGCTCAGGGCAGGAGACATCCAGTGGACAGATGCCGTGGACCTACCAAGAAAGGACGCCACTCTGGTCCAGGAGGACCGGCGAGGCCCCAGTGTGGCGACGCTTGAGCTGCGTCTTGAAGCTAAGTGGAGAAGGCAGAGGGGCCCGTCCTGGAGAGCAGGCACAGCTTGTGCACCAGGGGGAGTTGAATAAGCTCTCGAGCCCTGAGCTGCTCACCCTGGCTGGGGGTCTCCAGAAAGAAGCGTGCACGTCCAGATGGCGAGAGACAGGCAAAGCTGGACACATTTTATTCTGATGCAGAAAATGACTTCTGGACTTTGCAAGTAAATACTTTTAAATAAACACTTTGCAAAGGAGTAGCAGCTCACCCTTCACCTGCTGCTCTTTCTGGGTGAGACTGCGGCCGGGCGCTGGGGACACGTGGTGAGGCCAGTTGAAAGGTTCCCAGGCCCCACAGCTTGCCCTACTTCCTTCCACCCATGCTTGTTCCTGCGGCATCTCAAAGAAGCTTGTGCTGAGCAGGGTGTGAAAACCGTGGTGTGGCAGGTGTCCCCAACAGCAAGGTTCAGAGCGACAGCAGCTGAGTGTGTTCTAGAAAGAGCACTCGGAGTAAGGACTGGAGGCAAGTGGCTGAGTTGAAGGACCATCATCACTGGTTCAAAGACAATTTCTTGAGTTGCTATTATGTGCCCAGCAGTGTGTGGAAATATTTAAATTGGGTAGACAATAAACATTCAGCAAACGGTTATTTTTCTATTCATGTAATAGCTAGAATTTAAGAGGAATGAATTGTGAGCCATCCTTCTAAGCATTTTTTCTGCTAGTAACTCGCTTAATTCTCACGCTAACGTGAGAAGGTGGAGAATATTATTACTGTTCCTGTTCTACAGATGAGGAAACTGAGCAGGTGATGCAACAGCTCTTTTAGGTGGGGTGTGGGGGAGGGCTGTCCCTAGGGCGTTGTGTGGACACCAGGAAGTTGAGAAAGGAGGGTCGTAGGCTGCCCAGGGAGGTCTGGACCAGTGCTCCTGGCCGCCTGGGGGGAAGAGCGCAGGGTGGGACAGGAAGGTAGTGAGAGGACAGTGTCAGGGAAAGAAGCTGGAGGAGGAGGGGCTGCTGGCTCCTGTAGGCTATGGAAAGGAGATTCCAATTCTATTCCTGAAGCAAAGGAGCCCTTTGTAGGGGAGTGGCATGGCTGCAGTTGAATTCCTAAATTCTGGCTGTCTTGGGGGAAGGGAGAGGAGCCTGGTCAGTCACCAGAGAGGCTGATGTCAGCTCTTGCAGGAGTCCAGGCAAGACGTAATGTCACCTTGGTGGACAGTGGTGACTGAAGACCCCAGCGGAGGTTGCGTGGGTAGAAAGGAGGAATGGCGAGAGCCTGCTTTTAAAGATACAGTACAGAGAGTACTGGCGACCCAGGGCAAGGTGGGCTTGATTTTTGTTGATAGTTAAACACCTTTGGGATGTTCAGAAAGAGCTGCTCTGTAGGCAGCTGGCTGTCAAGTTAGGAATCAGGATTTCTTTCTATAAATTTAGAGTATGTCAGGCTCTGTGTTGGACCCACATAGGCCTATGTGAACTGAATGTGCCCTGGTGGATATCTTAGTCTGTTTCCTGTTGCTATGATGAAGTACCTGAAACCAGATAATTTATAAAGAATAGAAGTTTCTTTGGCTTATGTTTCCAGAGGCTGGGAAGTGCAAGAGTTTGGCCCTGGCATCTGTGTAGCACTTCGTAAGGGATTTCTTGCTACAATATACTAAGATGAAAGGCATGATGTGGCGAGACTGTGCAAGTGCACTAGTTCAGATCTCTTTCTCTTCTTAAAAGCCACTAATGCCATGATGAGGACCCCATCCGAATGACCTTTTCTAATCCCGATGACGTCCAGAGATCCCATCTTCAAATCCCATTAACATATGAATTTGTGTGTTGTTTCTGGCATGTGAATTTTTGGAGGACACATTCAAGCAATAGCAAGGCCATGTTGTCTCCCCTGTATTTCTGAGGCACCTGCAAAGCTGTCTCACACAAGACACATGCTGAGTGAGCCCTCAATACGTGATTGCAGAGCTGCAGAGAAGATGCTCTTCTGCTAGTGGAGAAGCCAGCGGTTATAGCACAGAGCTGAGCGCTTCTAAGAGGTGTCAACACAGGGGCTGTGTTTACAGGAACAGTCAGAGCCAGGAAGGCGAGGGGGAAGTGCTCCTGTGACTCCTTCCAAAGAAGCTGGCTTCCTCCTCGCATCACCCCTGCCCTGCCCCCAACCTCCTGGAAGGCGGGTGTTATCTAACACACCAGCTGTTCCTGATCATCGCTCATTGGCCTCCTCCTGAGGCCCCTTTCTCCATCAGTAACCCCTTTTAAAAACTGGATTCTAAGCGCTGACCCTTGCTTCTCCCGGGCAATAGGAAGGGGTCGCCGAGAGCAGCTGGTAGCTGTGGGTGTCATTTAGTGAGACTCCTGTGTTTCACAGTATTTCTGTTCCTAACTCCACAGAGCCCTGGTGCTGGGCACCTCGGATGCAGCCTGAAGAGTCCTCAGATTATCTTTAATGCATAATGTATAAAACATAGAATGCAAAATACACCAATTATATAGATATACAGATACATAAATTTTTTTCACTTTGAGATATAGTGATATATCTTAACACACTCAACAGCAAGATCTCGCAGCAGCCACTACCGTAATTTCAAAGTAGAGATGAGCGTAAATGATATTTTGAGTTATCTGCAGCAACTATAAAATGATATGAAAATATCTGATTTCTTCTGGAGACAAAGTCAGAGGTGCAGTTAATACTGCAGTGGCCTAAATCCAAAGTTAAGGGAAATGTTGTTTCAGAGCATGCACTGATGATTTGCCCCTCTGGTTCTGTCCCTGCACTATTGAGTGGAGCCCCCACTCTGATCGTTCCTTTCTGTTAGCAAGTGCTTCAGAAACCAGACTGGAAATGTGAAGTGTTTCATATTGTTTCAAAACTCACTTGATTGGCTTATTTTGACAATAGAAGGCTTACTCCCATCTGTATTTTATAGATCAAGCAGCTGGTCAACAGCAAGTAAGTGCCACATAAATGATGAGTGGATGGATGGATGCATTTGTGGGTGGTTGGGTGGATGAATGAATGGATGGATGGATGGATGGATGGATGGATGGATGGATGAATGGATGGATGGATGGATGGATAGATAGATGGATGGATGGGTGGATGGATGGATGGATGGATGGATGGATGGATGGATGGATAGATGAATGGATAGATGGATAGATGGATGGATGGGTGGATGGATGAATGGATGGATGGATGGATGGATGGATGGGTGAAAGGATGGATGGATGGATGGATGGATGGATGGATGGATGGATGGATAGATGAATGGATGGATGGATGGATGGATAGATGAATGGATGGATGGATAGATGGATGGATGGATGGGTGGATGGATGAATGGATGGATAGATGGATGGATGGATGGGTGGATGGATGAATGGATGGACTCATGGATGGGTGGATGGACGGACTCATGGATGGGTGGATGGGTGGATGGATGAATGGGTGGATACATGTATGTGTGGACAGATGGATGAATAGATGGATGCATGGATGGATGGGCAGATGCATGGATGGACTTGTGGATGGGTGTATGAATGAATGGATGACTCATGGATGGGTGAGTGGAAGAATGGATGGATGAATAGATGCATGGGAAGATGGATGATGCATGGATAGATGGGTGGATGCATGGATGGTCTCATGGATGGGTGAATGGATGGATGGATGGAGAAACTTCAGAAAGGATAAATTACTATCTAGGGACACAATTCAGAAGTAGTAGAACTTGAACTCGCATAATTCTTATTCTAAATACCTTGTTCTTTCCACCCTTCCAAGCTAGCATCAGCAGTTTGTATTTGAGAGTTAAAACAATGCTAGGCCATGTTTATAAAATTACACTCTCTGGGAGAGAACGTCCTGTTGTGCATTGCTTTGGTTTCAGCATACATCAAGTACTCTGCTTACTTCTTACATTTTAAGTATCCTGAATCTGCAACCTATCTATGGACAGAGAAGGGGAGACTCAGGAACTTTCCTTTACAAGCTGTTAATGCCCTGAGGATGTGAATTTAGAGAAGCCCAAATACATGGCAAAAGGAAGTGTGGGTAGCTAATTATTGCTGTCCAATGTAGAACCAATGCCCAGTGTTTACGAGGGACAAATCTAGGCTCAGTTGAAGAACTCTGTAATCATTAGGCCTACTTAGCAATGTACCATCATTGTCTGATGAGATATTGATCAAAAATATTCAAACATTGATCCATGTATTTATTTATTCATTCAATAAACGTTTACTGACAACCTACCATGTGCCAAATACTGAAGTGGATGCTGCATTTAAAGTGTAGAGTAAGATAAACTATTGCAGGGCTTAGAGAGTACAGGGAGACAGACAATAAATAACATTTAAAAAGCAGTTATTATAAGTTCTTTGAAGGAAGTAAATGAAGTGCTGATTCAGAACAATCACTGGGGTAGAGAAGGGGAGAACTAGGCTAGTGTGTATCTGAGTAGGTAAAAATTAACTTGAAAAATTGAAAAGAACCAGCCCATGAGGGAGTAAAAGGGATGAGGGCTAGAAGAGGTAGCATGTGCAAAGGCCCTGTGACAGAAAGTTATAATATGTTAAAGAGACATATTTCTGAAAGACAACCACAGTGGGAGGCCAGGGATTTAGCTCAGTGGTGTAAATTCTCTCCTGGCAAGTGTGAGGTCGTGAGTTCAATCCCTAGTACAAAAAAAAAAAAAAAAAAACAAAAACGAAGTAGCCAAGGACCAGCTCAGGTAGTGCCTGGGAAGACATGGATTTAATGTGAAACATGGCAGGAGGGAAATGAAGAATTTTAGGTAAGGGAGTAACATGACTCGTTTATATTTTAAAAGATCACCCTGACTACCGAATGGAAAGTAGATGGTGGTTAGAGGGGAAGCCAGGACTGTCCTGGAGTGCGGACCTGGAGGAGGCAGGAGTCAAAGCCCATTGTGATTGGAGGACTTCAGCTGGCGGTAAATTCAGCCGAGATTTTGCATGGATTGGATGGGCAGCGTGATGGGAAGAGAGGCGTCACGGGTGGTTGGCGGTGCAGGAGGAGGCGCAGGAGCGGGCTGGGAGCAGGAGAGTGGGTACAACTGTTTTTCAGCAACTCAGAAGCCACGTCATGGGCTGCAGCGATTCTCAACAGGGCGTGGTGACCTGGGCACTCGGGAGGGTGGGGCGGGCTCTGTGTAGTCAGGGTGCGGGGCGAGGGGGTGTGCACTACTGGGGTTTTGTGGGTGTCAGGGGTCAAGGATGCCCCTAGGCCCCCTGGACATCAGTAGCTTCCTTGTGGACTGACACTGGAAGACTAAGTCTCAATTCCAAGAATCTAAGATAGTGATGCAGTTTTAATGCCACCCGCCATGCTTGTCTCTTTGGGGAATTATTTGAGCCAAGTTGTCTTTTCGTTTTGTTTGGGTTGGTTTGGTTTGCTTTTGGTACTGGGGGTTGAACTGATGGCTTGCACTGAGCTACATCCCCAACCCCCCTACCCACACTTATTAAATAATTCTGATAAACACCTGGCTAAGCCACTGAGTTTCCCAGACTGCCTTGCGCTTGCCATCCTGCTGCCTCCGCCTCCCCGGGTGCTGGTACCACCCCTGCTCCACCGCAGCCGGCTAAGATGTCTTTTCAGGCCAAGTGGCCATGGAGAGGGGATGGCGATTTCGATGTAGGGGTGGGCACTGGGCAGGAAGGTGAGGTAAAGTGCTGGGAGGGTGCGGGGGGCTGGGGGGTGCAGGACCTGGTCCTTGGAGGGTGGAAGGGGGAGCAGGCAGAGGGGCATGAAGTGCACGCGTGCTTTGCCTGTTTCCTGGGTCGGTGCTGCCCGGGCAGGCGCTGCCCAGCTGTGTCCCTAACCCCCGAGCCTCCTGCACACACGGAATCCCGCATGGCAGGTCGCCCCGCGGGTGGCCAGGGCTGCCACAGACTCAGTGGGAACAGCAGAGCCTGAATGGCTGGTAAACAAACCACCGTCCAAGCTGGCTGCATGACCTTCTTTCCACCTGCCTCGCTGGGCGAGGGTGACGGCCTCCATGTCCTCGTGCACACAGGCCCTTTCAAGTCTCAGGGCAGGGCACGGGGTTGGCTGTGTGCGGGTCACAGCTGTGGTCACTGAAGTTCATCTGGGGACTTGTGCAAACCCAGCGGCTTAGCAGGGCCGGGACTTGGGTGCAGGGCTCCTTCCAAGCCTTCGCACCTGTAAGCAGCCCTGACTGAGCATCAGAGAGCCAGCGATGGGGAAACTGCTTCCAAACAAGTGCCTCCCACGGGCAGAGTGCAAAATTAATTGCCCCAAATAGGTTTTTATCAATGAGTGAGAAATTAATAAACAGTTGGTATCTGCCCTTGCCTTGTAAAGAAAACCCAACACATGTAGCCAACATACTCAAACGTGCCTGTAATTCTAGCACTCTGGGAGGCTGAGGCAGAAGGATTCCAAGTTTGAGCTCTGCCTGGGTGTCTTTGCAGCTTAGCAAGACCGTGTTTCAAAAATAATGATAGAAAAACAAGCAAACCTCAGCATCCCAGCATGGAAGAGTCCTTTTAGCAGTATGCGGGTAAAGGGCTCGACTCCCTCTAGCCCCACGACACTTGGAGGGCCTGCTTTTGTGTGTATCTTCTCTGTACAGTCAAAAGCTATAGATGCTGCAGCTGCCCAGCTTGAGCTTCCAGGAGTCCGTCATCTGTCACATGGTTGGCCAATGTTCAGTGCTGCTCACCAGCAGAGTACATGGCTGTGGCCTTCACACTGAGCTGTGTCCCCAGTGCTTTATATGTTTATTTTGAAACAGTCTTACAAAGCTACAAAAATGTCCAAGTGGATCTCAAACTTGGGATCCTCCTGCCTCAGCCACCTTGAGTACTCTTGGGGGTGTGCAGGGGACAATGTGCAACATCCATAGAGGAGGGTTTGCTGTCAACAAAAAGTTGTGTCAAGCAGCTGCCAAGTCAGTCTGTTCCTCTCAGGACAAGCGCACTCTCCACACACACACACACACGCATGCACTCCTATGCACCCACGCACGCCCATGGGCACACGCTCTGTTGCTGTGTTGAGCCCAAGGCTCTCTCTCTTTCAACCTAAACATCTTTGGATATGAGAGTGCTTTTTCCTCCGAGAAAAGTTTCTTCTTCAATCGGTCAAAGTGTAGGCGTGAGACCTGGCAGGAAGGAGAAGCAGCACGACAGCTCCCTCAGAGGGAACCAAGGAAGCCCAAAGGAGAGACAGGGTTTAGAGCTAACTCAAGATTGGATTTTGTCATGAAAGGCAGAACTGGCAAAAGCATCATTACAAGGCATTAACCTTGTTACACACAGACGAACAAGCAGAGGCTGGGATTCAGAAATAAATTACACATAATAAACTAGACAGAATAGGCTGAGAGCAACATTAACGATTATGCCCTAAGGGGAGAGAAGGGCAAGACAGAAAATAGGCCGGAAAAAATAAAGAGTGTGAATAATCTCTGGACACAGGGGGCCGACTCGGGATTCCTCCCCCTTCTCTCCGCTGGGCTCCCTAGGTATTAACTTCACTTTTGTGAGGAGCTTTCTTGGGAGCCTGGCTTTCTTTTGTTTTCATTTGCTGAAATGGGTATAAGAGAGCCATTCAGAAAGCTCCTTTTCCCACTCACAGGGACCTGTCCATTTCTGTGTGTTTCCAGCACAAAAGAATCCATTTCCATTCAGCCACTGCAGCCCCTAGAGTTTTCATGAGGTCCAGGCTCCTCTTGCCTATTTTCTTCCAGGCTCGCTCATAATTGGCTACAAAATCCTGACCACAGCTCAGTCCTTGAGCCTGGTGTAGGGCAGTGTGTTAGGATTCTCATTTCTTAAACAGTGACTCACTTTTGGTTCCAAGTATCAGAAAATCCAATCAATGGTGGCAGAAACCATGACATCTATTGATAAAAAATAAAATTTAAAGGTTGGGGGCCTGCCATTCGGCGATGCCCTCAAGAACGAAGGGTCTCTTATCTCCTTCCTGCACCATCTTAGCATGTTGATTTTCACCCTCCATCTTGAATTCCATGGAAGCAAAATGGCCGCCACCAGCCTGCCCATGATGGCTTCACACTGTCCAAAAGAGGACGTGAAGGAATGGGGAAATGGGCTTTCCCTCAAGAGCCTTCTCTCATCAAGGAGACAATTATTCCCAGAAACCCCTCTAGTGGACATCTTACATCTAACTGGCCACAACTGGAACACATGGCTCCCCTTAGCTCTATGCGGTAGGAAGGCAAGTACTGGATCTGACAATGGGAAGTGGACTTGCCATTTGGCGTGGTCAGTCCTGGTTCCCACTAGGCTTATGTTTATTGCTACCTGAACAAAATTAGAGTTCTTTTTTTGCAAACAAGATGGGAGTAACTGCCATGGAGTGGCAGCAACCATTTGTGTGTGTGTGTGTGTGTGTGAGAGAGAGAGAGAGAGAGAGAGAGAGAGAGAGAGAGAGAGTGTGTGTGTGTGTGTGTGTGTGTGTGTGTGTGTGTGTGTGTGTTTTAAGAGCAGAAATATTTATTGAGAGAGAGAAAGCTTCTGTCTGAGAGAGAGACAGAAGAGGTCCTGAGTGGGTTACCAAACAACCATTTGTATTTTTAAATGAGGTAATGATAGCAGGCATAAATCATGGGTTACTGTCCCAAGCTTTACTGAGAGGTTTGCATGCTTATTCAGTCCGCACAACAGACCCAAGCATCGCTTCTATTGCACAGAGGGGGAAACGGAGTGACAGAGAGGTTAACTCATGTGTACAAAATGACTTAGCTAGAAATGACAAAACCAGACTTCAGATCCAGGCACTCTGGTTCACCTTCCTCTATGGCCTCTGTTAGGTAAATGATAAAATACGTTCCATGTAGCACATGGGATACTGATTAGCTGGTATTATTTTGATTATTACCATTATCACTTATGATGTCTTCTTCACAGCTTCCCCTCCAGTCAGGAGCTGAGAAAGCCTTATCAGATGGTTGAGAAAGCCATCTCCTGACTGGGTTAAGGAGACTGTACAGTCCACCCAAGCAGCAAGTGCCAAGCTCAAATGTAAATGAGACCCAGACAGTTCATTGTAGACCGTCAGTCCCTCAAATTGGAGAACACTGATTTAATGGCTGTATTGCTTACCTACCCATTGGTCTAGGGCTTCCTTTGGAAAACTCCACTTGGTGAGGAACATTCAAGAAGTCAAGGAAAGATACTAGACTGGGTGACTTGGTAATTTGGAACCAGTTTTCTCCTTGTCCCCTTTCAGCTTCTGAGCTGCCTCTGTGATTTGGAGCCAGTCTTTCGCAAATAGGATCTCTCATTCCGCCTCAGCAAAGGCTACACGACACCACTGTGCTTGGATCTCTAGACCAGGCCTGGTTATTAAGCACTGACTGTGTACCAACCCGGGAGTGGACGGTCCCATTCGGTCCTTGTATGGTCCACAGACCACAGCCTTTACTCTTTCCATGTTGCAAGATGACAGAGAACGGAGTCGCCCGGCCAAAGACAGTGATATTAGGACATTCAGGAAGCCCAGACAGAGGTTATGCCCAATCCCCTGAGTCAGCCTCTTTGTGATACTCAAATATTTAATAAAAAAAAAAAATTAGGCATGGTCAGCCAGACTGACGTTTGAGCAATTCTGGTTTCATTTTAAAGCAAGATATGTGATGTGGTTTTCTTGGTTTTTTTTTTTTTATTTAAAGGTCATTTGATTTTTCTTCTGCTGGTGCTAGTCATGAGACTTCCTTATCTAAACAGTGATCTATTGTTCCAATCCTTAGACCCACAGAGATTTTTTTCCCTTAAGCTTCCATTTTAACAGGACAGCTCCTCATTTCCCCTGACTTAAAAAAATTATATATTAACAGGACAAAAAAAAAATCTCTAATGGGCTTTCCAAAAATCTTCTTACACCAAGTTCGCTATAGAATATTTTATGCAGATGAGTCACTCTCTCTTAGGTTAGGACATCTTTGCTTTGAAAAGTAATCAGGGCATTGGAGGACTCCATGCTGGCTTATCTTTCCCCTCACAGTGCAACGTCAACAAAGAAATATCGACAGGGCTTTAAAGGCTTCAGAAATCAATTTAGTCCATGGATCCATTTAGTTTGGATGTTAATGAAACTTGGTGGGTTTTTAAAATAATGAATATTTAATAAGACATAAATTGAAAGACATAAACACTGTCAGCCATCACATCATGAAGTTAATAAGTCTTAGCCTCCTCCTCCTCCCCGCACCCTAAACAAGGCCGTTCCAGAAGTTGCTATGATGCTGCCTGCAATTGGCCGCTCACCCATTGGCTGAATGTAAATGTGCCTCTGAAAACCCTCCTCCAGTTGGGCAGCCAGCTCTGGCAGATAAAGTGTGCTATCACACTGTGTTCAGTAGCTCAGACAGCAATGGCTCTCTCTAGCTCCCTATCTTCCAGAGATTTGGGTAACAAACTCTGTTTCCTACGGTTGAAGGCAGGAAGCTGCATGAGGTACTTCATTCCTTTTAAACAAAAAGGAGAAAGACATTTTGGTTGACACTGTGTCTGCTCTGGGTTTCAAGAGGGGCTCTATTTACGATCAAGAGCAAGCATGTGATTACATGTGCTCAAAGCCTCAGACAATTAAAACGCTTTCGGGCTGGGAGTTAGGCTTTTTCGTTTCCTCTTTGCAAGCATCGGCTCAGGTCTACCCTTTCTGTGTGTTTCCTCTTTTGCTCTGTGGGCTGTGTCCTGCCACCGTCCTGGCTGTGTCTTTGCCCTCTGAATTCATTAACCCTGACTGTGGGCTTCAGTGAGCACTTTGCCTGTCGCTCATGGATCCCTCCTCTCTGACATCCCGCCCAACAGGATTGTCCTGGGCCCCTCTTGGGAAGTGTTTGTGTTTAACGTCACAGAAGCCCATGCCTCACTCAGATGATTTGCAGCAGGATCCTGCACACAGCCAAGTGGAAGATCGCCTCCCTCCCATCAGCTGTGGGTTCTCTTGGCTGCGTACAGGGACTCGGCTTCCTCTGTCAGCTGGGGGAGTGTTAAGTGGATGGCTCGCTCGCTTGCTGCTGGGAATCAATACATGTTAATACATCGTCAACAAATCGCTCTCCATGGGTTGGGCAAGCGTGGCCGTTTGACAGATAAAGGCCACGGAAAGTCGCTCCTGGGGATCTCGTCTAAGAAAAATGTATTTGGGTCCACAAATGCGACCCTTCCTGAAAAGGTCACGAGTGACATTTTGTCAGTGTAATGAGACATATTGCTGTTTAAAAAAATTGATCTTTTTTTGTATTTGTGCGTTTGTGTGCATGTTCAGAATGAAGGGGATCAACCTGAGAGAGTACGGCCAATCGCATCATCTACCTTGATCCATTCCGACCTGACATCCGTTTATGGCACCGTGATATTGAACAGGACTGTTTTATTCTTGGGGACTGGAGATGGCCAGTTGCTTAAGGTTGGTTTTCTGTGCCCTCTTCAAATGTCTGATTTTAATCGTGATCCATTTGTGCTTTTTAAATTTCTCTTAATGCTTTTAAATGATACACAAGGCCGTGCCTACCAGTTATTTTGTGAACTCCTTAAAGATCCCCAGAAATGGCCCGGAAGAAATTCTGGAAATCTGCACGTAACACAGCTCCTCACTTTTGCCCCCACCCCAACATGCGACGAATCTCATCCACCTTGCTCCCTGGGAATGTGCCAAGATACGTTCCTGTCCTTACTGAGAGGCTGCTGGGGAGGTAAATGGGGGTCCAGCCCCCACTCCATCCCTGACTCACCTGCCTGAGACATTTAACCTTTCAGTTCTCTGTCCTTTACGCTGGAAATGTACAAAGCACCTGATTTCTCACAACTTCAAAGTGATGAGAGATTATAGGGCTTGAAAAGAAGAAAAAACAGGTGTTCCTTCCCTCCAGCCCGCTTGCCACCCACAGAGGGGGTTTGTTTTCTGCCCTTTGTACCCACACGCACCGCAGAGAGGTTAGAGATCTAAAATGCTCTGAGGCTCCCCTTCACTTTTATCTCGTAGGACTATTTTTTCCCACCATATGGATATACCTTGGGCAAGTTGAGATTGTTATTCACTGGGTGGGGGCCGCTAGGGAGGAGGAAAGAATAAGAACGGAGATACCAGATGCCCCGGCTGAGATTATCTAGGGGTCATTTCCCCAGTGTCACCAGCCAGGATTTATCGAACACTTGTGTGGCCTCCAACAGCATTCATGGTAGAGAACCGATCTATGTGTCACCCTAGACCGGTGATGTTCCTTGGCCTCTCCACAGCCGGTCTGTTGACTCCTGAAGCTCAGACTCTTCAGTAGGTAGTGACAGATCTGTTTCTCCAACTGGTAACTAGCTTTGTGACTCTAGGTGAATTGCTTAACCTCACTGAGCCTCCATTGCCTCCTCTATAAAATCAAATTGCAGTAGACGATCCCAGAAAAACCCCTTCCTCTTCTGACAGTCTCTGATTCTGTCTTCGTACACAGACTCCGCCCTCCACCAGCTAACCCTGTTTACTTGGTATTCTCCAAGTGTGCGTTGAGTAGTTCTGTTTCCAAACATCCAATCGCCCCATACTCTCAGCCTGGAATGCTTGCTTTCTTTTCCTCTGCCCTGCCGAGTCCTGTGTATGTGTTTGTGTATTGGCTCAGCTCAAAGCCCACTCTGTGAAGTGATCTTACTCTCCCCTCATCTCTTGGAACATTCATGATCTGCCTCATTCTTTTGGCTCGCTACGGATGCCTTGCTTAGATACTGAACCTTTTCACCCACCTTTGCCTGCCCTTCCTAATGTGATTTTAAGCTTTCTGAGAAGGGGGCCGTAAGTTCCTACAGCCTGATACAGTGCGGAATGCTTAGTAGGCATTTGATGTAATCTGTTTCCTTTGGAGGAAACCCAGTAACATATGGGAGGGAGTTTGTTTGTATACACATTCTTTTAAAATATACATTGATCATCTTTCCTGTCGTGCTGGCTTTGTTTCCTGGGGAAAGGTAAACACTCATCAGTCATGCTATGGGCGTCTCTTGGTGATGTCTGCAGCCACCCTGAGCCGGTCAGGCTGATTGGACCCATTAGCCTGGTAGAAGAAGCTTCCACCCATCCTTCCTGGGCCTCTCCACCAATGCTCTCTTCAGATTTGGGGTATTTTTGACATGTGTTTTGACACGAACAGTTTCCCCCAAGCTGAACCAACCAAACTGTTACATGGCGGATTGGAGGTGAAGGAACAGAGGCTATAAATAGTGCCCCATGGGACAGCCTGGTCTCGCCTGTCCTGTGAGTTCACCCCAGCTATTGGTGCACAGCTGGCCAAGTTTCAGTCGTGTTGGGGACCAGAGAGTGAAACAGGGCTGCAGCCCCACCCATGCTGCCGAGGGGGCGGGTGCTGGATGAAGTCTCGGTGTCCCCTGCATCTGTGTGGGGTACCCCTCAGAAGCATGTCAGTGGCCTTGTTCTTAGGGTTTAAATAAGAAGAGTATGTTGGCTTTTTGTTTGTGACTACTAACATTTACTCAACTTCCTGTACGCCAAGCACTCTACTCCTACTAATTTAGCCCTCTCCACCTGCTGTGAGGCAGGCCATTTTACAGATGAGAAAATCCAGACCCACAGATGTTGGCAACTGGCCCAAAGTCGAGATCACGTTGGGGCAGAACAGGGACGTAAACCCCCAGCAAGCAACCTGAGACCTCATTGATGACCCCCACGTCACACACACTTTGCAACTTCTGCCCCAGGCCCTGCTTATACTCCTTAGGCTCAGGGAGCAAATGGGAGGCATGTGAGTAGGGGCCCCATTCTCTTGGGGAGCATCAGGGCTTCTAGAGGCTCAGGGAAGAATCAGAGGAAGGTAGACCAGTTGACTGGGGGAACAAACACTTCATGGCATCATAACTTCTTGGGAGTTAAACCACTCTTTCCTAGCTTCCCTTGAGATAGTCCCCTTATGCCAGAGGAGGTTGTGAGGGACAAATCAGCAGGCTTGACCCTCATCTCCCCAGGGCAGCCCTATAGTTCCTGAGACTCCCTCTTGTGACCTGGGCGCAGATTCTTGGATGCAGCTCTTGAAATTACCTGGCGACCTGAAGATCCGGGATTGTGCAGTTGACTTGGAAGCCACACATAATCCCCAAATCCCTTTATTCAAAAGCTTCCTGCCTCTCCCTTGCCAGACTTGTCACTAGAACTGTTAGAAAAGACGAACATTGATAGACACAAGCTTGGCTTCTAAGCCGCTGTGTGGAGGTACTAATGAGCGGCAAAAAACAAAACCCAGCCCAAGGCAGATGGGGGAGGAAGAGAAGAAAGAGAGCTTGGATCACCCCAGCCTGATTCATCAGGTTCCCAGTGATCAAGGGTCCTCAGCATTTTGACACACGCCAGGCACCGTACCATGTGCCCAGCTGGGTGAGAGACAGGAAGCAGTGTCTGGGAGCCTGTGGCTGTTATTTTTTACCACCACCAATAAAAATCCAACTTCTTAAATCTCTGCAAACCTCATGGATTTTTAATATAATTTGGTGCCATTTTAAACCTCACATTATTTAAATAATTCTTTTCCTGCTAGTGAAAGTGCTGTGTGCTCACGTAGAACGTTGCGGAGTAGCGGGGGATGAGAAAAAGGCAAAGGAAAAATTATCCTTAATTGCGTCATGTAAAGGCAACCGCTGTCAGCATTTTGGATTCTTTTTTTGCGTACTTGAGGTCAGACTCTATCCAATTTTGCACCCTTCTTTTCTTCAGTTAATGAGGCAAGAGGGTTCTGTTAAAATGCTACTTGCAAACCCTTTGTAAACAGTATTTTTAAATAGCTGTATCATGTTCTATTATGTGGAAACATCATTTTGAACTTGAGCTGAGATATTGGCTCAATCTGCAAGTGCCTTTTAAGATGCACTTTTCCCCAGGAAGACAGCTCTCCTCCAAAGGTAAGACGTTAGTGAAGATCTGTGGGCTTCATGGTATGCTGATACCTTTACTGCCTGCCCCTCTATCTTTATTCCTAAGTCCTTTTGTAAGAGTTTTAGGGAAGTTGAAGGGATTTCAAGCTTAAAGTGTCCTGGCCTCTAATTTTATACACAGGTGGCACTCAGGCTCATGAGATGTTATGTCTGTCAGTCTCCCACCAGCCTGGCTATTTCCCTATTTTACTTCCTTTCTAGAGATGGTCACATAGAATAATTTTCTCAGTTGTCAGCATCTCCACTGAGATCAGCTGAAGAGTACTGAGTTCTGCTTGTGTGAATCCATGCTACCCATGTTGCACAGAGTTTGCCTTCTAGAATCAACATGTACCTTTCTTGGGGTTGTGGCATAGCCTTTCATGTGGTTTGGATTGACTTTGTGTTGAGTGTGACATGCAGAATATTGTCCTTATCTCAAGGGCAGCGAGGAGTATTTTGAGGTTTTCTAGGTAGTAAAATAAGTAATAAGGAACGAGGCATTAAATTGAAATTTGGAACTTTATGTGTGCCCGTTAACCTTTCTTGTAAGCATAAAAGGTAAGAGGTGGTGGTGAGGCACGGTAATAGCTCAGACTTCTGAGCTCTGTGCGCCAGGCATGGAGCCAGGGTCTGCGTGGGTTAACCTGCTTGATCCTTAGAGACAGTACCATGACCAGTGAAAAAACCCGAGGCTTAGGGAGAGTTGCTCATTTGCTCCAGGTGATTTGAACTGAAGGCCTCCGTGCCTACAGCCCAGGCTTTTATCCCCCAACACAACTGCATTAACAGTTAAGGTGTAGTCTAAAAGGGCTTGGAGGAGTTCCTGGACCCAGTTTTAAATTTTCTTTATCTGGTATCATGGTATCTGAGCTGACTCTAAGATGTAAGTATTGAGGTTTCCTGAGAAAGGCCCTGGCTTCCGTGGTTCTTGTTAGTTTCTGTCTGGTGACAGCCTTCTAAGTCCTCTTCCCTGGGCTGTGTGTGGCTCGTGGGAGCCTCCGTGTCCCCTGTAGGGCCCCAGCTTATCCCCAGTGGGCTCCTGTGGAGGAAAGGTAGGAATTCTGTCTCTTCTCAGGCTGATTTGCCTTTTGAATGCCCCAGCTAGTGTTTCCCCAGTGAGTAAGGCTCAGGGCTCAGGCTTTGCCAGGGCCAGTCCCTGTGCCCAGCAAAAGGGAGCTCTGCACATGCTCTGAGGCAGGACCGGCTACCTAAGTGACCCTCAGAATTCTACTTTTCCAAATAGATTTCATTTGCCCAAACCATGGAGGAAATTAAGCCAGTTCCAGAATGTTCTTCCTCAATTCAACCCAAAGCCCAGCTACCAAACGCCAGAGGAGTCTTCCTTGACTCGTTATTAAAGTTTTCAGTTGAACACAAGAGAAAATATAAAAATATAACAGCAATCTCTGTACTCCCGCAGACTATAAAAATAAGAAAGGGGAAAAAAGGGCTTTAGGGGACCCAGGACAGGACCTGGAGCTGAGATGTGGAGGAGGGGGCGACGGAGAGGAGGAGGAGGTGGATAAAGTCAAAACATCCGCAAGTATCAGAACTTGGAAATGGCGCCATGGCTGGCTGTCCAGAAGGTCATGAGAGGAGCTTGTTTCATGGTCACACCCCACTCCTTCATTCCAGTTTGACAGTTTACAGGGGTCCCCCAGTTTGGAATGGTTACATCTTTGTGATCCATGAGTCTAGAACTTGTGTATCAGACTCTCTGCTTCTCTAATACTTAGTTTAAAAAAAAAAGTAGATTGCAAATGAAAGAGAAATTTGCCCCAATTTTTATATATCATCTTTATTACTCCTAACTAGTAAGGCACATTAAATGCTATTAGATAATTCACTTTTTCCTCTGTATATGCATGTATGTGTGTGTGTGTGCGTGTCTGCGTGTGTGTGTGTGTGTGTGTGTGTGTGTGTGTGTATAATTTACATCTTCTTCCCTGAATTTTTCTGTTTATGGAAAAAAATAATGCATGAGAGAATTGGCTTATTTGCTGTTCAACTGGTTAGTGCCACAGAATGAGGCATAGGAAAATAAATTTGGCTTAAAATGATTTAGCTTTTTAAACACTCCTGGCGTTTGCATCTAATTGTAATCATAAAAAAGAAAGACATAGCCTTTGGTTTAATTTGTCTCCCCTTTCTCTTCCTCACTGTTCCCCTCTCATGGGTGGCGTGGAGCTGTCTGCGCCTGCCCGCACGGGCGTGGAATTCATTCAGTTAATTTCCATAACAGACTTGGGGGGTTTTTGTATGCAACAGAAATCCCAGGGCTAGTTAATAGCCTACCATGAGGCTTCAGGAAGATGTCAACAGAAACAATATGTTGACACGAACTGAAATTCTCCATCGGGGAAAATTTGTTTTCTGCACAGGCTTCAGCTGGAAGAAATGTGAAAAGCCTTATAAAATCTTGAAGGCTCATAGAGTAGCTTTTCATTAAATGAATGTCTGTTGGGTACCTTTTTTTGTGCCATGCACTGTTCTGGGTACTGAGGGCACAGAGGTGAGCAAAACAGACAAGGCCACCACCCAGTCTCCCAGGGGTGGGGAAGACAGGTGACTGGGAGTTTAATTATCCTGTAATAAAGCCTTTTCAGACAGCGATGTGTGCTAAGAACATGGCCTGACAAGGAGAGGGGCGCAGGAGAGGGGTGATCAGGGAAAACTTCTCAGAGGAGGTGACATTTGGAGAATGAAGGACCATATAAGAACGTTCACGGAGGAGGCTCAGAGTGACATCAGATTAGATCTATATTAAGGTCGATGCTGGAAGCAATAAATAAAAATCCACATCATGCCCAAGGAGTGTGTGAATTGGACGAAGTTTCTCTTATGCAAAATTCAACCCATTTTGGGTTCTGTGACTCATGGTTCCTTCCTGCACTGCCTCACTGATCACATTCTTTTTTTCAAGGCCAGCCAGCTAAACACTTGCCTTGCTCCAGCCTTGCTGGCTTTCTTCTCTGTGTGCTTGTGCTCAAGGATTCTGCAGTTAGGACAGCCAAGAGTTGCACTCGTGCCCTGGGCTGGGCTGGGCTGGCGCTGGGTGAGAGATGATGTTAATAGAAACGTGTCCTGTAGTCCTGTCGGAGAGATGAGACTTGGGGACCACAGAGGCACCCCCACCCCAGCCCTTGGGATAGCACATTTGGAACCTTTAGGATGAAAAGGAAAACTTCCTCTTGTCCTCTGGTTATGCAGATTGTTCTTTGAATAACTTAGCAAAAACCAAAGCACATTGACCCATTCAGCCCAAAACATATTTAAATTTAAACTTTATGTCTCTATTGTTAAAGGTAATTACATTGAAATCATTCTAAACTCAAAAGAACCAAGAGTGTATGCAATGAAAATTACCCATTCTTCCATGATAGAAATTTCATGAGTGTTTTCCAGAGTTTATATATGTCTACAAGCAAAAAGAGGGAAATGTTCTCTATAACACACTAAACATGTGTTTATTACATATATATCTGTATAAATTATGCTTATATGTGTCTACATAATTAATCTAATGTGAAACATTAGGTGCTTTCCAATATTTTCATGGCTAAATAGTATTCCATTGTTTATACTATAATTTGGGTATTTAGATTGCCTCATTTTTTTGCTTATGACACAATATCCTGCAATAATTACATGTCATCTTGCATATGTATATGAGAGGCTGAAGGGTCCAAGTACACGTAATTTTGATACATAATGCCATATTGTCTTCAAAGGGATGTCCCTGCACCATAGATGAAACCTGCCAGTTTACACCCAGTGTCTACAATTAGTGGGACATGAATTCAGGCCATGCTAAGTAGCTTGTTCTGAAAACCAGTTAGTAAACTCTAACACACAATATCTACCTCTTGGTAACTTTTAAAAAATGCAAGAAAGAAAAACTTCCCTGCCCTAACTCAGAGTTTTAAAAGGCTCAAGCCTTATCTCTAAGGTATCAAGTAAGTAAATCAGTACTGCATCAAACTAGATCTTTCCAATCACCTGTGCTGCATCAAGCATGCTGCAAGAGTAAATAATGTGATCCCCCAGTAAAAACTGCAATGCAGCTTTTAATCACTGAAAATGCATGACAGGTGATGTTCTCTAACTTACGTCTTGATTTCATCCAATCATATTTCACTATATATCCCTAAAAATTATCATTTGCTTAAGTAACTGTAATCATAATGCCATTGTCACAACAGAATTATCAGTAATTCCCGAGGATTATCTACTATCCAGTCTATATAACTATGCTTCTGATTGACTCAAAAACACACTTAAAACTATTTTGTTCAAATTGGTGCCTGAACCCCATTTAGTGGTTCCATCTCTGCTGTCTATAGTAGTTTCACCTCCCTCTCTTTTATATCCTACCACTGACTTACTAAAAACTAAGTCCTTTGTCTTATAGACCGTTTTACAGTGTGAATTTGGCTTCCTGCTACCTCATGGTGTCATTTAGCCTGTTCCTCAACTCTTTCTGCTTCTTAATGCTAAGTGAGAAGTTGAAGTAAATTACTAAAGACTTAGTTAGATTCAGTTCAAGAATACGGCGTAGATAGTAACACCAAGTAATGCTTTTAGCATGATGAATTCCTGAAAAGGAGCCAAGGCAATAGCCCTTCTTCTCAGGAGACACACTTGGGAATATTTTAGTTAATGTTTTTAAAAACTGACTTCCTGTTTTTCTAAACAACCACATTCCAAAATGGGTGCACCTTGAGGCTGTAATGATAAGTGAAATAAATCAAACACGGAAGTTTAAATATCACAAACTCAAAGTATAAATAAAAAGCAAAATAAAAGGGAGATGACTGGAAACAGAGAGGTGGACAGACGGGAAGAGGATCCAGGGATAGAGCGGGAAGAGGGGGCAAGGGGGAAGGTTAAAAAGGCTGAGATGCAGTGTGTACTACCAAAAACATTTAAAATAATTTTTAAAAAACAAGCACTTTCCAAAACCAGATCAGCAGTTTGAATCCAAGATGAGTAACAGAGCTTGTAAATTACAGATAGTAAATCCTGGCAAGCCCACAGCCCCTGGACTTCCTCCACGGTTTTCTGAAAGATAGCATTGTCTCCAAGGACTTTCTGCACTGATAGGACTGTTCCATACAGGGCTCTCCAGGATGGCAGGTAGTCTGTGGCCAGCAACCTTCGATAGCTAGCTGATTTGACTGAGGAACTGAATTTTTAACTGGAGCAGCCACACATAGCTAGTGGCCACTGTATTGGATAGTGCACTATAAAGTCGTTTTCAAATGAGCCGCAGACCTTTCTCTGCTGCTTTGGGAACTAGCTGCTTCTGTTTAAAAAAGGGATTTTTTTTAAAGTCATATTTAATCTGTTTGGTTAGTGACATTGAGTTTTGCAGAGCTGCTACTAAATTTGATGAGCAGTTGGGGATTAGTTACACTGAATCTACCTAGGCTTGATTCCAGTGGGTGATGGAACAAAGTCACTGATCCTAGGACAAAGCCAAACTCAGGACCAGGAGCCAGCATGAAGGGGAGTACAGGGAGATAAACAGTGTCCCTGTGTGCCCATGAGAAAACAGCAAGTACCCACTTGCTATCAGGATATGTAGGGGTAGGCATATTATCAATCAGTAGGTGCATCGAAGTGTAGCTGTGTAAGGAAAGCATCTCAGGTGCCCATGTTTCTTTCAAGCTGTGTGTCCACAGGGGAAGAAACGTGGATGTGCTCAAACTGATAGAATCTTGACACCTTCACTTTTCAAAGATTTGTATTAAATGAAGGAATGAGTACAGAGATAATCAAGGCAGGGTCCCTACTCCAAAAGAGCTTGCGATCTGTTCATGGGTTACTGCCTGTTGAGTGCTGATTATGTATTAAGCTTCTTCCATCATTCTTAAGTGATTCTTACAGAGCTTTATTAGCCCTCTTTTAGAGATGAGGAAATCGAGGCCCAGGGGTTAAGTAAGCTCCTAGTTCAAGATAGCATAGATATCTAAAAGTGGAGCCAGGGTGCAAACCCAAACCCATGCCACCGTTCCATTTCTCCAGGATCATGATATTTAGACCCAAATTTAGATCCCACTTCCTTGCCAGGTCACTCCTCTGTCAAATGCCCTGCATCTGGCTGGCTTCCTGTCTCACTGCCCACACCTCTCTACCCTGTTCTTTTGGAGCCCCCCAGTCTCATCCATTTTAGGGCCTTGGCACTGGTAGGACCTCTTTCAAGAATGCATTTCATCCAGATATGTAAATGACTCACTATTTTTACCTCCCTCAAGTTTCTAAATATTTGTCACCTTCTCAATAAGGCCTACCCTGATCATGTGTTCTCCATCTCCTTACCCCACTTTATTTTGACCTGTATCACTTATCACCTAATGTATTTTATAATTTGCTCTTTTGTTAATTGGCTGCTACCACTCCCCTGCATCTACATATATACATGCACACATAAATGCTCATAAATGTAAGTTCCATGAGGACAGGATCTCTCCTTCTGTCCCGTTTTATTCATTGTCATTTCCCAAACATCTGGAACAGCACCTAGAACAGCAGGACAGTGCCTGTCCAGTAGATGTCTGATGGCTGATACCCAAGTGTCCCGTTTGAAAGCCACTGAATCCTGGTCACATCTGCTCATATTTTGTATGTAAACACATACCTACTTATCTGTACCTGTTCAGTTGTCTGGGTTACTTTAAGACGCATGACTATGTATAATCATATAGGAACCAGAGTAACTCATGCAAATATATGATCAGGAGCTACTGCCTTTAGATTCAAGGTCACACTCAGCACAATACTAAAGAAGCTGTCATTTGTGGCTTCTCACAGGACCACATGTGGTCAGAAATTGTGGACAACCAGCTTCCATATAAGAGAATACTAACCCAGCATTGAAGAGTGGCTTTTTGCTAGTGTTTGGTGACTTTTTGCTTGCAAACACAGATATATGTGCTTCTGATTGCCAGTTCTGTTGTGGACCAAGGTATGAGGATGACTAAGGAATGTGATGCCTTACCCAGGATGTGTTGCAAATAAGAAAGGATGTCATAAAGTGACACATTTTCCCACCATGCTATTCAAAATACTTAATAGAAAGGTACTTAATTAAATTGTATTTCTTTTTCTGCAAAAAAAAATGTAGGTTATTCTTGGTGAGAATTTGACTTCAAATTGTCCAGAGGTTATCTATGAAATTAAAGAAGAAACACCTGTTTTCTACAAACTTGTTCCTGACCCTAGGAAGAATAAGTACATCTATCTAACAGCTGGGAAAGAGGTAGGTGAAATACTAGTCATTGCTTCTGACTTACGAATAAAAATTATTTAATTAATGTCGTTATCTAGTTGCAAAGCTTTTACTTTGAACTACCGAGTTTTAACTCTGCTGCAGGCTTCAGGAAGCCCCACTAGTGGTTCACAGGCATGGAATTAAAGACTTTACTGCCTGTCAGTAAGTAAGCAAGAAATATTACCTATTTAGGCAATTTTATTATTGGCTATATTTCCAGGGCCGAGGTTTTCAGAGGAGAGTGTGCTTGCAAATGGGCGCATAATCAGCAAGGTAACTGAATTTGCACATTTACTGTGTGGGCATTGAACGGCTAGATGCATTTATGAATATACCCAATGGGACTGGCTTTGGAATCGGGGGTTAATATCAAGCCATGGTCTCATACATATTCATGAACCAGGGAATATATGGTATTCACCCTCATTGTCTTAATTTATCTGACTGTTTTAACATGGTTATTTGTTTGCTCTTTTTTGTGTACTGAAATCACAATAATACCTTTTAAATTTTTCTCCATCTTTGCAAAGTGCTTTCAGCAAGGGAAGGGGAAACGACACTGATTTTTATTGAGTGCCACCAACTGCATGCTACCCTTTCTTTGGTCTCTCTCTAGATGCACAGCATTGTATGTACACACACAAAGATGCTGAAGAAAACCAACGAAATGTGTTAATAATTAAATGAGATAAAGTTACCCTTGCTTTATAGATGAAGACTCTAAGACTTGGAGAGAGGATAAGTAATTAGCTCATAATATTCATAGAATGTATGCATTAGTCTTTGTGAGTGAAGGGGCCCAGACCTTGCACTGATCCTAAAGCCCACAGTAAATGAGATCAGATCCCAGATTTATGAAAATTAAAGAGAACATTCTGGCTCAATGCCTTTGACTTATGACCATTTGATTGCATAAAAGTCCAAGGAAGATAATTGAGACTTAGAAAATCCCATCATGGATATAGCAGCTGCTCTCAGCCCGCCCCATATTTCATGTTTTGCTTTGCATCGTTTTAAGAACAGCGGTGACAACGCACGATGGCCACATGCTCTTAGAGCCACGGAGCAGGTGTGCCAGCATGTGGTGATTGCCGGTGTTCTGAAACAGGCCGTATGCCTCTTTGCATGTTGCAAAGTCAATTAGGCCAAAGGGACCACATTGAGATGACCACATCTGAATCCCTCGCAGTTTTGCACATCAGTTGTTGGCTTGTTTCACCGTCCAATTGCTTTTTATTATGTGCCTTCCCAATGGATCTCATTTTTGGAAGATTTTTTTTTCTATTCAACAAACTATGTATATTAAGTAGCCATTCCCATTCCCAGGCTTTCTTTATCTGGGATGTCTCAAAACTGCCAGCCAGAGTACTGATTGTGCTACCACGCATAGCTGATAAAATTCCAACCCCCAAAGCAAAGACACTGAAAGTCTGGCTTAATCTGATTGTGTTTTTCCATTTAGTTGTTTTAAATATTGCAAAATAGCTCATAAATACGCATGCACAGTAACAGAGCCCAAAAATCCCCGGACCCTAGGCTGGAAACCACTGTGAAAGCCACCAGTGATTGACAGGTCCTCAATTTCTGGAAGGTAAAGAATTCTAGCTTGTAGTCACTCAAACCCTGAAGTCCTGGGAAGAGTTTTCAGTAGGGCATCAAAATTGTTCACCCATTATTTGGGATTACTGCTGGACAGCCTATTAGTTGACTCTTGTTGAACAAATATAACCCCTAGAGAGACAAAACCCAAGGAAGCTCTCTTTTCTATACTCTTGGGAAATAGTAACAGCCAAACTAAAAAGCCATAGGAAGTAATATAACATTGCATGCCCATTAAAATAATCATATGGAGTTATACGTATCGATGAGAATAGTCACTATAGTGTGTTACCAAACTAGAGAGCCAGTCCAAGGTGGTACTTATGTCATCTCTTTTGCATAGAGTTGTATTTGTGTTTTTCAATGCATCAAGACGTTGTTCTCAAAGAATGTTCTGGGGACTCATATTCCACGAATGTTGTAAGCAAAATTCGTTATTTACTGTGCCCCTTCGGGGGGCCCAACATATTCAAAAGCTCTCTCAAGTTGATGCTAAACAAACCTATTTGACTTTTTCAACCTAAGGTTTCACATTCGTCAGCTCATCGAACCCTTTCCTCACTAATAGTAATAGCTAATATTTGGGACACACATTATTTAGTATGTGTCAGACAATGTTTGTAAAACCTCCTGAAGTTGGTTGTACCACACCATTTTACAGATGAAGAAACAAGGTTAGAGAGAGTACGTGACACTTATTAAAATCCCTCAGAATTAGAAGGATGTTTTGTGAGCCAGAAGGAAATAAATATCCACATTCTGGTTAATTCTGGCTCAGGCTCGTGGTCTGCCGGCTGCATCTGTCAGAGGCATCAAGGGCTGAGAAATGGAAGGACACAGTTATCCTCCATGAAGTCAGCCTGGAGGGGAAGTGTTCTCCTCAGGACCTTCATTTTCCTCACAAGCTCTTGCGGAACCCTCCTCTCACCTTTCAAGGAGTCTGCTGTACCCTTGAGCACGCACAGCCTCCCAGAGTTCCTGGAGTCCCCTCACTACTTGCCTTGTGATTTTCCAAGGAGAACTCAGGTTCTCCTTGGCTTCCACTGTCCCACTCTGTGGGCTGCTGGGTCTTTACCCCTGGAGGGCCAAAGGAGGAGTCAGGAGGTGATTTCAACACTTTCCCTGCTTCTTTTGTTTTGATCTGCAATGGAAGCAAACAGGGCAGGAGCTGAGGCAGTGGTGCCTCCCTGCCATGGCCTCTTCCTCTCCACATCCACTGCCAGCTCCCGCTGAGCCCCATCCTGGGCAGAGCCATTTGTTATTCCCAAATGAATTCTCACTTCCAAAGTGCCACTGACTGTCCCTGTGGGAAAACCAGGTGACCTGATTCCAGATGACCCCTGTGGAAATGACTATTCACAGAGCCGAAAATCATCTTCAGGTCAGGCTCACCAAAGAGAACTCTTAACAATGCAGATTCCTAGGCCTCACCCCAGACTTGACAAGCATCTCAGCTACAGAGGAGTCTGGGAATACAGTCATCCCTCACAGTGTCCATGCTGTGTATATAGTTGTATTGTTTGGGGAATAATGAGGAGGAAAAATGTTCTGGACATGTACAGATATGACTTTTTTCGGATACTTTTGACCTGCCTAGCTTGCCGGGTGCAGAATGCTGTGCATAGGAAGGGCCAGTTTTCAAAAGCTCCCCGGGTGATTGTCACACAACCACTTCCTCTTCTAGAACTTGAGACCTGCCGCCCGAGCCATTGTGGAGACATTTAGAGTTCAAGTTGATAAATTTCCTCCTTGTGGCCCTTCATCAGATAAGGTGGTGTCATTTTCTCTGCTGTTGCTTATAATTCCATCTGAACCACTGTGGTCCTTATTTTTAGGTGAGGAGAATTCGTGTTGCGAACTGCAGTAAACACAAATCCTGCTTGGAGTGCTTAACAGCGGCAGACCCTCACTGTGGCTGGTGCCACTTGCAGCGAAGGTATTTCCTGAATTCTCCTAACTTATGTTTTTCGAGAAAGTGTCATGCACCAGAACACTTGTTGCCCTACTTTAAAGATCCGTCTTGGTGAAGGGGGAGGAGGGACTAGGGGAGATCTCTCTCAGGACTGCAATATTGTGAGGGAACCCTCATTCATCCCCCAGGGTGTTTCCAGCTGGGTCCGTGTTACCAAGTCACTTGGCCGGGGCCACTCAGGGCCACCCCATTGGGGGCCCGATGGGAGTGGGCATGGGACATCAAAGGGGAAAGGGTAGAGCAGGCAGATTTGCTTTTACTTTCTACAGAGTTCCCCAAGACTTGAGAGAAAGGCAAAAGGTTCTCCCTGGGAGAAGATAAAAGAATGGGGATGTTTGAAAATTTTCAAATGAATCCTCCTCGAGTCATGTATTCTGTTCGCTCCATGGAAGCCTTATTATTGATGGCATTGTCACCTTGTGCGCCGTACAGCCGTGGGCCTGATGTACCATCACGGTCTCTGGGCAGAATCTGCCCAGCCTGGTCTTGAATTACGATGTACAGGACCCATCTAGGCTCAGGGGCGACTTGTAGCGGCTTCCTCACCATGGCAGTTCTTAGCATCGTGGCTGGGACCAGCCTGCTTGGATTCGCTGTTGCCATGGCAACCCAGTACTCGGGTTCTTGCTATAGAAGCAAGGAGGAGAGAGCCTTAGCTTCAGCTCAGGCAGGCAAGAGAGGAAGGGAAAAAAACCCCACCAAACTGTGTCTGTCAGTTTGGTGCTCTCAGGTCTTAAAGGTGAAAAAGGGTAAGATAGAAGAGAAGGAATAGAGAAATGCTAAAGGCTGAGTGAGGGGGCAGTGGGGCCAAGAAAACAGGCCTGGGGAGGGATCCGGGCGGCTTATGCAGGAGGAAGCCAGGAGAAAAGGAAGGAGGGAGGTGCGGATTATAGAAGAAAGAGGTTCAGGAAACAAACTAGAAATATGGAGATGGGATTAATTAAGAGTTCGTGGAGGAAGTCACACGCTCAGCTTCCGCAAGACAAGCAACGGCCCTTCCCTTGTGCTTCACCTTTGTACCGGGCTGTTTCCCCACTGGCAGACAAAAGAGGGAAGCCCAGGAAAATTCTCATGAATAATTGTAATTGGGTAGGGATCTTTTTTTCTTGTCGCTTGCCCAAGACTCGAGTTTTAGAAATTGACTGATTACAGCCAGTATCTTATCACAGCACTGCCACCAAGCAGCCTTGCCATAATCTTTCTGATGGGTGTCGCTTCTCTGTGTCTATTTGGCCAGCCGCGTGCAGGAGTTCATTCGGTGAGGGGGGTTACGAGGGTGGTGATTAAATGACCACATACAGCTCGTCGCTACTGTGTCAGCAAGCTCAGATCTAGAGTTGATGGGAGACATCCAATCTGGTGATGGGAATTTGGGAGTTAGCTGTATTCAGATAATACTTACAGAAGCCTCGGGATCAGACCAGGGAGGGAATATGAATTGAGCAGTTCGAAAGCTGAGCATGGAGGTACTGCAGTGTTTAGGGGTCAGGGAGAAAAAGAAATAGGGAGGGGTCATCCAGAAGAGGAAGAGGGAAAAGCTGGGGGGTGGGGGGTGTCCTGCACGCCAGAGGAAAAGAGACAGGAGCCACCCACGGTGCCAGCTACTGCGGAGAGGTCAAAAGGACAGTTGACCCACTGGACTTAGCTCGTGATGACTGGTGACGGCCAGAGGTCAGTGCTGAAGCTGCAAAAGACCATGGAAAAAGAGGAAGCCACTGAGCAAGGGTAACTCCTTCTAGGAGCTTTATTGAGAAGAGCAGCAGAAAAAAAAAAAAAATGGAGCAGATGCTGAAGAAGAAAGTGGAGTTCAGAGAGTTTGAGTTTTGTGAGATCCACAAAATAATCTGCATTTCTGTGCTGTTGGCAGAATTCCAGTAGAGAGGGAGCAGATGATGTTGCAGGAGAGAGAAGAGGGAGCTGTGGAGTGTTATCTTTCAGCAGATGACCTAATGGGCCAGCCACAAATAGGAGCCCGGACAGCTCATCCTCGTGACAGGGGGTAGGGAAAATCTGGGCGCAGCGCAGGTAGGTGAAGAAGCAGCATCTTTTCCTACCGTTTCCATCAGCTTCACTGACTTTAGAGCAGGGAGAGCTGGGAGGAGGCACTGGAGAGAAGAGAGGGCAGGAGAGAAATAGGAGATGGGGCAGAGAACAGAGCAGAGAAACATAGCATGGTTGCCAGGCAACTTTAGGGCCCACTTGAGGTTGGTGGTCCTGCCTGCAGAGCAGAGCAAGTAGCATGGTTTTGCCTTCTTCAAGCTACTGCGGCTCTTGTGGTGAAGTCACACAGCAGAGGGGAGTCAAGCCAGAGTTGGGGTGAATACACCAAGAGAGGCTAGGAACCTGTGGGTGCATGCAAGGGATGGATGCTAATGTTGATGTAGATCCCTGGTGTGATGGCTTGTGTGTCCCCGAAGCCTCATGTAGTCAAAGGCAGGGCTTTTTTCAGAGGTGGCTGGATCCAGAGGGTGTGACGCTAGAATTGACTCATGGCGCAATGCTAGGCTCAAGGGCATTAGGATCAAGGCTGTGAGTGCTGCCCACCCTGAGCAGCCTGGATACAAAGAAAGGAGGCAGAAAGACACTGGCAAGGTCCCTTGCTTACATCACTACCTTCTGGGTGCCGTGAACTGGTTCTACTCTGATTCCTCTCTGCCAAGCCATCCGGTCTTGGAGCCAGCTGATTATGGGCTGAAATCTCTACAAACTGTAAGCTAAATAAACCTTTCCCCCTTTCATTTTGGCTGTCGGGTGTTTTGTCTCAGCAAAGAGAGAAAAGTACCTAATACGCCTGGGCTGGGCACTAGGGAGGGAAGCAGGTGAGTGGGGAGGGGGGTTGATGTTGGAGGCCTGGAGAGTGTTGGCGACAGTTGCAGTCACAGAGCAGTGGGGGTTGTTGATGATGATGAAATCTAGAGGATGATTGTGTCTCTGAAGTAGGGGGCGTGTGGGGAGACAAGATCACTGGCAGAGAAGGGTCAGGAACTGAGGTGGTGGCCAGAATATTCAGTGGATTGTGCAGCTGCATGGAAATTTCGATCACCCTGAATGAGAATGAGTGAACCCCCAGAATGAGTGTTGGAGAGATTGAGGAGCTAAATAGTCAAAAAATGAAGGGAAGTGCCTCGGGCAGGCCTGGTCTCTTAGAAATCCCAGCGTGAAGAGGTGGCACAGTGGATAGCACAAGCTCTGAAGGTGGTGTGTGGTGGGGACAGAAGATCCGCCAGGAGAGGCAGTAGACACTCGGCGGGACAGCTGTGGAGCTCGAGGAAGCAGCCCGCCCTCCAGAAGGGCAGCGGAGCTCGGGCCTCAGGGGAGCGCTGCTGCCCGTGAGATCCAGGTGAGAATCTGAGCACCTCTGCCTGCTCCTGATCGCTGGCTGAGGATTCCAGCCTCTGTGGAAGCCTGCTGCTTGCTTGCCCTGCATCAGCTTTTGCTCCCTTACGCCTGCCTTAGTCCTCGTCAAGAAGAGCAGCAGTTTAAAACCCAAAGCAGTTCCTGCCCCTCCACAGCCTCCTGACCGCTGCCGCTCTCCATCCTAGTTCTCAGCCCAGCTCCAGGCGAGACTTGAGGTGACCTTACCCTTCACCGCTTCCCTGACCCGCCCCTGTCTCTGTCCTCACCACTCTGGTCACTCTGGTGACCACTCTGACTTTCTTTCCGATTTGAGAATATGCAAAATGTGTTCCTGCCCCACGGTTTTTGCCCCTGCTCTTTCCTCATTCCAGAATATTCTTCCCATAGATCTCTTCTTCGACTGTCTGGTCCTAGAACACACATCTATCTCCACCTGACCGACTAGTCCTCATCAACCTCAATGCGTTACTGCTTTCTTTCCTGGTGGCCCATTCTGATCTTATTTCTCTGCCTCTCCTTTAGTGGAGTGTATTTCTCTCCTTCTCCCTCTATTTTCAAATAGAAGGTGCCCAAAACATCTATGTTAAGGAGTGACCAAGTGGTGGGTAGACTGCACCATCAGCTAGCTGACACTTGTCCCTTAAGATGAAAAAGCGCTTTGGAGCCAGGGAGGGCTGGCCCTGCTCTGCCATGTCCAATTATACGATTTCAAACTGGTTTGGTTCTGGCCTAAGATGAAACGCATCTTAGTCTCAGATCTGTGACTCATGTTAAGCTCCCAGTACCATTCAAAATTAGGAATTCTAAAGGGGGATGTTTTCCTACAACTGTAGAGCATCCCACTGTGTTTATTTTAAATGTCACAGATTTATTTAGAAAAAATAATTTATTTTCTCTGTTGAGAAGGTTGAACTTTCTTGTATGCATGTCTAGAGAGTAGAGTCGGGGCGAGGGGGCAAGAAAACTATCTTAACTTTCTTTTGATCGAGTGTTAAGAATAGGCATCTAATATAGGCAGATAAAAAGCAATTAGATAAACAATGAGCTCTAAAAAGTCTAGTATTTTATTGTGGGAACCTCAAATCCAACCTGTGCTGAATTCATGTGTGTGGGCGGAAAGTGAATTTTTGCAGGCTGAATATCTTGGGTTTGGAAGCAGTTTCTCAGTTTCTCCCATATTGCAAAGCGTAGCACATGTGTTCAGTTATGGATTTCCACAAAACTGGCAATCCCAAACCAATGAACGGCTGAGGTTCCAAAAGTTCATTTGCAAGTTTATTTGGCACATGGAATGCATTTTCCCGTAGAAACAATGTCATAAATTAAAGATTGAGCCCCATGCCAGCCCACAAAATTCAACTTATTTAATTTCAACAAATATTTGTTGAATACATACCAAGAGTCCCATGTGGGAATTGAGATAGCTTAGGTGCCGAGAGAAATCAGATGCCATTCTTGGCTTCAAGAGAATCATGTGCTAAGTAGGAAGGCGGGCCTGTTGGTGGCCAATATTCATTCATTCATACATCCAATCACAGTGTTTATCAGGTACCTGTGATGTGCTCACCCAGTGCTCAGGGCTAGAGATGCAGTTCTTTCTTGTCTACATGGACCTTGCCATCTAGTGAAGGATACAGAGATAAAGTGTACTAGTGAGATTTTTTTGCCTCAGTAATATGCAAAATAAAAACATTTTTATTTGCTTTTCTTGGTCAGAGGTCCATCTTTCAACTGTGGGGTTCTGTGTCAAGCTGCAAGTTGAGTTCAGGTCTCTTCCACATGCTGCCATTCTGTACAGACTCTTTCTCAAAGCACAAGACACCAAGCTAAGCTTTGCAACACACGCAAAGCCTCTGCTCACGGCATGTTTGCAATACTCCATAGCGAAGGCAGGCCACATGGCCATGCCCAGCATCAGTGGGTAGGGAAATATACTTGGTGACTAAATGTTACAACAAAGGGCAATATGGCTGTGTAATTATAGGCAAGGGGGTTGAGGAAACAGTGCTCCAGTAAGCAAAGGAGGTGAATGAATTAGAGGGTAATAAGGGCTAGCGTACAGAAAGTGTGGATTTCATGGGGCACATAATGAACATTTAACCTAAATGGAAAAGGCTGGGGAACACTCCCTTAAAGAAGGGAGGTCTAAGCTGAACCTGACCTATGGGCAGATCTTAGCTAGATTTAAAGGAGGCTGGTGGGGGGGTCTGGGAGGGGAGCTGGGGATTTAGCTCAGTGGCATAAGCACCTGCCTTGCAAGCAGGTGGTCGTGAGTTCGATCCCCCGTACTGATAAAAAGAGAAAAAGAAAAAAAAAGCTGGCCAAGAGGACAGGATAAGAAAGGCTAGCAACTGTGGGAGAGTGTGGCCCAGTGCTCAGAATGGACAAGCACACAGGACATGGGGTGGGGGGTGTCAGGAGATGAGGGGCATGGTTACCAGGGTAGATGAGGAAGGTTCTTGTGGTCCATGTTAAAGAACTTAGGCCTTGTTGGAAGGACCTGAGAGAGCCACTGCGGGGCTTGGGTTAGAAGGGTTGAGCAGATGAACTGTGTTTCAGAACAAGCACCCTGGGTCCCAGGGCTGTCTGAAGAGAAGCCACTGGACACTGGCAGATCAGTTCTCGGGCCATTGTAGACCAGTAGGAGACTGGGGGCTGAATCAGAATGACGGGATGGTGGGAGGAAGTGAGGGGATTTGAGAGCTACTCGGAAGATAGCACCGACAGGACTCGGTGATTAATTGGATTCCCTCTTGAGTCTGACACACTAAAAATAGGCCATAAGATGAAAAATAAAATAACAAGGTGGCCGCTGTTTTTCTGCAAGATGTGTTCTTTCTTCCTTGATCTAAAACCTCACAAAGGAAATAAAGAAGTGCTACTCAAATATCCACTGCATTCCTCCAGTGCCCCAGGCATGGACTAGGCACTAGGTTGGAGGGTGAAGGATGGCACCCATGTCAGTGGGGTGGGGGACCCTGAGAGATGCCAGAGCCAAGTCTCAGAGCTGGCAGTGGGTGAGGTATCTGTCTCAGCAGCAGTGCGAGGACATTGACATTGAGGTTACAGGGGAAGGAGTTACAGGCGCCTGGCTGGGGTGACCAAGCCAGGTAGACTGAGGTGTCATTTACCATGCAGGAGGTGGGAGACATAACTTGTTGTAGGAGAACCTACTCAGGGCGTTGACTCCTACCCTGGCAGCGGAGTAAAGATCCTGAGCCTAGTTGGAGTGGAATCCAGGCTTCTGTGTGCCCTGTAAATCTCTCTTCTCTGAACCCCATCTCCTGTTCTTTAAAGCAGGATTAATGATAGTGCCCACCCTAGCGTGTTACCAAGAAGCTTAAATCAGATAAAGGGTGTGAATTCCGAGGCACAGAGCCTGGTTCTTAGTAAGTGCTGAGCTGGGGTTAGCAATGGTGGGCACCAAGGAGGGGGTCATTAATAGGAAAGGCTTTAGGAGAGGTAGCCTTACACTGAGCCTAGAAGCCTGAGCCGACTTTCTCCAGAGTGGTGGAGGCATTTCAGGCACAGTGAGAGATCCGTTCAGGAAGTGGCAGCAGGACTCTGTTGTTAGGGCAGAGGCTCCACCAGGAAGGAAGGGAGGGCTGAGGGTCTGGCGGGACCCGGATGTGAGGGGCTCTGTTTAGACTTTATTGGTTTATGCTGGCAACTCACAAAGCGCTGTTAACAAAAGAAGTCTTTAAAAGATTTGTGTCTGAAAGATTATCCATATGGCTGCTGCCTTAATCTAACATCGGAACTACTGATCCCACCCCTGGCGTCACAGGGCCACTTTTGTCTGGGACATTTTGTAGAGACTGAGTTAACTCACCTCTCTTCCCGAGTCATCTACTTCGTGGCCATTTTTCCAAATGTCGCATGCTTCTCCACCTTTCCAGTTGTGGAACTCTGCTTGCTTTGGTCTCAGTCACATGCTGGACTCAGGGCTGGGTCCTCTCCAGGAAATGGGCCATGCAAAATAGGCCTCACCTGTTAGAGTCCCATCCTACTGTGTTCTGCCCTCCGTCGATAGAGCCCAGGCGTGCTAGCTATGAGGAACCTGGATGCCCCTCCCATTTAATTTCGAAAGTTTAATATTTGCCCCACATTCTCTTCTACATGCTTCTTCTACGGTGACAGCTGGAAGATTTTCAAGCAGCTCCTGTGGCTGTTTTGAGGTCTTCTCCTGTGGTGACTGGGTGTTTTAGTTTCCTGAGACTGCCCTAACAAATTGTCACAAAACCGGTGGCTTGAAACGACACAGATTTGTCTTGCATGGGGCTGGAGGCCACAAGTCAGCAGAGTCTTCCTTTTGACGCCTCTGGGGAATGACCCCGTCCTCACTTGTCCCAGCTTCTGCTGGCTCCTGGTGTTTCTTGGCTTGTGGCAGAATTACTCCATCTCTGCCTCAGTCTCACATGACCTCCTTCCCTGCATGTGTGTGGATCATGCGGTCTCTCTGTTTCTCTCTCTCCTTCTGTCTTCCTGTCCCTCTTTCCTTTCTCCTAGACAGACACCAGTCATCGCTGACTTTTAAGTCTAGGATGGTTTCATCTTGAGATCTAGAACCAGCTGTGTTTGCCAAGACTCTATTTCTAACTAAGAAGACATTCAGAGATTGGGGGTGAGGTTAATTTGGGGAACTCTGTTCAACCCCTACATGGAGAAACACGGATAGTATAAAAAATTGAAAATGAAATGGTATGTTCAATTAGTGATCAGAGCTACGAAAAAGAATAACAAAACCAAGAAAGGGGATGGGAGTGCTGGTGCAGGCAGGGGAGGGCACAATCTTAAACAAGGCCAGAAGGGTGTCCGAGGGACTCACTGGGCAGCGGACCGCACAGCCAGCTTGGAGATGTCCTCCTTCAAAGGCTACGCCAATGTCTAAGAGACAGATGATGGTTCTAAGTCAGCCATTGTGATTCCTCCTCCTCTTCAGCCTTGTGCAGCTCCCAGGCTTGAGTCTGTGCGGTGACACTTCTTTATGGTCCAGTGCTGCTCTAATGACAGTGATAATGATAATAATGGGATCCGGGGGCAGCCCCTCCTCCTTGTGTGAGGACCCCATTGCGCCGACTAATTGTGTAGAAGCACGTAGGACAACTGTCTGTGGGTGGGAGCAGCAGGGAGGGCCTTGGGGCATCCCAGAATTACCCTGGCACAGCTGAACCCATGGATCCAGGTTACCGAGAACGCTGGGAGGGGTTCGGGGCTGGGGTGGTCTTCTAACACTGGGTGGGGGCGGGGATAAGCCTGGGTCTGCCAGGGTCTTCGTCAGCTATGAGAGGAGCTGTGGCGTAACCTACTTACTGCAAAGCAGAAGGTGAAGGGGAAATAAACTGTTAAGGGGCACAGCTCCACCTTGGCATTGCAGACAGTTGGCAGCGGTCGGCATGGGAAGGATTCGCACCTGCTCAGAAGCCAGTTTGTTGGGCTTGTTGTTTGGCTTCTTGTTTGGTTTTTGGTAGAGCTGGCAACTGATGCCCTCAGACCTCGGCCTCCAACTGCAATGCTTATCTGCACCATCCCACTAATCGGTGCTCTCTGACTTCTCCCAAGCCCCATTAAGGACACTCCTTTTAGTAAACATATGTTTTTAATGGAACAGTTTTTTTTTTTGCAGTGACCTTATCTCAGGCAGCCTGCACTCTCTTAAGTATGTATCGATTGGCTTTTAAAAATTCTTCAAATGTTTTACTTGTCCTGTGACCTAATATTTGTCCTGTTCCCAGAAACTGCTGCAGTTCATACACAGTGTTCAGATCAGATCAGATACATAGTGTTCGGATCCTGAAGGCTGCCTGCCAAGCTTGGTTTTGGATTTTGCACCTTGTTGTAATGTTTGCCTGTTTTCATTCTGCAGAATGGAGCTTGCCCCATTTCTCATAGGCCAGGGGTGGGATGCAATATTTCTCTCAGGACGAGTTATGATTGCCATCTGCTTACTGGTGAGGAAACTGATTCCCACTGATTCCCCCAATGAGGAATGGGTTCCCCATTACTCAGGGATCGTGAGGGAGAGCTGTTTGAAGCCCAGGCCTGCCTGATTCAAACAGCACTATTTTCCCATTTTATATCCATGCCATCTATTTTTTAAAAATGTCTCCTCTAAACTCTCATGTTCATGGCGTGCATTTGGATATAAAAACAGCAAGTTTTTGTACACTCGTCACCCGCTAAAGAGCCACATAGGGCAGAGGCCGTAAATCCCTTTTGTGTGAGAGTTTCAGTCTGAGAAGGTGTTTTATGTGTGCTAAATAGCTCCAAGTTGCAAGACAAAGGCCAGTTTTCCACCACTAGTTAACAGGCCAACCCAGTGAACAAAAATCAATGAAGCAAATTATGCTGGTATCATGGAGACATGGACAAGAATTTAGACACTTTAAAATTGAATTCTTAATCCACTTGAGCTAACCTTTGTTGAATACCGGCCACGAGCCAGGCCCTGTACTAGGCTCTGGGGGAGGCAAAGATGGATAAGGCTTTGTCTTGGAGAAGCTTGGAGGTTCACATGGGAAGCAGTCAGCAAACAAATGCTTTAATAACTGTTTTTCAAGGCATGAAGAGATCCCAAAGAACACATTAGTCTTGGAAGGAAGGAGAGATGTGATTAAGAATCTTCCAAGAAGCCTTGAACTGTTTCTGCCCTTGTATATAGGGAAGTACAATGCCCACTGTGCTGGTATATGTACACTCAACAGCTGCAGACCTCTCTTCTCACTACCATTTTGTATTTGTCTGACTTAAGTCACTCCCTTTTTTCTTAAAATTCTGTTTTACTTGCATTATAATCAACAACTTCTGATACTGAGGCATTCTTAAAATAACTCCATGATGTGGGAACTGTATTATTTGCAGGTGGTGAGTCTGAGGCCCAAAGAGGACATATGTCTTCCTGAAGGTCACTTCTGACTTCTAGTCAGACTGGTCTATTTAATGAGTTCTGTGCCGAGACCATACATCTGTGAGCTCAGAGGTTTTGCACATGTTATTCCTGCTGCTCAGAATGCTTTTCCCACTACCCTTGATGTGACTATGTCAATCTCCTCTGAGAACTCTGAGCAGCAGAGAAATGCCATGTTACCTGACCAAGCTGCCTCAAGTAGGCTCCTTCCTACTAGAACTTTGGTCTCTGCAGACTTCCCTCAGCTTGAAATTACTGTAAGTAGTTGTCAGTTTACTTGGTTTTTGTCTGTATGCTCCACTTACCTGGCCCATTCATCGATATGTCCTCAGTGTCTGCAGTAGTGTTTGGCAGGAGGCGGGCACTCAGCAAATACATGCAGAAAGAGTGCCAGGCGACGTGCCTTTCCCTGGAAGGCTTGAAACCTGGCAGAGGAGTTGCCAACCCTGCACAGAACAGTGCACTCTGTCTACTTAGGAGCATGTGCAGAGCGCACTAAGGACCCCAAGGAAAGAGCACTTGCTTTGCTTGGAGATTGGGAAGACATCACAGAAGAGGCAGAGCCAAACTAGCCCTTGAGCTCACCTTGATTTCACCCAGATGTTGCAGGCCCCAGGACATTCTGGGCAGGGAGAACATCACCGTGCTTGGAAAGACCCGACATGTGTGCACTGCAGGTGTTTATCAATGCCAGGTGCTGTTTGCTAGATACCAGAGATTCATGTTTTTAGGAGCTTGCATTCTAGGTAAAGAGACAGACTCACCAACCTGCTGTTATCCAGGGATGAGTCTGGAGAGCCGAGCAGGACCACAGATGAGCTTGGAAACACCTGCTGTAGGCAGTCATGAACGGCACATAGGCAGGGGATTGGTGTGGGCAAAATGGCACCACTGGGGATTCTGAAGCATGGGATGCTGTGATCAGCTGTGTGCTAGGTGTCTATGTGGGTGTGGATCAGAGGCACTGGGGGCCGAGGGCTGCTGTGACGATGGCATGCAGAGCACAATAATAGCTTAGAGCAGTGACGGTGAACTCTTTGGGGACCCAGTGCCCAAACTGCAACCCCAAGCCCACTTACTTATCGCCTGGCACTGCTGCTGCTTTCCAAGAATGCGCACGCCCTGCATGTGTGTTCTGTTATCTGATGCTTGGCTGCTGGGGCACGCGAGCCAACAAAGAGGATCTGCTGCGGCACGGGTGCCATAGATTTGCCACCACTGGCTTAGAGGATGCTTAACAGCTGAGGCTGAGGGTTACCCAAATTTTCCCCATCAGTTTTCCAACGTGATCTTCCACATGGACTATTGCTCATTAGACAAGACTGGGCAGTGTTTCCTGGTGTACATGAGTATGGTTTCTAATCCCTTGGAACAGCCCTCAGCCAAAAGGGTCAAAGATGATGCACCATTTATTCTCATGTTACAAAGTTCCAGTGCACAGCGGCTTATTCAACTCTCCATGAAGATCTATAGCAACAAAACTTGTTCAATTTTATTTAACTTACGTTTTCCAAACTTGCTGGCCACGGAACCCTACTTTAACATTAGCACCCTAACAACCCAGGGGACACACTTTCAAGAAGGCTAAGAAATGGAATAGAATGGAATGGAACTTACGTTTTCCTCCATGACCATGGCTTGGGGAGGCCCTGTTTAGTATCATCTTGGTCTTTATGGTGGTACTTTTCTGTCGGTGTCACTCCCGGCCGGCAGGAAGGACACACAACAAAGTCTGGCAGTGGACAACCTTTTCTTTTACTTTCCTTCTCCGTACAGCCTGCCCCGGGAATCCTCCCGGCCGAAGCCTCTGTTGGTCCGCTCCCCGCGGCTCCTTGCGTGCTTCTCCCTACAGTCTGTCCCAAAGCCTCTACCGGTCCGCTCTCCGCGGCTCCTTGCGTGCTTCTTCTGCTTCTTCTTTCATGGCGGGAGAGGCACTCACTTTTATAGGGGTACAGTGGCCAATCAGTTCAAAGCGCGCGATGCGGGCTGATTGGCTAACATCAGTTGTTGCTAGGCAGACTATCTTACAGGGCGGGTTGTGAAGCAGGAGATCTTACAGGGCGGGTTGTTTACCAAGCAGGAAGCAGGAGATCTTACAGGGCGGGTTGTTTACCAAGCAGGAAGCAGGAGATAAGCGCCATCTTAGCACACTCGATGGGAGGGGTAATCTAGCTCAGGCTTTGCTCTTTCCTACAGGCCTCACGTCCGCCAAGTAAGGCGACCGGGCTCGGGGCTGCGGCTCCCAACATCTCCCCCTTTTTTATTTTTTATGAATGTGCGCATCGTAGCCCTTCCTGGACTGGGTGCAGAGGCTTATGCCCTATGCGTAGGCCCACCGTAGGTCCTTGGCTTAGACCCTGGTCGGCCGTCCCATGGTCTGCCAAGGCCCTGAGGCCCTCGTCCTTTTTCTAGGGCCAGGCACAAACTGGACGGAACCTGGATGCACACAAGCTTGCACTCATTTCTTCTCCGTAAAGAAATCCCCTCGGAGAGAAATTTAGACCTGGGCAGCATCTAACAGTCCAGCGGCTTACGTGCAGGATGGGGTAGGGCCTGGCTTAGGTTGAGTCGCACCGGGGGAGTACGCTCTTACCCGTCATTGACTCTCCTACCCAGCTATGTCATAATTTTTTAGAGGAGGAGTGTGGGAAGCTCACCGCCCCTAGACTCGGTCGTAGGCTAGGCGAGCGAGCCATGCATATGCCTGAGGATCTTTTTGTCCATTTTGGGCTACCGCTATTTCTATTCATCTTGTTGGTTGGTCTGTGATGGATCTCCGGTAGGGCAGGTCTGATCTTCAGTCGAGGGCTTTGTTGCCCGTGTCAGTCTCTCCGGTACCCACAGTGGTTCTCGTCCCGGTTCCTGTGGGAAAACACAAACCGCGCCTCGGTTCCAGCTAACCACCGGATCCGGGCCCATCCATTGTCCTGTTAGGACATCTTTCCATTTAACCCATCCTTTATTGTTAGGAGATGGATTACAATGCTCCATAGCTGGGGAGCAATCAGCATTGTTTAGATTTAAAAAATTGTATGTGAACAATGCCATGGATAACCGTGCCTTTGGGGGTAGGCCTTGGCTTACCCCCCCTTTTTGTTTATATAAAACTTCTTTGAGGCTTTTGTGAGCTCTCTCAATAATTCCTTGACCTTGAGGATTGTATGGGATACCTAATTGTCTGCCATTGATCTTAAGCAAAAGCATGGGCCTCTTGTCAAGAGTCATGTGGAGTACTGGAACCTCTTATGGAGGCTGGGGAGCAGCAGGAGCTGTGCTATCCTGTCCTCGACCACAAATACGATTTCCTTGAGCATCATAGACTGATCTGCAATCCTCTGCCTTATATGGGCCCTTTCTGCATCTCCCGCAGACGCCATACGATCCCTCGTTTTTGGGGCGAGGCCTGGCGCTTGTGTTATTCGGGCAGTCGCGTTTGATATGCCCTGGGTCCCCACAGCTGAAGCACCCCTTGGCCTTGCGCTCTTTCCTCGGCCCTCGAGGGCCCTTTTGTTGTACTGCCGCGGCTAGGAGGGCCGCAACTCCTGAATGGGAAAGTGGCCCCCCTATTTCTCTGCATATTCTGATCCAGGCGTTAAGGTCCTTATTCTTATGTGGGGCTATTGCTGCCTTACATTCCTTTGTGCATTGTTCGAAAATCAACTGCCTAACCAGCGGTTGAGCCACTTCCCTATCGGAAAAGATCTTATCGGCGGCATCTTGCATCCGAGCCACAAAATCAACGAATGGCTCTGTTGTGCACTGGACTATTTTAGAAAGGCACAAGGATGCCGTTCCGGCACCACTCACCTGCTTCCAGGCGCGAAGCCCAATGGTATTGATCTGCTCATAAACTGCACCAGGGAACTGAGTCTGATTATCAGCGTGTTGGCCTTCCCCCATAAGCATGTCTCTATTCCACCCCCAGTTCCCTCGGTTAGCGTTTCTTTCCGCCTGTTCGGCAGCGAACTCGGCGTACCAGGCTCGCCAATCCAGGTAACTACCCGAGGGCAGACACGCCTTTGCCAGCTGAGTCCAGTCCGCGGGGGTGAGGGGCCCAGAAGACAGGTTCTCCAGCATGGCAATGGTGTAAGGCGCAGTCGGCCCAAAGGTTGTAACTGCATTTTTAAGTTCTCTAATCTGCTTTATTTCAAAGGGTTTCCACACATTACGTCCCTGACCCATGGCCATCTGTACAGGATATATCCCATAGGGGCCGCTATCTATCCCTGGGAACGGGTGGTCTTCATTAGACACACGACCCCCATGCCACAGCTGTCTGTGGAAATAACGTTCCGCCGGTGGCGGAGCATCGTAAGATGGCGGCCGTGGCTGAACAGAAAATGGCGGCCTGTGCGTTATTTCCTGTACTGACGGAAGAGGGGGGAGTTCCCATGCGGCGGCATCGCGGCGAGGGACCGCTTCCGGGAACGAGTTCCAGGGCGGAGCAGAAGGTTCTGTCTCCCTCCCCTGCCAGGGGGCGCTCAGAAGCTCTCTGCTTTTTCGTAAGCCTAGCTGAGCGGAGCGCAATTCGCGGCGCAACGCAGCGAAAGAGCCTTGCGTCTCCCCATCAAGCGACTTAGGCCCCTGACAGCTGGTCTCTTTGGCCTCCTCACCATTCAACCTTCCCTCGTCCTCGGAGTCAGACGACTCCGAGGCTTGAGCCCCGTCCTCCTCCTTAGCATCTTTGTTCCCCTTGACGGACCCCTCTCGGGAGCTCCCTGACTGGGCCTGCTCAAATACCCTGCGTACTTTTGTAAGCTCTTGAGAGCTTTCCCCGAAACCACCCTCACTCTTAGTGCCGCTACCTAGCATGTTTCCCATTTTTTAATATGTTACTCACCGCGTGAGGCCCAAAGAATCCGCCACTTACACGTGAGCCTGAGAGGAGTCTACAAACCCTGTAGGTGCGCGCCACCCAGGGCCCAGGTTTATCCTCTACTCACCTGTCTTGCAGCTCTGCGTTGGAGCGTTGTCCACTGCCACGTCTCGGGGGTGATCAGCTCCCCGTACGGGCCACCAGATGTCGGTGTCACTCCCGGCCGGCAGGAAGGACACACAACAAAGTCTGGCAGTGGACAACCTTTTCTTTTACTTTCCTTCTCCGTACAGCCTGCCCCGGGAATCCTCCCGGCCGAAGCCTCTGTTGGTCCGCTCCCCGCGGCTCCTTGCGTGCTTCTCCCTACAGTCTGTCCCGAAGCCTCTACCGGTCCGCTCTCCGCGGCTCCTTGCGTGCTTCTTCTGCTTCTTCTTTCGTGGCGGGAGAGGCACTCACTTTTATAGGGGTACAGTGGCCAATCAGTTCAAAGCGCGCGATGCGGGCTGATTGGCTAACATCAGTTGTTGCTAGGCAGACTATCTTACAGGGCGGGTTGTGAAGCAGGAGATCTTACAGGGCGGGTTGTTTACCAAGCAGGAAGCAGGAGATCTTACAGGGCGGGTTGTTTACCAAGCAGGAAGCAGGAGATAAGCGCCATCTTAGCACACTCGATGGGAGGGGTAATCTAGCTCAGGCTTTGCTCTTTCCTACAGGCCTCACGTCCGCCAAGTAAGGCGACCGGGCTCGGGGCTGCGGCTCCCAACACTTTTCTAGAAGCCTCTACAGTTTGAGCAGCTTGCTAAAGCAGTAAGATTGCGGGGATCAGTAGCAGACACCACACTAACTAAGCTCTCTGTGCCTCAGTTTCTTTATCTTTGGCAATAATGATTGTTCCACAAAGTGGCTGTGAAGATGAGTGAGTTTATCATAGAAAGCCCTAAGAACAGTACCGGATCCACGGCACCAGGAAGGTGCTATGCTTTGAATGTGTCCCCCAAAGAGCTTGTGTTAGAAACTAAATCCCCCCAGCAATACCCTCGAGGGGAGATTCATGCCAATCTTAAAAGAGCCTGACGGTACAAGTTTGACCTGCTGCTGCCTTACGAGCATGCACCCTCTCCTGCCTGTCCACCTTCTGCCATGGCAGCGTAGCAAGAAAACCTTCAGCAGAGGCAGGCTTTAGCAGCTAAGATTGTAAGAAATCTATTTCTTTATAGATTAACCAGCCAAACATGGTGGCGTGCCTATAACCCTAGCACTCAGGAGGCCGAGGCAGGAAGCTTATATGATGTTCAAGGCCAGCCTAGACTACATAATGAGTTCAGCGTGAGCTGTACTATATAGCAAGTTCCTGTCACAAAAAATAGCTAAGTAAATAAACAGCCGGTCTGTGGTATTGTGTCACAGCAGCATTAAATGAGTTAATATAAGAGGGCTCAGTCAGTGTTGGTAAGAAGCAGGGTAGGGTGGTAGATGAAAGCGCGGTCTTTGAAGCTGGTCTGCTCTGCTTTGTGTCTCAACTTCTCCATTTACTAAACTCTGTGACTCTCAGGAAAGCAGTATAGGATCTTCTGTGCCTCTGTTTCCTCTATCTGTATAGTAGGGGCAATTATAGTAACTACTTTATAGTTGTGTTGTGAAGAATACATGGATCCAGTCATGTGAAAAGACATTGCCTGGCATGTGAGATGTTTTTGGTTTTTAAAAACGAATCCCAAATTGTCTCTGTTATTAGCATAGTTTCAGCATGTAGACCGACTCACAGCTCCAGTGATGAAGATCCAATTTTTCAGCTTTTCTGCGAAGTTATTTTGGTCTTATATTTTGGCATTTCCTGTCTATGAGGGCCTTTAATTCAGAATTTAGTTTGTCACCGTGACTTCTTACTGTCTTCTGTTTAGTGGTGTTAGGTTTCTTCAGCGTGCGGGCTGGGCTGGCAGTTGTAATGAAAGTCCCTTGATTCTGGAGGCCACCTGGTCCCTCCTTTGGGCTCTGTGCCTTTCCTAAAGATGCAGACATCTGTTTCAAATCACTTAGCAAAGACCTTGGGATGCTCTTGCAGGGAATACATTCCACAGCTTGGATGCCATTCTCTGTGTGAGAGAGAAGCTGGATCGTTGGCTTGTTAAAAGTTTTCTCATATTATATCGGTGTAGAATCTCTGAAACAGGTCGCACTCACCCCACATTCAAGCCAATTACCTGATATTTAGTTATCAGATTCCTTCAGGGACTGTCTGTCTTTGGGAACAATTAGATTAGAGAATGCTGATGCAATTCGAGTGGTAGGAAGCAGAAGCTATAGTCCTGAGTTCAGAGTTTCTATTTCAAGGTTGAGTAAGTGGTAAGTTTTCACTGAGAGATTTTAGCCTAATCGAGTCAGATCCTGCAGGTTCCCCCAGCCCAGCCTTTGGGCGTTTATTTCACCTGCCTGGAACCTTCAGCCCCCTTTCAGAGGTATCTGTTCCTGTCCTTTAGGTTGGCATGAAAACAATTAATAATTTAAACCATGCCCATTAAAAAAATAGAAATGCTGTATAAATACAATACTGTAATAATAAATTTAAAAGTCGATCCAGCTGGGCACTTTTCCCAGACTACCAGCTGAGCAGAAACACAAATAAGTAAAGAAGAAAAAAGCTGCTATATAATGCAAATGTTTGCAACGCCATTGCTTTCTGCTCCTCTTCTATTGCAAATATATAGTATTGAAGTTGCAATATGGATAAATAGTTTTTGTGGCCTAACCTGGAAACCTAATCATTGCTGATAACATTATTTTTATGGGAGAGAAAATATATTCCATATTACAGATGGTTTGCAATGTTGTTGTTGTTGTTGTTATTTTTGAGAACAGTAGATTTATAAGTCTGGGGGAGCCTGGGAGTTTTAACCTGTAGCTAGATGTTTTGTATTTGCTATTGACTGATGAAAATTCAGAGTCTTGGAGTCCTCACCTCTGTGTTGGCCTCCAAAGTCCTTGCTGACCTCTTCATTCTAGAAATCCTGCGTCATCTGTGTTTTCTGGCCAGCAGGCCACCCATCCCTGTCTTGTCCCAGCCCAATCCCACCCTCCAACCACTGTTGAGCCCTAAGGGAGCCAGAGAGGGATGGTGGCCTCTTGACCAGAAAACAGTATCTGTGACAGTTGGGGTCCATAGAAAGCCATGCTGTGTGGCTTGGTGTGTAACTGTAACATCTCTGAACCTCTGGTTTATCTGCTTACAGTGAGCTTCGGACCTATCAACACAATAGTGCCTGGTCCAACACCAATGTTCCCTCCATGCCATTAATGTGGTGGAGTAGTTATTCAGGGGTTTTGAGCTATACTGATTTCCACACAATCAAGCAAGTTCACAGTAAGAAAGTACTTTCTGAATTTCAAACCACAAACTTAGAAACAATCATCTGGAACTTTCCTGTTCCAGCTGGGGCCTAGATAGATTTGGGACATACATTTTTCTCTGAACTGGGAATTGAGGAGGAGGTGGTTCATGTCCTCATATAGTTAAGTGACAATATCCAACTATTTTATTGAATTATTTGGAATAAATTAAGCTCTATGGTAAATTTTATAGCAAACCAAGAAGAACAGAGCTCCTTAAACCGTTTCATGCACTGGTTTCCACCAAAGTGTTTTTCACCTAAGGAAAATTTTTTAGTTTCTTGTCTTTAATTTTTTGGTTTGGGTTTTTGGTTTCATTTTTGTTTTCTTTCAAGCAATCTCTTCTTTGCATTTGGGCAGATTCTATTTTTAAATTCATGAAAAGGCTTGTATCTACTTATTGTCTTTTTCATGTGGGCATGACGTCTAACTGGAACTAGAAAAATAAAATATCACTGGAGATCTTCAGACTTAGATCCCGCTGTGGTTAGGACCCCTTTCCCACAAAACATGTGTTGGAAACTTAATCTCCAGAGCAGCAGGGTGGAGGCGGGGTCTAACGGGAGGGGCTTAGGTGCTGGGACTCCAGTGAGTGGATTAGTGGTGGGAGGAAAGGCTTAGAGCTGGGTCTCTACCTTTTGCCCTCTGGTAAGAAGACCCTCGCCAGGTGCAGAGCCCTCTACTGTGGACTTCCCAGCCTCCAGAACTGTAAGAAATGGGCATCTCTGCTCTCCATAAATTACACAGTCTCAAGTATTCTGCAGTTGCAGCACAAAACAGACTAAGATGGATCCTCGGAAAAGGAGCAGGCAAAAGCAAAGCAAACAAATACACCTCTGCCATTTTCTCCAGAACACATCTCTGCCACTCTGCATCCAGTTTCCCTCCTGTCTGTGGTCCAAGGACGTTGAAATGAAGCCAGTTAAGCAATAGCCCATCTGAGAGCGTCTCCCTCAGCAAGAGAAGTGGCGGGCAAGATGTCCGTGTCATTTGAGCTATGGCTGAAGTGTTTATGCACTGAATTGGACACAGAAGAATCAGAGTGATACCTTTCATAAGGAATTATTTCGGAGTATCTGGTTTTGTTCACTAAAATGTGGGAGCTATAAGATCTGCTCCCCCCTCCTTAAAGAATTTGAATGTGTGAGTAACGTGCTGTCATGAAGATTTTACAATCTGCAATATTTGAGAAGTAATGAGATATTGTTGTTGGTTGACCATCTGGTTATACATTCTTGGTGTCACAGTTTGCTTTTTATTTTTTATTTTATTTTCTACTTCTGAGAAGCAAGGGCTGGGAATTTAGAAATTTCAAAGGCAGCTTTTAAAAAAAAATACAAACAAGGAATTTATATTTAGGTGGTTATCCTGGTTGGATTTTTGTTTGTACCCTATGTAGAATAAGACATGAAAGGTTCGTTTTTAAAATTTTTTTCAAGAATAAACCAACCTTGACTGTTGATTTGATCTTCAAATCCAAACTTTTAGCTTATGTTAAAAATAGTTTCTTCACCATACGGAAGAGTCAGACATAAATCAAAACTAGAAAGAAAAATCACCAGTGGAAGAGACCAACAGAGATTTCATATTTCATGCATTCACTCAAAAATATTTATTGAAACCTAAGATTAGCATATCATGCTGAGAGACATAGGGATTTACTAAAGAAATATTAAAGATCTTCTCCCTTCCTTTGAGGAGCTTAGCGCTTTCTTGGGGAGAAATGACATAGACATATGAAATAGTTAAGTTGTAATTCAAGGCAGCATATGATTAAATAGCAAAATGTGTGGTTCCGACAAGAAATGCTATAGGAATTCAGGAAAGAGAGTGATCACTCAGTGGCACCAGTGCTTTCTGCCCACAAATTGGCAAGTCGTAGCACTGTTTGTATGAAATATCTTACACTTGTGTTTTTGGCAGCCTTAGGCCTTGACTCCCAGGCAACATTAAGAGCCTACAAAAACATTTGTACTCCAGTCTCTCTAGAATTGGCTTAATTTTTTTTTTCCTTTTCCTTATAGGCAGAGGAAGTGCCTTATGTAAACCTAGAGTGCCCCGAGAGGCAGGGAGTTTTTGACAGTCATGATCTGTTTCAGATACGAATAAGGAACCAGCCTCCTCATTTTCTCGGTGTTTGAATGCAGCAATCTTGCCCCCTGTTGCAAACTCCCCCCGACATTGAGAGGCGCTTTAATTTGAACCTAATGTCCATGATGGAAGAGGGAGCTATCAAGGGTCAGACAGTTAAGACTTTGGCTAACCGCTAATGAAAATCCCTTTGGTTACGTGGTTGGAGATGTGGGGGAGGGGGGACCTGACCTTGCACACGGGGAGTGGGGTTCCCCCAGCAGGTGATATGCTAAACTCATCACATTGGGGATGATATTTAGTGAAACTCACTGACTTCCTGTTCTGTATTTGCCGTATTAAATTAGCACAGAGCTCAAACGCCTCGATTCTTAAGAATTAAATAGAAGGAGAAGAAATAAAATCTTTTTTGAAGTCAAAGGCACTATTTGGATCCACCTGCACCTCATTCCACTAGGGTCCCCCCAGGGACAACCCACAGCTGAATGCAGTCACCATTTGGTTGCTTTTCAATCTTGTGATTCATGTGTTTACTGCAAACATATACAGAAAAAAATAAATAAATAAACTCTCTGGCACTGGCTCACCACCCCTTCATTTTAACCTTCAGTCTTGGAGAGATAAAGATGGCAGAGATGTTTTCCTCTGTCCTTGACACTCGTCAGCAGAATGTCCATGAAGCATTGGACCCTTGGAAGATAACGTAGCACTGGTGCTCGCTTTTCTCATTGGATTGGTGGCCCCATCTGATGAGACACAGGTTCCCCTGTTACTGTGACCCAGAGTGACCGACACAGCATGCAGGCATGACCTCAGCTCTCAGCCTCTGCTCACATGTTTATCAAAGTGATTCATCCTGGACACAACTGAAAACTTCTTTAAGGCGTCTCCTCACAGCTGGCTGACCTAGGACAGTGGCCTTGGAAATGTTTCTCCAGTGTCTTTTGATAAAACTTGGTGTCTGTCTAAATAAATGTTCCGTAGCAGATGGTTACGGAATATCTTATCGAATTCTTGGCCGGACTTTGCCCTTGAAATGTTTTTATATAATCACGATACTGCAAAGCACAAAATAGTAGCATTATTATTATTTTTTAAACCCAAAACAAATGACACATGAGGTTGATAGTCTGGGAATAAATTGCAAACCTCAAATTTATACAATGTGTAAATGTTTTCCTGGGATGTTGTTTGATAGGCATTTGTACAAAGGCACTCTGGACTTTAGAATCCATGAGAAGTCATTCTTTGGATGTATTTGGGGACATCATCTTGCAAGATGGCTCAAGAGTCCAAGTTCAACACATTGGCAGCATTTGTTCCCTGCCCCTAGACATGATGGGGGAAAATCAGTTTTCTTGTTGTTTTTCATGATTTTAGCATCAGGTCCCTATTCTCACTGAAAATCAGTAATGCACCGTATAAAGCATTGTGCTGAAGCCAAGTTCGAAGAAGTTGTAACTAATGCTTTTGTGGGGTTGCTGTTTTGTTTTGCCTTTTTTTTAGGTGCACCTTTAAAGAAGATTGTGTAGAGTCAAAGCACTTTGAAAACTGGCTGGATATTTCAGCTGGTGCTAAAGAGTGTCCTAAAATTCAGATAACTCGAAGCAGCAGAGATAAGGTAAGAGGAAACATGTTAATTTGTTTGTCTCCACGGCATTGCACCACTGATGGTGACCTCCTCCCATGTGTAAAATATCTCCCAGCAATGAAATCAGCTTAGGTATAGGAGTCCGGTTGTTTTGTTAGTAAATGGTGAGTGCCTGGCAGATGCTATCACTCTGTAAGGTGCTGGACCGAGTGCTGCACGACCTGCCCGCCTGGAGTTAGTCATCTTGAGGAGCCAAAGATAATCTTCAACATTTGAATTTAAACAAACATAGCAAAAATACATTTTGATTTTAAAAATAGAGAAAAGTAAGCTCAGGCTTCTGGTCAACAAGATTCCTTAAATGTAGCTGGATTCATGCTTCCTTTTTCTGGTGTGTTCAGGCTTCTCGTAAAGACAGTCCTGTGGCACGACTCCGGGCGATGATGCTAGAGGCTGAGAGACAACCAATGGGGGAAGGGACTGTTTTGGGTGGGACATCTGGACCAGCCAGGGCGCTGTGGGCATTGGACAAGCGAAAGGAAGCAGTGAGCGTATCTGGGTGTTTCTGATGTTCACACCAACTCAGCCTATGTGAGAATGGAATCTCTCCCTGGCAGTCTCAGTGCTATAGGAAGACTTTCCCTCCCTAATTATGGCTCTTGTGTTATGAATAACGGTACAGCGTCCCCATCAGCAGCCAGCTGACCTGCCTGTTGAGCTGTCTGTGTTTTATTTGAATGCCACATTAACAAGGAAATGGGCCACTTTCCCTTTCCCCTTACACTTTGGCATTTCGGATAGCATGAAGCATTCCACTTACGATGATTTAACATTTAATAAAGGCGAGCCAGAACATTTAATGAGTGATAAATAATAGAAGAATCAAGCTGTCAAGTCATGACTGATCAGCACCCATGGGTTTAAAGTTACTTGACTGTTGTCACTTCCTGTTGTCTTCCTGGTATTGCGGGGGGGCAGGTGGATTTTTTCAACACTTTCATGACAACCTCTGCTAGCACTGAGTCGGAGGGAATAGGTTTGATGTAAAGGGTGTCTAGGAATCCATGCAGAAGTATAGCCAAATTTTTATTTATCTTATTAGTACCAAGCTGGTACTTGGTACTAATGAAGACTAATGACTTTGGTACTAATGAAGAATGATAGAAAAGTGCCATAGATAAACTCAAGACTCTGAGGAGTGGTTAAGATTATGCAGGATATTTTTCTGTTGCCATTAAAAAAGAAAAAATTTAAGGGCAACACTTCAGTTCAGTGGTAGTGGGAGGAAGCAGCTTGTAAGTGCTGCTTATGTAATTTGGTTACCTATGTATACTCTCACTAGTATAAATGAGTTACCATTTATATCTGGTCTGGAAACTGCTTACCACCCAAACAATCACTGGTGCTTTCTTCCCCACCCCAAGTCCCCTGGTGGCTTTTGCTAACTGTCACAGAGTCTTCCCACATAGCTCTGACATCACTGGTTCACCACTACTCTGAAAACACAGGAGAGAAAACGTAGTAGTTTGATTAAAGGGATTATTTGAAACAAACTTTGAACTCATTGTTTGGTTTTTGGCAGTTCTGGGGATTGAACCCAGGGCATATACATGCTGGGCACGTGCTCTACCACTGGGCTACCCCTCCAGCCATAGACTGCTTCCTTCAATAGTGTTGATAAGATGCATGACTCCATCACTTACGTATTTTTTCCTACCTTTATGGCCACCTGTGACTTGCCTGACAGTCTCAGGTCCCTGGCCTACAGAGATGGTGCACTGCCCATCCTAACCCAAGTATCACTCCAGTTCCTTTGTGGGTACAGAAAAACCTCCCTAGAACACAGAGCTCTGTTCACCAGAAGCTTTGTTTCCACACATAAAACAATTAGAAAATTGTACCCCATCCTCACTGTGGGATCCATATGCAAAAGAAAGAGCAATCCCAGTGTAGAAGGGATGTCTCTGAGGTTTAGTTGAATAAAAATAGCAAGATGCACAAAAGTCTGCATAGCACTATCACATGTAAAAATGCATATGATATATCTGTACATGCATATCTATCTATATCGATATGTCATGTGTGGTTAATGGAGCATGGAGAATCGAATGGAGGAATTCAGATGTGACTGCAAGCATGGGCTCCCCTGCTCCACCTGATGGCAGTGGGGACAGAGGGCAGTGGCAAATACAAAAAAAAAAAAAAAAAAAAAAAGACAAATGAAAGGCTCACCTATACAGACAAATAACAAAAAAAGGGCGTGTGACATGATCCCATTCTTGCCTGATATATGTGTGCATAGATATAAAGATTTTTTTTTGATACCAGGAATTAAACTCAGAACATTGTGCTCAGAACCAGGCAGGTGCTGTGCCACTGAGTTACACTCCTGCCCCTTAGGAAAGACTTTATATTAAGTAAAAATGTTTTGTGTTGTTGAAAATATAGAAGACATATGAATAAAAGTATTTCTCTTAAAACAACATAGTTCCTAAAAAAGGGAGACTCCAGGAATATTCTTTTGCAAATCAGAACTAGAACAAGATACTCCACCATAAACGGTGCTATTAACATTGTTTTTAAAGTTCTGTCCAATACAGCAAGTATACAGATGATTAGTGCAGTATAACATAGAAAAAAATTATTTGCTAGTCTTAAATGCTGGTATGTCTATAAACCTAAACATACTAGTTTTAAAATTATTCTAGGAGTTGGAGTATACCTCAGTGGTAGGGTACATTCCCCAACCCCCCCCCAAAACTAAAAAATAAGAACAAAATTATTCAGATGAATAAATTTAAATGAATGCTGAATGTTCAAAGAATACTCAAACATCAATAGCCATGTTACATGTTAGATAAAACAAACTTTTTTTTTTTTTTGTACCGGGGATCAAACTCATGATCTCCAGCTTGCTAGGCAGGTGCTTCCACCACTGAGCTAAACCCCTGGCCCTTAAAACAAACTTTAATTCATAGAAAATCCCATTCATAAAAACAAGAGGAATAAATATTCAGGCATAAAGTTTAAAAATGTTATATGTATCTTATATTTGAAAATATTCTTACTAGGAGACACATATTGGAAACCCAAAAATAGTGATTTCGAACTTTGCAAGTTTATTTGAAGCCCTTATGCCTGATGAAAATCAACAAAATAGTGAATTGTTGAGATTCTTTATAATTCATTATGATAGAATCTTAACTATTAAAAGCAGAAGCTAAATAATAAAGACAAAAATATATGAAATATTTTCTTAGAAGATTTTAAAGACATCTTGAATATATATCCAGATATATTCCATATTTCTTCATGGAACAGTAACAAGAATATTACTTTTTCTCATCTTATTTTTCTAAATTTCATGAATCCTAGTGAAATTTGCGTAGGAATTTTCTTAAAATTAATGTAACATTTGTCTGGAATAATATAAAGTAGTGGAGTATCCAAGATATATTTTGGGAAAAAAATGTTTATTTTAGGAAAAATCAATTAGATCGTGAACATATATAATATACATATATAGTATATTCTATGTATATGTAATACAGTATGCATATATATATATATATATTATTAATATGTACATCAGTAATCGTCCATCCATTCTCTGTCTTGAAAATAGTGATATAGCTGGTTGTAGTGGGCTATACTTGTAATCCCAACATTCAGGAGGCTGAGACAGGAGGATTACCATGAGTTTTATGCCTGGGCTACAAAAGTGAATTCAAGGCCAGTCTGTACTACATGGTGAGACTCTGTCTCAAAAAAAAAAAAAAAAAATAGTGATATAGACTCACAGAGTAAGCTCAGAAAAAAAATGTAGAAAATATTTAAGATCAGCTATTACAAAATAAGAGGAAACAAAACAGCAGAAATATAGTTTAATTCATGTTTTATATTAAATAAAAGGTAAAATTTAGGCCAGTTAAAGAATATGTATAAAAATATAACTCACAGAATAGAGTTGAACATCAAATAACTTAAAATATGGTAATTTTCTTAACTCTGAATTAACATAGTACCTAATAACAAAAGAAAAATACTTATATGCTTGATACCCAATTTTTAAAAACTGTATGTGGAAAAATAAGAGTCAACTAAAGCACACACTGCAGGAAAACATTTGCCAGACAGAATATTAATTACCAGATAATAAAGCCGAGGGAAAAAAAGAGAAAAAATCAAGATACCAAAAAGTAAATGGGCAAAAGCATACATTTTCACAAGAGGAGATTCAGAATAATAAATACAAATATGGAAATAGGTCTAATCTCACTAGTTATGAAATAAATACAAATTAAAGCAATAATAAGTTACGTTAACACCCAGTATTGACGATGCCAGTTAACGCAAACTTTTTGTAAGCAATTTGGCAGTATCTTTCAAAACTCATCAACATATTCATCCTCTTTGAAGCACTGATTCTAAGCATAGAATCCCAAGGAAAGAACACAAAAGAAGGGAAAACCTAAGCATGAAGCTGCTGTTAACAGCAGTGAAACCTGCAAACAGCCAGTTGATTGGCGTTGAGGAGAATGCTGAGTAAAACATGGACTTAGAGGTCAGCGTGCTAACTGTAGTTAGCAAGAGCTGCCTTAGCGCCATCATCTCTGCCTGCTAATGGCCACTCCAGTGGTTTCCTACTCCCACTGACCCACTGTGTCTTCACTCTGTCTTTATGCAGTTCATTTTGGGGAAAAAACTAAGCTGGGTGTGATGGCATACACTTACAGTCCGCGTTACTCGAGAAGCTGGGGCAGGAGGATCACAAGTTCAAGGCCAACCTGGGCAACTCTGTGAGACCCACTCTCAAAAACAAAAAAGGCTGGGGTGATAACTCAGTGGTAGGGCACTTGCCTACCGTGCTTAAGGGCTTAAGCCCCTGGGTTCAGCCTCCAACACAACACAATACACACACACACACACACACACACACTGGACAGTTCTCGTCTCACCTGGCTGATTAGCAGCACTGTGGAAACCTTCCTTGCTGCCCCGGCTCTCCTTGACTCTAAACAGTGGTGCTGTGCAAGCCCAGGTTCACCTGCCTCCTTAGTTGTCCATAGACAAACTTATCCACTCCCGTGGCCTTACACACCATACCTACCCATCACCCTTTGCCTCCGCACGTATTATTCCACTTTGCTCTAGGCCCGTCTAACTTAACATATTTTTTTAAAATGTCTAGAACCAAATGCACCCAGAATTGAAACCTTGATCTTCCACTTAAAAATCCACGTCTCTCTCCATGTGACCCTCTCAGGAGAAGGCACTGTGGGTACATGCATGGGTACATCCACGGCTCACTTCTAGAATCCTCCCCGTCCCCATCCCCTGCCCACGCGCCCCCCCATTGGTTCACTGGACCCATCCAGTTCTTTCCATCCTAGCTGAGGTGCCTGTCACCTCTTGACAGACTCCTGGTACCACACGGCCCCCACTTCTGATCCAGGGGCCGTCTGTCCTTCTGGTCTGTAAGCTCTCTGAGGGCAAAAGCTGCACTGACTTTATCTCACTGATGATTAGTTCTTTGTGCTGCACTGAGTCCATGCGAAGAGTGTGTTAATTATTTATGGAATGAATAACTGGATTGATTACAGTTATGGTAAAAAAAAAAAAAAACTGTGACAACTGGAAGGAAATGAGAAACAAGGGTTGGAGAAGGAAAGATTTTCGAAAACTTTCTGATACTCTCATTACAAGGTGTGAGGAAGGGCAGTCAGAGGCAAATTTGAGAGCGCGTCGTCCCGGGCCCAGATGTGCTGTAGATGCTGATGTGAGCCAGAGACCAGCTGCCCGCTGAGGATGGGCCGGCAGGCGGGGTGGGGTTTGACCATCCTTTAAGCCTTCTAGAGACTTCATCCTGGCTGACGTACTTAAAGAACTTGCCTTCTGTCTGCAGAAACAGAAATTTTTAAAAAGAGAAACACAGGAGTGAACCCCCAGGACTAGAATATATTTTCAGAGCTTTTTAGAAGGCCAGGGACTCAGCAGAAGCTTAGGTGGCCGTGCAGAAAGCTCAGGTAGAGGTCCCAGGTTGTTCCTCTCGGGTGACAGGGTCACCTCTTCCATAGGCTGTTTCCTCATCCAGATCCACCTTCCCACCAGGTCCCTTTCCTGCCCCTGATGCCAGACGCCACCACGGCTGGCATATTAACCCCTTTGGATTTCCTTCTCGATGGGAGAACTGCTTTGTTCTTTTAAATAATTTCATCTGAGAATATCTGCTCGATGGTACACATCCACACCGGCACACGCACACATGCGTGCCCGCAACATGTACACAAACACACACAGGGATACACACATCAGGTCATGAGTACGGTCACAAACCAAAATTTAATTTTAAAAGTAGAGTCACACCATCTTTACTATTTAATAACATTCACGGTAAGTAATAAAGAGGAGACAAATATATCTTAATACCTGAGCGATTAAGGAACATGACCTCTTAAATAACTCCTGGATCAAAGAGAAACAAATAGAAATAAAAGCATGAGTTGGGATGAAAAGACTTACAAGCAGAAGAACATAGATTTTCTAAAACAAATGCAGATGTATGGTATAATTCCCGTTAGACTCACAGTCTCCACATCCCCTTTGGATAAAATGATTTTGAAGCTCATATGGCTGAATAATGTCTAGGAAATCCCAAGAAAATTATGAAAATAAAGATAAATAAGGAGAGATTTCCCTTATCAGATGTTAAATGTATTTAAAGCCACAGTAGTAAAAACTTGATATTGGAATAGAAGTAAATCAATAGATTTTTGGAACAGAGCAATTTAGAAAAGGATTCCAAATATATGGTAATTTCATATATGACAAAAGTGATTATATCAGTTCAGTGGGGAAATGAGTTGTCAGTACTTTTTTCTCTATTTTTTTAAAGTAAATGCTTATGATATGTTTGATTAACCATCTGGTAAAAATAAAATTGGACTCTCATTTCACAATATATATAGAAATAAATTCCAGATGGATTAAAGATATAAGCTTAAAAAAACAATTGGAACCGTTTTATACTTGTCTGTAAGCTGGAATTTTGAAAGCACTTTATAGCCAAGACAAGAAAACCTGGATTTGATTACATAAAAACACACTGTGTAAGGGCAAGAGCTTCCACAAACAAAAGTTATAAGACAAACAGTAGATTAGGAGAAAATATATGTCAGAAAAATGACAGATAAGGATTAATATCTACACCATGCAGAGCTCTTAAAACCGATAAGGAAAATACACAGCAGAAATGCAGTCCAAGAGCAAGGATATGTGATTCACGGGAGGGCAAATCTAATAGCCAGTAAAATGCCTGTTTATTTGCTGCAGCCTTCTGAGAATGCTCTTCCTATGGCAGGCCGAAGGTGAGGCGCGTAAGGCCACGAGATGCCAGCCATGGCATGCTCACTGGTCTCCTGTGTCTCCTTCCCCCGCAGACCACAGTGACTATGGTGGGACACTTCTCTTCCAAGCTCTCGGAGTGCTGGGTGAAGAACATGGACACCGGCCAGATGCTCTGCCAGGAGAAAAGTCAGGAAAACAAGCCCTGCACCTGCATCCTCCTCACCAGGCCAAGCTACCGAGGTGCGTGGACTCTTCACGTGGCTTCAGAAAGTCAGGAAAGCGAGAGAACCTGCCGCGTCCAGGTTGCTCAAGGAAGCAAGTTAAATAATGGGGAATCTGAATTGTTTCTCTGCTGTCCTCAGTCTCTGCCCGCTGGGTCCTACTGGGTCTTGATCTCACCTCCCCCTCATTTGTTGGCTCTCAGCTGAGACCCTGGGGAGTGACAGAGGAGGACGCTTGGCTGGGAGAGCAGTAAAGTCAGACACCACTGAGCTGACTCTACCCGAGTGGCTCGGACATCTCAGAGATCTGAAAATCAGGAAGCTTCCTAGGTGAGATAAGAAAACATTGCCACCAGGGCTCTATCAGCTGGAGTCTGTTCATTCATACAGGGAGTACGTATTGAGAATGTACTGTGTGCCAGACATTATGCTAGGTGTTAGGGTTACAGGGACAACAGTGATAGAGCTGGCCCCTGCTGGACGTATTTACACTTTCAGGGTGGAGAGAAATAAGCGACTCGGTACAATGTGTGTGTACAGGAAGGGAAACTGGAGCTCTGGGGAAACCCAGAGGAAAGGACCATGCTGAACGTGACAGTGAGAGGGGTAACAAGGAAGTGATACCAGTCTAAATAGGCCTGGAGGATGCGCAGAGCTGAGCCAAAGCCAAGAGGGAAGAGTTCCAGGCAGAGGTTAACTTGTGTGATGGCAAAGAAGAAAGGTTTGTTGTAAGAACCAGAAGAGGATCTATACAGGAAAGGCGACAGGGGAGGGCGAGTGGAAAATGGATTACAAGGACATCCACCAAGGGACCTAACAGGGCCTGGTGGGCCTTGGACTCCATCCTGAAGCTGCGAGAGGTCTGAGCTGGCGGAGGCTCAGCCAGGCTTGGCTTGTGGAAAGGTGCAGTTGTGTGTTACCTCCTACCGGGATTGAGCACCGCAGGGACGGGGCTTTGGGAAGGTATCTTCACTGCTGTGTGTAGAAGGCCATGTGGCCCCAAATAGCCATTTACCATCAATAAGATTTTAGTGAATGAATGAATGTAGGGGAAGAATGACCCAGAAGAAGGGGAGGCTGAAAGGGTGAGTTCCAGAAGATCAGCTAGCAGCAAAGCTACTGCAGTGATCCAAATGAGAGAGAGAGAGAGCTGGAGGGCAGGCGTGGGCTTGTCAGGAAGCAGGTGGGTTCAAGAGATGGTGAGGAGACCAATGGAGGATTCAAGAGTTTCTCAGATGAGAAAGAGGTAGGTCCATGTGGAGCCCTCCTGGCATGGGCGATGGTCATAATGGAGGTGGGTCGGTCATGTGGTGAGAACTCAAGCCATCCAGGGTCTGAGTCCATCGGAGCTGCCATCACAAGATGCTTACACAGTGTGGTTTGTAGACACTCACACTGACCGCTGGGAACCCAAGGCAAAGGCAGATTCAGTGTCTGGGGCAGGCTCATTGTCAGTTTCATGAGGGGACAGAAAAACAAGGAAGCTCCCTGCAGCTTCATTGGTGAGCACACTAATCCCATTCCTGAGGCTGGAGTCCTCAGGATTTAATCGCTTCCTGAAGGGCCCGCCTCATAATGCCATCACAATGGGAATTAGGTCCCAACATACGAATTTTGAGAAGACACCAGCTTTTAAACTTAGTTGAATTCTTTACTCCTCAAAAGAGAATGTAATGAACCAGTTGAGAGACCTCACCTTGCAAATAGCTCTCAGTCACTAGGCTTGTGGTGACTGTGTACATGTAAATTCCTTGGAAAATCACACTGATTTTCCTACTTTGCCCTCCTTAGGGAGCCTTTGTGATGCACCTCTGGCTCATTTTGGTCGTTAAAGTGCAGACCTTGCTCCCCTGTAGAATAAGCTTCTGAAGCATTTGAGGTTGACTTGTGAAGCTGACGGTAGCTTTAGGGACTTCATCCATCACATCCACCTTTCACCTGCCCTTCCCGAGTACCTTGCCCGCCCTTACACAGGCGAATGAATGTCCTTCCACCTGTGCTCAGCCAGCCCAAGGCCATTGCCAAAACCTCGTCGATGGCCCCCTTCCAGTGGCCTCACTTCTTTCACCAAAACCTGTTCTTCCTCTGCTTTAGACAGGGAGGAAGGTCACCTCTTCCATGCGGCCATTTGGCACTCGGTGGTGCTCCACAGATACCAGTTCTTGGTACAGGTACTACCTGGAAATGAGAGCCACTCAAATAGCATTTCTTTGCCTGTTCCCCTATTACTGTCTTTGTTTACCTCTTCCAGAACTAAAAACGCTACACAGTAGAGGTCACGGATATCCATTTCCTTGTGGTATTTTCTATGTTCTGTGCACACCTCATGAAGCAGCAAAGTATGATGTCCACGACTGTCACCACTGGGCGGGCACTTGTTGATTGCGTAGAAATGCATTTTCACTGGGAGTCTCTCCATGCTTGGTGTCCACATACATCTCCCACTAGCATTCATCAGATGTTCCCACGAAGAGGTTGGTTGGCTCAGGCCTCCAAACTCCTGTCCGTAGAACAGAAGATGATCATTTCATGGAAGCCCATTTCATGTGAGCAGAATGCTGTGTGGGATTCTGCTCCTCACACTGAATCTCATTGCTGTACAGAGGTGCCTGTTAACGTTCTTAGACTTTGAAAACCACATGCCAATAAAATTCCAGTAAGAAAATTAAAGGGGGGATGGGCCAAGTAGTACATGCCAGCATTCCCAGGACTCCGGGAACCTGGGGGTGGCAAATTTGAGGCCAACCTGGGCAACTTAGTGACTGATGAGATCGTGGCTCAAAACAAATATTCTTTTTTAAAGGACCTGGGGTGTAGTCTAGTGTGAAGGCTCTGGGGTCAAATCCTACTGCCACAGAAAGAAAAGGAGGAGGAAAGAAAGGAAAGGGAAGGAAGGGATGCAAAAGAGGGGAAAAGAAAGAAAAGACAGAAGAAAGGAAGAAAGAAAGGAAGGAGGGAAGGAAGGAAGGAAGGAAGGGAGGGAGGAAGAAAGATAGAGAAAATAAATACCCATGGAATCAGGCCAACTTTTTATTTTGTCAAGGCTTTGATTTAAAAATACTATTCTCCTTAATTCATAGAAAGAAAAGTATTAATACTTCTTCCTTAATACTAGTCACTGGACAGCACAGGATTTGAAAGACACTGATACAGGCCACAGCACAGGAACCTGGCTCTGTACGATTATTATTCAGAGAGCATTGCAACCCCCACCCCCAGAGCCACCCCAGGCCTGCTCAGTCAGAACATGCAGCAGCGTGGCCCTGGAATCTGTATGTTCATCAATTTCTTAAATGGTTGTGATAGACACTTAGGTTCAGAAATCACTGCCTCTGATGGAGTATCAATGCATAAGGAGATAGAGGAAATTTTCCATTTCTCTGATGCTGATTTACCAGTTTTCATCCTTATTTTATTCTTTTGGGACTTTATAACCAGTGGGTAGGTTTTCAAAACCAAATTAAAAAAAAAAAAACCCTCATCGTGGATTTGACAACAGTTTCCTCCAAGAAGATCATGCATCTCCGCTCCAGGAATCCACACTTTAGGGTTTTCTAGGTAAACATTTGCAAAGTGTGGATTCTTCCAAAGGGGCGGGATTTCCTTTCTAGCTGCTGCTTTTCATATCCTGGGCACTTCTTGCTCGGTGGCTTGTTTTATTCTTATGTCTTGGCCAATTACAAGCTGAGATAGTGATCCCAGGGAGAGTATGAGATGTAAATGGGCTGTAAAATGGCTTTTCCTGGTGATTATTCGCGGGAGCCTTGCAGCTAGAGTTGGGCTCAGTCTGTTCGGAGGCCTGCACACTGCTCGGTGGCTGCCTCGCACGAATGGCCCGTGGGGAAGGAGCCACATACTGACTGGAACGCTGGTGAACAGCTGGCACACCCGTGCCCCTATGTAGGGACAGTGGAAAATATATATCTATCTTCTTCGTGCATTCGAGGCTGCCCTCAGCAGTGGCAGGAATCCACCCTCGATGACTTTACCCCCTTCTCTCTTCCAGATGTCTTACTTGTCAATGTGACATTCTCCTTCGGCTTTATGAATTTATCACAAAGATTCAACTTCACCAACTGCTCATCGTTAAGAGAGTAAGATTGTATTTGAAATTTAAATATTCTCTCATTGGTTTTAATTTATTGGCCTTACCCCTCTATTTCCTAAAGAAATCTTTTCAGGGAGTAGAACTTTTCCCAAATGCCTTTCCCAGCGTGGCCTACAGGAACAGAGAGAAACACTGAGCTAACAGCAAGTAACTCAGAGCCACCAAGGAGAGGACACGCCCTGAGCGCTTGGTCAACAAGGAAGTGTGTTTTCCCCAGGCCAGGAGATTTCAAGTGAGACTAGAAGAAGGGTCACTCGCTATTAGATCTCCCCGGATCAGAGAGGCATCCAGAACCAGGAAGCCTGACCCTGTGGGTCAGAAAATAAACCTCAAGGCACAAGATAAAGTCTCCTTTGCCAAAAGGACATGTTCATTGTGCCCTCTTTGGTGGATCAATTGATCGACTGATTGATTTTCATGGTGCTAGGGATGGAATCCAGGGTCTAGGCAAGCACTCTACCACTGAACCAACCAAATCCTCTGCGGTCTGCTAACCACCTTAGCCTCAGGGAGTGGGTGCCCCTGGATTAGGGCCTCGCCTCAGGCCTGGCTTCTGAAGCACAGAGAAGGCAGGAAATACTTACCAGAGTTCGGACCTTGTGGTTGGAAGCTGGCACCCTGAATGCCCCATGAGAACAACAGGAAGCTGTGATTAGCAATTCACTGTGCCTTGATGACCCACTCTGTAAGCTCTAAATGTGAGCTTTCTGCCTGGCCCAGGAGCCAGTGTTTCTACTGAAAAAGTGAATTCAGACTTTAGACTGCATTGGAGAGCCGCTGGGGCCAGTGATTTCTAAGAAACAGAATTAATTAGGGGAGAAAAGTCAAATCTTGATACAGAAAGCCTCAGAAGTCCAGAAAATAGGGAGAGGGGCGGGGGTAATTAAATAGAATTTTATAGCTCTAAGAGAGCCTTTAAAAACTGTAGCTCCCCTGTGGGCAGTTTTAGAGGCCAGATGAAAGGGAGTAACTTGTCCTGTGTCACTCACTAGGAAACTGAGTCTCAGACCTCAGTCCTAGTGTCCCCCAGAGAATGAGCATTCTCCCAGGAAGCCGTTTCCTGTTTGCAAAGTGTGCGGTACATTAATCCTGCCTGAGGGACCAGAGGAGCTCCAATCACAATCTGTTCCCACTCTGTTCAGGCGGCACAGGCTGGTCCCATCACCTGGGCTCGCTCCTGCGCCTTGCTGTCCTCGGCAGAGCCTTCCTCTGGCCTCTTTTGGCCACATTTGCAGGCCATCCCGATTTTCCTTCTATCATTTCTTCCTTGACTGCAGCTATTCTAACGAAAGCTTTTCAAGCCCTCCACGGTCATCCATGCGTGGTAGATTACTTGATCGGTAGATACAATTCTTCCTTAATTTGGTTATAAAGCAAACACAAGCGCCTCATTTCCTCTGTCTGCCAGATTGCACTTTGTGTCTCCCATTTCCCAGGCAGTTGGCGGAGCTGGCTGCTCCAGTGATCGGGACTGGCTGACCCGGTGGGGAGGGGGCAGTGGAGAGAGTGGGCCCGTCCCCCCAGGCACTTACCTGAGGGTGACCAGTAGCACAGCTGGATTCAGAAGCAGATTCAGTGAGTCTGTGTTGTCTCCAGACCAGCAGGTGACCCTAGCTTCAGGTTGCCATGGCAACACCCCTGCAGATGGGATGCTGGTCCATCAACCCCAAGGGCACCCCAGAGCTGGACACAAAGTCTTGCTCCATGCCCAGCCTCAAAGTGCTGTTTTCTTTGCCTTGTTCTTCCCAGTCTGTCTGGGGATTGTTTTTAAAATTCTTTTCAGTACTTGCACACTGCATGACAGAGGGAAATTCTAGGATATGAATAGTTCCCTAAAAATGTGGGGGGCCAGAATGTAGCTCAGCATCAAAGCACCTGCCTGGTAAGCATGAGGTCCTAAGTTCCGTTCCCAGTACCCACCCCCGCCAAAAAAAAAAAAAAAAAAAGATAAGAAAGGTTTTTTTAAATGTGGGAATTAAGTTGGTTTTCCATGTTCCCAGATGCTCAGTGTGCACTGGAACTGGCTGTGCTTGGTGTAAACGGGACAGGAAGTGTATCCACCCCTTCACCTTCTGTGACCCTGTTGATTATGAAAGAAACCAGGTAAAGAGACACTTTTGCTGTTATGAGGTTTAACCAAAAATAAATGTTTGTGTCCAGCTTGCCTTTGTGTGTGTGTGTGTGTGTTTGTTTTGCGGTTTTGATGGGGTTTTTGTTTTGTTTTGTTTTGTTTTTTGAGACAGGGTCACACTCTGTAGTTCAGGCTTGCCCTGAACTCTCTATGTAATCCAGGCAGGCCTCAAACTCACAGTGATCATCCTGCCTCAGCCTCCCGAGTGTTGGGATTACAGGCATACACTAACACCATTTGTGTTTGTTTCACGCTTTGAATTTCCCGCCCACACCTACGTGGAGTTAAAACGATATTCTCTGTTTATTTCAGGAGTTCTGTCACATCGCTGCGGAGAAACCATCCAAGACCTCTGGAGGAGGAAAATTCAGGGAGACGAAGAGTAACAGAACCAATCCCAGTCTACAGGTCCAACCCTGTTTTTGAGTTGATAATGAAAACATCCCTTTTTGATGACAGTGACAACTGCCACTATGTTGGGTTCCTTTTAAAAATTCTCTGTTTTACTTACTGCCAAAATTCCCTTTATTTCCCCGTTGGGTTTTAACCAAGTTTCACTTAATTGGCTCAATATATCAAAGGCTCACACTCACTTACAGAAATTAAAACTCTGTAATTATGAAAAATGATGTGGGTCCATAGGGCTCAAATCGTAAAGGTGACTTTGGGACTTATTGGAGGAGAGTTAGGAGAAAGCAGAGGGCGCAGCCTTAGGGGAATTCGATTTGAACCAAAGACGATTGCAGCTCTGGGATTGCCTGTGTGAACAGGGCTTTATGAAAAGCACCAAAGATCCTGAATTAAATCATGGATTTTGTCTTGTTGTTTTGCTTTATAGATAAGATCAAGCCAATAGTTAACGATGCTAAAACAGAGTTGTTATAAAATGTGTGTTTCTCTTTCTTTTTCAAAAGTGGTGCTTTTTCATGAAATTTGGTTGGGAATTTCTCTTTATTTTCTTCCAGATCAGTGAACTCAACGTGTCTGTCATGTTCGCAAAGTAGGGGCTGTTAAACATTTCTGGCAGGACGTATGTGTTCAGAGCACAGCTAAGTGCTGGCTTCAGTCAGTGAGCAAAAGTTCTCGTGCATCTATCCATGGTAAAAAACAAACAGAAAGAGGACGAGTTCCTGCTCTCATTAACCTTGAAGTCTGGCAGGATCAGGCAAATTAAAAACAACAGCATTAAAAGCACCCAAAAAGGCTCTGTTTCCTATTTCATGACTAATCTGCAGCTTTGACTTAGCCATTTGCAGCTATTAAGGTCAAGTGCCAATATAAATAAGTAGCACGTTTTTAATCATTACTGAAAAGTTGTTAGTAACTTTAGGTGAATTAAGTAACAGGCAGAGGGAACGTGAATTCAAATGGATTATGCAGTTAATTAAAGCATTAGAAAAGCTTGATGTGCCAATATCTCTGGACTTTGAAAGTCTCTGTGGTTTAATTAAATGATGGGCTACCTTTCTCTTCCCATCAGTTTGTAAAACTAAGAAGTGGTGACAGGGATGTGGATCAAGAAGACAGTGGCTTTTTCTTCCAATTAAACTTTGCTGTTATTTTTGGTTTTGGTAAAAAGCACAGAACCTTGGCGACGTTCACTATTTTTAAGTATACCATTCAGTAGTGCTAATTACAGTCACGGGCTTGTGCAACCTGTCTCCAGAACACTCCACATCCTGCGAAACTGAAACCCTGCACTCAGGAAATAACTCTCCATCCTCCTTTCCCCCCAGCCCCGGGTAACTGCCATTCTATTTTCTGTCTTTGTGAATTTCACTACTAAGATCACCTCAAGGAAGCAGAGTCAGTATTTATCTTTTTGTGACTGGCTTATTGTGCTTAACATAATGTCCCCGAGTTTCATCCATGTTGTAGCAAGAGTCAGAATTCCCTTCCTTTATTAGGGCTGAACAATGTTCCGATATAAACACACACCACGTCTAGTTTATCCATTCATCTGTCCATGGTATCCAGGGTTGCTTCCCTGTTTTAGATCCAAGAAATAATGCTGGTGTGAATGTGGTTGTACAACTATGTCTTCAAGACCCTGTTTTCAATTCTTTTGGCACTGAACCCAGTGGAAGTTGCTGGATCATATTGTAATTCTACATTTATTTATTTATTTATTTCATCTCACTGTGTAGCCCAGACTGGCCTCAAGCTCACAACAGTTCTCCTTTCTCAGTCCCCAGAGTACTGGAATTTACAGGCATGCACAACTTTGTTCTTTTTGAGGATTGTTTTAGATAAAATTAAACTTTCAGTTTTCAGATAATTGTAGATTCACATATAGTTTTAAGGAAAAAAAATGCATAAAGCCTTTACCTGGTTTTCTCCCAAAATAACAAAGTAACATCCTGCAAACAATAGCACAAAGATACAGACACTATCAACTGTCAAGACCCAGCAGGCCATCACGCCTGCGCCTGCCTGCAGGGGGGGAGGGGGGCTGCACTGCCCTCTGGTAGCCCCGCCCACTTCCTCCCACCCACTCCCTAACCCTAATATCTAATCTGTTCTCCTTTTCTATAATTCTGTTATTTCAAGAATTGGCTATACATGGAATCATCCAGATATACCCTTTTGGAGACTTAACTTTTAAAATTAGTTTTTAATCAGTGCATGAAACCATTCAAATTATGCACATTGATGGAGGGTGCTATAGGATGTCATTGTATGAAAATGCATCCAAATTCTTTTATGTATCAAGAACTTGTTTCTCTTTATTACCAAGTAATGGTTCAGGCAATAGCTCTGTAAACTTCTTTTATTTTAAAGAAACAAAAAAAGATATTAGTTACAGCATCTTGGCTTCCTGTCTTGTGCCTTCCGGTACCTTTTGAACTTCTCACTGTATGTGGTTCAAAGAAGTAGGGTCACCAAGTGAGAAGGAGGAGGCTGAGACGTGGCCAAGCCCAGTCCGCTCTGCTGGGCTTCTCTGCGGATCACCGTTCTAAGTCTGGAGAGTGACATTTGATTCATACCAAAACGTTTTCTTCCAGTGTGTGACTCAAAGCAGAATATCAGTTTGGGCTACAGGGAATGGAGTGCTGCTCGTCTCAGGAGGGATTTCTTGTGCTCTGTGAAACACTGATGTCTTTTGTCATGTAAAATGTGTATAACACTTTGGTTTCCATTTGGGGTCTTCATGTCAGCTGTGAACGGAGCACTCTACCTGTTCGTCCCTGTTCCCAGCAGAGCAGCCACTGAGAGCTGTCCTTTAATGCATCCTGGACCACACCACACTTCCAGTGCTGCGTACTAGGAACATGCAGGGACCTCCTGGCTCTGTGGTCCTGAACTTGGGTTGGTTCTCCCGCAGGCGTTTATGGAGCATGTATGGGATCAGAGATGCCATTATACTGAGCCCTGGGGATCCCACATGGAAGACACAGATGACCGAGTACCTGTCTGGCTGTCAGTCTCAAGAAGCTTATCCATGAGTGCATGGGTAACAAAGCAAGAAATGTTAATACGGGTTTAGCACCTGGAGGAACACAGACCAGAGAGCTTCTCTGTCCCCAGGGCCTTATCCCAGTCCTCCCTGTTTATTTAAGCCCAGTGCCTGGCAGTGTGACACACTTAATCAGTGTGCTTGCCTAAGCCTTTGATCGATGGGTGGATGGGTTGATGGAGGTGGCATTTGAGCTCATCTCTGAGGGAGGAGAAGCATCCAGAAGCATGGAGACAGTGGAACGGGTATCTAAGCAAAGAAGCCAGCAGACGCTGAAGACTGGTAGATCAGAGAATCCCAGCACACTTCACAGGAAACCCTCGCTCCATCAACGTGGCTGGAAGAGAGGGCGCAGGAATGGACAGCGCACAGGGTTGAAAGGAGCCTGGGTGCCTGCACGTACAGCGCTGTGCCTGCCACCCCTCAGCGGGATTGTGCTTTATTCTTCAGTGGCAATGCACTCCTACTCAACACATTAGTTTAAATGAATGGACTTTCTCATCCAAGGTTGTGTCAACTTAGAAGTAGAGTTCCAGGTTCGACCCACCACATGCCCTGACCTGGAAGCATTTGTCAGAGGAGCTGTATCAAGGAAAACTAACCAAAAGAGGAAAAGAAACTCAACTCCAAGTCTTATCTAGGAAGAGTAGTACTTTGGGCTATGAAGCTGCATCTCCCCTTCTCCCTCCTTCCTTCCCTCCTTCCAACCTTCCCTCCCTCTCTCACTCTCCACCACTGGCCCCGTGGCCCTGCCCAACCACTTTTCCCACCATTCTGCCTTCACCTGCTGGTACCCAGGCCCAGCTCTCTCCCTTTCCTGCTTTCAAGGGAGCATCATGACAATCTGTGCTATGGTACCCTGCTGATGTTTTTAATCCCCATAACACACTCATCACTGTAGGGCGGAGATTAACCATGACTCCTGCTCTGCAGGAATTTACAGATTGTTCTTTCTCCCTCACACCTTCCCTTCTCCTCCTCCATCACTTTTGAATGTCATTTTAATCTCTCACAGACAGCCCAGAGGGGCTCCTGCAGAAGAGAAATTAAGTTGAACACACAACTTTTTGAATAGCTTCTATGCGTCTAGTCCTGTGCTAGAAGTTTAGGATTCACTTCCAAACATTCATTTAATCCATTAAAAATTGTTTGTTGAGCTCAGTGTAAAGGTCGATGGTTGTAATCTCAGCACTTGAGACAGAAGGATGATCACGAGTTCTAGGCGGTCTGAACACATAATGAGACCCTGACTCCAAAAACAGAATGCTGTTTGAGCAACTACTGTATGCTCAGACAAGCAGGTATGATGTGTGCCCTGGTAGAGCTTATGTTTGTGTAAGACAGAATGTTCTAGAGGAAGCAAGATAACATTTCATCAAAGAGTTGAATACATGCAACAGAAAAGACCCAGGAAGCACACCAGAATGTCCTAACCTGAACAAACATTTGTTGAGCCCTTGCTATGTCCGGAGCTCACAGCCATTCACAGTGGACTTTCCCCCCATTTTGTTGACGTGGAAATTTGGGGTTAGAAAAAATAAGTAGATGCTAAGTGATAGAAAAGAGATTTAAACCCAGCAGTCTGACTCACACATTCACAGTTTTAACCACTGCTGTGCATGATCTGATCTAAGCTGGGTAGAAATAAGTGTTAAGCCACATCACATTGGTGCTGCCTGTCCAAAGGGAGGAAATGAACGTTGGCCTCTCTGGGCACCAGGCTGCCAACGCTTGCCACAGACGTGGGGAGGGACAGCCCTGCCTCAGGGTCCCTCGTTCGGAGAGGCGGAACTGGGCCTCTCTGCTCACTGGTGGACATTTGCCTTCTCCCTGGACATCTCCCCTCAGTGTCCAGGAGTACTGTGAGTGCTCGACGGTCCCCAGGACCACCTGGAAGTGACATTCTCAGCTCCCCAGGGCCTGTACCGGGGCACCTATGAAGGGGCTTTGCAGGGGGCACTGAATAACAGATCACTTTTTGTTCTGTGGAAATGTACTTTTTCTTCGACAGAACTATATTTTACTATTTTCCTTCCCTATCTCACCTCTTCTTTCCACTTTTGTGCTGCTGGCTCCCACCGTGCTCAATTTATACATTTTATTAATACATTACTTCTATCCTCTTCTGTGTCATTAATAAAGATGTTAAATAATTCTGAACCAAATACTCACCCCTGTAGGGCCCTACAGGACACTTTCTTTTAATTAATTGTGCTGCCTTTCATCTCTCTTATATCCTTTGGTTTCAGATTTCCAGCTGGTTTGGAATCCATGACTTTTTATCCAGTCCTGTTTGAACTAATTTCACAAGTGAAAATCTGAGCGATGTTTTACCAAGTGTTGATTCAGGCAGGTCCAGGCCTACAGAGAGCTTGGCTATATTCAGATTTTTTTCTAGAAGATTAATAGAGTACAATTTGGTCTTAATAAACTGAGTCTTCCTAAGGCACCTCTTTCCAATATTCTTTTCAATCATATCAATATTTTCTCCATTATTGTCACAGTAATTTGAATTGGGTTGATGTCAGACTTCACAAAAGATACTCTTAACTGTCAGGGTAATCCTTTTAGACCTTTTCAAAGCTAACTGTTTCTAAGTGGTTGTGCTATTGCCAATATCTTGTCATGACTTAGTTTTGAAAATTAAAAACATAAAAATAACTGAGCATACTATAAATTACCTACTTAACCCATTTGCAGTATACTTTCTTATATAAAACAGGAAGTGATTTAAATTCACAGGAGACCAGACCTCAGAGTACTTTATTAAATAATTTACATCGGTGACCCCATTTAAAAATAACTCTTGAGTCTTTAAAATGTAACTAACAGGAAATGAACTCTTCCGAGGTTGCTTGCTGGGCAACCTAGGGCCCTGATGGATACACACAAGGGTGATTTCATTTGGCCTATGTAAATCCTTGGCTATTGGCAGGAGTATCTCACTGCTGAGCTGTGAGAAATCCTCTTTATATCAAGCTCAATTCTGTTTTTAAATTAACCCCTTCTGTGGGTAATTTAACCCTTGTTGGACTGCCTACTTGTCATAATAACACTTGTATAATAATGTGAAAGTAGCCGGTGACATTTGTGAATTAACTCTTGATTAAAATATAAAAACATATCTAGAGTATGGAGCACACTTTTGGAAGGCCTTTCTTTCCTTTTCCGTATTTACTGGCTTTTATGTATTAGCAAATACAGAAAACCTTAATTTCTAAGAATCGTCACAGCCATTTAACTGACCTATCTTTTCAATTCTTTTACATTTCCTTGGATCCTTGCGCTGTTTATTTAGGGGGATCTTCTTGGTAGCTCTTCAGCTCACTTATTAGGATTAGGAGAAATCTCAGCAGCAAACAAGTAACAGCTAATCTGACCTCTTTGAAAACAGACTGTGAGCATCTGCTTTTATGAGATAGCAGGCTGGATTCTATCCTAGATGGCCAATGGGAACTCCTCTAAACAATGTGGCTTTAAAATGAAATCCTTTTTCAAGTAGCAAGGCTGTCTCTACTCAGGGGGAAATAAAAAGTTAATAAGGCAACGTGGCAGGTCCTCAGATGGTGTTTGGAGAGCCATTTAAGGAGCAAAACATAACTCCCCTAAAAATCTGTTTTTCATTAATTCTCAGGCTGTGTTTATCTTCCACCACGAGTACAGCAGTAGCGTGTACTCGGCCAGTTTGCAGCTCACTCCCACTGACAGCCACGGCATAAACCTAAGAAATGGAGAGGCCACCTAGCAAGAAGGAAAGCCAAGTGGTAGCGGACTTGCCTATCAGTGTAATCTGCGTTGAGGTTTACGTTTCAAAGAGTGTATCTTGCCTCCCTAGCAAGACAGAGACCTCCTAGAGCAAGGGTTGGTTAGTGTTTTCTACAAAAAAAGGACTATAAATGCTGTGGGCTTTGCGGCGGCATGGGCTCTGCTGAAGTATAATAATGTGAAAGTAGCCGGTGACAGTACACAAATAAGAATTCGTGGACACTGAAATCTGGATTTCATGTGTTTTCATTTGTCATGAGTTATTATTCTCTTTTGGACATTTGTTTTTCGTGGGCCCTACAAAAATATGGACACACACATCCATCACATGTCCTCTGCCACATCTAGTATCATCCTAAGGACCCTGTAGATGCTCAATAAATGCTTGCACACTTGTCTGTCACCACACAAGAGGACAGAGTAAGCCTCTCACCATATGACACACACTTGACATTTGCCAGGGATTTAGCTTGAAGTCGTCGCTAATCCCCGTCCCAAGTACCACTCTAGCAGATCGCGTTTCCCCCACAAAATGCAGTCAAGTAGAACAGAATAATTAAAGTGACCCTTTTGGGTCCTTGGTGATTCAATAAATACAGGGCTATAGGCCTTTACAAAGTGATTAAAATAAATGCTGCCACCGAAATCAGTTCCCTGTCACCTTATGTCATTGCTGTGATGCCAGTAATGATGAATCTACCAATCCATAGCAGTAATGGGCAAGGGTGACCGCCACACCATACAGCGTCTGTGTGTGTGAAGGCACAGGAAAGCTCCCCGGTGCCGCAGGGTGGGCGGCCCAGCAAGGCCGTCCTGAGGCGCGTTAGGCAGAGAATGCTCATTTGCCTCAAGATGCAGCTGTTAGGCAGCTGGACATCGCAGCGGAAGCTCTTACAGGGCTCAGGATCTTCCCAGACTTTGTCCTCCCAGTAGGTACTCTCAGCATTTCCGGTGTAGAGATCCCATGGTCGCATATCTCCGGACCTTGGGTCATTTCAAATACCAAGAGTGTGTCATTCATTCGAGCTGAGATCTGCTATGCTTACCTCAGCCAAGATCTTAATATCTTCCATCTTGGTTGTGGTCCCTAAACTGTAAAATAATACAGATTTGTGGAAATGTCCTACAAAAGAACACCAAAATGATTTCAATAAATATATGGGCTTCCAAAGGACCTAAGTGAAAGACAGGATTGTTTTGTTTTGTTTGAAGAGGGAAAGTGACTCTTGCCCTCAAATACAGAGCTTCGGGGTTTTTCTTTTTTAAGGGAATTTGACTAGACATTGCAAATGGGGAAGTAAGGAGACATTTGTCTATGTGATAGGAAGCAGACATCACGTGACTCTGGAGGGACACTTCTGTGGGGGGGGTGTGATAGAGCAATTACATTCATCTTGGGGAATTGGTATATACATATCGCATTGTAATCACTTTTATATTCTCGACTGCAGTCCTGATAAGGCCTGTTACTGAGTAGCAAGGAAGTACTTGCCATATTTGCAAATCATGGAGAAGACATGGTTGGTCACCGTGGTTTAGGTGCCCACCTCATTGGTATGAAGTGGTAGAACTAATGATTTCATGAGGTCTGTTCTCTGCAGCGTGAGCCTTCATTCAAGGAACCTAAATGAATGAAACAAAAAAAAAATACAAACTACTTTTTGGGGCATAAAATTTATCGAGGGTGACATTTGTTTTGGTGTGATGCCAAGTCTTGCTGGCCTCCAGTCATCTTTTGCTTATGGAGGGAGCCTCCCACAGCAGTAGCACAGCAAGCTGTTCCTAAACCCCAGTGTTCCTCACCCCTCAGCCAGAACATCCGGCTCCTCAACTGCATTTGCAACTGTCTTGTGAGACAAAGACTAATTGGTTTGACCTCATGCTGTCGCATGTTGAGAGACGTGAATCTTCAACACTCTTCCTTGAATTCATTGATTTCATTAAACACTGTCTGCTTGTGTTTGCAAAATGTTGTAATTTCCCAGTGATTTCTTCAAACTACAGCACGTCAACAGAGTGTGTTTTGGAATAATGCCATTTCGTAGCTTTGATCTTGTGTTTTAATCTTTTATTTCCAATAGGTCTTCTACATTAAGGCCATTGAACCACAGAAAATATCGACCTTAGGGAAAAGTAACGTAATAGTTACAGGAGCAAACTTCACCCGGGCGTCGAACATCACGATGATCCTGAAAGGAACCAGCACTTGTGATAAGGATGTGTGAGTTGAAATACTAATAATTGATCCTCAGTAATCTGAAACCAATGCCAAAGAGATGTCAGCATGATCAGACCCTTTCTGGAGTCAGATGATTCAATGCATGATAGAGGGCCACTTAGTGTATTTGTTGCAACAAAATTCCACAAAGTAAAATTGGAAGCTCATTGTAAGAGAATCTGCCTTCTGTTACCTACTCTCCCCTCAAGATCTCAGTAAGCAGTAATTTCAAGATATTCCTTGTTTGGAGCCTGAATTCATTTTCACCATCAAAATTATGCATAGAGACTAACAAACATGATTGAGAAGATATGCTTAGAAAAATATTTGTATACCTTGGAATTCGATGCAGAATTTTATGGAGGAACTTTTCCAATATGCATCCCGAAGTTGAAAAAAAGAAAATTTCAAATCTATTTTGGAAATTTCATTCTTTGTAGCTTTCTTTCTCTCTACTGGTTTGGTTTCAGTCTCAAATAATGAAATCACCAATACAAAGATTAGCAGTAAAGGAACAAAACACCCCAAACATAATTCTTCAGCCAGGGTGCCCTTGAACATTATGATCTCTGTGATTTCCTTTTATCCAGTTAATGAAATTGAGCCAAAATTTCAGTTTCTGACTTATCTTCTTGTGCATATGGTCCTGACCCCCACTGCAGGGGAAAAAAAAAAAAAGGAGACATAATAATAACACAAAAGACAATTTGAGTTTTCTGCTTGTTAATTTTTATAAGTTTGTGCTAATTTGAAGGAAAAGATGTTGTTGTCTCCATGAAGTAGAATACTGAGCTTATTGTCATCCTAGAAATACATTTAAGACAACCTGCTGAAGCGTGATGTTTGGGCTTTTAATGACTAAAACAGATTTGGACAGCACTCTAATCTGCCATGCTTATTTACCGAATTTTCTGTTCTAATTCACTTGCCACACACCACTGCCACCCCCTCTGCTTCCAGCAGTGAATCTGGGATATCTGTGATCTGGATGAGAAAAGCGGCTCGTTGCTGGCTTTCCTCTGTTCGGCTCCATCCCAGAACCATCAGGCACACATTAGAGGCAGTATCTATGCAACCTGGGTATTTTTGTGCCATTTATCCTGGCTAAATACCTTATTGCAAAAATCCTTCATTCTGTATAGTGAAATCTGCGAAGTTAGACACCTGTGTGTTCGCTGAAAGGCAATCAGCTTCACTGGAAAATAAGTCGTTTTCAGAGCATTAACCTGTTTCTGACTCTTTATGCTCTCATTTCCATTCCGAATGTGTCTTGAGATATCGCAGTTATTAAATTAAATGACTAAGAGACCTGTCTGTGGGGAGCGTTTCGGTAACCCCATCTGTGTAGTGAACCCAAGCGCATGAGAGCAGTCAACATGATTCCCAGTTAATCCTTTACCCAAGCCCATGCCATTGTCCCAGACTCTTTTATTATAGTATTTTTTAAATGTGTATTTATTTTGAAAAGAAAAGTGCAAGTACAGTAGGAAACTGACCTACATCTCCACCTCTCTCCTACTAAAACTTAAAAACAAGTTTAGATTCTAACAAGCAGCCATTCGACAATGAACTTCCTAGAGCTGCACTCAGAGTAGGAACCTTAAAATATGCATCTGAAGTAGGATAAGCATCAACTCACTGTTTGCATTTAGCTCCTTGTAAGGTGTAGTAGTGTTAATAATCATGCACATAGCCTTTAAGAAGTCATAATCGATTGGATTATGGATATGGATTATGGATTATGGATTGGATTGGATTATGGATAATTAAGATAATTAGATGCACAGAGGACCCAGGGAGTGTTGTGGAAAGCTCTCCTGTAACTCCAGACAGGCATTGAGGGCGGCTCCTCTGGGTGTCAGGAGCACCCAGCACCATCCCGCCCAATCCCCGGTCTGGAGGCTCCTGGGAGGCAGCTTAGCCTGAATCTGAGACCCTCATGCTCTCGGAAAGACACTGTTCCCACGCCTGTCTGCCCCTGGCTGGGTTGAGTTCCACCTTCCTAGTGGTTGCCTAGGACTTTTTTATTTAAAGCCTTGATTACGAAAATGTTCAGACCTAGACAAGAGAAGGGCACAGTGACCCTCTTTACCAAGTTTCCAAATGCATCCGCATTTTCTCCATCGCGTTTTGCCTCTTGGATCTGCTTTGGGTGGGAGAGGGTAAGCATATGAGCTTAGCCGCTGAACTTTCTTAAAAGTACATCCCAGCCGCGTGGCTCATAAATACTTCCGCATACGCTGCTAATAGGAGCGGTGTCACCATCCTCCCCAAAGTTAACCATCATTTCTAAGTGTCATACCCATTCCATGATTCCCATCCCACGTTCACCGCGCGTTTGGCTTTCTAAAGGCCAATGGTAATCCCTCCTTCCTCCCCCACTTCGAAGGGAGATGCAAATAAAATGATAAAAATGCACAAAAGAAAGAGGAACCCAGCCCACATTTACCCCAGCTGGGTAAATAGCTATCAGTAGCTGCCCGCAGCTGCAGCTGCTCTGCAAGTGGAGTCCCGGTTCAAGTGCAATCCACGAGCTGTCACCTTGAGCAATCAGCTGTGCTAAGTGTGCGTGTCATGTAAGAGTCCCTCCTCTCCCCTTTCTAGGATACATGTTAGCCATGTGCTGAATGACACCCACATGAAATTTTCTCTTCCATCGAGCCGAAAAGAAATGAAGGACGTGTGCATCCAGTTCGACGGTGGGAACTGCTCCTCGGCGGGAGCGCTGGCCTACATCGCTCTGCCACGCTGCTCCCATGTATTTCCTGCCACCACCTGGATCAGGTACCGTCTAGATCTGCTGTTTCCCACCTCTGGAGCAGGGACCATAAAGCTCACGATTTCCTGCAGACAAATGCACAAATGGTGGCCATATTTGGATTTCTAGGCCCTGGCAAGATTTTTTTCCTAGAGAAAGGCCTACCTGACGAGCTGGTTGTTCCTGTTGTCGTCCGTGCTGTGGACACATCCTGTTTTTCTGTTAGCCATGGCTGCCAGGAAACTCACAGCTCAAATGTTTGTTCAACCACAGTAACTATTCTTAGCCTAGGTTTCTGTCACAAATTTATGACCTTCTTAAGCATGTGTCACTGCTGCTAATGATAAGGGTCCTTTCTTACATGTTTCAGTTTATAGACTTTAGAGTCAGCTGTTTTGAATGCTTTGGGAAAAGTATTCATAGATATCACAGGAAAGGCAACATCTATGTGTCAAAGAATCTCCCTTGGTGAGAGATGGAAGTTCCAAAATGAACTCTCCAGGTGAACCCTTAAGGAGCAAAAAAACAATCCTGCCCTTATCACATTTAAAATTCACATTTAAATTTTGTAATACTGCCCTAAAGAGATTCTATTCATCTAACAGAGCCTGAAGCTAATTTTCAAAGTACTCTCTCTCTCTTTTTTTGGTATGGGGATTGAACTCACAACCTTACGCTTGCCAGGAAGGTGCTTATGCTACTGAGCTAAACTCCCAGCTCTTCAAGGACTCTCTTGATAAAACTAGCCATCAGGCTTTGGAGTCGGGAGAAAAGACTTCACTCCTGAGGTTCTTATTTAAGACTGAGAGAGAGCTGGTTTTGTTAGTCTGCCGTGGCTGCTGTGACAGAGCACCAGATTGAAGGGCTTCAGAAACCTGCTTTCTCCCACATCTGGAGCTGTAAGTCTGCCATCAGGGCGTCACCAGGGCTGGTTTCTTCTTAGCACTGTCCTTGGTTTGCTGATGGCAAACTGAGGCATGGAGCGGGTTCCAGCAACAGGACAGTTTAGTGCTCAAAGTTGCGTCTCCATACTGTTGTCCTGCTGTGATATAAGGAGCAGTGACTTACTTCCCTGTTACCTGTGACACCCTCAACCTGTGTCTCTTGGTTGCTTCCAGGTGTTTGTACTTGGGGCAAGAGTGGGGCTGTCCAGCCTGGTGCCCAGAGAACACACATGGCTTGGTCTTCACGCACGTAGTAGCTTGGCAGGAGCCCGTCTTGACCCAGCCCCTTGCAGCTGGTGGGCTGGGGTCCAGGGTCTTCTCTGTGGTACACAAACTGGTCTGCTGGCACCCTCCCACTGCTCTGATCCCCAAGGGCTCGGCCAGCTGTTGGGCCTGACATACCCAGACTCTGTTCCCCAGGACACTTGTTTGGTGGCCTCAGGGGACAGGGACCCATGGCCAGCTGAAACTGTTGACAGCTGTTCATTTCACACACTGTAACCACTTTGCTTTTATCAAACAATACACTAAGAAGATGTGAAGCCGTTTGGCTTGGTTTTGGTGAGATAAACGGAGCCCCCTTTAACTATTATGTATATGGTTTCCCAAAGAGGCATTTATTCTTTTAACATCATTTGTAATCTTACCTCTTCCAAAGTGTTCCCAGTGTCCCAAAAATAAAATATAATTGGTAGATTGGGAGGAGTGTGATTTTGAAAATTGCTAAGATTAAAGAATCTTCATATAGATTACAGCAAACAAAATTCCACTCAGGGAATGCTTGTCAAGGTACAGGTGATCGGATTATATATGGCAAAATGGTACAATGGAGCTCAAATTCTATTAGAGAATGTGGGCATTTTCCTAAAATTAAAATGGGAATTTTCCCCGGGGAATGGGAATTAAAACCTGAAGTTTTATACTGATGTGTCTTAAAACCATGAATTTGTGGTCAGTGTCCATAAAAACTCCTTAGATTGTCATATGTTTGAAATTAAAATTAGTTAATTTCCTCTGAAACATTACTGTTTAATATTACATGTGGATCAGCTGACAGTTTTGTTCCAAATGCAAAATGCCTGTCCGTTTACCCTTGCTGTTGCTTTTTGTCTTGCAGTGGTGGTCAAAATATAACAATCAAGGGCAGAAATTTTGATGTAATTGACAGCTTAATCATTTCACAGGAGTTAAAAGAAAACATAAACGTAAGTCTTCAGATGCTATGCGATCGAAGCTCTTTTCAGTGCTGATTTTGTTTTCATTGCATGCTAAATCGTGCTGGGGCTATTTCTCATTTCTACCGCTTTGGTGTTGTAAATGTTTTAAATTTACCTTTTTACAAATTTACTCACGGTGTGATACTAGCTGCGCTGTAACTGAACAACAAAGACACTTGCGGTTGCCTATTTCGGGTTGCCGCGCAGAGGAAAAGAGACATGTACTTGGTATGACAAGACCTGCCAGTGTCTGCGTGTGTGATTTGCGGAGAGTGGCTGTAATGAGACAATGCTTATGAATATGTGTAAGAAAGCTCCGCGCATGGTCGAGGTGTGAGCGAGGAGCTGTGTTGCTCTGAAGAGTGAGCAGTGATGTTCCCATCAAGGAGCTGGGACCCCGAGAGACAGGCGGCTCGCTGATGTTCCCGAACTGCTGGAACAGCTTCTCCTCCTCTGGCCATTGTCCCCTGGGCTCTCTTTGGTCCCTGCCGCCTGCTCTCACTTTCTCTCGCCTTCCCAGGCAGGGTCTTTTCCACTGCAGCTTCATGGTACTAAAGCCACCAGTGCTAGGAGTGTGGGCAAGATGCAAGGTTCTCTTGGGGCCTCTGCGTGTTACTAAGCACTTCCTGAATCTTCTTCCCCTTCTCTCTTCCCCTTTCTCCCTTTCCTTGATGAAACACAGGTGGGGGCAGCCCCTGGAGCCCCACTTGATCACTTCCTGTGGAGCTTAGCAGAGCTAAGGGCGACCACAGAGTTATTTCCCTTGGCACTCACTGGGAGGTGCTCAGGCCTAGGTGCAGAAGTCTCCTGCTGTCTCTCACCACCTGGTCCTGCATGCCTCTACCTCCTGGCCACTTCAGAAATGGTTCCAGGCCCACACTGGGTCTGCTCCCGACCTGTGGCTGCATGATGCACGCACACCTCATTGTGCAAGTCACACAGAGGACTTAATTTGTCAGTGGTCTTTTTCCATTTCCTAAATGCTGTTTCCAAATCAAGTACAGTGTACTGAGCACCGACTGTAGACCAATTGTTTTGCTGGGTGCAAGGACAAAAGGCAAATGAGATGGTCACACCGGCTTCGTGGAGGAGGCTGGCAGGTTACACAGGGCTTGAACGTTGGCATCACAGAGTGACATCAACTGCTGGGTCCTCTGGTTCCCGTTGGGTCCAAGGATGCTGTATGTTTCCTGTGAAAAAGAAATCACACACGGAGGGAGCATGATGGCTGCAGAGGGGGCAGGGAGGGCAGTTCTTGGGCGAGTGGAAATGGAAGGAAGGGCGGTTGCAGGCACGGAGGGAAGGGTCCCCGTCTGCGCCTGGTAGGATGTCCCCAGGCCTGCTCAGCTGCAGCCTGAGGCTGGGTCAAGAATGAGCAAGAGTGGTGGCTGGGGAAAAACAAAAAGAACACTACATCAGGGCAACTACCCAAGGGGCATCCTAAAAAGGTTTCCCTGAATTCTGTAGGCAGTGGGGAGCTACTTAAGGTCTGTGAGCAGGGAGTGACATGAGGACAGATAACTGTTGGCAGTGCTGTGTCGGAGAGGGTGGAGAGACAGTTACCGGGTAAAGGGTGGGAGCCTAAAGAAGATGCCCCTGCAGACGTCCAGACATGGCGGAGATGTCCCAAGGTCCTGGCCGAGCTCTCCACTGGCCAGCCCAGTGGGCTGCTGCTGGTGAAGCAGAGGTGGTCAGCGTGCCTTTGCAGCACTGTCATTAAGGGGCAGTAGAGGACAACATCAGAGGAGCAAGAGCACCAAGGATGAGCAAAGGCCATCTGGCAGGACAGCTGCACTCTCAGGAGCAGAGAAAAGTCAGATGGCTGGAGAAGGTAGCTGAGAAGTTGCTCAAAACAGGGGGAGAAAAGCTTTCCAGACTGAGGGTGAGGATGGGTGATCTTGTTGCTGGTGGTCTTTCTGGAAGGCAGTCAAGAGCCAGGCTCCCAGCTGTTGACTCCCAGCACTGCACTCCGGAAGCAGCGGGTCTGGTAGTTTTCAGCCTGGCTCAGAATGTGAAAGCGAGAGATTTAGGTCAGAGGATGAAAACCACTGCTCAGGTGGACGGTTGGTCACCCTGGTCCAGAGGTCAACACCTGGTATCACAGTGCCCACCCGTCCCCTCCTGCCCCACTTCCTCTACTCCAGTATTAGAGACAAGAACAAGGGCAGTCCCGTCCCCCCCGCGCCTGGTGCATTTCTTTGCCGAGCTCCCCTTATTCTGTAAATGTCTGTCCTCCAGCCTAACCCGCCACTTTCTCTCCCTGTCTCTCCAAAAGTATCTGGCACCCTCCATTTCATGGGGGACTTATCGTCTCTTTGACTTTTGTTTTCTCCTGTTTTCTGTTATGCCTGAAAAGCCTTTTCCTCCCTGTGGTTAGTGACTTCTGCCAACGCTTGGTAAGAGGCTCCCCAACCCAGAGTGACTCAGCAGCCACGCAAGCAGGTCGGAGCTGGCTCCAGTTGAGGGCTGAGCACTTCTCTTCCTTTCCTGAAATTTCCTAACATTCTGCTCTGCTGGCTTGAAGGACTCCTCAGCCTTTGGGCCAAAGTCTTCCCCTTTGTGGAACCCACCTCTGTCTATATAGCCTTGTTTCCCATGGCTTACCCTCTGACAGCTTTCATTATGACTAAAACTGTTAATCATACTGGCTGGCATGTGTCGAGGTCCTGCAGTGTACCGTTCTTCTAAGCATCTGTGCATGTGCAATATCATTCAAGGTAGCCTTTCCCTCATTAATGAGCCTTTGTCACATTTGACTGCATTTAATTTAGGGTGAATTTAATCCTGTGAGGTAGGTAGTAGGGTAGCTACCCCCATTTTACAGATGGGATAACAGACATACCTAGAAGTGTGGTCGCCTGGGTCACTTAGCTCTTAGAGACCATAGTTGGATCCTTTGGTCACTAAAACACTCCTTTCTTCTCTCCCAGGTCTCTGAATACTGTAGGACAGATTTCTGCAGGTTTTTAGCCCCCAATTTAAAGAGTTCAAAAGTGCGTCCAAACGTGGTGGTGAAGCTGAGAGTCCAAGACACCTACTTGGATTGTGGAGCCCTGCAGTACCTCGAGGACCCCAGATTTACAGGGTATCGAGTGGAATCTGAGGGCGACACAGAACTGGAAGTAAAAATTCAAGTATGTTGCTTTTCCTTCCGGGGGGGAGGTAGATGCCCCCTCTTCCCACCCCTGGGCAGGAAAGGTCTGTTTCTACACATACTCTGATTTCTTCTTCTCCATTTTGTTGCTTGGCAGAAGGAAAATGACAACTTCAACATTTCCAAGAGAGACATTGAAATTACTCTCTTCCATGGGGAAAATAAGCCATTAAATTGCAGTTTTGAAAATATTACTAGAAACCAAGATCTCACCACCATCCTCTGCAAAATTACGGGCATCAAGGATGCCAACAGCATTGCTGCCTCTTCCAAGAAAGTCCGAGTAAGTCACATGACTCTGACCCGGTCCCTTCACCTGATGTTTGGTAATTCCACCGCAAACCTCCAGGCCAGGATGGAATCTTTCATGGATCTTTAGATTTTTTCACTTTAAATAAACAGAGCCGGTACTGCAAGCCCAAGCATAATTCCTCCAAAATAGCTGGCAGAATCCATCCATGTGCCGGTTTGAATGTCAAAGCATTGAACACACCATTGTGTGTGATACTAATGAGTCTTGATAGCTTTTGTTCCAGTCAGACATTTAGACTGTAGCATCTGCAAGCAGAATCTCCAGACCCATTGACAACGAGCTGTCATTCTTTGCCCAAATGCGAAGGTGACATGTTTTAGCAAAAACCCTAAACAGGCCTCCTCAGGGTGGCATTCGAGTCTGATGGGGACCAAATAACCCACAGCCATGCTTCCTTCACCATGAAGTCATCCTTCTTGTAATTCATCTTCCCCAGACATGTCCCAGGGACTCATCACTGGTGTATTTATGTCCTGCAATAAAGGTATGAGACCCCCAAGAAGGAAAGCATTAGAAGCCACCCTTTCCTAGTGTTCATGGCATATGACTTCTGAGGGCTTTATTAAAAAAAAAAGCTTTATGACCCACAATCATAAATAATTGAATAAAGAAAAAGAACATCAGATTGGAAGGCAAAAGCAAATCTGTTTGCATCCGGCTGCCCTGTGGTATAGGCACAGCTGTGTGGCCGTAGGTTTGTCGCCAGACTTCTCCAGGCCTCCCTTTATTCATCTGTATGGTAAAAGGGTATTGATCATTGTAATCACAAAAATTAAGGTCCCCCTCTTCCTCGGCAGGGCAGAGGAGCAAGTGCGAACCATCTTAGTTGTTCAGGACGTAGTTCCCGGACACCTGCACTGGGCTGGGGGTACAGTGAGGAGAGGCGGGCGCAAATGCCTGCCTTTGTGTGCAGGGCCCTGCAGTAAAGAAACGAGATAAAAAATGGGGCTGGATGGGGCCAGTGGGTACAGAGAAAATAGCGGCAGGGTCAGGAGGGTTGGTGTGGGAAGCAGTGGGTAACATGCGCAGGTTAGGGTGGCCGGTTTACCCGGTAGGCAAGGAAGTCCTGCCTGCAGAGGGGACACTGGTGTGAGGGCTCAGGGAGGTGGGAAGGAGCCTCAGGCCAGGGGCTCTAGGAAGTCCTGGGCCAAGGAACTGCAGACTGCAAAGGTCCCCAGGCACCGCCTGTGAGCGTGTTTGTGTCACACTCAAGGAGAGTGAGGCTGAGGGTTGGTGACTCGGGATCTGGCCTCTGGTGGGGCTGCAGGGGACACGGGCTGGCGATGTCAGGGGTGCCCCAGCCATGCTGCGTGATGCCTGCATAGGACAGCTCAGCTCTGAGGACGCAGCTGCACCTTCACGCTGTGTGTGTGGCCATGGAGATGGAAAGCTGGGGACAGAGTTTTTCTCTTTTCAAGTTTTACAAAGTTTTTATTGCCAAAAAAAAGAGATAAAACTGGAAAGGACCCAGAGGAATCTTCAGTCAGCATTACCAGACTGGTTTCCACCATGCTATTCGTCACTGAAAATCAGCCTGCCACGAAACACAGGTGTGGGCTCTTGGATAGAATGTAGGGAGGGAGCCTCTGCCTCTTCGTTGGTCCACACCTGCAATTTAAAGCCCCGAGGCCAAAGAGAGCCAGTGTTTACAATCCACAGGTCTAGTCCAGAACACCGTGACTGACAGATCAGGAAACTGAGGCACAGTGAACAAGCTGCCCACGGACAGAGTCCATGCATTGCCAAGGATGGGCCTGAGCTCAGACACCCTGCTTCATGCGTCCCGCCTTTTTGCATCCTGGGAACGATGACTTGGGGCAGGGGGTGGTGGCCAACTCCCTTGGGTTTAATGGTGCTCCTCGTTCCATTAGGTGAAGCTGGGAAACCTGGAGCTCTACGTAGAACAAGAGTCTGTTCCTTCCACCTGGTACTTTCTGATTGCACTTCCCGTCTTGCTGGTGATTGTCATTTTTGGTAAGTGCCCTGTGTTTAATTTTGTCAGTGAAATCATTCCCTGGGGCCTCTCGTCAGGCAGGCAGACTGACTTTCCACTTTCAGGGACTGTTTGCTTCAATTAAATATTAATGGGTGAAAACCCAAATCAAAACTTTGGGAAGGGAATGACAGGCGCATGCTGAGGGCTTTCTCAAGATTTGTTTTTTGTGAAGGGGGTTTCATTAGTGAAAGGCTGGGTAATAAAGATGGCGTCTTGGTGTTTGAGGAATAGAATCTACTTTGCTTCTCCAGTCATTTGAATTGTGATGAGAAAATACCCTTCGGCATGATTCCCTCAGAATTCATCTGGGACTGTAGATTCCCAGATCACCTTTTGCTGTCTCTGCAGCCCACCAAATACCACCTTCCCATCCCCAGCCCCGAACCCTTGCTCTTCCTGGCAGAACGCGTCTTGGGAACACTTGGGACCTTGTCCCAAGGTCTCTCTGAGCACAGAGGTCCCATGTGGTTGCCCCTGGCTGGACCTGGCACACCAATGTGTTTTGTTGGGCCACATAGCATTTTTTTACAACTTTGAGGACATTGACAAATTATGTCGTCTATGTTTTTAAAAATGTGAAAGCTTTGAGTCATTGGAGCCTAATTTTTCTATAGTTTACTAGCACTTTGTAGCAGCTCAACTTTTGAGAGAAGAAATGTCCCACCCTGGGTTTTCACTACAGTCACCACCAATCCCTGGTTTTATCACCCACCCCTTCAGCCCATCCGTGAACCTGATCCCTGCAGACATTTAGTCTGTGACCCCTCCTTCCAAGCTCATTTTCATCCTAAACCTATTTCCTTTTTATCTTCATCACTTTCTCATCCCTAAGACACAGTGCCTGACACCCACAACTCTAAGGAGGAAGAGTTATCTTGGCTCAGAGTTTGTAGAGATGATTCAGTCCACCATGGGCTGGTTCCAGAGCAGAAGAGAAACAGCCCATGGAGTGGCAGTGGGACGCAGAGAGGGATCAAGGGAGGAGGAGGGAGATAAATGCTGCCAGGCCACGCCCCCAGTGACCCACTTTCTCCAACCAGGCTTCCCCTCTTAACATCACAGCTATAGACTCTTTATTGGGCTAATCCATTGGTAAGTGTCATGCCTCCATGGGCCAATCACCTACCCAAAGCCCACTTAGGAGCACATGAGTGGGGGACTCTAGATATAAACCAGTACACTCTTCTTTGAAAAAGAGCTCTTCTTCATCAACTAATGTAGCTCTTCATATTTGTTGAGATAGCACAAGCATTGCCTTTCTAATATTTTAAGTTAGTAGGGACAGTTGTTAATGTTTTCTTTTCTCTGCCCTCTCATCCATCCATCCATCCACTCATCTCTGCCTCCATTTACCTTGTTTTTATTGAGCATCTGTTATGTTGCTGATAACTATGGGAATCTCTAGGGTAAGGTCCTTTCCCATGGGTCATTCCCAATCTGGTGGAAGAAAGTTCCATGGATATGGCTAAGTGACCTGATGAAATGCATCCACTTCTCAGAGATCTGATTTTTCTGTGTCATGGATTATTTCAAGCATTTTTAAAAATGTTCTCCCCAAGTGCCTACCCCTATCAAATGTTTGGGGTCTAAAACTGAGCTGATATTTTAATAAAATCCTGACCAATGTTAGCATCAGTGAAGAAGGTTACTGACTTCCGTGGTCCAAGTGCTGGCTGTGTTTTGAGAGTCTATTGTTACCAAGCAGCCTAACGTCCATCGTGTTTTGTTGTTGTTGGTTTGTTTTCATTTTGACTTTCATTTTGCTTTTTCGAGATAAGGTCTGTCTATGTAGTTCAGGCTCACCTGCAATTCACTATGTAGCCCAGGCTGGCCTTGAACTCATGGCAGTCCTCCTGCCTCAGTCTCCCAGGTGCTAAGATTCCACGTGTGTACCCCAATGCCCACCATCTTTGCCAAAGTGTCATGTTCATTTGGTGACTTATTAGAAACTTCCGACCTATACAAGTGGGCTAAATATCACACACCACTTTGTTTGCGTCTTCCAACTCCTGTAAAATCCTCATCCTCTCCTCACACATTCCAGGGAGGTGTGTTTCCCTAGCAGCTCATCAGTCGATCAGTCAGTCATACTATTGGTGAAAACACTAAGTGCACCTGGCCTAGGCCTGCCAGCGACAGGTCCTCCCTGTAGACTCCTCCAGGAGAAGCACAAGGCAGCCTGCCCAAGCCACTGCTGCTCAAAATGCAGCCTGGAAACCTTGTTCCCAGACGATACCCCTGGGGAAAGTGGTTCCACGGCCAAGCAAGTCCAGGAACAGCTGCTCAGCCTTCTCAGAGGTGCAGGAAGGCACCAAGGTTAGGCCTGCTGACTCCACGGCAGGGTCTAGTAAAGATTCTCCAGCACCTATCACATCTGCTGGAAGCACAGCCCTGTGATCATGCAACCTCTGTTAAAAGAGAAGAACCCTGCCAGAAGGGTAATGATCATTGACAGTTATTGGGTAGTAATTCTTTTTAAAGATTATGTTCTAATGCTTTCTGGAAGTCACTCCTTGCAATCCCCTCATCATCACAGTGAGGCTGGCTGTCTTACAGATAAGCAGCCAGGCCCAGGGATGCTACGGAATAAACCCAAAGTCACACAGCGCAGGGCCGTGGACCCAGGCAACAGCTCCATTCCGTTCAGCTCCCCGGCAGCACAGTCAGAGGTGGAGACAGAACTGATGTCCAGACAGGGCAGTTTCCTGTGTCTCGTGCGTGATGTTGCCCCATCAGAGCTCTGCGAGCCTGGCTCGTGACACCAGCTGTGGATCGGTGGTTTCTTTCTGCACACAATCACTTTATTTCTCCAGGGTTGTTTAGAAACATTGAAAAAGAATGGAACAATGTAAGTGGCCTGTGGCAGGAGGGACACTTGGCTTGTTTCATTACGTTTCAGTCAACTGGGATCTTTGGTTACAGGTGAAGTTTATTTGATTAAGTTTTCACTTTAAGATGAGTGGGTTTTGTTTTTGCTTTTTTCGTCTCTGTTGCATCTCAGCATCCTCTTCTTTGAATGGCCCTCAATGGGAAAAGTTCCTTTGATTGTATCTAGCTCTTCCATACTGTTTCCTCTCTTCTTTTCTCTTTCTTTCCTTCCTCCCTTCCTTCCTTCCTTTCTCCCTCCTTTCCCTCTTTCCTTTCTTTCCACATTGCTGTGCTGAGGACTGAATCCATAGGCATCGTACCACTGTTAATTATAATCCCAGCCCTCTTTACTTTCTATTTGAAACTAGGATCTTGCCACATGGCCCGGGCCGGCCTTAAACATTCAGTGTTTGTGCCTCAGCCTCCCTAGTAAGTGGGACTACAGGCACCCACCATACAGCCCAATTTAAGTGCCATTTTCTGTTTCATTCTCTCTGGATCTCGCTCTCCCTCTCTCTACCTCTATTTCTCTTCCCTGTTTTCAGTTTTTACACTAACACATCGATCTGATGCCACATCTCTGTCTCCCTAGCGGCTGTGGGGGTGACCAGGCAGAAATCAAAGGAGCTGAGTCGCAAACAGAGCCAACAGCTGGAACTCTTGGAAAGCGAACTCCGGAAGGAGATACGTGACGGTAGGCTCCGGAATTGTATTTGTAGACAAACAAGGCTATTTTACTTTTATTTTAATTTTTACTCTAACATGGCGATGGCTCTGGTAATGAGAGATGTTTGCAAAGTAGAGGACAACTGAACAGCAGGGTCTAGGCCTGGCTTTGTGTTTTATTTCAGCTTTATTCTGCAGCCAACCAAGTAATTATCTATTGTTTCTTCTTTAATGAAAACCAAGGTCATACTCCATGTTAGACAAAACAGCAGAAGATCTTATCCATTGTTTGTGGAGTTAAAATATTGCTCTTGGGATTCTGTTTTACAGGCTTTGCTGAGCTGCAGATGGATAAATTGGATGTGGTTGATAGTTTTGGAACTGTTCCCTTCCTTGACTACAAACATTTTGCTCTGAGAACTTTCTTCCCCGAGGTAAAAGAGCATTGATCATATTCCTAAGGTTGAGTCTTGAATAATAATGAAGGTATTTTCTTCCGAGGCAGCTGTAGATAATACACTTGGTTCAACTTACTGGCTTAAATTTAAGCAGAGCAGGGAGAAGGATAGCTATTAATTGCATTGATTAGGGTATAAAACAGTGATGGGTCACTGGTGATTTCTCTTTGTCTTACAGCAAAAACCTAAGGGGGGGTGGAAGTTCAGAGTGATGATTTTTGCTTTATTTTATGACCAGTTTAAAACTGAATTTGCAGCTGGGAAGTGAACTAATTCATTTAAAAATCAATAAATCGTGGGCTGACCAATTTGTTGTATTTATCTGCCTAACTTCGATTGAAGCTACTAGATTATTCACTATTATTTCTCAATTGGAAATGAAAAGCCCGAGCAGCAAAGGGTAGGGAAGCCAACATGTCTGTCATGTCAGTTTGAAACAGGCATTTTTAGCGATGCAGAGTTTTTATGTTTCTCTTTGGTAGGTTTTTTTTAGCTGGTCAGTTTTGGATCATTCTCATTAATTAGAAATAGCTGCATGAGATGATCAGTTAATTGCTTTAGAACTCCAAGGAGGAGTCTAGCCCTTTGGGTTCTCGTCTCGCCTCTATCCTGACACCTCCATTTCTTCAACCACTCACTCAGCCTTCTTCATTTACCCTCCCAAGCCTTTGGTGAGGGCCCTCATGCATCCTCTGCATCATCATCTACACATCAGGACCCCTCAGCTCCATCATGGTGGGTTTTGACTGTTTTGGTCTGGAACTGGTGTCTACCTGGAGACCCAATCTCTAGCACCCATCAACTCCAATGATCATACTTAAATCTAGACGTCCAAACAAAGCTAGAAATCTCTGAGGGCTGGAGGACAGTTTGCAGCACCTTATCAGAAGCCCCTCAGCTGTAGTTGGCCAGATGCCTACAGTTCAGAAACCCAGACACAAATGCTAAGCAATTTCCAGCTTCTCTATAATTCTAGAAGTGGACACCATGATCTACGATGCTGTGTCTGGAGGTTGGGATAGCTCCATAAAACACCCTCCATATTTTGGGGGCCACGCTTTAGTACTATAAATCAAGAAGGCTATAAGTAAGACTTCAACTGTTTGTACTGTTTTTTAACTTATCCTTCATGGGCACCAGGCACCAGATTGGCCTTTTCTGCCTCATCCATTTCCATGGCAGCAGCCCACCTGCGGAAGCTGGGGGTCAATTCCCTGACTCAGGGGACTGCACAGGGCCTCAATAAAGGTCCACCCTGAGTTCTTACCTCCCAACTCTGAATCTTCATTAAGAATTTAATAGCAATAAAATCTCAGAGATTTCGCCCATCCACATGAGTACTGTGTGGGCTTTTCCAGTTAATGATCGTCCTTGGGTGCTGAATACAGTAATCTGGCCTGAGAAAGAAATTTTCCTGTCTTCTAAACTCAGTAATCAAGAGCAAGACAGAGCAATGAGTGTCCAAGGATCTGAGAAATCATAACCAAACAAAACGCAATGCCAGGAACAATGCTGCATTATTTGGGGGGAAGAGAGCTGAACTGATTTAACTCAGTATTTTATACGATCATGAAAGAGAAAGCCATAAAAATTGAAGTCCAAAAGGGTCATTAAAGGAGTGGATCCAGGAAAACCAAGCATCAATTTGTCAGAACTCAATCAAGAAAACCTGAGTTAAAATGGAACGTGTAATAGTTAAGAGACAGAACAGCGGCCAGTGCCCTCTGAAATGTGCCTCGGGCTGCACATAGGTCCTCTTATTAATTAGGCCCTGCACCCACTGATCTGGAGCCAGATCTTTGAAGCCTGGAGGTTGGGTGCTGGAGGGAGGACTTGACCCGAGTGAGAAGCAAAGCCTGGAGGAAACTGCAGGTTCCAGCAGGGGCCAGTGATCCCCGTTCCCTGGCTCTGCCTGTGGGTTTTGGTTTCTAAAGCTTTGCTCTTTATTACATTTGCTCATCTTCATTTTGTTGAAAACAGGAAAAGACATAAGGGTAAGTGGAGAAACTCACGTCTCAGAAGAGGGAAATATTAATGAAGGAAAAATGAGCCCTACAGAGTCAGGGTGTTCCCTTATTTGGGGTTGAGAATCAACCTGATTAATCTGCCCATTGATGTGGGATTGATTTCACAGGAGAATGTTAGTGACCAAAACAAATCCAGGGTCTTTTTTTGTGTGTGTGCTTTTTTCTAGAGAAAAAAGCATGACCAAAATAATTTGAAGTCTTCGGCTTGGGTTAACAGATTTGAAACTATGCAAAAGATTCCCTGCAAAAGAAATTTACTTTACTGAGATGTAAAATTGATCCAAAGTCTCAATCCCAGAGAGAGAGAGAGAAAGAGAGAGACCTAAATGTTTATTCAATTGATTTACTTAAAGTGTTACTCAGTATGTTTTTAAATTTTAATCACTAATTCCAATAAGATTTATGATACGTTTTTGTTGTTGTTGTTGTTTGAGACAAAGTCTTACTATGTAACCTAGGCTACCTTGAACTCACTGTGTATCCCAGGCTGGCTTTGAATTTATAGCAATCCACCAGGCTCAGCCTTCTGAATGCTAGGGTTATAAATTCACATTGCCACACCTAAGTACATGGTAAATGGTAAACACTTTTACTAACTCATGTTTCAGAATTTATGCTTAGGAACTACATAGCATAATATATAAAGTATTTTTCAAAACCAGCAGGGTAACAGCACTGTGAGGTACTTTGCCATAAATTAGGGATGGAAGGAATAATACTAATGGATGTAGCACATTCCGACTATTGGCTTGATCATTTCATGTTCACTCTGAGCTTATGAGATGGGATCCATTGTTGTACCCATTTTACAGATGAGAGAAATCAGACACAGGGATTAAATAACTTGTCTAAAATCCTGTGACCCCAAGTAGCCTGCCTCCAGATTCAGTCCTTTTAACCACTCCATTCTGTTCCTTGTGTAACTCTGGGGACAACAGATGCTCCATGGCTGAGCACAGTTCAAACTTGTCAATATAATTTAGTATTTATCCTTAGGAGCTAAGAAGTGGTCTGATATTTGCATAATCCTCCACCACTGCTTCTCTAACTTTTGATTCTACTCTCTTCAAGTGTGAGATGATACCTTTGTCTACCAAAGTGGGACTAGTGCGCAGTGGAACTTATTCTTAGAATACTTTGGGGCTTCTTGAGAGCCTAAGAACTGTTTATCACATCTTAGAGGGTGTGGAGGAGGAACCCACCCCGGGGCTCTTCAGATTAGCACAGTGTCTCTACTTTATTAAAACAGACGCGGGTATTATAACACAAATACACTGTTCATTTCCTTTGGATGTTATGAATAATAAAAATGTCTCCTTCCTCTCAGTCAGGTGGCTTCACACACATCTTCACCGAAGACATGCACGTAAGTGTCCAAGTTTCCATTTTTAGCCCAGAGACGGCCTGATTTGCGTAGTGTTATCATTGTCATTATCATCTCCATTATTATTGCTTTGAATTTTTATTGTGGGTTTTTGGGCTCATGAATTCAATATTAAAATAATTTATTGTTTTGGAAAACCCACTGTGGACCTGCTTTCTAACTTGGAGCTTATATTATATTATATTATTATTGTTCTGTTGTTGCTGTCTCAGAACAGAGATGCTGAGGACAAGAACGAGAGCCTCACAGCTCTGGATGCCCTCATCTGTAATAAAAGTTTCCTGGTCACCGTCATCCACACCCTGGAAAAGCAGAAGAACTTCTCAGTAAAGGACAGGTATCGGTCACTTGGTTTTTAATTTAATTTATAGTTAATGAATCATTTCTTTATTTATTGTCATGGTACTAGAACCTGAACCCGGGACCCTGGCACTGAGCTACATCCTGACCCCTGTTTTAACTTTTTTTTTAAATTTTGAGACAGTGTTTTATTAAAGCCAGGCTCGATTTCAAGATCCTCCTTCCTCAGCCTCCCAGAATGCTGGGATGATGGGTGTCTGCCACTGTACCCAGCTTTCTAGAGCATTTGATTGGGTGTTTACCTAGCCACAATATCTCCGTTTCACCCAACGCAGCTATTTAGAAGATACACATGTATGCAATTGCCCCCTCCAAAATCCTAAAAAAAAAAACCCCAAAAACCTACACCAAGAAAAAACATTCTTAGTTAAAAAAAAAAAAAAAAAAGCAGAAGTGTTATTTTTAATTTTAAAAACACCCTGAGAGTTTTGGAAAGACTCACTTCTTGTTACCACTTCAGTGGAAGTGCTGAAAATGGTGCACTGGGGTGAACGGTGGCGGTGGTTGTGTGACTCAGGGTAGAAGTGGTCAGAAACCGCAACATTAAAAACACCCAGAAGAAGCCCCTGCGGACTCCGCTGCTCCCCCAGCGCGTGTCCGTGAGAACCACCCCAGGTGTCCAGCCCAGGCTGCGGCCAGACGCTCACGGAGGTTCTGTTTGGAAACAGGTGTCTGTTTGCCTCCTTCCTGACCATCGCCCTGCAGACCAAGCTGGTCTACCTGACCAGCATCCTGGAGGTGCTGACCAGGGACCTGATGGAGCAGTCCAGCAACCTGCAGCCCAAACTCATGCTTCGGCGCACGGAGTCGGTGGTGGAGAAGCTGCTCACCAACTGGATGTCTGTCTGCCTTTCCGGTTTCCTTCGGGTGAGTGTCCCAGCCCTGGGCAGTGTCCGAGATAAGATGCTGATGTCTCTTCCAGGCCGAGTCCTGTATATTCTATGACGTCGGCACCGAACCACATTTAAACCTGGTTCTTACTGGGCATAGCGAATATTTTAAAAAACTACTTTTGCTGTAATTGGCCTATGCGAGTGTCGTTAACTTATGGTTTCCTGTGATAGGCCATTGCCAGTGAACCCACCCCCCTCATCCTTTTTTTTTTTTTTTTTTTTTTTTTTCTGTATCAGGAATCAAACTCAGGACCTCATGCTTGTCAGGCAGGTGCTTATGCCAGTGAACTATATCCTCAGCCCCCTACCTCCTCATCCTTCACAGTAATTCATACCCAGACCCTTATTGGCCCATTGAAGAAAATCTACTGAGACAAGGGAATACTTCAAAAACTAAGAGAAGAAATTGTGTTCTGATTTCCAGAAACATTCCGAAATACCCATTTCCTACTGACAGGCTGTCAGCTAATGATAGTCACCTCTTGCCAGCCATTCTATACCAAAGCAAGTCCCCAGAGCACTTTCTGCCCCCAGAATTGCCTTTTTGGAGTGACTGTGTGAACTGATGGTATGAACTGGATTTTAAAGCCTTTTTGAAGGGAAATGTTACAGATGCCAGGCCAGTGGGCTTTGGAGCCCACTGCCTGGCCCAAATCTAGACTTCCCAATTTCCTTGGTTGTATAACCCATAGAATGGAAAAAAGAACATTTTAAGACTATTTTGAAGGCCAGATGAGAAGATGCAATTGCTTAGCTCTGAGTAAGCACGCCATAAATGTTGGCTATTATGGTTATAAAATATTAATATGAAAACCAGGGTGTTCTCTTGGACTCAATCTTTGCTGGGCTCTCAGAGGCCCCCAGTACAGAAGGTTCTTATCCTTCTTTAATTTCACAAGGCATCCAGATCCCAGCAAAACTGCATAATTGTGTATTTGCAGCTAGTTTCAAAATCTAATTAAACTCTGAATAAGATGCACTGCTATGCCACAGGTTTTAACAGTGCTACTTAAGTTGAGATCCAAAAGCAGCACTTTAAATAGACTGTGCTTGGTTTAATGTTTAATGCAATCTTACAAGTAGTTGCACAACAATTTTTTAGAAATTTTTTTACTGACTCCTTCCTCTCCCAAGGCAATGCCTGCTTATTAAGATTAATGAAATCTGCCTCCTTTTCTGTTTACATGGTATAAATCATCACACGCTTGGGGCAGTGTCGAGTGGGTAGTTCTGGGGTGAACATATTGTGCTGCCCACTGTGGTCACTACAGCCCCAACTGTTTCTGAACCAGGGTAGTGGGACTCCCACCCTGATCCTGCCCCCCAGAGCCCTGCTGAATTAGAAACTGCAGTGAACTCTCTATTTCTTTCCACATGCCCCTGTAAGGACTTCTGTGTTTGAGATCCCCTAAGACAGCAGAAAGAGCATTGGACTAGTTTTGTTAGACGCAGCAAGCATGGGCTCTGGGATCTTTTCTGCCCAGCTGCGTGTCTGGGCAAGGCTTTTCCCATCTGGACACTGGTTTTCCGTCCACTGCATGAAGCGACTGGTCATAGGTTTGAGATTCTCCTCCAGCTCTTTCTCCCAGGATCTTCTGATTGTCACTCTGAGCTCTCAAGAGCGGCTCTCAGGCATGAAAAGGGTGAGGCATTGAGAAGATCTGGGCACCAAGCCCAGCAGTCCCCTTGAGCAAGGGATTCTGGGTCAACGTTTCTCAGTGCTGATTCAAGAGCATGTGGAGCACTCCGGTGGCGAGGCACAGCGCGGCGCCCAGGAGGAAGTGGCACATAGCCAGCCTGAGATACTTTCACTTTCAGTGGAATAATTCCCACTGGTGCAGAGGCCCAGAGGCCCCTAAACAGGTGTCCCTGGGGAGTACGGGACACTGACTATCCCGGTCCCCCTGCCTTGTTCTGCTGACCCTTAGTGGGAAGCGCTCACATCCGGGTAACCTGGTCTTCCAAGGTTCCCAGCAGGCTGGGGAAGAATACTTAGTAACTGCCACCCATAGGGGCTGCCATTTATTGGGTGTGGTAGACATTATGCTAAGAGCTGTGTTCACTTTTCCTCTTTCAACCCCCTTGACAGTCCTGTGAGGTCAGTCCCTTTCTGATCACTGTGCATCTGGGGAAGGTGGGGCACACAGAAAGAGGGGACTCTGCCCCAGTGCTGTGGCCCATGTGGACAGTGCCCAGGCACAGGAGCCCTTACCACCCCTCTGCATGTTCAGAAGATAGAGTCAGTGCTGGTCTGTGAACACCTAAGCTCAGCCCCAAGGGGCCAGTATTCTGTTCCCTGTAATTCTCACCTAAACCTTGTGCATAGTGGTCACAAAGAAACCTCATAATCCTGGGGGCTGCCTAAGTTGGTCAGTGAGAATCCCCCTGGAAGGCTTTATAGGTATGGGTACCCAGGCCTCCTCTCCAGGATCCCACATGGGTGGGTCTATGGGAGGGCCCAGTGGGATCCAGGGATCTGAATTCTTGAGAAGCAACGAAGGGTTTCTGATGATGATTAGCCAGAGTTAGAACCAGGGGTGTGGACAACGGTGTAGGACCAGGCATTACCAGCTCAGTCTGTCTATGCTCTGGAGAATTCCCGGCTAGTGGCCCCTGGAGTCTGGAGCTCTCCCCAGGAAAGCCCCTCTGGCCCCCAATCCCTCCTCTGTGGCCCACGCACAAGGAAGCTCAGCCATGTCTCTGATCTGTGCTGGAGGAAGAGAAAAGGAGGGCCTTAGGTTTGTGGTCAGGACTTTACTGAAGCAGGTCGGGGAAAGAGCAGAGTGTGGACGGTATGTAAACAAGTACCAGAAGTTTCCAATGAGAATCAAATGTCATGTACTGGTCCTACGAGCTTCCCTATTTGGGAAAATTCTGAACATCCCCTTCAGTCCTGAGTTGAAAGGAGACAGAGGGAGATTGCTCATGAACTGGGAGATGAAGGGAGCCCAGAGGCAGGGGACAGGGCAAGAGGGAGGGGTCACAAAGGGCAAGAGGGAGCTCAGAGTCCAAGAGGGCAAATGTGCTTGTGGGAAGTGCAAAAGGTAGGCCAGGTCAGGGCTGGATGCCAGGAAACTAAAAAGAGCTCCGGTAAATTTGCCTGATCAAGGGAAAGCAGGTGAGAGCGACAGCAGACTCTCCTTTGAAAGCTGAGCGCACTGGCTGTAAGCTTGACTTTGTAAACCGGGCTTCAAGCCCGAGCCACGCGGCTGCCTTTCATCCTCACTGAGGCACTGTGACTTCCTGGCCCCCAGCCCCATGTATTGGCCTAACGTCCTGGATCACAGAAGGCCGGCGATGTTGCGCATCCTGTCAAGTTGACCTGGGCACATGCCTGGGAGGAAGCAGAATGCACACCCTCCCGCTGGAGCTGCTCGGAGTCCTTTGCACCAGGTAGCGGCTGCAGATTGGAGGCACTTCGGCAACAGCAGAGGAGGTGGTCCCTGTCCAGGAAAAGTGCCCACGGCAGAGATGTGGAATCGATGGGTCTGATGCTGGGCAGAACCTCGGAGGGTGTGGAGCCGTCTACAGTGCCCCAGATTAGATGCATCTGGGCAGGAGGTGTCTGTGTAAGATGAAGGACAGGCCTGGACTACCCTGAGGTCGATTCTCTTAGGAAAAATCTGTTGACACCAAAAAACATCTTCTTTAGTAAATGGATAAAATGTTTTTCCATTCATCCTTGTTGCCAAGGCTGATGTGCATTTTTAAAACTGGCATTTATTTGGGGTTTTTAAGTGACTAAACTCTTAAACAAAGGTTAACTCTCCACATACACTCACTGGTCCTTAGGGTACCAGCCCACAGGGGGAGCCTCAGTCCACTGCATAGCAGCGCAAGCGTGAAATAGTGCACGGGGCGGGGTGCTGCGGATGTGTGCGCGCATGCGCCGCAGATTTGTGCGCGCATGCGCAGCCGGCCCAGAGAAGGCTGGCCTGTTGGGTTTTGCGCCCAGTTCCTAGCGGAGCGATAACTACAATCTTTCCTTGGGAATTTCTTGTTGACTGTTAGAAAACACTGCCTCCTGTCTCCTGTCATGCTGCCATAAATGGAAACTTAATTCTTTGGAAAGTACAGTGGGTTCTGGGGGAAGCTGACTGTTTTTGGCATCTTTTCCAAGGAGACTGTCGGAGAGCCTTTCTACTTGCTGGTGACGACTCTGAACCAGAAAATCAACAAGGGGCCGGTGGACGTGATCTCCTGCAAAGCGCTGTACACCCTGAACGAGGACTGGCTGCTGTGGCAGGTTCCCGAATTCAACACTGTGGTACGTGCGCCATAAAGCACCCCATCCAGACTCTTCCCCCAAAATGCGGCCTTAGAAGCTGGGTGGGGTTAGAGCGGGGGGTCACTTCACATGAAGCCACATCCCTCTGCTTCGGTTCCGCTGTCCACTCAGAGGCCTCCTACGTTTAGTTAATTAAAAGCAATAGTTGATAAAATATTAACACGCGCTCGCGTAATAGGTTTTAATTACTTGGATTGGGGGAGAAAGCATTGTAATGATGCCTGAGGTACTCATCAATTTCCAAAGATTTTAATATCAGGATTGCTTATAGCTTTCAGCATCGTCAAAGGAAATGCAAAGTACTCCCTATTCAGCACTTATAATTGCAATCAGAATTTCTCAAATGGCTCTGCTCTGGGAAGACAATGTGTGAAGATATATTTCAACCAAATTGAGGCCGTCTTATTTTAGAATGATAACACAAGACAAATTCCACCGCGTTCCCCATGCAACAAGACGCCCTTACTTTATTTTCATGGATTAGTTACAAATGTTTAGTGTCATGCACTTAATGTACTGTGATCTCATAGATATTTTTAGAGGAACACTGTAAATCACTACAGGAAGATGACTGCCTGGCTTCTGGAGGGTTTCACAATTGGAGAACTTCCTTTTAACCCATTCCCACTCCACCCACCTGCTACCTTCCCTGAATAAAGAGACACCAATTTAGGGCAGAGTCAGGAATTTCAGAGGGAGCCCTGCATGGAGAGTACTGTATCTCCAGAATTACGAGTTTTCTAAGCTTTTCTGTTAATATAGACTTGGGTGGGAAGTGGCTGTGTTTTGATTTGATCTTAAGCTTTATGGAGACTCTGAGCTTCTTTACCATCTCATTAGTGGAGAGCGGGGAGAAAATTACCATGGGGTTTGGGTATTGCTCACCGAGGAGCTGAGAGTCCTGTGGCTTCGATCTGGACAAGAGGCTTGCAGCGTCATCTTGGAAGAATTCCCTACCTAATTGGAGAAGGCACCACATTGCTGTGGCCCGTGGTCTGGCTGTGTCATCTGCTGGGAGAAGACTCCGCAGATGAGCTGTTTCCAGTTCTAGATTCTCAGTGTAGCTCATCATCCACTGACAGTGCCGCTGTCTGAGAGGCGCGAAGCTGCGCTGACAGACATTTCTCCATCAGCACCTGAGAGGCAGGTGCTGCATTCACCCGTTGTTAGACATCAATTGCTAAGTAGCGTCATGGAGGTTCTGCTTCAGCGAGCCTGGGCCTGAAATGTGCATTTTTAACATGCTCCTTGTGCTATGATGCTAGCTGAGGGCCATCGGTACATGAGTTTAAAGCCCAAGCTATGGATCGGGGTGGGGCTTGAATCCCACCTCTGCCACTGGCAAGCTGTGTGACACCAGGCAAGTCTCTGAACCTTTCTGTGCCTCGGTCTCCTCATGTTTAAAATGAAGCTGACGATTATCGAACCTGCCCATCTCACAGGGTATGGTGAGGATTAAAAGACTTGATATTATATAAAGCACTTAGACCCTCACCTGGCACATGAGTACCATGTAAAGTTTATTCATGGCACATTAGTTAAAAATGCACCCATGAGTAGATGTACCAGTGCTGGGGGCCTTCCCCTGGGGCTGATGCAATCAGATCTCTAGGGACAGAGCCCAGCCACTGAAGCATTTATTAATCTTTTCAGATAATTCTGATGCACATCCAGCTCAGAGAACTCTGCTGGTTGTCTTGGAGAGCAAAAGCTAGTTTTACATTCAGGGTTGAAGTTAGCGCCACCCCCCTCCCACCGCCCCAATCTTTGCTTTGTCTGCAAACCCAGGCACTTGGTCCTTACCTAGATGTCTGGGTTTTTACTTTGAGGCATTTCAGAAGCTCTGAACCTCCGTGACGTGGCTGCGGATATAGTTCGTGGCCACTAAATTTGTGGTGACACTGAATTGCTGTTGTATTAGAATTATGGGTGGGGCCTTGAAGAGTTAATCAGGTCACAGGCTCTGCCCTTTCACAGGGATTGATATGTGGCCCTTCCGAGGAAGCAGGTTTCATAAACAGGGGCTTCCCGTGTCCTCCTGTGTGGCCCTCACCCAAGCCAGGAGCTGCCAGTGCCGTGCTCTTGGGCCCCCAGACCTAGAGCTACATCAGGCACTTTCCCTTCATAAATCACACATCCTCAGGTGAGGCTGGTATTTTGTTATAACAACAGAAAACAGACTAACCCAGTCCCCGGTGAGAAGTGTTTGCAGATGAATGTAGGTCAGGGAAATCCAGCAGCCTTTCAGTTTCATGAAAACATTGAACCCAGACAGGAAGGAAAGGGAAGGAAGTGGAATTGGGGAAAGACGTCGGATGCCCTGAAGCAACTTTTGAGGGCTGGGTCCTGTTTGATGCTTCACATCTGAGCGCTTTTTTCCTCCCTTTCATTGAGGAACATTATTTCACAGTCAATTAAGACCATGTGTTTCTCATTTGTTAGCACTCAGCTCATCATCAAAATGTTACTTGATGTTGAAGAAATTCATGTCAACTCTTGAAATTTTTTTCTTCCCCTTTTATAGCCCCCGGGGAAAAGGGAAATGGAAAATCAAACCTACACGTCTTCCTTTGCAAATCCGGATTTGCCGGTGGATAAAGTCAAGGCTGCCAGAGGGGCGGGCCGCGCGTTTCTAGGGCCCTCGCCTTTGAGACTGATTTTGAATGCTTTTTATTGGACCTGTCGCAGCCTCCCTTTCACGGTGGGCGACTGTACTAGGAGCTGGAGAGAAGGCACAAGATCCTGTCTAAGCCTGTGTGACAAAATGTTAGCAGAGGTCAATATAAAAAATTTAAGCTTTTTCATTTCCTTTCAGGCCAAGTTCTGCAGCCTGAGCCATTGCATTTCTTATTTTCTCCTGTCCTCGCTGCCCTCCCTCTCTGTCCCAAGCGTCTCCCTCTGGCCCCCTCCCAGGCTGCTGTACACCCAGTGGTTTTAGAATCTTGCTTTGCTAAATGTGCCTGGGGTTGTTTGTGTAATTGAAAACACAGGTATGATGAACAAACTTGATGGGGTGTGTGTGTGTCTAAATTCTTTAAAGGAAAAGAAAGTCAGAAAAAAATCTAGAGCAGCCACAGGAGCAACTTGAAATGACAGACCCTGGTCCCTGGTGGCAGGGACACTTTGGAGAAAAGGCCCCCGACTCCTGTTGGGCTATAACAGCTCAAGTAACAACCTGAAAGTTAGGGTCACACCTGTAAGATTAGGACCTGTGCTCCTGGGGTGTGTGGGGGGCTGTCCTTCAGAACAGAAAGACACACTGCCAGTTTCTGCAGCTTGAAATCACTAAACTAACAAATGGGCCCTGGAAGTCAGGCTTTGTTCCTTGCATCTCAATCTAAGCAAAGTCTGATGAGACCCCTCGTCTTCTGCTTGGAAGCGGCCGGTCACTCAGCTCCCCAGGCTGGTGGTATTCAGCAAAGCTGAGCACCCTAGTATTAGCCTCCCTCACAGGAGGCCGTGTCTACCCCCAGAACCCTAGATTCCTTCAGAACCCGAGGATTCCGATTTGACAGCCAGGCAAGGACTGAGCTGTTCACTGCTGTTTTTCCCAGGCTAGACGGGGTGATGGTGCACACCAGGCTGTCTCCCGCCTGGACCCTGTGTCCAGAGCAGGGTTTCGGGGCAGAGGAAGGTTTGGAGGAGCTGAGGAAGGCCTGAGAAGCTCAGCTCCAAAAAGGGGGGCCCATGAGAGGAAGAACATGTTCAAGAGGAGATGAGAAAAACCAATAACTCGTAGCAGACGTGCTGAATTAGCAAGAGGACTTTGACTCGTAATCAAAGTTAAGCGAGAAATGCCTTTTTGAACTCTTAAACCCAGGAAATGAGCTTGCCAATCTGCTGTACTGGAGAGATAGTATCTTGGCACCCTGGGAAACAGTGTTCCGACAAACACATTATTGCACTCATTCTCATATCTGTGAGAAAGTCTTTAAGATTATTAGAAATTCTCGAGAAGGCACAGGGACCTGCCTGCAGAAAGTGTAATGCGTCCGTTATGATTTATTGAAGGTTTTATGCCAGCCCCCACCAGGCTGGCCTTTTCCCCAGCGGTTGCCATTTGGGGACAATCATGTTTAATAAAATATTTCATATATAACACGGCGCTGGCCAGCCATCCCTCGGAAGAGTTTCTCATCCAGTTGCTTCTCGGTGGTGTGCGCCTCACCTCTGCCCACCTCTGCTTACCTCTTCCCAGTGTCCCCAAGTCCTGTGATGCATTTAGTTGGTCCTTGCAGAAGACCCATTATCCTCATAATTAAACAACCCACTGTCCCGATTAAGTCATTCTCTGTTACTTCAATTACATCGCATTGTTCATTAAACCCTGATGTTCGTACTTTGGCGGTCTTGTTTTTAATACTCCAAGCATTTGTGGAGAAACAGTGGAGTTAATTAACAATTCTTGAGCTTTTTTTTTTTTTCTTTCTATCATAGTGCAAATCATTTCCATTATGACTTGCAATAATACCGAAACCATTACTAACTTCATGGGTAGTGTTCGGAGCTTCCTGATCAAAGAGAAACCATTTTTTATAATCACGTTAGGTAAGTCATTCCCTAAGTTGATGGCAAGCTGTGGAAAATGAAAAATTAGCTTTAAATGAGTGCTTTAAATGGCTTTCCCCTTCATGTTCTTTCTTTTCACGTCTGTAATCTTGGAATTAGAAAATAATTTAGTCATCAGAGTACAAAAGTATTTAATTTGCTTCTCTATGGCTCAAATGTGATTCTCTTATTTCATTGTTAGAATCCCTGTTTATACTTTTCAGAGAATGGTAATTTTCATTGCAAATCATGGCAAAGATAAAAACCATTTTCTTGATTTGTCTTCTTGCTGTTGTCCAAGAACCTTCTACCTAGAAGTACTGTTATCTACGGCAGAGATCAGCAAACTCTATATGGGCCAATTGTGGCCCCCCTGACTATTTTTATAAATAAAGTTTTATTGGAACGCAGCCAACCACATTCATTTCCTGGTTACTTATGGCTGCTTTCCTGCCACCTTGGCAGAGTAAATACTGGTGACAGAGAATACCTGAGCCTTCCATATGCACTGTCTGGCCCTTTCCAGAAAGTTTGCCAGCCCTTCTTGAAACTAGGGCTTGATGTAATAGAGAAAAAGAACTGGCATCCTCCCCCTCACCAACCCAAAAAGACGTGGCCTCTTTCTTTTCTGTCTGGACACAGTAGTGGAAAGGCTTCATCGCTCTCCGCAGATCTGGAACTCCTGGGGCTCTTTGCAAAAACAAACAAACACACAAAACCACTGAAAATATTGAAATCAACTCTTTTTTGACCTACTTTAGAAGTGAGCTCTGCTCCCTTCCTTCTAGGACAGACAACTGCAAGCTGTGTAGAAACACTGGTGAAGTTTCTGGTTTGGCTCAGCAGCTTTGGTTTCCATGATGGAAAAGGCTCCCCTTCCCGCACTGTGCTGTGAGAAGAGCAGAATCTCTCGATCCGATCTGGGAAGTTTGGGGGCTGCCCATGTTGGGTTAGGGGTCACTGAAGCAGGAACGAAGGGAAGGGAGGCAGAGTTCTGGAGTGACAGGGAGAACTCCCAGGCCAATGAGTCCAGCTTGAAAACACTTGGAAGCTTTGCTAAGTTTGGTGTAAGAGCCAGCCTTTCCCCTTGACTTTGTTTGGCCCCAAAATGAAATTAGAAATATATTTGATAGGTTGTATTTAATGAAAGCAATTATTGCTCTAAGGCCTTTTGTGACAAGGTCAGTAATAAATTCTTCTGCAGAAACTTTCTAGGTGTCCTAAGGTGCTCCAGCTAGGAGGTAGCCACCTCCTGCCATTCTGAGCCAAGACATAGATAGGAGGAGGCTGGACACCCTCCCCCTGGGAAACTGGGTCGTCCTCCCACCCCTCCAGCCTTACCTGCTCTGCTCAATTCCAGAAGTTGTCACATCTTGCAAAGAGATCCTGGGGACAGCCATGGTGGTGGGGTGGGGGATGTGACTGCAGGGCCAGAGCAGGGCTGAAGAGGCCAGTGGTTAGCGGTGTGACCCTGGACACGTCTCCCAGCCTCTGGCAACCTGTTCCTCGCCTGTGAACGGTGAGTGATGAACCCACCCTTGAACATCACATCCATGCCTTGCCTGCTGCAGAGGAAGTGCTCATTCTTCATCGCAGATTTTCTTGACAGAGCTGTTTTTCTTGTCACCTGTAAGGTCCACTAAGCAGAAAGTGTCCCTTCTGCGTTGGCTTTGGTTGATTATTGATGATGGGTGACATGGAGTAGGGTTGGTTGGCTGATGCATCATCTTTGAGTTTTCTTTCTTTTTTTCTTTTTTTCTTTCTTTCTTTCTTTCTTTCTTTCTTTCTTTCTTTCTTTCTTTTTCTATCTTTGTTTCTTCTAAGACAGTGTCTTGCCTCAAACTCACTTTGGAGCTCAGGTCAGCCTTCACCGTGATCCTCCTGCCTCAGCCTCTCCAGTGCTGGGGTTACAGGTGTGTGCCATCACACCTGGCTGAAAACATTTCTTGAACACCTGTGTGTTTATGTGATTGTTCAGTGTAACACAGTGACTCTTTAGTGTCAGATAATGGACAGCTGTGGGCAGAGATGACTGATAACCCTTAACAGCTACCCCAGAGAGGCTGCTCTGGGAAGGCGGCAAGAGGGCTGGTCTGGGACCGGCTGAGAAGGACCAGGCCCCTCCAGTCTGGGCCGGTGGTTTTCCAGTAGCTTTGCCCTCTGCACCCCCCTAGTAATGGCCTGAGTTCCTGGGTCACAGCTCGGTTTCCTGGGACAGACACCCAAGCCACATAGGCTGTTTGTGTCCCAGATGGGGTTCTGGAGCAGAGCCCAAGCTGGGGGGCTTCTGCTCTGGAACAGCCACAGGCCCGGGCTCTTCTGTTGTCCCCAGGCCACCTCATGACCTAAGGAGCTCTCTCCCCCACTTCTTTCCATTTCCTGCTTCAGGACCTACAAGGGGCTACAGAAAGGGCACAGATGGTCACCAGCTATCTTTTAAGGAAGTTTCCCAGGGGCTGCTGCATAACACAGCTGCCCGTGTCACTGGCTGGAGCATGGTCATGCGCCCCGCACAGCGGCAGAGGCAGGGCCAGGGTTATGAACGGAGCACAGCAAATGCATCCTGGGAGGTACCTGAACCTTGGGCCATTCAGACTTGGGGTTCCTGCAAGGCTTAGGGCCGGGCCAGGACAGGAGGTCGAGCCCCACTGTCCGGTTGTTTGCGCCCCACCTGTCTCTGTGACAGCGCAGTCTGGGACCTCTGTGTTGTCCTTGGGAAGGTTGACCTTTACATCCTTTTAAGTGTCCCGATATATCCTAGTGGTGACCTTTCCAGCAGCCCCGTGATCTTGGGCAGACTTCTAAACCCTCTGTCACAGCATCTCCATCTGTTAAATGAGGCTAATAATAGTACCCCGCCATAGACTGGTGAGAATTAGCAAATTCATTCCTGGTGTGTGATAAGTGCTCAGTATTGCTGGCTTTTTTATTAAAAACCCAGAGCTGTGCAGCCCACATCGCTCTACCCCACAAATCACAGGGGCTTCAGGCCAGTAGTTGGGGAAGGGAACTGGGGCCTGGGTCCCCCACCTCCCTCCTGCCCATAGGGAATGGGGCTCTTTCTCCAGGCTTCCTGACCAGCCAGCTAGGTTGACCAGTTGCTGCGCACCAGCTGGGCGGGAGCCCAGAGTCCTGTGTCAAAGCCTCTCTAGTGTGTTCCATCCCGGCCCGGTACCCCCAGCTCTGAGTTTCCTCCCTGTGCGTGACCCCCAAGCTAGAGCTGACCCACATCTACCTATTCCCTTTCATCTGGTCTCGGAGTCCAGTCTGCCAGTACTCCCCAGCAGGATTAGAGCCAGGCCCTGCTTGGTGTCATCTATGAAGCCTGCATTTAACTGGTGCAGAGTGAATGAGCGTCCACAAATTAATTCATCCACCTCGTCATCTTGCAGAGTGAGTGCCATTGGTTGGTACATTCTGCTGTAAGAGAGAGAATGGGAGTAACGGGCCCTGGAAGAGTGGGGTGTGGAGGTCCGCAGCCCCCAGGCTGCTCCATACGCTTAGCCCTGTCAGAGCTCTGTTTTACTGTCTCTGTGCTCCTCTTGGCCTTGCCTCCTACTTACAACATGGCTGCCACAGCCCCAGACACAACTCTCCCCTTAGCTACGGTAGAAAACCTTTCCTGTGTCTCATGAGGAGCTCTGGTAAAAGAGGAGAAGGGGTGACCACCAGTGTTACAGCCTCAGCTGGTCCCACTGCTGATGCCTGGCCCCTGTCGGCAGAGGAGGAGGATGACTGTTTGTTAGCTTGGCTGACACTGTCGGGCCCCAGTAGGGTGATCTAGAGCAGTTCCTCAACAGAGGGGACCATCCTGGGCCAAAGACCAGCACGCAGTGCAGGGCCCGTGGCCTTTTGTGGGTACTGAAAGTGAAACACTGCCCTGTGGGTTTGGACCACACTGCTGTTCACCAAACGTCCTCCTAGTCTGGCAGGTGGACTCTTGGTGGTCTTAAGAACACGGAGCTGGGGGCCTGGCCTGGTCCTGGGAAACCTTGGGCCAGGTATCTCACCTCTCTGTGCCTCCGTCTCCCACCTGTAAAGTGAGAATTGTAGGGAACCCCACCTCATGGGCCGTACTTGAGATGACTCTGTACCTAAGGGTGCACCACGTGACACAATGCTTGGTGCAAACACAAGGGCTCCTTGGTTTGCTGTCATTGTTAGCATTGTTAGCTCCTCTCTTGCTCCCTTTGGACAGGAACAGGCCCAGAGAAGGCAGGTGACTTGGCCTTCTCTGGAGGGGCATTGCCATTGGCTTGGTCTGCGCCCTGGGGACTCTGGGCACATCCCTGCAGTGACACGGGTATGCCCAATGGTGAGCTGTGTGAGACCTGAGCCCAGGGAGGGCATGGAGGAGACCAGCACCGTGGGCATCCAAGGGGCACGGGGATGAAGGCAGCCACGCTGCCCCTTGCTCTGAGGTGACACGGACAGCTGCTGCGTCACAGGTGGGAGGTAGGTAGGGGGGTCTGCGGGGGGCGTTAGGAGGCAGGCAGACCTGAGGGCCCCCACTCCCACCTCAGGAAACCGTTCTTCAAGGGCTAAGTGTTAGCAGCATAAAAAGTGATTGCAAATCAATTTGTGTCTGAATTTACTCTCAGAATTCCCTGTGGACTCCAGAAAATGCAGTTTTACTCTTTCCCACCCATCTAGCTGCGGAGAGAGACAGTGGCAGATTTACATTACTTTACATCCAGTTAAGACTTTTTTCCCCTTTTGATTATGTTTTTAGGAGCGTCTATTGCCTGCAAAGAGGTGTTTTGTTAAAGACGACAGGGCCTTTTAGGTGGTTGCGTGATGTTATTTCACAAATATTTGTAAAACTATTATAGCAGCTGAGGTGCTGGGCTCTGGTTAGAAGGTGCTTTCCAGTCTTGTCTCTTAGAAGCCCCCAACCCCCATGTAAAAGCCCTGACCGCAGCCACAGTGCCCCCGAAGGGGGCTGAGGCGCATGACAAGCGTAACAAGCATTACCCACTGCCCTGTCATTGGCTGAGGTCCCCAGGTGTGGGGCTCCCCCTGACAGCTCTGCCTTTAGCCTATGTGTCAGTCAGGGTTTGCTAGAGAAACAGATATAACACAAGATATGCAAATGCATAAGAAATTACAAGATGGGCTTGCAATGGCAGCCACAGGGTCGGATGAGGAAGCGTGCAGAGAGACGACGTCTGCACTCCAGAGCCTGAAGGATTCAAGCCAAGGTCTGGAGTGCACTGCAGCGTCCTGTGCAGGTCCCCACAGGCAGCTGATGGGTCTGTGACAAAGCGTTGAGGAATCTACACCGGAAGGCTGAAGGATCCAAGGCAGAAGCCGAAGAGTCTGCAATGGAAGCCAGGAGACGTCGTCTAAGCCAAAGGCGAAGACCGAAGCTCTGCGATGAGAGCAGCGGAGTTCCTGTGAGGCAGCCAGGTGACAAACTTCTCCTGGAGACCAAACAGCAGACATCTTCACCTCTGGAGCCAGGAAGCGATGCTCAAAGTAAGGACCAGAGCTCTCCCAAAGTGAACCGCAGCCACTCTCAGCAACAAGGTCCCAAGCTCCTCCAATAATGACAGCGAGTTCGTATCAGGGGAGCCAGCATGACAAGCTCCTCCAGGAGAACCGACGGCTCTGAACAACACTTAGGAGAACCCTCAGTGCTGCTGTTCCTCTCCAGGTCTCCTTGTTATGCTGGCAACCATCCAGGGGGGCATCCATGCCCAGCGCCACGCTGATTCAGTTCAGCTGGTGTTTCCGTCAACCACCAGTTACCAATCCACTACAGCCCAGTCCAGGACAGGACCACCAGAGGCCAGGGGGCTCCTGGCTGCAGAAGGGCGGGAGCAAAGTGCTCCAGGAGAGGAGCGAGTGACAGGAGGAGCACAGCACAGCCCGGTGGGTTGCAGCACCCACTTTGCAGTCAGGCAACTCCAACTTGGGCTCCTGACTCAGCCACTTACTGGGTCCTAGCGTAAGCGACTTAACCTCTCCGTGCCTCAGTTTCCTCCTCTGAAATGCCAATGTTAATAATAATTCAGCTTCCTTTGCCAAGGTGCTGGGAGGATTCAGAGAAATGTGTCTCGGGGATGCACTGGAGCTCCGGGGTGGGGTGCATACTTAAACCGAGAGCAAAGCGTGGCAGAGTGGGCATGGGGGACATCTCGAAACACCTGTGGCAGTTTCCAGTCCCAGGCTCCCCATAAATGTCACTAAAGGACTCTGGCAAGAAGCTTCACCTCCGTAATCCTTCTCCAATAGGCAGGCACCAGCCTGCTCCTGCCCTGCAGGCTTTGGATTTGCTGTAAGCAGAGGGGCATTTGAACCCTGCTGCCAGTGGCTGGCTCGACACACATGTCCTCTGAGAGCCAGTGGGGGGCGACTATATTCCAGGACACAGACTTGGGGGCCAGACTGAGATCACCTGTAGGTCCTGGAGCTCAGAGCACCCCCCATTCGGAATCTTGGTCCTACGGGAGCTTCCCCCTCCCCCCAAGCCATCTCGTGCACAGCTATAAACGGGATGGAAGGGACTGAAAACTCTTCATGCGGCTCTAACAAACTTGGGTGGTTTATAAGCAGCAGAAAAGTATTTTCTGTGGTCTCGGAGGCTGGGAAGTCTAGGGTTAGGCGCTGAGAGACTCTGAATCAGACGGGCCTGCATTCCCACAGATGGCGCCTTCCCTCTGGGAAGTCACTATCACCGAGCTCTTATGATGACACGCAGAATTAACCATGCAGCACTGAGAATCTTGTCCGGCTGCAGGGAGCTCGGGAGAGGACCCCAGGCTCAGTGAGGACAGGCTGTCTGGCCTTCTTTAACCCTGCTGTGATCAGAACACAAATCCCCAAGTGGTGGGACTTGGAGGTGGGGTGCTTTGGGAGTCGGCAGGCAGGAGGGCAGAGGCCTTGGGAGCGGGATTTGTGCTCTTGTAAAGGGGCCTTGGAGAGCTGCAGTGACCCTGTTCCCATATGAGGCACAGAGGGACTAAGAAGAAGGTTGTGGGGTACAGCTACCAGCAAAGCTGTGGCCTCAAGAACCCACCCAGCATTCAAAGGCACCAAGTCGGTGTCAGGGATCTGGAAGTCCTGTGTTCCCAGATCTACCAGCCGGAGATGGTTAATTCAGGACACAGCCACAGGACCTTCAGGAGGCAGTGGCAGTTGCTTTGTAAGAAACTGAGTCACTGGCTGGTCAGTGGGGGCTGGGGAAGCCACCATCTTCTCAGTGACCAGCTAGGAGCGCTTGCCAGCAGCTCTTGAGCACATTATTTCACTTGGTCTCCATAGCAGTGACAGAAGGCTGGTGCAGGCTGGGTATGGTGGCACCCACCTGGGATGCCAGGCAAGAGGATCACCACAAGATCGAGGCCAGGCTGTGCTACACAGTGAGCTCAAGGCCAGCCTGAACTATACAGGGAGACCATGCCTCAAAAACAAACACAGAAGCAACTACAGCCATTATCACATTTTACAACCGAGACAGCCCTGAGGAAACCCCTTCCCCATCTGTGTGATTTCTCAGTATTCCTATTCCTTGATCATTTTACACTCCTTCATTAAGCCAGGCTCAAACATGTTCTGTAACTGTGTATTTCACACCGTACCTGGGTCTTCCCCTCAGCCTTGCTGGTTTCCAGGGTGCAAAAACTCTGAACTGTTATCCTGTCTGCAGAGAACCCATCGCTGTTCCCCGATCACCACCAACCCTCCCGCGGGACCTGTGGGTGGTAACATTTGGTGTTGGAGATCTCTGTGTATGTATTTCTTAGATGAAGTAAGCCTGGACTTGCTTGTGGACTGACTGTGAAACACCCCTGGTTCTGTGTTTTCCCACACACACACACTAAGGGAGGCTTCCCTCCACCTTAGTCTGATGGTGAGTCTCTGTAGCACAGAACGTTGACCAACGGGAAGTAAGGAATGGCACTGAGATGTAATTAACGCAAGAGTAACAGTGCAGGGTGGGAGCTCCGGGTTTTAATGAGGGCTCAGAAACATCTGACAGAAGATGTTGAAAGCAGAGGGGGAAAGGAATGTTACCATAATTAATGCTGCCTATTAAAACATGACCTCTTCGGTGTGATCGATATGGAGACCTCCTAACCTTTCCTGTCATCTGGAATTTAACTTCTGGGACTCTGTGGTTCTGTTAATAAAAAAGAAAAAAAAAGATAATCGCCAGTCTGCCCTCATTTACCATGGATCCTTTCCAATTCTTTTTTTGGGAGGATGAAATTAGAAATCACCGTTTTTAGAATATTTATGTGTGTATATATATATACATTTCTCCTTCAGATATATTTATTCAATACTTGCTCTGTAATGAGAGTTTTAACTTTGTGTTTTCCCTCCCATTATCCCTGAGAAGAATGGATTATGGAGAAAAGATTAAAGGAGTGCCCTGCGATACAGTATTTGCTAATGTGCTGTCATGGGTATTAGTAGGACTCGCCAAGGTTCCGTGGTTGTTTTATGAATGCCTTTCAGATCGCACTTATCTAATAGTCTTGAAAACCTGTTTATGTTCTTACAGGCATTAAATGTCGTTTTTGAAAAAATCCCAGAAAATGAGAGTGCAGATGTCTGCCGGAATATTTCAGTAAATGTTCTTGACTGTGATACCATAGGCCAAGCCAAAGAAAAGATTTTCCAAGCCTTCTTAAGCAAAAATGGCTCTCCGTACGGACTTCAGCTCAACGAGATCGGTCTCGGTAAGGTGGCGCAGTAGCGACCCTGTCCCTCTCTCTGATAACCCTGTCCCTGCCGTCTCCCCCTGCCCATCGGCTTCTGTTTGGTGATTCTCCCATGGCCCGGGCTGCTCCCGGAGGCCACATGTAGGGGCCGGAAGGCTGCTTTGCTCTCTCATGAGCATTTTGATCCTTCTTAGGAGGGATTACCCTTCAAAGATGCCTTTTTAAAAATATGTTTGTAAATCAGATTCATGAGCTCACTGGCTCTGAGACCGAATGGAATCACCTTGCATCAGGAAGGGCAGAGAGGTGGAAGCCCTGTACCCTCTGCCTGTGTTGCCCGCCTTTCACGCTGGCGTCTGATTTGTTTGTTGTGATACTGAGCGTGTCATTAGTGGGCAGCTCAGCCAGTGTTCACTCCAGCGCGCTGCAAAGGTCATCTTCCTCTGTGCTAATCACAACCCGCAGTAAGCGCCTTTTCTGTCCTCCCTGAACGTGAAGCAGCATCTGCCAGGGATTCACCGTCGGCTCTGTTGGTACCCCTCAAAGGACAGCATGTACGTGACCAGGCTCTGCCCCACACAGATGTCCGTCCCCATTTGAAAGCTGAGTTCTGCGCAGCTCCCAGGAGACTGCGTGTGGTTTTATAGCAGATAATGGGGCAGCAAAAAAGAGTAATGTCACGGCAGTGACAGGCAGTGGAACGGGGTTCATCCCCCCTCTGTACAGTTGTCAGCCTCCACTAAGCGGCAAATTAAAATCCGCCCCTGCAATCGAGCCCCCTGAGAAGGCCGTTGAGAAGAGCCTCGAGCAGGACCCAGGAAATTCGAGCAAGACCGCGCAAGTGTGCAGGCTCTGCATGACCCACCTCGCAGACAGTGGAGGCCCCCTCCTGCCCTGTTTCTGTTTGCTCCACTGGGTGGGCTGACAGGCAGCTTGAGGACTCATCTGGTAGGCCAGGGCCACAGGCAACCTCCACTAGGAAGCCGGGACTTCACCCTTACCTTCAACTTCCTTGCTTTGAACATGCCTCGCAAAAGTGTGGCTCTGACCACAGAGGACGTGAGCACACCCAACCCAAAACCGCAGGGAGGGAAGGCCGCCCGGCAGGCTCTGTGCTGCCACCCAGGAGTCCACGGCCATGTCCCCGTGCTTTGTACCCTTCCAGGGTCCTCACCTCCCAAAGTAGGAAGGCAAGCGCAGAACAGCGGTGGCCCGGACCTATCAGCTGTGTGCAAGGCCGGGCTGGGGAGACTGAGGCAAAGCCTCAGAAACCAGCCATGTGGGTACTGAACTCTAACCCCGGAAGCAGTTGTGTTCATGCCTCATAGCAAAGGCTCATAAACTCAGGAGCAGAAGGGGGGGTGCAGAAGGGACATAAACAGTGTCACCACCCGGGACAGCAGGAAACAGTAGGGGCTGGCTTCAGTGGAAAAAGCCTTGCTGTTAACGAGGCTGCCCCTTAGCTTCAGCCAAGTGTCGCCTTGCAGGACACAGGGTAGGTGTGACCTGATTTCTAAAAAGAAATCAGAAGTCCAAAACTGTTTGCACAATCTCATGGTCTTTACACATACAGTTGGGCTAAGGTGAGCACAGGAACTCGTAAAACACAGAAGGTTCGAGAAAAGAAGAAAATGAGCAAAACTGCGGCCACATTCTGCGCCAGGGCACAAACCAGCTGTGAGTTCAGGGAGCTCACACCTGCGCCCCAGAGTGTGAGCAGCACCCCCAAGGCCGCTCCCATCGCACCTCTGTTGGTGAACCCAAGTACGAATGTGGGGACCTTTCCTTTTAAAGCATTCAGTCCCTCAGAGGATGCATGATTTTATCTTAAATGACTTCACTTCCAGGCTTAGCCAGCTTAAAAGAGCCAAGGAAGAGCAGTCTGAAATGCCAGGGCTTTAAACACAAAACCCCAAACAAAACGTAGGTTCCCAGTCTGGCTGATACTGCTCCCTATTTTCTAACAAAGCTCTGCCTTTTTATCTGAGTTTCATTTATCTATAAAAATATTATTCGTGAAAAGTAAAAATTAAAAAAAATTATTTCTGAGAATAACACATAGTGTTGAAACTTTTTTGCTGAGCTGGGCATGGTGGCACACACCTGTAATCCCAGCACTCAGGAGGCTGAGGCAGGAAGATGGAGAATCTGAGGCCAGCTTGAGTAACATAGTGAGTTGGAGGCGAGCCTCAGCTAGATGGCGAGACCCTGCCTCAAAAAAGAGAAAGAAAAGAAAAAAAATTGCAATTTCAAAGTGAAAAAGATGTCCTCCCCTCTCCACTTTTATTTCCCAGAGCTTCAAGTGGGCACACGACAAAAAGAACTTCTGGATATTGATGGCTCCTCTGTGATTCTTGAAGATGGAATCACCAAGCTAAATACCATCGGGCACTACGAGGTAAGAGCCAGGCGTGGCCTCAGCAGCCAGAAGGTCTCCAGGACCAGGGAAATTCTCTCCTAAAGCAGCCAGGACTCCCAGCCACTGTGGGGAAGAGCTTGCCAACTGCGTGTGTCTGGGGCAGAATTCTCTGGGCTGCTCCTTCCATTTTCCTGCTGCCTGCCGGCTCTCTCCTGGTGGAGGCTGCAGGCTTCCCCTCAGTGAGATGCTCTGGCTTTGCGTAGTGTTTCTAGGAAAGCCGAGCAGGAGGGTCACACAGCCATGGGCCCGGGAGCCGTGAGAGTGCAGGGCCTGGCCTCCCTTGCGGTGCTCTCCACAGACCTCGCAGCCTTTTGTGCAGGGCCCTCCTGTCTGCAGAAGGGTTTAATTTCCTGTTTGCGGTGTTCAGCAACACTTTCTGTAGCCTCTTAACCCACACGCTGGGTGAATGCTGAGGTCAGTGAACGGGGCCGTGACTGCTCGGCAACACCAAGTGCCAAGAGAAGCCTGTGGCTGCCGAGGCCGCAGTGGAATCAGATCTTCGCTGAGGCTGTGCAGGGAGCTGGGGCTGTGTGGTCATGGAGCAGCGCGCAGGTGCCCACCGTAGCAGGAGCACCTGCTGATGGACCCCACGTGCTAAGGAGCAAGGAGAAATCAGCCAGGCTGGGACAGGTCGCCAGGGCATCCAGCAGAGAAGGGAGGCACAGGCTTGGTGGGTGACTTCCAGAGTCACCTGAACTGGAGGATTGGGCCTGGGCAGCATCGCAAGCCAGTGGAGCTCAGGGCTTCTCCTTCCAGGCCAGGCGCAGCCTTGCAAATTTTGTTTTGTTCTGGCTCATTCTGCCCTATGGTGGCCCTGTAAATTGGGAACTCCACTTTACAGATAGGTACACGGAGGCTCTGGGCCTGGCTTACCCAGCAGCGCTTCTTACAGAAGAAGGGCAGACAAGCCAGGGAGGGGGATGAGAAGAGCAAATGCAGGTCCCTCCGACCCGTCCAGCTTCCAGGGGTTTGCACCAGGCCCCAAGAAGAGTAAGAAGCCATTAGAGGCCCTGAGCAGGGGAAAGCAGACAGCGTGAGCGTGAGGCGTGGCTGGAGCAGGCTTCAGCCTGGAAGGAGGCGGCTGGCTGTCTGCGCAGGCTTCCTGGGGAGCTGCGGAGGCTCGGGTGAGGACCGATGCCCTTGAGAGCAGGCGGGTGCTGAGATGTGGGGCATGGATGGACTGAGTCTCGGGGGAGGGAGGGAGTGGCCGGTGCTTTTCCAGAGATGGAGAAGACAGAGGAGGAGCCCCTGGAGATGGCTCTGTGTCAGGTGGGACTTTGGGCCCTGCCCTCAGCCAGAAGAAGCTGAGACTTTTTTTGAGTTGAGCTTTCTGGACGACAGCGGCCAAGAGTGGAGAGCACCCCATCCGGGGCTCTTTGGCCTGGTCGATCTGAGACCCCTGGGGAATCCCAGTGCCCTGGGGGCTGACCTGGGGTTTTGCTGGGGGAGACCTTGCAGAAAGCTGCCCTTTCGCTGCCCGGCCCTGCGCTTCTGCAGCCCAGCACCATCCTGTGAAGTGGCTGTGTGTCTTCCTGGGCCCAAGAAGATGGGGGGGGGGGGCTGCTCTGAGGACCGGAAGGGGTGGGAGTGGAAGTGTCCCCAGGGGCTGACAGTGGCATCCTGTGAATTTCAGGGTACCACCCACGAGACTCCTCCTCTCCCTGTGTCTGGGTGGTGAGTTCATGTGGGCTTTGGATAGGGACCAGGCACCAACTTCCCTTGCTCAGTGCTCCTCCCCGGCTGTCTTGACCTCTCACCCTGTGACCTTGCGGCACCCCTGCTAAAGAAGGGCACCTGCTCACTGCCATCAGCAGGGAAAGCAGGACAGGTCACTCTGGCGGGGGAAACAGCAGCACCACAGCTGTCTGCAAGGCTCAGGAGGGCCTGTCGGGAGAGAGGACATCACTCTTCACCGAGACATTGGCCATGCTAGACACCTATCTGCTTAAGGATGATAATGAAATTAATCCGGCCTGTAGTCACTTCCCGTCCCAATGATTTATTGGTCGCCTACCCCAGCATCTCTGCACGGTGGTAATAAATGACAAGACTAGGACATGAGGGCTTAAAGGATTCTCCTTATGTTTAAAAAGCTAAGCCACAAGGCAAATAAATGCAGAGAGCTTGAAGGGAACGGGAGGTCGTCAGGGCTGCAGTCCTGAGCCTGGGTCATCTCAAAGGCCTGTTTTTAACGCCTGATCCCCAAAAGTACCCACCCACCACCCTCAGCAGCCTGCCCCTAACTGGATTTAGTAGCTAGCACCTCTGCAGATTCAAAATTTGGAATAATTTGACAGGGCTGGGCAGAAGTTTGCTTTTGCCCTTTCATTAAAGAAAAATTTCCTCCTTAAGCACTTGCCTCTCCCTCCAAAGAGACAAGATGCTAATTATCACTCTTATTCATTTGCTAAAGCACCCTAGTTTGAGTCACTGTATGCACTTGAAAGCAAAAAACTATATTTCATTTAAAAATAGGCCCTAATTGAGAGTTTTAAGTGATTCATCCTTACCTCCCTCCAATTAGTCCAAATTAGTTAGGTTTTAAAGTTAATCCTTAGTGATGGCCAGTTCCTCCTCCTGTCTAAACAAAGTCCTGCTGCTGGAGCTTGGGTCCATTCCTCCTGGGCCTGCTCTGCCCTTTGGCTGCATAGAGCGAAGCTGGACTCTGGATTGGAGCAGGTTTCTAGATGGATCTGAGGGCTCGACAGAAGCACGGCATCTTGGGCCTCACGCACTGCCTGGACTCCCCAGTTGTGGCAGTGATGTCCTGTCACCTGTTGGATGGCACCCTCGTCACATCCTAGCATGACAGTTGCTTTTCTTGATGATAGCAGCGGCAGCCAGCACCTGGCATTGTTCTGCGTCTTGGCTCCATTCACGTCCACAGTGATGCTTCTGAATCTGTCCGTTTTCCATCAGATGAACACCTGGGAGGTGAATGTGGATTCGCGCCTCTTCCCGTCTTGTACAGACAAGGGGTTAAGTGAGTTGATGTCATTACCAACACATTCAGCTGGAGGCGTCCTTCCCCTATAATTAAGCCCTCCCCCGTGCTTCCTTCACTGGCTGTGGCTCTGTGCGCTTTGCTGTGAAGGGGACTGTGTCTGGTTCCGGAGCTGGGGCTTTGGGGTGTCTGTGGTTGTGGGGCTTGTGGCCCCGGAGACTATGGTGCTGATTTCTCTGCAGTGCAGGCTTCCTCCTCTCCCCTGCACCCAGGTGACCTTTTGCTGGACTGCTACGACATCCACACCCTGTGAGTGGCTTTTGGGTGTAGGACAGGTGCTTTGTGGGGCAGTAAGTTTCCTCTGCAAATTGTACCTCATTCTGAGCTTCGAGGTTTTGAGAGGCACAAAAGATGACAAACTACAGTGTTGCAGGACATGGTTTATGACAGGAGTGAGCCACTACAAACGCATCCCCCAGCACCAGAGTCATTGCTCAAGACACATTTAGCTCCAAGGAATGTCCCAGAGGGTCCTCTGGGTAAGGTCAGTGGTCCTTCTGCTCTGTGTTGTCTCTGATCTCAAAAGGACAGACATCTCCTAAAGGCCCGCTACTGCCTGACTATATTTAACAAAAGCAGGTGATCCCGCTTCTGTGAGGGTCTATTTCAAGGGTTTTTGCCATAGCAACGGCTTTGGTCCTCTTAGCCCTTCCACGGCCCAGAGAGGCGAAGAAACTTGCCTAAGGTCAGACAGCTCCTCTCATCGATGTCCCAAGGGTAGGAGCAGATAATGAAGGGCTCAATCTAGAAACTGGCTTTGCTCAGGGCCAGAGGAATAAGCTTGCTCAGCTGGGCTTTCAGCCCCTGCTTCCAACCTCGAAGCAGCCTGGCGGGAAATAAATATCCTGCTTGTTAACATTCTCTGATATCAGATTCCAAACGGCCACTTCTCTTAAAAACTCATGATGAATCTTATGGCTGTGAGTTTATCAAACCAGTTCCCTGTTTTTCATCTACTTTAACGTGCTTTGTGGCCAGCAGTCCTTGAAGATGGTGGTTTCTTTCATCAGAAAGGGGACACCTCCAAGGTGACAGCACCAACCCCAGTTGCACATTTGCGCTAGGGGTCCCCATCTCACACTGGTCTTTGCAGGCCCAGCTCCCTGAGGGAGGACCACCTTGGGGAGTGTCCGGCTGGCCCCAGGGCTAGTTTCCAGGAAGCAGTGAAGAGGTGGGAACTCTCTGGGCCACTCTGTGCTTTGGGAGGTTACTTTTCTCTCATTGCTAGGACAAAATACCCAACACCCAAAATGAAAGGGAAAAAAGGTTTATTTAGCTCACCGTTTGTGGAGGTTTCAGGCCATTCTCAGCTGGCTCCAAGGCAGGGTGGCAAAAAGCAGTCATGGCAGTAGAAAACCTCACAAACAATAAGAGCAAAAGGGGAGGGGCATAGAGAAAAGACACTTTCTGTCCCTTATATTATATATAAGCCACACCCATAATCCCAGCATTGGTAGAAGTCCACCTCCATGATGGCATGAGGCTTTGGGGGGACATCCAGACTCAAGCTGTAACACCGACGCACTGGTGTGAAGTGTCCTGAGGCCTCTTTCCCTGCAGGACTGAACGAGGTTATCTCCGGCCCTGAAAAAACGTTGCCCTTTTCCTCTGCTTCTGGCCTGAAGAGCCGAGGCCGAAGTGTTGAGGGGTGACTGGCTGCTGGGACAGTGCTGCTGGACTAGAATTTAGTTTTCATCTCTGGCTGCCTTAGCAGAAAGGCAGCCTCAGGAATGAGAGCCACCGCCGTTTCCCTGCGGTCATGTGTGTGGATGATCACATTTTCAGATTTTTTCCTTTAAGGAAAAAGTAGTGCAATCTTCAGATCATATTCATCATTTTCCATAAAACTCAGCTAAAATTACATTATTTCTTTTAGACTCAGCTGCCTGAAATTGAACATCACTGACCATTTTTACCTACAGAAATGACAGTTTTATAAGGTTAAATAAAAGTTCAACCTCCATTTTTACAGGGTCACCTCCAACTTATGCCATAAAGATAGAATCTTGCCATGCAGAGGCCTCATGCTCACTTGCAGATTCATTTTAGGGGTGGCTTTCAATGACTGCCATGAGTCCCTTTCTTCCTTTTGGGGTCAGCACTTCCAATTCTGATGATAGGGAAGTGTCCAGTCATCCCTACCGCATCCCAGCCAGGCTGACATTGTCACCATCATCGTCGTCATCATCACCATCATCATCATCATCATCATCATCATCATCATGGCAGGGCCAGTGCCTCCTCCCAGGGAACACCACAAGAGTGGTGGGGCTTTAATTTGAAATTGCCACGCGCACCCGTTCTGCTGTGAGCTGGAGAAACATTCCTGCCACAGATTTATCTAGTGACATTAATCTTTCCCTGATTTCACTCGATTTTCAGCCCTCAAATAGGGGCCCCGAGGATGCTGCCTGCTTCACGGGAGGTCAGGACAGTGAGCGAGTTCCTGGCAGGGATGCACCTGGAGCTCCTCAGATGGAACCAACAGCATCACGTTTATAACCCTTTGGGGTCCCACAGCATTTTTGTCCTTAACTCGGCAGCAGCTGGACTTGTGCAAAATAGAAAGCAGAAACCTTTTGCCTCCCAAACATCTGTAAATTCTGTTTCTGTCATTCTATTAGTGTTAAAGCATCACATGTGGTGGAAATGTTCCAGCCCTAGAGCAGCTGCGAAAGTTACAAATACGTTCACGCACACACACACACACACACACACACACACACACGACTCATCCACTAATAAAATGCTTTTATACTGGCTCTTGGAAGATAATTTCAGAGTAAAATTTCCTTGGTACGAGGCTGTCTTAATGCCCGAGCGCCACATCGGCAGCGGTTGTTGCCAGCTCTTGAAAAGACATCTGAACCTCTGGCAGCGCTCCTTATCGGAAGGCCCATCCGCGGTGTCTGTGATTATAGAGGAAGGGGGCTCGAGTTTGGCAAAACAAAGCGTCTGACAGTAGCGGAGTATTGGCTCAACACTCAACGGCATCCATTTGGGATTCATTCTTTGACAATTACCCAGAATGAATCACCAGCTTCCTTTTATAAAAAGATATTTATTGGCTCAGAAACAGAGCCTATGCAGCTCTTTGTGGGAAAGAATTTTGTAAGTATGTTCAAACGTTCTCATAAACGCGGCGTCTCGGTATTGCTAAGGGGGCCCCTGCACACAGCATTTACTTTAATTGCATTAAATATGGAGGAGAATTGAAAAATCAGCCAGAAAACAGTGACTGGCTCAAGGGAAAAGAAGGATGTTGGTAATAACAGCAGAGTCCAAGAGATCAAGCGGAGCTCAGAATCCTCCCCGGAGACCCTTTGCGGAGGCCCGCTGGCCCCGGTCAGTCCATGTCCAGACCCCAACCTCCATAAGATGTCCTGGACAGCGGCAGGAGGAGGCCTCTGGCCCAAACTTAGTGCTGGCAGGCCACAGCTGGCTGGACAGCTGTGTCGGGGGCCTCTTGAGCACCGGCTCTGCTCTGTGTCCTTGCTGTGGTGCAGCCTGGAGGAGATTAGGTTTTAAGCCTTTCGTGCTTGCGAGCCAGCCTTGCACATTTTGATAACCAATATGTAGCAGCTCGGAGGAGAAAGCTGAGGTCTCTCCATTTTTTCCCCGACTGGGGAAGGCCACATCTAAATTAGTGTTAGAAAACAACCTTGGGGTTCGGGAATGGAGGGAACAATCACTTAGCTGATAATGCTCAGAAATGACAAGAGTTCATCTCCAACCACGACCCCGGAGTGGAGGTGGGGTCTGCACCTCCCAACCTGCCTCCTCCCCTCCCCTGTGCCTGTCCGAAGAGGCTGGAGACTGCCCTCCCGAGAGCCAGGCTTGTCCTCCATGTCTTGTCGACTGTGTCTTCCCTGCCTGAAGGTCACGTCTGCACCTGGTGATTTCCCAGGGTGCATCGGGGTGAGGACCTTGGCAAAAGTCGCTGCACACAGGCATGTTATTAGCATGCCGGTGTGATAGCAGCATTTAGTCATTAATATATACATATAAAATCTGCAGCAATGTTTAAAAGTACTACCCAGATATAATTTGTGTACCTTACTTGTTTAAAGTGCAGAATTCAGTGTTTCTGGTAAATTTACAGAGTTCTGCAACCAACACCACAATCTAATTTTAGAACATTTTCATCAGCTCAGAATGAAACCTTGTACTCATTAGCAGTCGTTTGATATTTCCTCTAGCCCTGCTTTAGGCCACTAGTAATCTACGGCTTGTCTACATCAATTTGCCTGTTCCCAGGCATGTTAGGTATGGGATCATGTATTACATGGTGTGTCGAGTAGACATTCTTTCTTTCTTTCTTTCTTTCTTTCTTTCTTTCTTTCTTTCTTCTTTTTGAGACAGAGTCTCGTTATGCAGCTCAGGCTGGCCTTGAGCTCACCTTGTAGCCCACATTGGTCTCACTCCCAGTGACCCTCCTGCCTCTCAGCCATGCACCGCCATGCCTGGCTGAGTAGACATTTTCATTAAGCATAATGCTTCTGAAGTTCACCCACACTGTAGCATGTATCAACACTTCCTTTAGTGGATGGCGATTTGTAGTATATGCATGCAATGAACTACTATAAAGTGATTTAAAAAAAGAGGACTAACTGTGCTGGGCAGCACCACATGAGTTAACCTCGCAGTCCTTCTACGGACTCTAGCAGATACCAAGTTCCATACCGTGCGACCCATTTCTATGAAGTTCAAGAAGGGGCAAGAGAGTCAGCAGGATGGAAATCAGAGAAGTGATTCTCTCTGGGGAGGACGGGTGGTTACAGCCTGAGAAGAGAGACGGGACGAGTTCTCAAGGCCTTGAAATGTTCCGTAGTGACACAGCACAGACAGAACTTACTTCAGCATTCATTCAGGGGCACTCTGAATGGTAGTGGGTGTGAAGCGCTCTCCTGTATGTTAAATTTTAAATTGTGGTTAAAAAAAAAGAAGTCTATGAAATTTTGATTCTTAACCTTTTCTGAAAATATTATATACAGATCAGAGAATAAACCTAAGTGTTTTACTTGATGAATTCTCAAAGAGCAAGCACATCTTCCAGCACCCAGTTCAAGAAACAGAAGCCCTGTCTTGGCCTCTCCTAATTATTAACCTCTCCTTCTTCTCTAAATATCTAACATCATGATTTTGACTGTGGTGTAGCTGTCAGCCTTATGTAACTAGAAGCACACAGAGTGCTTTCTTTCATATTGGATTTCTTTTGGTTGACGTGATTGTGAGAGTCACCCACATGCACGCAGTAGTAGATCATTCATTTTGTTCTTGTTGCTTAATCTGTGACATGAGCAGACCTCAGATTATTTATTCATTCTAACACTGGTGGATGTCTGGGTTGGTTCCAATACGGGCAGTTATAAATAGTTTGCCACCAGGATGTGTACTTTTTTCTGTAGGTTATAGATCTAGAAGTGAAATTGTTCTGTTATAGTGTAGAGACCAGCTTTTTGAAATGCTTTTAGCACTTCATTTCTTAATATACTAGTACCTTAGTTCAGGCTGCTGTAATCAACTTGGTTGCTTAAATAGTGAACACTTATTTCTCACTGTTCTGGTGCTTGTAAGTCCATGATCAGGGTGCCAGAGACCCAGAATCTGATGAAGACATCTTCCTGGCTTGCAGAAGCCACATCTGCTCTCTGTGTGCTCATCAGGTAGAGAGCGGAAAGTGAGAACAAGCCCGGATGTCTTCTTATGAGGGTGCTAATCCTACTCATGCATTCATTACCGCCCATAAACTCGCTGCCGGGGACTGGTGGAGCACGCTTCTGGGTGGGTCACGGAAGAGCGCCTTAGGGTAGGGTACTCGGTCCCTCGCCCCTTTCTCTGACACTGTTCCCCTACTCTGCTTCTTGGCTGCCATGAACTAAGCAGCTCTGCCCCATGTACCCTTCTGCCATGATGTATCTGCCAGCTGTCCATGGACTGAATCCCCTTAAAATGTGAGCCAAATTGTAGCTTTCCTCCTTTAAGTAATGGATACTGTTGGACAGGGAAGCTAATACCCTCTTGCACTAGTCAAGAGAGGCCTGGGTCAGTTTCATTTTTTGAGATTCCTATTGGTTATCGGCCGAAAGTTTATACCTCCTTCAAATTCATGTGCTGATATTCTAATCCCAATACGATATTGTAGAACGTGCTCCTCAGCCAATCAAGTTGATAATCCAGCCTAACTACCGCTCAGAGTTCAGTGTTCCCCTCCTCAGGGCTGGCCCCAGTCCGCCCGGTCCTGGCCAGCACTGACCTCTCCGAGCCTCATAGCCTGTCTTCCTCTCCCAGACAACCATGAGCCCCTTGAGGGCAGGAGCCATGCCCTGCCCCTCATTCGAGAGAGCCCAGCTTCCAGCACTGTGGCCAGAGTGGGAATCCTTGATAAATATTTGATTTAATAAGTGAGCGGATATAAGATCCAGCCAGCCATCTAATTCTTGGGTGAAGTTGAGAAATCCATTAAATTTTGAAAACTCATATATTTTTTATCTTTGCTTTCAGATATCAAATGGATCCACTATAAAAGTCTTTAAGAAGATAGCAAATTTTACTTCAGGTAACCAATATAACGTTGTTAACCTTTTGTTCTTACCCAGCTTTATGAAGGACTGCTTTTTTCCTTCCTCTGATGTATCGTCACCAAAGTGAGATGGAACTGATGCTATGTAATTCTCTGAAAGCTGAGAAAAGCTGGTTCAATCTGTTTCTAGTCCTCAGACTGTGGGCCCGGTGAGAAGAAAGAAAGGAAACTGTACCCTGCGGTTGGCCCTGCCAGCCCGCACAAAGGAAGTTGTTGCTTGTTAACGTCTCTAAGCTCAGGGCTGGGCCTGGCCTCATAGCTCTTCCCCACTCCTCAGTGGGGTGGAGGGCACTGGGAAGATCCCCTAGGAAACTGAGAAGGAAGTAAAGAATCATGTGGCCCTCGGAGTGCTGCACAAAAAAGATAATCTGTGTGGAGAGGCCTGTTATCTGGGAGGCAGCATTTGCAAAGTTCCCAGAAAGTAGAGAGAAGCTAAGAGGAAGCTGTGATGGAAGAGCAACAGAGCAGTCTGCGGAGTGCTGGTCCACCTCCCTGAGAGCCAGCAAGCATGGTCACAAGGCCTTGAGAAAATCTCCAGGGCATATTCTAGGTTTGCCTCCAGATAAGTGATACCCCAGCAAAGGCAATCAGTTTTCAGCCCCACAAGGGTTCTGGGCCTCTCCCTGGCTAGGGGCAGGGCTTCCTGGCTGGTAGAAGGAGCTTGGTGACCCAGCATGTGGCCGGCACAAACCGGGACTGCCGGACTAAGATGATGCGGCAGCTCTTGGTAGACTCCTGCCGGGACTCTGGCCTCCCAGTGCTCCATCAGGCTACGGTGAAGACACCCCAGGAAGGCGGCTGTCGCTGCAGGGGTGATGGCAGCCTCCTGCTGTGAAAGAGGCAGAGCGATGGGTTTTCAGGTCTCAAAGAGTAGGCCTTTGGAAGAGCCTGCTGTTTGGGGATCGAAGAGCAGAATCTGAGGTTTGGATTTCTTCATGGGCCTCCGGGTGTCGGTACTTGTGCCACCTCCCTGCCCAGTCCAGCTGAGGCCCCACCTTCCTGCCCGTACCCCAGCTTCACCCCCAGACCTAGCATCAGCCCTGGGTTAGAACCCAGCGGCGGCTGAACCCAGCTATCCTTAGCTCTTCGGAACCTGCATCCGGGCAGCCCCAGGAGAATGGCACTCGGCAGCAGTCCGTGTCACCACTTCACTGTGCCAGGGACCTCAAAACGTCCTCCTCCCGCTGGGTCTCTCGGGGGGCTGAGCTGGGGTGTTCTCCAGGTCTTCCCCTCAGCCCTGAGCACACAGAACTTGGCATCAGCAGCTGGCTTCTCTGTGTACAGAGAAATCCTAAGTCTGCCAGCACCCCAGCACCCCAGCACCCCGCATCAGCCTCCTGTGCCTGCTGCCCTCCTCCTGCCTTCCGCTGCCTCCTTCCTCCTGCCCAAGGCCAGCGTCCACCCCGTGCTTCAGATGCCTCTGTCTCTCTGACCACCCAAGCTCGCCTACGCGTCACCTGTGAGCCCGCAGAGGTTTTGTAAATGGGCCGTTTTTGCTCCTCTTGCCGGCTACTCTTCCCACATTAGCCTTCCAAGATGGCCCGGTTGCTCTCATTTTCAGGTGCCCCAGCCCTCGTCCCTGTTCCTCCCCACCTTCCACTCCTTCCCCTCTGCACTGAACTTTCTCCCAAGTTTCCCTCCTCCGCTCCGTGAGCTCCATCACGTGGCCCTTCTCATTTTCAATTTTTTTTTCTTTGAGATCTTGCTATGTAGTTGAGGTTGGCCTTGAGCCCAGGCTGGGTTCAGCCTCCACAGACATGTGCCTCCAGGCCCAGGCCTCCCGGATCCTAGACAGGGTGGCCTGCCTTCCCCGCCATGCACGGCCTCCCCACTCACCCAACTAACTGCTCACTTGGCTCCAACCTCCCTTCCCGGGCTGAGGGTGGTTCCTCGTGAGGCGCTACCAGTCACGGGTGTCTTCTTCGAAATCCTTCCCACAATTAGGAGTAAGTAGTTGACTGCGTAATTAGTGGTTAGCTATCTCGTGTGGACTAGAACGAGCATTCCATGAGGCTGGGCTGGGGTGCCTGCGGCCCCTGAAACAGAGGAGGTACTCAGGGGTATTTATTAAAGACGGGCCTGAGCCCTCCTGCCCCAAACCCAGCAGGTGGCTGCTCCACCTGTTTGAGCTCCTCCAAGAGGACAGGGAAGCTGCCACTAGCTCCTGTCCCTGCTCCAGGCCCCAGGACCCCTGCAGAAGGGCTCTTGGGTTGATAGCATAAGGGGGGCTTCTTAGGAGAAGGCCAGTTAGCCGGTGGGTGATTTACTAATGGACTGTTTTCTCCCCTCCGCCTGCCTCCGGCTCGCAGATGTGGAATACACCGATGAACACTGCCATTTGGTGAGTTGAGCTTTCTCCTGCTCCTGGCTGAAATCGCATGCCTTCTAGGCGTGGGTGGTCGCCTTGGGTGACGCTGCCACTCTTACCTTCCCTTTAGATTTTACCAGATTCGGAAGCCTTCCAAGATGTGCAAGGAAAGCGACATCGAGGGAAACACAAGTTCAAAGTAAAAGAAATGTATTTGACAAAGCTGCTGTCGACCAAGGTACACGTACTGTTCCGGAGCGCTTCCACGGGTACCTTGGGGGTGTATGATGTGTTTGACTTAATTTCCACTGAAGTGTGAAAATGTTACAAACCTCTTGTGCCTTCCCACAAAGCAAAATGAAAGTTTAAATTGTAAACACTTCTTATCCCCTGCTTTTCTCTTCTTTCCTTCTTTTTGTAAGAAACTGTAAAGATAACAGCACTTTACCAATTTCGACCACAGCATCTTCAATCAGGGATTTTAATATTGTTCCAAGTTCTTTTACCCACCTTCTTGCTATTGTTATTTTTTAGGTTGACAGGATAATTATCCCTTTTTTGGCTTGCTATTATAGATAAGCAATAAAACTCCTTTGAATTGCAAATAAAATGAAGGGAGGGGAATCAATGACTATAAACCTAGTAAATCTCACCGATTTTGGAAATTTTTTTTATATTAGGAATTCTGCTCACACATAAAAAAAAGTGCCAGATGTGAAAGCCAGTGGGATATCAAATCAGGAGCAAATGTGACTTTAGGTGGCTTTCTATGCGATGAACAGAAGTCTGTGGTGATTCTTCCCTGAGATGACTAGCTGTATAATTCCTGCGATCTAGCCTGTCCCTGGTGAACTTGCAGGGCGTCCTTCTTAGATTACAGATGGAGAGAACTGCCTTAGGGTTTAGGAGATTTTCTGAGCGGGCTGAGGACAGCCCAAGCCTTTGGGTTTTTTTCAGCTGTCCCAGAGGGCTCAGCCAGTTTTTTGTTTGTTTATTTGTTTTATTTTGTTTTTGTTCTTTAATAAAATACCAAAGGCTTTGGAAAGCACACAGTAAAACCCTATCATGGAAATACAGGCAGCAGGAAAAATTCCGGAGACAGCAGTATCTCCTGAGTTTTCCAGGATGACCATGACTTATAGGAGCCAAACGTGCCTGGCTCCTCGGCTCCTGTATCCGGGCCTGCAACTGACCTGTCCAGTGCTAGAGACTGCTAAGGAAGTCTCCCTTCTTCATGATTGCTGAGACATCATAAGACATCATAAGCAAGAGGCTTATGAACCAAATCTGGAGCTGGGCTCTGACGTTCAGAACATTCAGCCCTTACCGCGTTGGCCTCCCTTGATGATTTTACGTTTTCTTTTCGGTTTTTCTCTCTTTGGCACATCATTTTCTCTGGGCTTTGGCATTCTGTTCTGTTTTCAAAACCAGTGCCATATTTTTTCATGTCCTGTCCCTCATGCTCTTTTGTCTTGCAGGTGGCAATTCACTCTGTGCTTGAAAAACTTTTCAGGAGCATTTGGAGTTTACCCAACAGCAGAGCCCCATTTGCTATAAAATACTTTTTTGACTTTCTGGATGCCCAGGCTGAAAACAAAAAAATCACAGATCCTGATGTCGTACATATTTGGAAAACAAACAGGTGGGAATGTGGGCAGTTACTATTTTCAAGAATCTGGGACAGAAATATTAGCTAAAAGGGGGGCATGCTACCGAAGGGTTCATTTATCTCTGCACACAAATCTTTGGCCCTGGTAAGCTATCAAGTGAAGGGGTTTCTATTTTTAAACAATACATGAAATCATTGCTATGCAGAGGATCCTATTCTTTAGGGTAAAATAAACAAACTGCTATCTTTAATGCATGGAAAAGACTTTATTTAGAATGATAGAACAGCAAAAAAAAGAAAAGAAACATTAATATTTTATGGTTTTTAATCACATAATTTTTCCATAGGAAAAACTCTTTAACTGTCCCTAAAATAATGTTACTTTGCAATGTTCAAGCTGTGTGTCCAAATTCATGCTTTTTTCTCATGTAGTACTCAACTATCAGGAGAATTATAGTCAACAGTTTTTTAGAGTTTTGGGGGTTTTTTGGTTTGGTTGTTGTTTTGGTATTTTAACATTTTACCTTAAGGCAGGATATCCAGACTTCTAAATTTTTCTTTAGGAAGGAAACATGGTTAATTCCCCCGATTTGAAACAGGTTACTGGCACTCACTCAGAGAGTTACAGTGTAGCAGGATGCAAAGCCTCCAAGCACTGGCCAGCCACAGCATTTTAAAGAAGCCTTAAGAGCAGGAGTGGCGGGGCTGAGGTCCAGCTCCCTCCCGTGAATCCAGGTGCACGCAGCTCTCTGCTGCGGCTCACTCCTGTCCCTCAGCCCTGCTGCTGCCACGCCCGCCTGGCACCTAAGGCCACTGTTGTGCGGTTGAGGCGTGGCACCTGCGGGGGGTAGCAGCCATGTGGGGGAGGTGGCGAGCCAGGCCAGAGCTGAGAAGGAGAGCCGGAAGGGCTTCGCATGATCCCAGGTCCACGTGCAAGTGTTTGAGACCCTCCCATGCAGCACCTCTGCTGGGTGCTGGAGTAGAGCAGTGAACAAGACAGACAAACCCACGTCCACACAGAACTTGTGTTCCAGCAGGTGCAGACAGACAGACAATCGAGCGTGTCCCCTGGAGGACATTAAAGGGGACGAGTGTGGAGGAGGAAGTGGGGAGGGAGGGTAGCGAGCACCGGGCCGGGTGGCCAGAGGCCCCACGCACACTTAAGTTGAGAGGTAACCGTCAGGAGCTGTGGGTGAAGAATCCAGGGAGACAGCGTCACACGTGGGGGACGAGGTCAGGCCTGGGAGAACTCATCGAGAGGCTCCCCGCTGCCCAGCACCACGGCCCTGGCCACCTGCAGCCCCTCCTCCTGCGTCTCAGGCGTGGTGCTGGACCCTGTCTGGCTCTGAGCACTGTGCCGGGCGGCTGGTAGTTTGCAGACGGTCGGCTGTCTGTGGATGGCTGTGTGCCACAGGACCTTCTGCTCTGTCAACAGCCTTCCTCTTCGCTTCTGGGTCAACATCCTGAAGAACCCTCAGTTTGTCTTTGATATCAAGAAGACGCCACACATAGACGGCTGTTTGTCAGTGATCGCCCAGGCATTCATGGACGCCTTTTCTCTCACCGAGCAGCAGCTGGGGAAGGTGAGGCCCCGTTTTGAAATTTCGTACATACACCGCTGTGAGTCTAAAGCACGATGTCTTATGAACATTCAGATAATAGACACTTGACCTAAACCACCCCGGCCAAAACAAAATAGTCACTGGTGGTGACTGTGAGTTTGCTTTTCTTTAAAATCTGCCCCCATTTAATATTTTTTATCTGTTTTGTTTTCTTTTTGATTTTTTATCTTTTTCTTTTTTATCGGTACCGGGGGTCGAACTCGCGACTACCTGCTTGCAAGGCAGGTGCTTATGCCGCTGAGCTAATGAGACAGGGTCTTGCTATGTAGTCAGGCTGGCCTTGAACTTGCTTATGAAGGCCAGGCTGGCCTGGAACTCAGTGATCCTCCTGCCTCAGCCTCTTGATGTTGGAATTATAGATGTCTCATCATACCCAGCTCCTATTTACTTTTGTTTTTAATCTCATTCATAAAGTAAAAACAAAAATAATTAGCCTCACCCTATTGCAGCATTGTGCCTCTGAAAAACTACCATGAAGTAGACATTTTCCCTGTTTCTTAGAAAAACATTGAAAGAACACTGACAAACTAACCCAAACTATGACACTGTTAATGTTTGCCCAGGTCAGTTCCATCTGGATATATTGTTAAAAGTCTGTTTTAGCTTATAAGGAGGAAAACCTTGTCCGAGACTTCTCATAATACTAGTTTTCCAGTTTATAATCAAGTCATAAAATGGCTTTCCTTTGGTTTTCTTTGCTGATAAAAAGCCCCGAGAAAGCAAAGAAAGATAAAAATACAGAGCAAGCTCTGAAAAAGATATTTTGGTCTTTCCCAAGCACTCCAAAATAAATTAAACCGCGCACTAGCTGTACCTAATGGCTTTCAGAAGCCTCTCTGAAGTCGCAGAAGTGGCTCTTTGCGAGGAGGATCTTCATAGCACCAGGACTGAATGTAGCTGACGCACGGGTACCTCAGATACCGGGCCAGTGTCAACTCTTTGTCACCACTTTTTTTGCAAAACAAACTGCCTCCTGCCTTGTCTTCCCTCCGGCAGCCTGGGCTCTGGCGGTGGGATGCTCAGCATCCTCTGGCCTTCCATCCTCCACCCCGTCCTTGGTTACGGTTTCCGGCCCCCTTTAGGAGTCCCCACCTTGCTTCTGCTCCACTCCCGCCCCGCCGGGATAACGTCCACCTCCTCTCCTCACGGTGTGCTGTCCGTGCCTGCTGTCCAGCCTTCCCCTCCCCATTTTCACCGTGGCTCAGGTGTCTTCCTCAAACATCAGTCTGACCTCGCCTGCCTTCCGCTGAGCCGCTGGAGAATGTCCCCTGTGACCCCCGACTGATGTCTGCAGGGCCAAGTGCACCCTTCTGCTCCACCTCGGGCCCCTTGCGGCCTCGTCCTGTATCGGCACCCTCCCCGTGTGCCCACCTCCATCCCTCAGGTCTTTCCTGTCTCACAAGCCTTGTGTCTCGTCAGTCCCATCCATTCATTCTTCATTCATTCATTCATTCATTCATTTATTCATTCACGGTTTCCTGATGTGAGCCAGAAACTGTGGGAGGCTCACATCAGCCCAGCTGCTTCCTGCAGGAACTTTCCCCACGCATTCCCCACCGGGCTTCCTTCACCTAACTGATCAGGTTTGTCTTAGCACAGCACACTGGAAAACATGTGCGTGTTTGTTGACTCATAGGAAAAAGTCATTTTTGGATTATGTACCAGGCTCTTGGTATGGTTTCTCACAAGTACCTCACAAGTCCAAGTCGTTATCGTGACCCTTATTGTGTAGCTGAGGACATGGGTGTCCTGAGGTTATGTCCCGCCTGAGGCCACAGAGGAGTTATAGACACTGATTTGTCCACCACTGTGACTTTTTTGATAGCCTGATTATTTCTGTCACAGTTGACACTGTAAACCTGTCTTCCCCATTAGACTGTGAGCTTCTCCAGGGCAGGTTCCAATCATCTTCATCTTTGTACACTCAATGCCTGCCCAACACACCTGGCCGTTACTGAGTGAATGAATGACCACATTATTCTACCCAAACTTGACAAGAGAATCGCAGTAATGTCTCCATCAAGGCCTCCTTCAGAAGGACTCATCAGGCCACTCACTGAGCCACGGGATTCTACAAGACGCATTAGGCTGACCATTAACTCACCTACTTCCCCCAAGGAGAATTTTTAAAAATTTTATTACAAAAATAATGATTTCTTAATATAAAACCTTCACTTACGTGCTCTTTAAATATCATCACGATTATGATTACATAAAGCCATTAAAACTGCCAGGGAACCTTTGCAGATTCAGACATCAGAGCCACCAGTACTAACGACTGTGCGCTTCCTTGAGGGAACGAGAAGGTCTTTGTAAGGGACGAGCTGCAAAATCTGCCACTGCCAATTACTTCCGAGCTTCCCAGTTATATAAAGGGTTCAATCAGAAGTACAATCGAGTCTTTTATAAATGCCAAAGTCACTGGTGGGTGAGGGCGAGAGCAAATGTTTTAATTCAGGCTTTTTACGACCATTAGTAACGAACTATGATTGAAATAAGTTCCATTGTTACAGTAACTCGAAATCATGCAAAAATAATAATTTAGTTCTTTTGAGAGGAAGGCAGAATATATTAGCATTTAATCTGCCCAAAAAGAACAGTGACTCACCAGAACTATCTAGATGGCAGCCAGTCAGTCACCGTTCGCTGAGCCTCCTGCGTGCAGCCTTGTTGGCAGGAGGAGTGCTGGTGCTGGAGGTTGGGCTCCATTGTGCTGTTACAGATTCTCCGTGGATTTTTATGTGGGCGTGGTTGCTTTTTCTGTTTTTCAGGAAGCACCAACTAATAAACTTCTCTATGCCAAGGATATCCCAACCTACAAAGAGGAAGTAAAATCTTATTATAAAGCAATCAGGGATTTGCCTCCATTGTCATCTTTAGAAATGGAAGAATTCTTAACTCAGGAATCTAAGGTATCATCATTAAAACCAGAAATAAGCTTCTATGTGGTGATTTTTGTTTTCATTTCGGAGTCTCTCCACAAGCTTTTCTTTCTCTTAGAAACACGAAAATGAATTTAATGAAGAAGTGGCCTTGACAGAAATCTACAAATACATCGTAAAGTATTTTGATGAGGTAAGCTTTTACTTAACATCTTCTTTTTAACCTATGGGTCAGTCCCAAAGACTTGGATGTAGCGTTCAGTAGGTCTCAGGACAGCTCTGGCGTCTGCAGCAGCCAGAGGGAGGCCAGGAAGCTTGTCTGAGCTGGGGTCCTGGCGCCAAGCCAGACCCAGCACACGGCCCCGTCTTGTCTTGAAATCGTGTGCCCACCAGCCTGCATCTACATCTGATTCATGGGACCTACAGCCACTCTGACTCAAGTTAACTCTGATGAGTAAATTGTGGCTTTGTTCAAGGGGCCAACTTAGGCGTCACTGTAATCTGCTAAAAATGAAAGCCAAGCCTAGATTCTGTATTCAGTCTTTATATGAAACTATGACATGTTTCTAACATAAGCAACTATTTCAGTAACAACTGTTTTAATTCAGGCTTTTTACAAACATTAGTAATGAACTACCATCACCTTTATGTTAGTTCTCCTTAACCTAGATGCGTTGTTTCCAAATATATGTTAATTCCCCCTTCCCTGATTCCCCCCACTCAGTCATGCTGGGCCAGGCTATCCATGTCAATGGTGAGAATAGCTCACCAATTCCATTTGCTACTTGAAGATCAAGTGAAGAGCTAAGGTAGGGTAGAGGCAATGAGTTCCTTAAACATGATAAGCATCCCTCTTTCCAAGGGTGAGAAGGGAAGCCCTGTGAAGGGCTGGGGAGGGGACGGAAGGGGCTACACTGTCCAGGAGGGGAGGGCGGGGGAAGTGCTGGTACTGAGGAGGATGCCCCTGCCTGCTGCATTGAAGGACAAATACATGCCTGCATGTTGGCTGCCCAGGAATGCTTGCTGTGCTTGGAATGGCTGTGACCTAATGCATAGAGCAGGACCTTGGAAGTCTGGTCTCCTATTTGTAAGCAAATAGTTGGTATTTCTTGAGGTCCTCTATTTTAAGCTAAAGTGTTGTTGATCCTGTGATAATGACTTAGCAAAACAACTTGCAAAGTGAGTATGTAAATAATTGAGGACAGTGTTAGCATCTGTTTCATACAGATTGTACCATTCACAGCATCAGGAATGAAAAAAAAAAACACCCAGAATTACGATGCTAAAACCACAATATCTAAAATAACTGTTCTAATTGTCAACAGATTCTAAATAAACTAGAAAGAGAACGAGGGCTGGAAGAAGCTCAGAAACAACTCTTGCATGTGAAAGTCTTATTTGATGAGAAGAAGAAATGCAAGTGGATGTAAGCAGCCTGGGGCCTGGCTTAATGTGGCAAAGTTCTTCAGACGACTTGGGAGCAAAATGGCGCTTGAGCTACTCTGTGTCGTTAATTTTTTAGGTTTGCACAAAGGTTCCACTTTGAGCACTGTCTTTTTAAGAGGCCAAGGCACATGCACAGCTTTTAGTAAGCGTATCGACCACTGTGCCTGTGTGTGTACTGTGGGAACCCTTCCGTAAATAGAGCTGAAGTGGTTGTTGCAAACAGCCTCGTTGTTTACAGAGAATACAGGGCCAGTAAGCAAGTGTCAGTACTGTCCTGACGGTCTCCACTTAAGCACAATGATATCTAAGTGGTTTTGCTGGACTAGTACAGCGGTGTAGCACTTGTAACTACACCACACCTCTGCAGCAAAAGGGATCCTGCCAATGCTCAAAGCAAGACGTGAACTGAGTCATTTGGGAACGAGGTGGCGGCGTTAGGGCAACCTCCAGGGTTTGCAGCATTGAAACTTTCCCCAGTAGTTCTTGGAAAAGCTGACCGCAGAATTTGGTGGTGTGTACACTTAGCATTTGTGAGTGTGTGTGTGTGTTTAAACCAAAAACTAACAGTGTTGCAACATTGTTGAAAGGGCTCGTGTTTTTCAGTGGTCGCCAACTGCACCCCATCCACCTCACCTCCAGTTTTCACCCAGGAGCTCTAAAGCAAGGAGAGTGAGTGGGCGTTCCCAGCCCAACAGTGGTTTACCCAGACCCCTGGTCCTGATGTATGTTCCTTTTTTATTTATCTTTTCACACTCAATGTATTTGATGGTGGACATGTTGGGTATTGTAAAAAAAATACTAATTTTATTTAAAAACCTTTGATCAGATCGATCTGTGTAAGTGTAAGTCACTCTAATCCTGTATTTCTATACTAGTGGCTCCTTGCTTTAGATTCCTGGTGAACCCTGTGGTTATAAATACTTGTGTGTGATTTAAAAAAAAAAGATACATTTTACATTTCATCAAATTGCTGTTCACACTGGAGTATTATATATAAATAAATATATATTTGAGGCCTAAGGCCTGAAAAATATTAGTAGACAACTTGGTATCTTAGTCTTACTATGTACTTTTGGAAATTATTCCTTACAGGAGAAAGAATTTTAAATACTCATTCATGCCTTTCTTTTTAAAGAACTCCCTATCCAGTTATACTGTAGTCTTTTTATTGCTGAGATTTTTATTCCTGAATTTTTGCTGCTCATGACCAATTTTAATACCACTGTGTTTTCCTTCTATTAAAGCAGAAGAAGTAAAAAGTGTAATTGGCAACTCTCAAGCTTTCCTTGTGGCAGGCACCTTTCACCCTTGGTGCTCTAAGTCCCTGATCTAAAAAAAAAAAAAATTCAGGTAGCAAACAAAACATCGATCACACATTCCTTAAACCCATCTACCAACACTGTACGGAACATCAGAACTGAAATGTGAATTTGTCTTAGGTAAATGCAGTTCTGTTTCTTGACATCTGGTAAAGAGTGAGAAAGATGACACCTTAGCAAACGGTCCAGAGAAAGCAGTAGTCACTGCCCTGACAGGCACCATCCCAATACTGTGCTTCTGACCACTGTCTGTCCAATGGACACATCTCAAAAATACTACCAAATAGGTTACTCTTGAGTATAAGGTGAGAGGTCCGGTCCCCATCCAAAGCTGCTACAGTCTTCAAAGAGGTGAAGGCATTCGGAAGAGAACAGTGATAGGAGAGTTGAGAGGCAAGGGTAGGAGAGTTGCCCAAAAGACTTCCCTCTCTCTAGGGTCCAGAGAACTCCAAGGACGAGCTCCAGCTTTATCTAAGTATGTACCGAATGCTCCACGAGGGTGTCCCTGTCCAGCTCTCTGGCACACGAGCCCTGCATGGAGACTTTGCTCCTCTTCCAGGGACTGTGCTGTTTGGAACTTTGGGCAAGTCACTTACCTCTTTGTGCCTCGATTTCTGTATATTTCTAACCTACCTCACTGAGGGGGTGTGAAGATTCACTAATGTATGTAGCGTGTTTGTCAATCCTCCAGTGAAGAGCACTGTCTAGATCACACTTTGGATCACACTAGCCAAATGCAGGAAATGGCCAAATCAGATGTGTGCTGAAGACAATCAGTCACTGGGGCTCATTTAAACAGCAACTAGAGAAACAAATGGCAAACAGTATCTATTTTCAAGTTTCTTTGCATATTTTTTGGTGCAAAACAATTCATTTATAAATTTGTTTTCTAACAGTAGCGTCTACAGCAGCATTTAAAAATTAATTCTGTTACCTTTTCTGTATTAGAATTGAAAGTCTATTTCTTATTGTATACCTGATTGAAGCTGTACTTGGAGATGAATGTTTTAAATGTCTATATCCAAAAATAAACATTTTGATGTAACTGTGGACTGTTGGTCTTTTGTTCCCAATTTGCTAGCTATAATAGGTTTTTTATTCTTAGTGGTAGCATAGAAATTAATTTTCAAAAGCAAAGTGTCACTGTATATGCTGCGTGAATAAGCAGCCCATTATGCAATAAATAAACCTGGTTTCTTGATAAATGAAGCCAGCGGCTGCTCACTGCATTCCCTTCCTCCACTACGGACTTGGACTTTCTGACTATGATGTCTCCTGGATAATGCTTTGCTAGGTTGACATGAAATTATTCCAGCAGAATTCTTCAAAAAGATGTGACATAAAAAGCTTCCCAAGAGTGTGCAGTGAGAAACAAAGCAAATGAAGGCATATTTAGAGACACAGAACAATGAAGCGTCATCATTTGGGTGGATCCAATAAGACACCTAAATCCTTCTGGAGGGGCCCGCTGCGTTCCGCCAGCGTGAGTCCTTGTTTAAGCAGCCATGGCATTTAATTTTGTACCGATTGCAACTCAAAAAAGCCATAATCAGTGACCTAGTAAACTGCTATACATACAGTGGGTTATTTGTTTGAAATGAAATTAAATGCAAAACATTAATTAGAAAAATATTTATTGTAAGCTCTTTAATAAATTATGTGCACACAGCTTTTTGAAAAGGTAGACTTTTGCAATGAATGTCTGAGTTTTTTATGCCATCTTTTAAATTGTCATATTTTCTCCCAAAACTATAGGTTTATAACTCTTATTGTAAACCACAATAAGAATTTACTGTCTTTGTTATCGTTGAGCACCTCAAAGATAAGGAAAAAGGAACTTTTAAGACATATTTCAAGCAAAATACCAAAAAATTCAAAGTAAAGTCAATTTTATAACTTGATTTCCTAGTTAGTTGCTTTTATCAATTTATTTTTATAGTCTCAAAAGGCCATTAATATATATTCTAAATATCTGAAACTGTCTTTTAATGCTTCGTTTGTCATAACTGGTCTTTTCTTCTTGAGGCACATTCAAGTACTTTGGCAAACAGCAGCGAAGCAGCTCAACGCCTGGTACTTAAGCTTCACATTGTGCCGCGGCTGAGAGCTCATCGCTTTTGATCTGTCCATCTGTACGCCAGGACCGTCACTCCCCGGGAGACCCGAGCTCCTCCAGTTGTCTTCTCTGTGTTGTTTCTAGTTCTTCTAGTCTTTTGCGCAGGAGAGAGAGTTCTCTTTGATGTTGTTCCTCCTTAAAGCAAAAGAAATTGTCAGAAAACCCCGAAGCCTCCTCTCACAGGCCTGCAGCAATGGCAGGGAGCAATGTCCACGCCAGCAGTGTGGAGAGCAGCACGGTGAGCTGCTGACCTGGCGCCAGATCCAGCCTGCTCCTCTCTAGGTGCGGAATTCACTGCAGGGCAAATTAGAAAATGGCGCACTTACGTGGGAACCTTGAAACAAGACCCGAGTTTTACCGTTTATTACAAACAAAGCACTGGGTTTGAGATTCAATTCAATGCCTAAAATCTGTGCTTATAATATAAAACACAATCACTTAGTCCCTCTAAAAACCATTCAGTCAGTTTGATTCCTTCAAGATTTTGGGGACTTGATACACAGAAAGAGGGCAGGTTTGGAAAGCAGACAAGTTTAAAACTTTGTCATTTATTAAGCAACTTTAGGCAAGTCACTTCACCTTTCTGACTAGCTTCTTCCTCAGTGAACTGGACGGGGCACGGTGGCACATGCCTATACTCCCAGCATCTGAGAGGCTGAGGCCTGCCTGGCTACACAGTGAGCTCAAGGCCGGCCTAAACTGCACAGCGAGACCGTCTCACAAAAAACAAGCTAAACCAGTATCTTCCCTCAAAGCATCTTTCACAGTATTACACTAAATGCAAAACACGCATCACACTGCATTAGTAAACGCTCAGCAGGAATATGAGGAAGTTTCACAAAGTCTGCCGTGCGCAGAAACTCATCACACCTTTCTTACCTATTTTGCCCAACAGGGTGTTTTACTCCCAGCACCATCCTTAAAAGACAGAACAAATTCAGAGCTACTTCTCGGCAAATTTTCAGTCCTCAAGAGGGAAGAAGTCAGGGTTAGCCTGCTGCGTATGGCTGAGATCACATCGGCAGTTTGGGTTTAAACTATTTCAATCAAACGTTTGACTGCTTGCCCTAATGCTCTTACCTGCACGAGAGGCGGGAAGCAGAGCTCCACGCCCGGGGCCATGGCTGACGCCTGAAAGCTAACGGGATTGATGGATGCTGGTGGAGGAATGTTAGGGACCAAAATCAGACTTCGAAATTCATTATGTCTTCTCTGGATATCCTTCAGTCTTTTCTGAAGTCTCGTATATTCTTCAAATGGAACATTTTGTCTTAAAAAGAAAAAAAAAAAAGGTACATTCTTTAAGAGTTACATTCACAGTTTTTCTTTTCTGAGACGCAGTCTTGGTATGTAGCTCAGGCTACCCTTGAGCTCACTATGTGGTCCAGGCTGGCCTCGAACTCATGGTGACTGTCCTGCCTCAACTCCCAGTGCTAAGCAAAATTACAGGCGTGGGCCACCATGCCCAGCTTCACAAACTACTTTAAATTGTAAGAGAGTAAGTTCTAAATTATAAGATGTATCTCTATATAAAATACATAAAATTCTACTTAAACAGAAACATTATATATAATTATACATATTGGAGACTATCAATTTATTGTAGTTTTATTTGCCAATTAATCAGATTAAAATTTTTTCCTTCTTTTGCTTTGGTTTCCACCAATGCCCCACCCAGGAATCCCAGAACTAAAGGAGACTCTACCCCAAGAAGGCTTTATCTACAGAAGGAATCAAGAATAAAGAAAATGCTAGGTGAGCTGTGTGGAAGTACAGTTTTTCTAAGTGAAACATGGTCACATACAGAATTTCATTTGTTCAATCTAATTTTATGCAGGTATGATATTGTGATACAGTAAAAATATTAGTATTTGGTCTCTGCTCCTGGTCCCAGGCAGCTCCTGAGACCCTGGGCACCCAGGACTGAAACAACATCTTTTTTAGAGTTATCGCGATGACTGGTAGCTGAGGGGCCCTGGAAAGCTTCAGCATAAGTTCAGGTCACCGGAAAGTCCAAGACATGATCAGGGAGGAGGACTTCCAGGAGCACCCCACCTCCAGCTTCGGGGCGGGGAGAAAAGCTGAAGGCTGAGTCGCTCCCCACTGACCAGGAATGCAGTCAGTTCTGCTTGTGAAATGAAGCTGCCATCAAACCCCAAGGGAACAGCATCGGGGGAGCTCCGGGTCGCTGAACACGGGGAGGTCCTGGAGGGAGACAGACATGCCCGAGGCATGGAAGCTCCACTGGCCGCTCATCCGGACCCTCCGTGATAGTCTCTATGATACACTGTGAGCTGCTTCAGCAAATTCACTGGACCCCAACAAAGGGTCATGGGAAGCCCTGTTCACTGCCTGTCAGCCAGAATCGCAGGTCCCACCCTGAGGCGGAGGCCTCAAGCCTGCAGGATCTGACACTATGCCTAGGAGACAGGCCCTGAATGAAAGTACAGGACACGCAGCCCGTGTGCCCTGCAGAACTGACTGACTGGCGTATGGGAACTCCTCTGCCCCTCTGTCAGCGTTATACTGCCTGTGTGTGAGGAGGAAAAGTATTTGTTTGATCCAAGATCAAACAGTAGGGAACCACAAAGTTGGTGAAGCTACTCAACTTTTTAAAAAAATGACAAAGATAAAAGAAAAGTCTAACTTTCTAGGCCTTCACAGATTATCATTTTTTGAAGATGATTCCTGATCATCAATCATATCAGTAATCAAATATAGTTTGAGTCCTCCGAAATCCTAGAAGACCTATGCCACAACTACTCACTCTCAAATCAACAATACCACATTAATAGAAGAAATAGTGAGTAATTTGGTTTTAAAATGAAATTGGTAGCTTTCTACTTTAAGACATCCTATTATGAAGTTGGCAACAATCCCAATCTAGAAACTTCTAGAATGTTCTTAAAAAAAAAAAGTTAGGGACCAGGGATACGGCTCAGCAGCCTAGCACTTGCCTGGCAAGTGCGAGGGCCTCAGTTTGATTCCTGGTACCAAAAAAAGTCATTCACATTCTGTTAAGAATTACAGCCAATACCAGTGCATATCATAAAATATTACTGCATGATACTATTGACAATTTCCATTACAGAAAACTCTACCGCTAATGAGTTGAATTAAAAATGATTGTATTAACTTGAGTCAAATGAGTCACACAATGCTACTACCGACAGCTTCTCTGCTGAAAAAATGGCAATGCTGGTTATTACCTGTGCTCAGATGTGCTTACAAAACTAGAAGCTATAGCTCAGTCATAGTTTCCACAGCAGGAAACTGATTTTGATTCAAAGTTGTGGCCACGATTTTCAGAATGACACAACAGCCACAAACGCTTTGCTTTTCTCATGTGAGCGTCACGAGCTTGCCTCACTCCTGGATAGCAAATCTCCGCTGTCAGATCCACCATGATGCCAAAACTCTTGGCAGACCCTTTGCTGCTAAGGTGCATTCAGTTAGAAAGGAAAAATGAAGGAATGCATAAGGGGTTATCAAATAGTTTTAGAAATCTTTTAAACCTATATTCCAAATAAAACATAAAGTACATTAAAATGCTCAGAAACGAGGTGCCCTGGCAGCAGAGGAATCACAGGACGCACACACAGAGCTCCCACCTGGTCAGCACCTGATTCTCGGCTTCTAACTCTTCTCTCTTGGCCTCCAACACGTCCACCTTTTCTTGCAGGCGCTTCAGTTTGTTTTCATGAAGAGACTTTCTCTAGAAAAATGATTAATATGATCAAGTATGTGAACAACTTCCTACTCATCAAAACTACACAGTGGACAGTGTTTTAGAGAGGAGTGTTCTCAGCGGCTGCTAGAAAGAGACAGGAGCACACGTGGCTCTTACTGAAAACTGGCAAAGATAATAAAGCGCAGGTTTCCTCACAGCCTCGGCTGACAGAATTACTATGAAGGCCAAATCAGAAAATCGGTGTCAACAGCTCAATTACTACAAATAGAAATCTTCGTCACCCCAGAAGATACGTGTTTACACGAAGTGAAATAAAGTTCAAAGTCAAAGGGATGCTTACAACTGATGTTGCTACCAGAGTAAAAAATTAAAAGATTAGAATACTAAGACAGAGTTTAAATTCCTATCAGTTGAAAAGTATGTCTTTCCAGATATTCAAAGAAAACTATACATAATATACAAAGTGAAAAGTTTCTAAAAGTAAATAATTATGATTTTATTAAATGATATGGAAAAATCTGAGTATAATGCAAAAGGAACACATGAAAAACAGGTAGTATTTTTTCAGTTTCTATAAACACGATTTTGTGGGCTGGGGATTTAGCTCAGTAGCATAAGTACCAGCCTGGCAAGTACCAGGTTGTAAGTTCGATCCCCGGTACCTAACTAAATTAATATAAACAGGATTTTGTTAACTTTTTCAATTATGTGAGCCCAGGGCCTCAAGCATTCTAATTCTAGCACTGAGCTACATCCTGGCACCTTTAGGACAGTGTCTTGCTAAGTTGAGGATAGTGGCCTTAAACTTGAAATCCTCCTGCCTCAGTCTAAAGAGCTGCAATTACAGGCACGTGCGGTCCCACATGCTGCGCTCAGGCTTTGGTGGCGGTGGGGGGTGATCCTGGGGACTAAACCTAAGGCCTTCACACTGAATTACAAGCCCAGCCCTTTTTATTCTTTGTTTTGAAACAGGGTCTCAGTAAAGTCCTAAATTGTCCAGGTTGGGCTCAGACTTGTGGCCCTCGGCTCAGCCTCCTGGAGCACTGAGATTACAGGAAAGCGCCACCTCCGTGGCTGATTTGCTCTGTTTTGTTTTACTGCATACATATAATGTTAGAATTAACTTAGTAGCTGCTTTAAATATTTGTTTTAAATTTTTATTAAAGTATACCAAGTTCACAGGAAAACGCATAGAATGTAAATGTAAAATTCAATGAAAATCACAAAAGAAAAGGTGTGCTTAGCTCATGAGTCAGAAGTGCCCCTGCCTGTCCTGAGCCATCAGCCCCTCATTCCTTCCCAGGGCTGCAGTTTACCTCTTCTATTTGTAAAACTTCGCACGAATGCAGTCATAAGAGAACATGCTTTTGTAAATGACCTGTCTCCTTCACTCAACAGTCACGTTTGTGAGATCTGTGCACGCTGTCACTTACAGTTCATTCACTGCCAGGTACTGCAGTCCCCTTCTGACTACGACATCATTTACTGTCTCCCCCAGTTCACTACAGGGCCATCTGGGTCACGCTGGGTGAGGTATTTCCAGTATCACTTCTTCTCCTCCACCCCCTCGCTCCACATCACCAGCACCCGATGGTCTCCTCGCTCTCCTATCTTGGCAAAGGAACCTCGCTTTTGAGCTGTATGTCCACAAGTATTTATGGATGCATAGGTAGTTAAGGCACCCACCCACCTACACATCCACCTACCCGTATGTAAAAGAAATCATATAGCGTATATTTTGCATAAGGATTTTTCTCAATATTTTATCTATACAATTAAGCCACGTTATTGCATGTTACAATATTTTTATTGTCACCCATTATGCAAATGTACCATATTTTATCCACTTTTCTGTTGAACTATTTCTGGTTTAAGATATAAAGGTTTTGTTTTTTGTTTTGGCACTGGAGATTGAACTCATGACCTCCTGCTTGGCAAGAAGGCGCTCATGCTAAACCCGTGGTCCGAGATACAGTTTTTATGGATATTCCTGAACATGTCTTTGATGGATATGATTCTCATTTTACAGAGTATATACCTAAGGCTAGGATTATAGAGTGGTTTTTTGTTTTTTTTTTTTTGAGTATTCTTGTTTTAGTATATATTTCCAGCTTTCGAAACTGATTATACCGATTACATGCCTACCACTAAGATATAAAAGTCCTAGCTATTTACATCCTTGTTAATAGGGTCAGCCTTCTAAGTTTTACCTGTTTTTGGTGACCAGCAGTAGCATCTCAGTGTAGTTTTTGTTGGTATCTTCTTGATGGCTGGACATGTTGAGCGCCTTATACACACTGATCACCTGTCTACCCTTTTCTGTGATGTGGGTATTATAGCCTTGTGCTCATTTACAGAAAATTATTTTGAGTAACCAGTTCCTTACTGATGAAATTTACTGATTACATTAAGTTATTTACTTTATAAATTTACACTATGACTCCTTCGTAGATACATGGGTCACAGATTTACCTAGTCCCAGAATATAGTAGCATTTTGATAAAAAGAACCTTCCAGTTGTAATAAAAGTATCATTTGTAGTTAGTACTTTTTGTGTCCAGTTTTAAGAAATCTTTACTTAACCCAAGTTCCCATGATTGTCTCCTAACATTACTTCTGAAAGCTTTACTTTTGCCTTCGACACTGAGACCTCTAGGTTCATTTTTACCTATGTGGAAGTCTGATTAAAGATAACCCTGAACTTAGAAGATTAACTTTCTCTACTGAACTGCATTGTAGTGGTACCTCTGTACGGACAGGAGTCCATATGCTCACTGGTTTGTCTGTAGACTGCATTCGGTCCTATTTGTCTCTGTCTATCTATCCTTCTGCTGATATCACAGTTTGAATTACTGCAGGTTCTAATAAGCAGTATTGTCTAGAAGTGTAAGTCCTCTGGTTTTACTGTTCTTCAAGACTGCCTTGATTATTCTATATCTTTCTGTTCTCATATAAATCTTAGGATCTGCTTTCTAATTTCAACAGAGAACCTGCTGAGAGATTTTGATTAAAACTGCATTCAATTTACAGATCAATTTGGGAAGAACTGACATCTTAATAATAATAGTGAATCTTCTAAATCATGAGCAGGTTAGATTTCTACTCAAAGCATTCTTAAATTTTTCTAAGCAGTATTTTTTTAATCTAGAAGTCTTACATGTCTTTCATTAGATTTGTTCCTAGGTATTGTCTTCTATGCTATTGTAAATGGCATTTAAATATTTTATTCTGTAATTCTTATGCGCATAAAGATAACTGATGATTGTTATTTAACCTTGTATCCAGCAAATTTACAATTCCACATATTTTAATACTTCATAGATTGGCTTATATTTTATGCACACACATTTATATCATCTACGAATGACAATTTATTTCCTCCTCTCTCTGTTATATCCACTTCTTTTTCTTGATTTCTTATATTACCAAACCTAAAATAAACAGTAAGTAAAATGGTGTCACTGGATCTATTGCTTTGTTCCTGAACTTAGGTGAACAAAAGACGGCATTCAATAGTAATCAGTAAGTCGTAGGATTTTTCTAGATACCACTTAGCAGATTGAAAATGTCTTTCTATTTATAATTTGATAAAAGTTTTCTTTTTTAAAATGACAAAAATGTAGAGTTTTAACTTGTCTTTCTGCATCGATTTAGATAATAAACATTCGGTTCTCCCTGCCTGGTACTGACCACTGAACTGGAAGTCTTTTACTGAGCCCTACCCCTATCCCTTTTTACATTTGTTACTTTGAGATGGGGTCCCATGAAGTTGCCCAGCCTAGGCTCAAACTTGTAATCCTCTTAGCTCAGCTTTCCTGAGTGCTTTCCTGGGATTACAGGTATGGGCCACCATACCTGGTAGATTCGCTTCTTTGTTTTTTTAGTGCTGAATTATACTGATCAACTTCGTATGTTAAGCTTTTATTTCTAGAATTAAGCCTACATGTTCACATTACTATTTTAGTGTATCAGTGGATTCAGCCTGCTAATATTTATTATTTTTACATCCATGTTTATGATGTAATTCTGCTTATAATAACTGCATCAGGTTCAAGCCTCATAAAATAAGTGGGAATGTTTTTCCCATTTTTCAATTTTCTGAGAGTTTAAGACTGGTATTATTTCTTCCTTAAGTATTCAGAAGAATTTACCAGTGAAGCCAAATGAGGCATTTTCTTTGTAGAAGGTTTTTAATTAAGAATTCCATTTCTTTAATAGAAGACTCTTCAATTTCCTAATTCTTTTTCCATTCATTTTACAATGTTCTTCAAGGAATGTATTCATTAAATCTAAATGTTATAAATAAATAAGACAATCATTTTTAATATCCTCTTTATTTTACAACCTGTAAGCTATGTGGCGATGTCCCTTTTTCATTAGTGATACCATTCACTTGCATTATCTAATCTAATCTTTGGATTGTTTAAGAATCAGTCTTGCTAAGCCTTTATCAGTTTATTAATCTTCACAAATCAACCCTTAGCATTTTCCATTTTCCACATTTCCTGGCTGTTTCAATGATTTCTGCTTATTATCCTGAAGATGCTGGTGATGTCTGCTGTCAAATCTACCCACTGAATCAATAATTTAGTTAATGAGTTTTTTAGTTCTAAACTTTTAAAATGCTTTCCAGTTGCTTAGTGCAATTTTCAAGCTTCTATTTCTGAGCATATGAAATACGTTCATTTTAAATGCTGTGTTTGATTACTGTTCTCTGGACCCCCTTTGGAAGTCTGTTTATATTGGTTATTTTTCTTGTTTTTTTGTTATATTATTTCATTATGTGCCTATTTTTGTATTTTTAAATTAATACAATATATATTTCTAAGAGCAGTTTAAAATTTACTGCAAAACAGAACAGAAAGTACAGAATTCCCCTATACTGCCTCCAACAGCCAGTTTCCATTACTAATCACACCTTACATTGTTATGGCACAAAATTGTTAATACTGATATGCTCTTATTAACGAATGTCTAAAGCATAACATTAGGTGTCATTTTTCATGTAGCATACTTTCCTGGGTTTTGCCAAACACACAGCATCATATGTACACATTACAGTGTCAGACACAGTAGCTGCGCTGGCCTAAACCCCCCATGTTCTCCCTGCTCGTCCCTCCCTGTGCCCACAGCCCGGGCAAGCACTGATCTCTTCACTCTCTCCACAGTTTTGCCCTTCTCAGAATGTCACGTACCTGGAACCATAGTTCACATTTAAACTGGCTTCTTTCATTTATCAGCGCACATTTAAGTTTCTTTCATGTCTTTGTGTACGTTGCTGGCTCACTTTTACTGTTGAAAAATATTATGTTCTATGCATGGATGTGCCACAGGTTTATCCATTCATCTACTGAGGGTGGTTTCCAAGTATTGGCATAAAGCAGCTATAAATGCTTTGTATCGTGGTTTGTGCAGACAGAAGGTTTTCAAGTCATCTGAATAAATACATGACTGGAACACGACAAGGATCGCATGATAAGACTATATTTAGCTTTATAAGAAAGGTCTGGAGTGTCTTTCACAGTGACAATACAACTCTTCATCCTTCCAGAAATGAGTTAGACTTCCTACTGTCCTACAACCTTTCCAGTAAGTGGTGCTACCAAGGGTTTGGGACTGAGCTGTTCTGCACTAGAGAATGTACAGTGTTATCGCTACATTCCCCGTAGCGCTGAGCATTACATAAAAACTGAAGAAGGAACTGTAAGCCTAAGCGTTCCTTTCCCTTCAAGCAGATGTGTATCTGTTTCGAGCAGGCAGCTAGGAAGACTAGTAATAGGAGGAAGTTTAGTGCAGTAGGCAGGGGTGAGATTAGCTGAAGTTACGCTTCAGGCCCTGCAGGAGCCAGGCTGTCCTTAGTCCACCCTCTCAAAGGTGAATCACCTCAAGATCCCAACCCAAAGCACGTGTGGGTTTCCCTGACTCCCGCTTTAGGGCAGATTTTGAACTGTGACTTTCGTTTCCCAAGCCCTGTGAAGTGGTCAAAGCTTTGCTTATTTCTTAGCCTCCCAGACGGCTCCTCTGGAGTCAGCGATTTCCTTTAAAAGAAAAGCAGCCACACGGGCCACGCTCCTTCCTAGGCTTCCTGATTCTCGGGATCTCGGTCCCCTACAGCTCTGCTGCTTGGTTACCTTACTGAAGGTATTTTTAAAAGTATTTTTTTCTACTTAGTCTAGTTGTTGTGGTGCTTTCGCCCAGTCAAGCTGCCATAACAAAAGACCTTAGGGCTTAGCTAACTCATAAATAATCCAAATTTATGCATGATTCCAGAGGTTGGGAAGTCTAAGCTCAGTGGCACCTGGTGAGCCAACTGCCCCACTTCCTTCCACGGGACCCTCACACGGGAGAGGGGCAAGGCAGCTCCTGGGGCTTCTTTTATAGGGCATTAAGCCCACTCATGAGCATGCTATGCTGTGGCCTACCCACCCCAGAAGAGCTACCTCCTACTGGCATCACCTACAGGTTTAGAATTTTATCACATAAATTTGGGAGGGACACAGACATTCAAACATGACACAAGGTGAGCTGGTTCATGGCGTATTTCCTACTCCATCATTATAAGAGCATATGCTTCTTTTAGGTATTTTAGGTATGTTAGTTCACCTAATGGCACGTATTTTAAAGACAGAAATGCTTGATACTTTATTATTGTATAATCATATACTAAGATCTAGTTGAGCTGGTCATAAAAATTATAGTAAAATATAAAAAAATTATACCTCATCACGAACAAATCTTAACTAAACATGCTATCTTAAATGATACCTACACATACTTTTAAGGAATATTTTTCATATACATACACACATACACATAGTTGAGAGCAAGAGGGACAGGGGGAAAGAAGAAGAGAGAGACGGGGAGAAAGAGAACTGGGGGTGGGAAGCGTACATGTAACTGGGCCATGTGTGAACTAGGTAAGGATGCAGAGATTCCTGTAGGAAATTCTAGTCTTTAGTACAAAACCATAAGAGATGCCATTCTAGAGAGGATAAGACAGGAATTAGGCTTTATTAGTTTATAATTACATGGGGATTTGGATTCACCTGAAAGCTCTCCAGTGAGGACTGGTGACCAAAAAGCAATGATCTAAGAGGATTAATACAGCACCATATTAACAGCATACAGGACAGATGCAGAGAGCCCAATCCGGAAATTAAGTTCTTATAGACAGGTTCACGATGGGTGTTCACCATTGTTTACAAAACCAAATGACTGTTTACTACACATCTACTTTTTGATAGGAATTGAGCTAGTATACAGTTAAATCAATGTATGCTGTCAGTTGGTTGAAAGACTCAGCGACTACTCAAGGTTCTTCTTCATCACCCACCACCATCCCCATCATCATCATCATCATCGTGTCTTTTCTCAGATATCCTTGACCCAACTCTAATTCTTCAGATGTGCCTGACAAACTACGACCCTGTTTAAATGTAATGCTCATATATTCTGCATGCCTGGACCCATGCAACACACACACACACACACACACACACACACACACACACACGCAGTGCCGCCTGGTCTCACCTTAAAATCCACCAACTTCCAACAGGCTCTAGCACTTCCTAGCAATCATGCTGAATTTCCCTGGTCTGAGCACTCTCTCAAACGCCTATATTATTCTTTAATATTTTTGTCCCTCTTTGAGTTTCTAATACTTCCAATCCTGACTCTCTAAGATGAGGGCCCTGTTTTTTGCACTAAGAAAATAATACAGCAATATGTAGAGAATTCTCTCGTATCTCTACCGTATCTATCAATTTACCAAAATCTCATTATCACGCACTTTGTCTTTTTTCCCTTCTACTTCGTGTTGTCTGAATGCTTATGTCTCTCCATAACCCTAATTCTATAAAGAGGTGGAATTTTGGGGAGATGATCAAGTCATGAAGGCAGCACCCTCAATAATGGAATTACTGTAGTGTTCTTAAAAAGCAGGCCAAAGGGAATTGTTCCTCTTCTCCTCGTGTAAGCCGTGGCTAGAGGCTGCCACCTATGAGCCAGAACGTGTCCCCACCAGAACCAGAATCTGCCAGTGCCCTGGTCTTGAGCCTCCAGCTCCCACAGCTGAAAACAGTGAAGTTCTATTGTGCACGGGCTACTCAGCTTATGATGCTTTCTGGTACCAGATAAGCAAACACGCCCTCCCCTCCACCTCCAAACTGAACCCCAGGCCCGTCCACCTGCTAAAGCCCGTCACTCCTGCAACTGCCCCCTCCCTCTGCCCCCTCAGCAGTTTGCTCCCTGCTACTAAACTACTCCATAATTTCTTACTTCTTAAAAAATATTTTGATCCCCTTCTCTAGCTACTAGCCTCATTTTTCTGTTCTTCCTTACAATAAAACTCCTTTGCCAAACTTTGAAGCTTTTTCTATATAACCAGTTCCCCTTGATTCCACTTCAATTGAGTTATCTATTTAACGTCCCGTGGAACAGCTCCTACCAAGGTAACCAGCGATCACCAACAGTCAAATCTATTCCTGGCATCATACACTCTCTCTGACCAGCCTCCCTAGCAATCTCATCTGACACAGGTGAGCCCTGTGGGGCATTTGCTTTGCCCTTAGCATCTCTACTTTCTTGTTTCTCCTACCGCACAGCACTAACTCAGCCTCTTCCTCCTCAGCCCCCAGCCTTGGAAGAGAAGCGTGTCTCAAAATAAGCAAAACCAAGCCAAAATCATATACGTGTGTGCGTGCGTATGTGTGTGTGTGTGTGTGTGTGTAAACACTGAGACTACTACTTGAAACCAACTCCAAGTCGACACACTTGGATGACTAGAGAGTGTTTGTCCTGAGTTCTCTGTTGTTCCCCTGGCCAGAGATTCTTCTAACATCTTATTCAGATCACATCATTTCTCAGCTCAAAACTCTACAGTGTGACTATCTCCTTCAGAATAAAAACTAAAGCACTGTCCGAGGCTGAGGCATGAGGATCACAAGTCTGAACCCAGCATCAGTGAAATCCTGTCCCAAAATAAAGACGAGAAAGGGCTGGTGATAGAACTCAACACAAAGGCCTTGGGTTCCATCCCCACTGCCAGAAGAAAACAAGAACAACCCTAAAAAGACCCCGAGCCGCTCGGCCTCTCTCTCCCCCTAAGCATCTGCGTCTCCTGTGCTCCTCTGCACGCCAAGCCGACTCCGAACGGCTGAAAGCCTGAACCTGCCACTCTCTGTGGGGAAGCGCTTGGGCGATGAGCAGCACCGCGTCCTCCCCTTCCTCTCCTTCAAATCTGTACTCCAATGTCACCTTGTCAAGGAAGCTTGCCCGATCACTCACATAGAATAACACCCTCTACCCGTGTACTTTTCTTAGCACGTGGTAATATTTATACATTTATGTCTCCCACCCACTGCAACGTAACCTGCTTAGTACAGGATCTGTTTATCTCTGTATTCCAGTGAATGAGTACCTGGTCCGTGGTAGGTACTCAACACAGCGGACTGGCCGAATACAGATTAACCTCACAGTAAAGGTGTAAGCAAGGACATGAGCTACAGGAATAGAGAGGATGAAGGAAATTCAAGAAACATAACCGTGCATACACTAGGTTAAATACTGTCTCCCCAAAAGAACTTTAAGACGTAACTTTGGAAAGGTGAGTAATATATTTGCAAGTTGCTCTTGCAGTGCTCTTGAAACCCCAGGAATTTCCTCAGTGATGAGTGATTCTGTAATTGAGACCAGAATTCCCTTTGAATCACATCTCAGTCACTACTAATGAAGTGAACCTCAGGATGGAAGGTCAAGTGACTAAACAGTAGCCACTTTAAGTCCCACTCTCCCAGGGAAGAGAGGCTGGCTGGAGACTGAGCTCTACAACTTCTGAACAATAAATTTCAGTTTGGGGAGCTACTGTGATCTGCTGGATGGATGGCCCACCCCCAAAAAACAAAGGACCACCACACAGCTGCTACAGCCCATGCCTTCCCCTGTCCAGCTCTTCCACTTAGCTGTTCTTGAGTTGTAGCCTTTCTAATAAATGGCAGATGGTTGTTTCTCTGACTTCTGTCAGCTGACCTAGCAAATAATCACATAGTAGGAGGAAATGGATCATGGAAATTAGTGCATAGCCACTTGGGTGGCTTGGATTTATGACTAGTATTTGAGGGGAAGCAGTATCGTGGCAATAAGCTCTTTAAACTGTGAGGTCTGATTATAAGTCTCGTAGATAGTTTCAGGATTGAATACGGAACACATGGTTGGTGTCCAGAGAATTGAAAATTAGTTGTTGGTGTTGGAAAACATTCCAGAGAGACCTATTTGGAAAGAGAAACCTTGCAGATATAATCAAGTTAAGATGAGTTTATAGCAGGCTATGGTAGGCCCTGAATCCAGTGTGACTATTGTATTAGAGGGGAATCTGGACACAGAGGGGCAAACAGGTAGAAGAGCATGTAAAGACAGAGGCGGAGGCTGGGTGATAGGCTGACACACCACGAACACCGAAGACTGCCACCAGAAGCTGGAAGACCTGCACAGACTGCACGGAGGGAGCAGGACCAGGTGACACTGCCATTTTAGATTTCCAGGCTCCAGAACCGTCAGAAAATAAACTTCTGTTGTTTTAACCTATACAGTTTGGTATTTTAGTCCTAGAAAATGAATACAGCAACTAACAAGGTCTGGACAAAAGGCAGCCCCAGAATAAATGCAAGGTCTGAAGCCCAAGACTTTTACAAAAAGAAATGCCAACCAGAGAGAAAACTTGTTGAAAGGAACAATTTTCATTTTCACATTAGCAGTCCAATTCAATTACAGGATAGCCAGATGGATGCCTTAGTGTTATAAACACCATAACACAAATGAATAATAGAACAATTAAAAATATGGATATAAAATCAAAGCTGGATTTCCCCTCTTACTGCCAAATCCAATTAACTTCTTTCAATAACCGCGTTTAATGACCATTTATCTTTTATAACTTCCTTTTCCTTTGGCTTCATAATTCTGCCTTGTAGCTCTGACCTCTAAGACAGTCCTCCTCTCAGCTCAGCTCTGCCCTGTATTCTTCATCACATCCAGGACCTTATTTTATCTCTGTTCTGACTTCCTCAGCTTGATGCTTTTCATTCCATTTATCTAGGCTTTACTTGAGAGTCCACTACATACTACATGGATATACAGCCAACGTTTTATTTTAATGAAATCTACTCCACTTCTCAGCTGACACAGACATTTTCTCTTCCTTACTTATCACCATATTGTGCTTTTTGTTTGCCTATTTTCTTGCTTGCTTGTTTGAGAGAGGGCCTAGCTATGTCGCCTAGGCTTACTCCAAACTTCTGGGTTCGTGGGGTGCTCCTGTCTCAGCCTCCTGAATAGCTGAGACCACACCCACCCACACCGTACACAGTTAAATCTTCTGTAATTTTCCCTTCAAAATGCCTCGTGGGGTTATGCTTCACTTTCCTTCCAACACTTCAAGCCCAATTCTAGGCTTTTTACCTCATTCTATGTTTACTATGTTAACTTCTTATCTGGTGGTTTCTCTTTATCCAAGGTTTTGTTGAGACAAGGACTCAGCAGAAGTTCAGACTGGCCTAACACTCAGGCTATGCTGCCGCAGCCCCTCATGGGCTGTGACACAGGTGTGTGCCTCATGCCCAGCACATTTGTCTTTTTTTTTTTTTCTTTCTTTTTTTCTTGTGCACAAGTTCTTAAGCTTACTTCTTTAGGTATTTTTCGTACATCATTGTATTTGTCCAAATAGAATCTATGTCCCCAAGGACAGGGAATGATGGTGGCTTCCATTTTCTCCCCAGTGTGTGGCATAATCTGAGGCCACACAATATATTCAGTCAGATATTTTGCAACTTTCAGATTATGGCTCATCTCTTTTCTGAAAATATTCACGACAGTATCTGACCAAGAGTTATTTCAGAAAATGTATCTTAGAATAAAAATAACAAGTTGTTATTTCAAGCGCCTCAAAAGGAAAAACAATTCTTGTGCTAACTTCAAAAGATCTCTCTTCCTACTCACACCTGTACCAGGGGGCATGGAAAGGGAGAGCACCAGGAGCCTGCACTGCAGGGCAGCCCAGCCCCGCCCAGGCAAGCTCTTCAAACAAATCAATCAACAAAGTATCTTTTACACAAAGACCCTTCCTGGAGATGCTTCCCAGAAATGATGGAAGCCTGGGCGAAGGAGCGGAGTCCTACTTAAGTGCCCTCGAGCCAGCGCAATGAGGCACCCCACCCAGCGGGGCAGCGGTGGGGCGGGATCTAAGTTGCCAACTCTCGAGCTATAAGCACTGTTCACAGGAAAGCGCTATCACTTCTGCTCTAGGGTTTCTATTCTGTGATTTAAGTCTTACTGCATAAGACAGTTATGACTTTTGTCATTTAAATAAAGAGCCAAAAATGTCTGTTATATTCTTATGAATTATATTTATGTACTCTTCTAACCAACTCATTGCACTGCAGCACTATCTTTAACTCAAGTGAGAAAAGGATGTGAGTTACTTTATAGTGATTATTCTGACACAGAAGATAAGACTCACAGGGCTACGACTATAATAAAGAGCAGAGCAATACAATATCTACAATCAAAGAAAGTGGGAAATTAAACAGCAACAGTGCAGAGGACTGGAGTGAGAACAGAAAGATGAGGGTTTTAGAAGGTTTGGATCCTTACTAGTTGAGCGATCTTAGGTACCTACACTTCAGTTTCCTAACCTATAAAAGCTATTTCAGTGGTCAGGTCCCTTCCAGTCCTATAATCATGTATGTATACCAGTATACAAGTGTATTAGAAAGTATATATATATTTGTATACTTCCTAATAATATTTGTGTCACATATAATGTTTGCCCACTTTCACTGATCTAAAACTATAAGGTCTTGGTGCAGCGGCCCATATGGGGCACGGGATCCCTGTTATGTCACTAAACCAAAGTTAACAATTTCCCATGACTTAAATCATAATCTATACTTTTAAAAGTGAATTTAATACTATGTTTTTATGCATCACGTGGTAGGTGCACATAGTAAAACACTCATCATCCTAGGTCACAATGCTGACAAAATGTTACTTTGTAAGTTTTTTAAATATCCTCTCCCCTCCCAGATCTGGGTTACCTATGATTAGCTGATAATCTCTCTCACCACTGGATGTCACTTTTGCTCCAAAAGAAGTCAACCCAAACTAACCCTGATAATTAGGAACTGATCTCTGAGATAATTATCTCTAAAATCTCAACCAAAAGTTTATCTGTGGAAACTAAAGATCAGCTCCTATAATTTCTAGTAATTTCTTGCTGAAACTGGGTTCACAGTACAAGGAGGTATAAATAAGATCATCCATCACATATCAAAAGAATTCAATGAAATCCCAAGGACATCCACACTTCCCAGTACTTGTATTAACAAAAAGAAGGAAAAGTGACCTATACAGGAAAAAAAAAACAAGAGCGTGCTTCTATCTGGGCATAAAACACTGGGATTCCATATAGCAAGTGTTGTTTTTCTAATCTCCACATTATGTTAGTTTTAGCATTATGATGAGAAAAGTAACATATGCCAGGAAAGTGGAAAATTAATGACTTTTAGACTATTCACGGTATAACTCTGCAGTCGCATTTGCTGTTTATACCCAGTAACATAAAATGACATCTAGGAACGGTGTCCTTAGCTTCCAACTCAGTGTATGTGAATGATCTGGAGTTACATTTTCTTATGCAAACACAAACAATAAACACACAGACGCAACTCCCTGTCATGGCAGCTCCTTCCTCCTCCTCCTCCTCCTCCTCACAACCAGGGCTCTTAGAACGAAACTTAGCAGAGTCCCGGCCAACAGACACACCCACACCCGCGCCCCCAACTTCAAGTCTGCTGAAAAGAACTGCTGAATCACTGCCTCGGGGATCACTGTTTCTGACAGGACCTACTACACTGCTGAGTTTGTTGAAGCCTTAAAAAACAAAACAAAAAACAGTGTAAACCACTGACTTTGATGAATCATTTGGCTACACAATTTCGATGATGCACAGGACTGTTTCTCAGAAAACAAAGGTTCTACCAAAAAGTACCCTGCAGGGGCCCAACTTGGAAAAGACCAGGGTGGAAACTATCATGGCTGTTTCGGAAACTAGGGAGAGTCCCAGGTCTTACCGCTGGGCCAAGGAGATGCTTGCTCCTGCATTTGAGTTGGAATCACAAGGGCCTTTCAACTACAAAAACCATGCCGCGGATGCCAGGCAGTTGGCACAGGCCTAGTCATGCCATGACATAATGAAGAATAAGTTAGCTAAGACGTCTGTGGGTGGGCTGGAAACTGTCAATTACTCTGAAAAACACCATCTCTCTGGATCAATGTGTGTCCACGCGAAGCAAAACTTAGGAATTAACCTGCTGGATGGCTTGGATTTTCCCAAGCTACCCTTGCAACACTCATAGGAAAATATAATGCTTACATATCAAATTAAATACGTCGCTAAAATCTTAGCTTCACTTACATCCTTTATTCTCCTAAAATGTGTTTTACTCTACGGAAAACATTTTGATAAGCATCTCTTGCCTTTTTCTGGGCAGTTGCAGCTCTCTGTAGTTTCTCTTTCGCCTGATTATACTTTTCTTCTCGGTCTGTGATACGTTCTTGAAGCTTGTGCTTTTCTTCCAACCACTGTATCTGTTTCTCTTCCAATGTCCTATCAAAAGAATTATGTACGAAACATGTAAGTTCATATAAACTCTTAGGATTAAAAAGATGGTCACCAGTATAAGCCAGCTCACAACAGGCCTGACCACTCCTTCCTTCCCACCTCTAGGCATGAGCTTTTGCCAACAGCACCCTTACAGCTCTTCCTACGAGCCAGGCATGGCACTCAGAATGGTATGCGTACTAGGTCTTCACAAAACCCCTCTAAGGTAAGTACTTCTCTATTAAGTCTTTTTTTAAGAAAAGAAAATGAGGCTTAAAGCAGTTTTCATTGACTTGCAATAAGGACTCAGGTCTGGTCAACAGTAGGTCAAACACTTAATAACCTGCTCTGATTAAAGTGGACCTAATAAAGCTGGTTAAAAATGAAGCCTGGTATCAAGTCTTAAGATGGAGGTTTTCTGGCTAGAGTACAATTCATATAAATAATATATTAAGGTAACATAACAATAACATTTTAAAAGCTATTCTTCATAGCTACTTAAAGTTATTCTTTTATCATACTTTATATGATCCTCATTACCCTTACTTTGGGCAGTACAAATGAGAATAACAAACTCCAAAAAGTTAAATTACATGCCTTGGGTCAATGTAAGCATTATTACATATTACAGGATGCTAGCTGAGTTTAAAATTACATTCTAGTCAAGCATGGTAGCTTATGGCTGAAACCCAAAACTCGGGAGGCTGACGCATGAGGATCACCTGGGGTTTAGGGCCAGCCTGAACTAAATAGTGAGACTGTCTCAAAAGAAAAAAATAAAATTACATTCTACTGATTTCTAGCCCCAAGTATTTTATTCTATACAAGCCTATGAATAACATTCAGAAACCAACAATAACAATAAATTATTTAAATTTCCTAAGAAATTAGAATTAAGTTCATCTGAAAACATTTAAGGATCCTAAGCTATAAATTTCTACTATTTGGGGCTCTCAGGAACATCAAACAGCATGAACAACTTCCTTATCTTCACACACACACACACACACACACACACACACACACACACACACATCCAGCGACCCCACAGCCAAGTCATTCTGTTCTCTGGTATTCAGAACAGATTTCTGAAGAAATATTTGGGTTTGCTCAATGAAAAAGAGTTTTTCTTTGAGTGTTTTCAGAATCCTTTGCTCAGGCAGATTTGAAAGGCTTTCTTTCTTATGTATTTAAATTAAAAAAGAAACAATTTAAGAGTATGAAGCTCATTTTATACAAATGGAAAGTGCATTACCTGAGACAATTGTACACTATCAAAATGTATTTGTAACTAAACAGAAACACATTTGATGCTGGAATCATCTCTAAAAGAACTACATATTATATGTAAGACAGATTTAATACATACATATATAATACAGATTTTATACATAAAAGAAGCACAAACTCTACTTTTCAACTTCTAGCTGTAGTTTTTCCGCTTGGCTTTTTAAGTGACGGCATTCTTGCTTCAGCCTCTCCACCATTTCCTTCAGCATTTGGTTTGAATTCAGCAGTTCATTCTCAGACTGAGTCAGTGAGGTTACTTGGATCTGCAAGCTACTGATTTGCTAAACAAAACAAAACAAAAAAACAGAGATAGAGAGACAGAGAAAGAGAGATGAAAACAGTGAATATACAGCCACTAAGCAGAGCAGTAAGTTATGTAAGGAGAGGCGACAGTAAGACTCTCCCCAGCCAAATGCCTCACGCAGCCAAAATACTCTCAAGGACACCCCTTAAATGAAATAATAAATAGCAGCAGTGCGGTTATTTCCTGCTCTTAACCAGAGATCATCAATAACCATAAGCCCTCCGTCACTGAGTCCCTTCTTTTCTTTCCAAAGAAAATAAACACACAGCAGAAAGCAACCGGGAGTAGGGAGGGGGACATCAGGAGGAAAGCAAGACATGAGAAAAGAAAAGCCAACCATCAGAGTGAGTCTCGACACCGCAGCCGTCCCCAACCTTCTTGGGAGGAACGGACTCTGAAGCAGACTGGCTGGGAAAGCAGCTGAAGAACCTGCTCACCCTGCTTCACGGCAGAGGTGAGCTATCTCTGCAGAGGTCCACTCTCTGGGCAGGCGGGACGCTCTGAGCACCACTACCAGAAGGATCAGACTCACCCGACACTACACGGCGTCCTGTTTGTCCAGTGTTGTGGGTCAGAAGAAAGGTGCTTTGAGCAATCTAATGAATGCTAGAGATACCTTGGTCTCTAGAGTGCTGTATCTAACCCATGAAATCACTTATGGGCTTTATCCCAATTTTCCTTCATCTGGGAGAACTTTTTCTCATCCAAAGTAGGTAGCTATGTAGTTACAGATTCATAGGCTAGAAAGATCCACACTGTTTCTAAGTTATATCTAAATAGCCTTCCTTGAGGATAATTACATCAAGTTCCCCGACTAGCTACTTTTATCAATGAATAAATGAGAAAGTCTTCATTTTTCTTTCATTCTTTTGGCCATTCTGAGATATTTCTGAGCAAAAACAGTCAAGAGCCAGGGGTCAAAAGCACCTATCCTGAGATCCAAGGACTAAAAGTAACAAGATTCTTTATACAATAAATTAAATAAGGGGAAATAATATTTTTCTCATGGCAACAAAGCCAAATAAGGTAGGCCTACATGTATGTCCACGAAGTGACTGTTAGCAAAATAAAGTAAAACTCTATGTCTCGAATTTCTATTTTAGAATGAACTTCTTCATGCACAAGTATTACTGATTTTTAACTGGAGTGGCAAACATTAAATCTTAAACATTAAACATCATCACTGCCTGAATAAGCAACCTTCAAGGAGCCTACCACTGTCTATATCCAAAGGGTGCCAACGATACTAGGCAACTTCTATCTCAGAAAATCAAACATCATGTTGTCCTGGTTAAGATTTAGAAACTGTAACTGCACATGCATAAATCCTAAAAGTGGAATCTTCTACATCATCTATAGGGAAGAAAAATGTATTTTCAACAAAAAAAAATAACAGAATGCAGAAAAAAACATTTTTCTATATTTCGCTCAACCTTTCATAAATTTTCCCTGAATCCAAATTACTTTAAATAAAATATAAATTTCTTTCTACAAATACAACTCATAAACACAAGGACAAAGAAATACTTCATGGATAAATGTAAAGTTACAAGCCAATTATTCAAGTAACCTTCAAACATAATATTTCTAAGTAATTTTTAAAATGTAAAATGCTAAACATAGGTTTTTTGTTTTGTTGTTGTTGTTGGGGTTTGTTTGTTTGTTTGGTTTTTGAGACACGTTCTCACTATCCAGTTGACAATAGCCTTGAATTCTCAGTCAACCTCCTGCCTCAGCCGCTCGAATCTGGAATTACAGGTGTGTATTACCACGCCCGGCCTAACAACTGTCTTTAACTATACTTTTTAAACCTTTGCATGGGAGGTTGGGGATATAGCTCACAGCAGAGCACCTGCCTGGCAAGTGCAAGGTCCTGAGTTGATTCCTAGTACCAGGGAAAAAAAAGAAAGATAAAACAACAACTTTGCATGGGCTACAGCATGCAAATACATTAATAAAAATAGCAGCTAGCAAAAGAAGCTTATTAAATTAAAGCAGGACGGTTGAAACATTTCATTTTTACACATCAGTCTCATCTATGTTATTAACTGTGGTGACGACATTATAACACTGGTAAGAAAACTTCAAAATATACAAAATACAAATTTAAAGAAGCATTTAACAAATTAAAAACAAAATATCTCCTAAAATCATACCTGTTTCAGATCAGAATTTTCATTTTTTTCTTTCTCAGCATTTTCAATATTCACAATCTGTTGCTGAAGTTTTAACCTAAAAACCATAATCCAACAAAATACATTACAAATCCATAGTTCACTTTTTATGGAATTAATCATTCCATTGATTGGTTTTACACCAGGCACTGTGCTGTGCACTCTGGGAACTCCAATCCTGAAGATTAGAGGCTGTGTCGGCATCTAACTCTGATGAAACCTAAATGACCTCTTCTGCAACAGGATCTGCGAGCACCAAGAGGGTGAGACATCCACCAGCCCAGGAGCACAGCAGACAAAAGTGATGAGTAAGATTTTAACAAACACAGGGATTAGCCTGAACCGTCATGTGTTCTTCACATGTACAGAGATGTGTTCTTCAGGCATCAGTCTAGAAGGCAGTTCAGTCCCGAGGAAGGCACCTCCTAGCCATCCAACTTGATCATTTCACAGTCTATGAAATGCTATCAGACATACTGCTATATCTTTAAGGCTACAGATTTCAAAGAAAATAGCCTCTTGCAGGACAATATTCTGCACTATATAAAGTACCTTATGAGCTTTTAATCCCTGAAATAAAAATTTGAAGAGGACATAATCTGTACTCTCTCCTAAAGAAATGACGCCTGCTCAGGCACAGCCCTAAAATCCAAACTAGCTCCCTCTGACGATAGGCTGAGGCAGGACGACTGCAAGTTTGGTCCAGCCTAGGCAACTTAGCGACTCGGGGAGAAGGAGCTCACTGCAAAGGCCGTAGGGCTCCATTCCTAACACTGGAAACACGCGCACATGCACTTGTACACACCGGAAATGACTCACCGGTTGAGAAGACTTGGCATTAACTAGGTTTGGCAGGACAGGCCCTCAAACTCCTTTGGAAAATTCTTTAAACACTTAAATATAGTTCACTTGGTGCTTGTTGTTTTTATTAGTATGTCCTATATACCCAATTAGGATGTGCCTACAGCTAACAATGCTGTAAGTATAAGATTTTAACAAATATCTCTGCTGGACTGAATGAACCTAAACCCTGGATCAGACACTAAATGTGTAAGTTGAATGGGTAATATAACGTGGAAGAAATCTGATGACCCACTGCTTGAAATAACTACAAATGAATGCCAGAAGCAACAGTGCTAAAGGGAGGGGGGTCTAATTCTTACTTCTATTTCTAGCTATATTACTAATACACTCTCAAACGTTTTAGGCATTTCCTCCATAAATATTTAGGAACATCATTAATTTGGTGCTTTTAGGTTTCTGAATGACTAAAGATTTATTTCTACAAAGTCGTAACAATGGACAGAAGAGAGAGCACTGTTGGTCCTAGACTAGAGCCAGAGTTAGAAAACATAGGCTCTAACAACCTAGCTCTGATAAAGACTGTGGATATGCAGTACTTGGGTGATCAGGAAGAAACAAGACACAGTAAGAAAGCATTCATGGCCTGACTGCTTTAGTAGAAGTCTACAGTGAGGATAAAATAGTGCCCAACATACAAAGTTGACGCCAAGAAATAAAGGGTAAAGAGCATCCGAATGCCAGTAAGCATGAGAGAAACCAGCACACCAGCACAGCAGGTGGGGAGACGCCGCACAGCACAGGCCCCTGTTCAGCTTACTTTCCTGATACGCTGGGGATCACATTCTAAAACTGGTCCCAGATTTTTTAAAAGAGAAAATTGGTTCATGATTTAAGATATTACATTTAAGATTTTAAGGGATAATGGATTTTAACATAAATAAAAATCATTTTAGTAGATATTATCAGGGCTTAGGACTAACAGCAAGGATTTTAAATCTCAGTAACAAAAGACTTCAAGAAAAGTAGATAGTGTTTCAAAAGACAGTGTTACAGATTTAGGAATTAAAGTATAATATTTTTTCTGATAAGAAGGTTTTTAATATTTAAAGTATATCACAAGGCAAAAGAAAGAAAGTTTTATAAGTATAAATTAGAGGAAAAAAAGCCAAGCCTGGTGGTGTACACTTATAACCCCAGAACTCTGAGAAGCTGATCTAAGTTCAAACCTAGTCTGGGCAATTAAGCAATTCACTCAGACCCTATCTCAGTAATAAAAAAATGTGCTAGGGTTGTAGCTCAATGCTGAGGCCACAGGTTCAAGTCTCAGGACTGCAAAAACAAAGTACATGCAAAAATGTAACTGATTTTCATTAGGGACCAGTTAAGGTTACATATGAGAGATACAATTTGAACTAGATCTTGAATATAAAGTTAAGAATCTGAGATACAGAATGATACGCTGAAGGTGAAGAAGAGTGTAAATGACAAAATAAGGTCCTACAGGTAACTGAGAAAACAACATTAAAGCATAGTGCACTTTAGAAATAAACAGGGAAAGAATGTTTTTGCTGTAATAGGAAAATAAATGAGTCTAAAAAAGGATTAGGATAGAGTGGGAAGGGATGATGGAGATATTTAGGTCCTCAGAATGAATGGTGTTAGGAAACAAGGCCCAGGATGTGGCCACGTGTTTGAGATGATAAAGTGGGACAGAGACCAAAGTTCCAGAGTGTGAACATGATAAACCACAGGGCTAAAGGTGCTGAACCGTTCAACAGTTTGGAGGTGCAGTCGCTTTAAGACGGTGGCCAGGGACAGAAAATACAGGAAAGTGGAGCCAGGACCAAAGACTTACTTAAGGAACATCTGGTGCATCTGTAACTGGCAAAGAAGAAAAATAGGTGCAAACCACATGCAACAAGCATCAAAGGAAAAAGTGTTTTAACTGCAGCAGTCTAATAACGGTCTAATAGCAAGAGTCGGTGTTTACAAGCGTGGATTTCCCTTGTTGGTCCCTTGTCATAGGAGAAAGGAAAAAAAAGACAAAACGACATCAGGAGGGAGTATGAAAAATCTTGCAAAAGCATTTCTTGGTAACAGAACAGGGATTTCAAAGGTTAAAGCAGAAGTCATTGTTAAAGGAGAAGTTTAATGAATAGAGGAGGGTGGGGAAAACTCAGAAAGTGAGGGATGAGTAAATTGGGGGAAGAAACTATAAATAAGTACTTTACACTTTAAAAGTCATTTTAGCAGTAGAAACAGAAGGGCCTCCATAGAATGGAGGCCACGGTACAACAGAGAACGCAGCCGTGTAAAAATGTAAAAGGCAGCTGTGGAATCACTGCAAGATGGAGCTGTTACAAGTTCCTTTCATAGTGTAACGCGGCCCACTGTGATACGGAGGGACAGCACACAGTGCATACCAGCCACCGCAACATTCGACAGGTATTTACTGAGTGCCTGCCTATAAATGCAGAGCCCAGTTCCCAGCGCTACAGGTACACTGAAAACTAAGGGACTGAATTCCCACCTGAACGCTCAACAGCGCTGAAGGTCAGAGCCTTCACTGATGATGGAAATGTCTTAGTAGCTGCACCTTCCAGCATGACAGACACTAGCTATGTGTTGCTACAGCACTTTGAAAAGTGGCCAGTATGGCTGGGCAACTAAATTTCAATTCTCAAAATTTTAATTATTCAAATTTAAACAGCTACTGTGACCTGTGTGACCACAGTGGGCATGAAAGCTCTTGCCTTCATTTGAGTTAGGGGGAAAGCAACGTAACATGGCAAGCAGGAGAAGTTGTGCGATCAAACTCAGAGTTCTCCGTCGTCACAGACTCCTAGAACAAGTCTTTGTAGACTGGCAGGGGCGTCCTTGTACCAGCCTTCTGAAAGCAAGTTTCCTGCTCAGAAGCACTGAAAATCGATGCTGGTCATTATTAACTAAAAGGATATAAGAACCCGCTGCTCAAAGGAGAGCTAGAGAACCAGAACCAGGCTTCAGGAGCTGACAGGAGTCACAGGCAAAGACGTGCAAGGAGAGCCACTAGGCCTTTCCAGTGCCACCACACACCCGCCATCTAATCACTTATTCTGCAGCTCAAATTCTGACAGTTTTTCCAAATGGCTGCCTGTAGTGTTCTGTTTCCTCTTAGGATGGCACACAACAGGTAATTCTTCTCAAGATTGGGTATACACAGAAAAAGGCATTCACTAAAGGGTAATTACGTTTTCAAAAGGTAAATACTCACTACACACACACACACACACACACACACACACACACGCATCCTAACTGCTAAAATAAAAATGTCAAAATATTAAAAATCTTGAGAAAAAAATTAGAAAGCTCGAAATGGAAAACAGATGCTTGGCTTTAAGCCATGTAAAGGATAAAATTAAGTGGCATCCTCGGTAGGTTATCTTCAATGATTAAGATTCCCTTCCCTTGCATAGTTACTACTATCATTTCCCCAAAAGACTGTCTCCTCATTCCTGACTGCTCTCCTGGCCTTTCTCCACCGCTGCCCCAGAGAAACAGGCACAGGACTGGCTGAGCACGGGGCCTGGCTTCCCTCGCAGCAGGGATGCACCCAGGGAGAGGTCTGCAAACCAGATCCACACCATTCTTTAAACTTCCCTCTGTCTTTAGTCTAAACATAAGCCTCTTAGTGTCACAAAGAAGCAGACACTAGAGACAGAAAAGAAGAAGAACAAGAGGGAGGAATAAAGGAGGGAAAAACTAGTTTTCTCTGATCCACGCGTGAGGTCCTGATCCAGGTTCCAAGAGAACAGCGTACCTCTGTCCTCTCACAATTTATGTCAGCCAATAAAGCCCCTTTATTTGCATGTGATGTCGGCGTTGAATGCTGCCACATCCAGTAGTTGACTACATACTTTATTAAACTATTATAAATTTTATGTTTTTAATTATAGATTAACTTCACAAACTTTAAAAACTGAATGTGCAATGGGGCAGGCTTCTGGAACACAACATACTTTCACAACAGTAACTGCATTATTGTTAGCACTGTGATAGGCTAATGGGCGAGAAACTAATGAAAAAGACTGGTATATAATTAATAATTTAAAGCACCTGTCAAAGTAGTGATTAATATCTACTAGATATTATCAACTTAGATAGTACTGGCTCGTAAAGAAATGGGTACTTTGCGCTCTATATGATTTATACTTTTCATTACTCCAGGAAGACCTTTTTTCTAGATAGTCTTTGACCTACCACAAGCTTTAAATAAGAAAAGCTAAAATTAGAGAGAATTATTTTAATGATTGATAAAAATGCACCTGGTAGATGTAGTTGGAGTTATAAATCAGTAAATTAGAGCTGCCATAGGAAAAAAAAATCACTATAGAGTATTAAAAAGATTCACGCAAATCTTGTGAATTACTCCTTCTGCTAGATTTTATAGTGCTATGTCCTTTTTAAAAATAAGTTAGGGTCAATTATACATTATAAATGACCTGAAGAAATTAAAGAGAAATCCAAGGTAAATTACCAAGATAACTAGTGGAATAGAAAATGATTTATATTAAAAGCCAAAGGAATAAATGCTATTTTATAGATTCTTTTTAAAATAATAAAAAAAAGAAGGGTCAAGTTTATTATTGTCTTCAAGTAATGACAGAATCCTGAACAGTTTATCACTATGGCAACAGAAGCCCAAAGCAGAAGAAACAGGCTTAAATTCTAACATAAAAGATTCTGGCTGGTCAAACTGTAGTACCATGATAAGATAAAATACTAGAGTGGGGCTCCTGGGGAGGGGCAGAGATTTAAAAACTGCCTGGCCTGAATAGTTAAACAATACACTCACTTAAAAGCAAAGAGATGGGCAAGCTGGCTCTCAAAATCCATTACTGAGTTATGATTCTAGAACTGTAGGCACTAACAATTTAAATTAATTGTTCATAAATCCAATATAAGTAAGCACTGTGCATACCTCTGCCTGAAGCAGTTCTAGCCTAAGTAATGTGAATCAAAACTCTTGTCTCAAAACATAACCTACAATTTAATGAATGTGATTTTTAAAAGCCACTTGACTTTAATTTATATAATTACTAAACTCACTAAGATTTTAAAAGCAGATAGAGGGGAATCCCAGGTGCTGAAGAAAGGCAGATGTGCTAGCTCTGTGTTATCCATACACTCTATAAAAGTAATTCAGAAAAACAAGAACAAAGCCACACGAAATCACTCCCTCAGCAAAATGGAAGGCAGAAAGTGCCTGAACCCCAAGACACCTAGAAATGAAAAGAAGCGACATAAAGAAAGAAAATTAAAGACCAGCATTAACAACAGAATACACCGCCACCTTAAACAAACACCAACCAAAAGACTAATGTCAATGGTAGTTTAGTCCAAAAATTAAGGTTGGTCCATTATCAGGAAAATCATTAACATATGATCTTCATATGTCAAAGGAAAGAAAATTATGATTTTTTTTTTTTTTTGGGTACCAGGGATTGAACTCACAACCTCATACTTGCCAGGCAGGTGTTTATGCCACTGAGCTAAATCCCTGGCCCATGATTACTAAGGTTAAAAAACATTTGATAGGGCTGGGGTTTAGCTCAGCGGCATAAGCACCTGCCTTGCAAGTGCATGGTCATGAGTTCGAGCCTCAGTACGGGGGGGGGGCGCACGACATTTGATAATTTTCAAAACTATGTCTAACAATAACACATGAAAATAAAAACTGGTAAATACTTTCTTAATAAGGTATACACACACTTCAGTCCTAGAGCTGGCCTCGTAACCAATGAAGAAAGAGTCGAATATTTCCATTGAAAGCAGGAATAAGGCAAGAAAATCTATTATCTCTGATCCTACTGAATACCGCATTTTGGGGGTACTTGCCAGTGCAATTAGATAAAGCAAATGCATGGGCATGGTTAAAAAAAAGATAAATGATCACTACTTATAGATGATATATATGCCACTACACCTGGAAAATGCTAGGTAAGTCAACAATAAAATGAACACAAACAATATTCAGTTACTAGCAGGTACAAAATTAATGTGTAAGAAGTGGTAGTCTTCATAAATAATAACCAGCTAGAAGACAAAAATGAAAGAGAAAAGCATTTCCAATAGCAACAAAGACTAAATGCTTAGGAATAAACTTAGCCCATTTCCACCACCAGCCCCACGGCAGGCATCTGTGTACACGTTCCAGCAGCGGCCTGCACACACGCTGGGAGCCAGGGAGGGTGCTGGTTCTGATCCAAGAGGTGCACACGAAAAGACAGGCAGTTACTGTTGCTGCGCCGCCCGGCTGCAGCCCCCTGCACCCTCGGGCTGAAGCTACTTTCAAGGAATTTACAGGGTCACTGCCATCCCTCCCAACTGTTTGTTTTACGTTTTTTTCCACTTCTAGGAGCCAGACATTAAAGACTCGGACATCCTAGCAGCTATATATTTGTGGATAATCAGAAAATAGTTATGCATATTCAGCAAAAGGCAAAGTCTCAGAAGAAATCTGAGAAGACCCTGTTAACACCTCAAGCTGAGCCTTGCCACAGAAGTAGCTTGCTATGATTCACACACACACACCCCAAAAATAATTTTTTTAAAATGACAGGAAAAAAAATACCCAGCAAATACTGAGGAAAAGGGAAAATCTGATTTTTAAGACTTACTACTTTATTAGATTCAAACATCCAGTTTTATACAAAGAAACAGGGAAGCATGGCCTGTTCAAAGGGGAGAAAAATCAACAGAAATTAACAGAAAAAGAACTACAATATTAGCAGATCTACTAGAGGAAGACATTAAAGCAAATTTTTATTTTTTTCCTTTTTATCGGTACCAGGGATCGAACTCACGACTGCCTGCTTGCAAGGCAGGCGCTTATGCTGCTGAGCTAAATCCCCAGCCCCTAAAGCAAATGTTTTAAAGATGATTAAAAAACAAGAAGTTGTTGAACTGAACAAAAGTATCCAAGAACAAAATGGAAATGTGACTAAAGAGAAAAAAACACCCAAAAGAAATTCTGAAGCTGAAAAGTATAATACTTGAAATTATAATTTCACTAGAGATTCAAAGCTAATTTGAGCATGCAGAAAAAATAATTAGTGAATGTAAAGATACGACCATGAAAATTATCAAGTCCAACAAGTAACAATTTTAAAAATGAAAAAAAGTAAGCAGAGCTGAGTGACCTGACATCATCAGATCATCCAGCTACACACTGTAGGAACCAGCACAGAGAGAAAGTACAGGAAATATGATGCTTGAAAACTAAGCAAAGTTACTAAAAAGCATGAATGTAAACATGAACTGTAAGAGATACTCAAAAAGATCTACATTACAACATAGCATTAATCAGTTTGAAAACCAAAGGCAAAGAAAGAATATTTAAAACAGCTAAAGAGAATCAATTTATCATATATAAGGAATATTCAATAACATTATCAGCAAATTTCTCATTTAAAAAAAACTCTGGAGAAGCTGAGTAGGGCAATATATACCTGTAACTCCAGTTACTTGGAAGGCTGAGGCAAGACAACTCCAAGTTGAGGGTCATCCTGGACAACTTGGTGATACCTTGTCTCAAAATTTATGAAGATACTGCAGATGTATTTCAGTGATACACTGCTTACCTAGCATGTCTGTGCCACTGCATTCATAAAACAAAACAGCTTTGAAGGCCAGAAGGTAATGGACAGATATATTGTATTTAAAATATACAAAGAAATTGTCAATTGAAAATCTTTTATCTGTAAAAATTGTTTTTAAAAGAAAATTCATACATTGCAGATAAGCACAGCTATCTTACCAGACATACTTAGGGGCACTGAACAGAGTAAATGAAAGGACGTTACACAGTAACTCAAATCCATATGAAAAAATGCACAGCTCTGTAAAATAGATGGGCAATTATAAAAGCTAATATTATTGTACCAACGATCTGTAACTTATTATTTTCTGTATGATTTAAGATACCAATACATTAAAAATTAGTCTAAAAACTAGTATTGTAACCTTATTGCCCCACATTTTGTTTTCTACATTCTTTTAGAAAGTAATGCATTGAAAAAATTATTAATTTATGTTCTGAGACACACAATACATAATACGGGTGTAATTCTGTGACACTGACAACAGAAAAGGACAGAAACTAAAAAGAGTTTTTGTATATCTTTGAAGCAAAGGTTGTATAAATTCAAGCTGGAGTCTTATAAACTCAGGATGTTAACTCTAACCTCCTTCATATCAAAAGGAAAATAGCCGTCAAATATACACAGAAGGCAGAAAGGAGCTTAGATTTCTCCCTGCCCCCCAAAAACCCTAAAACAAGAAAAAAATGAACACAAAAGATAGTAATGAAAGACAAACAGGCTTTAAAGACAGAACACAAATAGCAAAATGACAGAAGTCGCTCCTTATCATTAATTGCTTTAAATATAAACACATTAAACTTGCTGTTGGGGATCACAAACTCACACTGGCTAATTTTACATACTTCCCTATGAGATAAAATAGAGGTTTGGGGTTATGGGTACCACCCACCTAAGACCTCCCATGGATTCCTCTAAGCATAAATCATCTGGGCCCTCTTGAGTCACCCCAGGATTATACTCCAGGATAAGACCCTTCCTAGCATTTCACTACCTACGCCATCTTGAGTCCGAGTCTTCCCCCAACTGGAATCTTTCACTCGCCCCACCTATCACTGTGTACACCTAATAAATAGTGGCTGTTTCGGAGTCTGAGGAGGATCCACCAGGAGACACTGACTTCCCAGCCATTTATGTATTAGTAAATTTGTCTCTGTTTTTGGTTTTTCTCACCATACCCTTAAAACAGACAATTGGGACTCTGGACAGGGCTCCCAGTAACTTGCTAATCAACAAACCTCCAAAACGAAAATAAAGTAAAATTTTAAAAAACCTGCCTCAACACAGAAAATTAAAACCCACAGTAACTAGAAGTTTTTTCTCTAAGATTAGGAACAAGAGAAGGAAGCTTTGGTTCATAATTTCTAAGTAATGTTCAATTGCAAGTTCCAGACAGAAACAAAAAAGACATCCAAATTGGGAGGATGAAAAATTATCTGTTCTCAGATGATATGATCTCATGTAAAGAAAACCCCCAAGATCACACACACGTGCACACACACACTGCTAACAGATGAATTTTGCAAAGGAACTAAAGTTAATAATCAAAAATCAGTAACATCTCCAAAAACAATAAAATTTGAAAAAAGAAATTAAGAAAACAATGTCATTTACAACAGCATCAAAAAGAATAAAATTTCTCTGAATTAACCAAGGAGCTGAAGGATTTGTATACAAGCAATAAAACACTAACGAAAGAAAAAAAGACATTAAAAAAACACATTGCAAATTCATGGAATGAAGATTTAATATTATTGAGCTCTCAATACTATCCAAAATGATCTACAGAATGAATGCAAACCCTATCAAAAGCCCAACAACCTTTTTCACACAAATAGAAAAACTCATCCATCTTCCATATGGAATCACAAGGGAACTGAAAGAGCCTAAACAATCCTGAAGTACACTGGATAAATGTAAGCTAAAGGACTCACACTCTCTGATTTCAAAATTTTACTCCAAAGTCACAATAATCAAAACAGTGTGGTACCAGTCAACATAAAGACAGACAGACCAATCCAGTGATATCAAACCTTTAGAACTTTTAATGATAACAGGCAGCTTGCTACAGGTTCACCACCAGTGGACTTGACTCTTTCACAGGGATAGCGAACCTTTCAGAGACAAGTTGCAAACAGGGGGCTGGAGGTTTAGCTCAGCGGCATAAGCGCCTGCTTTGCAAGCAGGCAGTCGTGAGTTCGATCCCTGGTACCGATAAAAAGGAAAAAGAAAAAAAAAAAAAGTTGCAAACTGTAAACCAAAACCCATTCAATACTGCAATTAAACCTGAATAATACTGAGATTTTAGGGGTTTTTTTTGAGGAAGGGGACTCATAAACATTTTTTGTTTTAAAATAAAAACAAATAACACATGTACCATATGTTCAGCACTACTGGACTAGAGAGACTGGAGATCAAGCCTCTCTTTATAGTTAAGGGTACCAAGAGCATCACTAGAAAAAATGGAATTCTGTTCAATAAATCACGCGGAGAAAACTGCATATCCATATGTAAAGAAATGAAACTGGACCTTTACTACTAATACCAAATAAAAAATTTAACCCCAATGGATGAAGAGCCTAAGTTTTAACAGTTAACACTATAAATCTCTTAAAATATGGCAGGAAAGAGTTATGACCGAATATGGCAATAATTTCTTGGCTACGATGCCAAAAGAAAGGCAAGAAAAGCAAAAGACAACTTAAGCACACAAATTAGAAAATGCACGTCAAAAAATAATTATAAGTACTAAAAAAGTATACAAATGAGAAAAATACTTGCAAACCATATATAACTAATAAGGGGTTTATATCTAAACATATAAAGAACTCAATAACAACAACGAAATCAGATTTAAAAACGGGCAGAGTATTTGAACAGACTTCTCCAAGTGCTTGCTAGTAAGTGCATGGAAAGGTGCTGTGCTCAATATCACTAGCTGTTAAAGAGGTTACAAATCAAGGTTATGGTGAGATCATACCACATACTATTAGGATGCTTAAGATTAAGATAATCCAGAAAATAACAAGTGTTGGTGAGGCTATAGAGAAATTATAACACTTGTGTCCTGTTGGTAGGAATATAAAATAATACCAACTACCCTAGAAAACATATGTGTAATCCTCTAAAAATTAAAAATAAAATTTCCATATAATGCAACAACTCTACTTATGGGTATACATCCAAAATAACAGAAAGCAAGGATGTCTGTATATCTGTGTTCATGGTAACGTTATTCATGAGAACTAAAATGTGGTGTGATCATCCATGAATAACTGACATGAATAACATACATCCATTGGAACATTATTCAGCCTTACAAGGAAGGAAATTCTAAAACATACTGCAAAGTACATGAACACTGAGGTTATCGTGCTACCTAAAGGCTGCAAAAGACAAGTATCACATGATTCTACTACATCAGGTACTGGGAGTACTGGAAATCATACAGGGAACAGAGTGGTGGTTGCCAAGGGTTGAGAAGCTAATGCAATGGCCCGTTACTGTTTCATGGCTACAGAGTCTTCAGTTGTGTAAGATGAAAAGAGCTTCAGAGATGCAGAGATGGACAGCAATGATGGTCACACAATACTGAACTGCGTCCAATGCCAGTGAATTATGTATCTTAAACATGGTTCAGAAGGTAAAATTTTATATGCATTTCAGCACCACAAAAATGAACAAAATTAAATGAAATCACAATAAAATTGACAAATTTATGAAGCTTGACATTGATATTCAAGAACACATGAAAAAACTAACACAAAAATACCTCAGAAAACACAAAAAGACAAAAAAAAACTACAAGGGTGGAGAAGCATATATGGGCATTAAAATATACTGTAACGCTCTATTATTAAAATTCTGCACATTTGAGTTACATGTAAGCTAAAATGTAACAAAAGCATCATCATGAATCACTAGAATAAATAAAATTAGTTTTAATAAGTTTGGAATAATTGGTTAGCTGTTTAGAAAAAAGTAAAATGAAACCTATATCTCACAGCCCACAGAAATACCCATTTTAAATAGCTCAAAGATCTAAATACAAAAAATAAAGCCATAAAAGCGTAAGACCATGGTTCCTCTTTAACTTCAGTGCAAGGAGACTACTACTCAGCATCTGGAAGCAATAATGCAATAATGATTTGTAATGTGAATTACATAATAAAATATTTTACATAACAAGTATAATACAAGAAGTCAAATGAAAACTGGTACACAGGGAGAAAATATTTGTAACATATTTCCAAAAGACAAACAACACTTTAAAAACAAGGGAAAAAGATAACAGAAATCAACAGACAGTTGAGAATGACATGGACAAACCAAACACAACAGATAAACATGTGGCCTTAAACATAGGAAATGTAATTCAATTTCACTAATAATAAGAGAAATGCAAATTAAACAATACTGAGATGCAAAGCAGAACAATATTCTTAGAAATACATTTGATAATATCTAACAAACTGTTTATAAATTTACCTTGTGACTAACATTCACTTCAGGAATTTACTCTTAAGATATACTTCCAACAATATGCAAATACATATAGATTTCAGCTTTGGTTGTAATCACAAAATACAGTATTGGAAACTAAACACTTGAACATAGATAGAAAAGTGGATAAACCACTGGTACATACACACAACAGCACGTTATGCAGCACGAGGTTACTCTCTATGAACTACTTGGTATTATGCTTAAAGCAATTTTGACCACAGTGCTAAGAAAGAAGGGAAAACAAAATATACATTCATCTGCCATTTCTGGGGGTGGGGGGAATAGAAAAGATAAAACAAGAAACTCATTAGATTACCAACTGGGGATAAGATAATTAAGGGAAAATGAGAACAGGATAGATCAAATAGATGCAGGAAATAGCATTCTTTGAAGTATAATTTTTGTATCATTCTGTCCTTTAGAACTACCTGATGTTACACATAGTGAAATCTGCTAACATCAACAAAAATGAGACGCAGGCTCAGAAGGGGATAAAACATAGATAAGTGAAGCTGTTTTATAAGTGAATAACTATCCAAATGAACATTAGAAAATCCCTAAGTAATTCTGGAAAATCCTATGTAACTTTCAGATTGTATTTTAAATCACTTAAGTGTATTTTAATACACTCAAGGGCTAAAAACTAAAAGAATACACAGGTATTACACAACAGCTAAGAAGTTTTTCACAGAGCTGTCAATTAGCTATTTCAAAACTACTTGTACATCCTAGGGCTAAGGAAGCAAGTAGAAAGCCAAAGTTCTCATTATCAAAGGAGTCACAAATAGGAAGAGAAGGCTTAATGAACTCTGCGGTGTTGGGCTGCAATTGGAAAGAGCACTGCAAATACATGATTGCTAAAATATATATATACAGAAAAATAAATAGATACAAATGTGTATTTGTGTATGCAAAAACACTTTTTTCTTCAGTTCACTGAGGGGGCCTATAAGCAATGTCTTTCTAGTATAATAAATATCCCTATAGCTGAGATTCTGTTTCCTGCACCATTCTCCAATAAAAAGGAACCAAAGCACCTTAGAGAAACAACTACGGGGAGGCCAAGAACATCTTTTGATGCCAGCAAAGAAAGAGATACTCAAAAAATGGTGGGACTCCATCAAAAGGTCCTAGGAGTCAACCTGAAAGAGCTTCCAATGCCCAAATCTGAGACAACTTCAATAGTAAGTTACAACACAGTAAAACCTTGACTGCAAGGAACTTATTCTATGAGTATTCCACAAGGCCAGCAGACATGGCTAGTAGATTTTAATTTGATAATGATGTCTTGCAAGACAAGCAGTACATGACATCAAACATCACATGATCACAACTCAGCCAACGGTTCTCTCTCTCTCTCTCCCTGCTACCTCTGTGGGGTTGTAGGTGATCATCTCCCAACAGTAAGTGGTTATGGAGGAGATCACATTGCAGAGGAGGAGAAAAGGGCAGAGGACTCCCTCCTTCAAATGAGATTAGGGAGATGCGTAAAATCAGGGAAACAGGGCAAAACTTTGTAGAAGTGCACCACCTGAGTAAGGCTGTAGTGGTGCAAGTGATGAATCTTTTAACGACAACGCAATGTCACATTTCCACAAAATCCTCAAAAGGAGGCAAAAGCAATGGATAGGTTCCTTGCTAAAGCTGTACAAAAAGAAAAAGATTCCACTGAGCCAACAGACAGCAGTGATTCCATTAATGACAGTGAAAGTCATCCTATGCAATAACCCTCCTCTCTTGCATTCTTCACAACAGCCATGCAAGTTTTCAAAGATAAATGCAAGTTAATTTATTTTTCTTTATTATTTTATATTACAGTTCTATAATTGCTTTTATATGAATACTTTTGGATTGTGGAATGAATCATTTGAGTTTCTATTATTTCTTATGGGAAAACTCACTTTGAAGTAACAAGCGATTTGGGTTACAGCATGCTTCCAGTATGAATTATGCTTGCAAACCAAGGTTTTACCATATTATAATCTATAGAAGAAAACAACAGTGTTAGCCCATATATGTAGAAATACAGTGTTTACAGGAGAAATGAAAGGTCTTCCATTCAGAACTCCAACCAATAAATACAGAAGAATGATAAAAACAAATACGAAAATCACTATTTGACAAACACTAGAACACAGTTGTTTGAGGAAAGTGGATGCTAAACATTTCAAGGAAGACTATTTGGTCAGAAAGTATGATGAAAACGTTCATGTAGTCTCCAAGAGTCATACTGGGAACCTTAACGTAGATTGACTTAGAGAAGAAAAAAATAGTAATTTTATACTGGAAAAATCTGATGACATTTTAACCAAGCAATCAAGGTTAACATCACCAGCTAGTGGGAAAATGATGAACTTCCTGACGTGAAGCCCTGACGACTATGCGTGACTCTGCTTTTACTTTTGCTCAAAATACATAACATGAATCCATTCACAAGTAATGTGTTATAAACTCAACCTAAGGAATATTTTATAAAGTAACTAAGCTGTAAAAGTGTTAATATGTACGTAAAATGTTAACACTTGTGAACTCAAGATAAAGTGTATGAAGATTCTCTGGGCTACATTCACACAATTATTGTTACTTTGACACTATTTCAAAACCAAAAATCAATCTGTATAGATGACCTAATACTCTGAAGTTCCCTTCGGGCCGCCTCCTCTGCCATCTGTGAAGCCCGCAGTTTCTCCTCGTGCTGATCCTTCTCAGATTGCCTCCAAATATCGTGCTCCACTTTCATTTTCTCTAAATCTGCTAATCTGTTCTCAAGCTCCAGCCTAAAACAACAGGTAAGAAGTATGTTACCACAAAGACAATGAAGGCATGACAGTGAACTGTTTGCACGTGCACGGAGCTGTAACCTAAGGTAACACAGTACTTACTTTTCATCTTGTAATACCACAAGCTTCTGATAACCTTCTTCCTTGGCAGCTTGTACTTTACGTACTAACTCACGATCTTTTTCTACTAAGAGCGTTTTGTGGTGTTCAACAGCTGATTTGAGAATTTCATTGTCTGACTGTAGCCCTAGGATTTTTAAGGAGAAAAAAATGTGCTACATTCAATATTTTTAAGATGAAAAAATCATGACAAGCAAGCCTTCTTCAGTAGGTAAAAGAAAAAATTTAGAAAGTCTCTTGACAAATGTATTCTCAAAGATCCTTAGATCAGTGATGAACTACTTAAAATAAGGCCAAAATACACTAAAAGTCAAAAAATTAATTTCTCTGTCATTATTTTAGCACATAATATACACAAACTTTTTAAAGACTTATATACATTTATTCGCGTCCATCTTGAGAGCTGGAAGGCCCAGCCTGGGTAAACCCAAAGACGCCGGCTTACTTCACCTCCAGGGGTTCTGTGAACCACGCCCCAAGAACATGATGACAAAACTGGCTGGCAACAAAGTAAAGAAAATCACCCAACACTTCAAAACCTGTGACTCTAGGAGAAGCTTCTAATGGATTCACAAATCTTCCCTGTGATGAAACCACAAACGCTGTGCAGCTGGGATAACTAAAGCAGATTCATGTTTAATTCAAAGTAGCACGAGATACGAAGGTCTCTAAGAACTTGTACTCCCTTAACTGTAGAAACCCATGAGTCACTATTAAATAAAAATTAATAAATATAATCATTCAACATAAGCTCCTCAAGTACAGAGGCCAGTTAAACTACAGATCAACTCAGCTCAGTTACAGCCCACAGACAGCTTACCTAAATAACTTAAAAACAATGTAAATTCTGAGAAACCTTAATGAGACAGTCTGAGACTAAGAAGGAGCTTTTGCCGACTAAATAAGCCTATATGGAGGTTTTCTCCAATAATCGTGTTTACATTTAAAAAGGAAAAAAAAATGAAGCCTGGAACACATTTATCCTCCTTATTCTACGGAATTAAAATGTCCTAGAACTAGCAATCACATGCTAGATTTAACATTATAAGGCCAGGAAGGATAGAACCCCATCCTTGTAAAATTCCACTTAATTTCTTATCAAATAACTTATTTAAAAACAGAGCTGATTTTCTTAAAAGAAAGATCACAGAATAAACAAATCACAGAACACATAAGCATTCTATATGTACTCAAAAATTCAGTTTCAACTAAGAATGTAGAAATAAGTATCCAGGTTGATTTATTTTAATAATGAGTTTATACTTTAAAATAAAAAGCAAAGAAAATCATACATTACCATCCAGCTCACTTTGAATCTTGTTTCTTTCTCTTTCCAGCTCACTCTTAGCTCTCGCTGCCTCCAGTTTGATGTCTGTTATTTCTAGCTTCTTTGAATGTTTCAGCTCCTTTATCTGTTAATAATTAGAAATTGAAATTACTTTTGGTCATTTTCTTGCCATTCAGTACTTACCCCAAAAAGGAAATGAGAAAGTATTTGTCATAAGGAGACACCAAGAAAACACTGTCTTTTTCCTAATGGAATGAATTATCCTAGACTTCAGTATCTTAAAGTTCTAACTACTTAAAAGGCTTTCTAAAATACAGCGGTCCGTAGTTAGTACATCCTCAGGGGGAAAAGCTGAACCTTCTCTTCTAAAAAGAAGTCTAAGAACAAAGAAAGCACGAGAGGAGGCAGAACAGCACATAGAACATTAAGTACACCATCGCAGAGTTTACAGGTACACAGAGGGAGCCAGGACATCTACACAGGGGCGGCAGGAAGTAAACTTACACAAATCAAAAGCACTGTCTGTGCTGTTGCCTACTGAAGTTAGTACAATTAACTCTAATTGCCAATCTGCTAGATTAAGAAGCTGAAGGTAAAGCAATCAATAGAAACAGGAATTAATAAAGGGGGCAAATGCAGGTACACACAGGCCTTTGGCAGGCAGACCAATCAAATCTGGAAAGCCAAGGGAACAGGTGCCTCGGGGCACACAGGCTTTGGAGGGCAGAGTAATCGGGGAGACCAGCACCTCGGAACTGTCTGAAGCAGCAAGCCAGGAGCCAGCACGTGGGTTCTGGAGGACTCCACCAGCACCGCCCCCACATCCAGAGGCCATGATCAGCCATCACCCAGCACATTTCTGGGATCTGACATGGACATTATCACAGAACTGTGAACACTGGAGGTATCCGACTGCTTTTATTCTGTCCGGTTTGTTTGATTGCTAGCCCTTTCCTGTCTGGTTGGATTACTGTCTTTTGTTTTGGGGCTTTTCCCCACCCTTTTCTCCTTTCTCTGGTCTATTTTCTCTCATTCTTCTCTTTTTCATTCTCCGTCTCTTCCTTCTTTTTTCACTGTTTAGGTTCTTACCTTTCTTTTCTGTTCTGTTGATCCTCTTTCTCTGTTTCCTCAACTACTTCTTGAATTTAAACTTTCAAGTGAGTAAGCTTTGTCTCTTCCCTTTCTGATTACTCACCCACATTTTATTCATTCTTTCCCTCCTGTGTTCTCCAGTTTCTCAAAACTCAGGTGATCACTCTTGGACCTCCAGCCTGGACTCTACTGTCGCTGACCCCACTCATCACTTTATCCTGTCTCTATCCATCTTAATCTCGGCGCTCCCATCACACGGGTAAAAACTGCACTAAGGAGAAAAACCGCTGAATATAAATAAGTCCATGCTGTATGCGTGACTTTGTTATGTAATTTGAACATTTGCTCTCGTGGTTGGAGGTAGCAGGTTAATGGTTACCGTATCAGTTTTTCTCCCCTATATGATAACACTGGATTGTAAGGGGTCATGATCATCACCACAGCCCAGTACCAAAGGATTGGTTATTGAACCAAATTGTAACTGTATCCTTTACAAATTGGGAGTATAGAATCTTGGGATAGCAATAAAGAACTGCCTACATCTAGAGGACATCCCTGAAGAATAGATATCTCCTAAGGAAGCAGCAACATTAGTGATAACCCTATCATAAGAAATTGGCAAGCCTCAAAATACAAAATAAAATAAAAATGTAAAAATAGAAAATGACAAAATGTAGACACAAAAGGCAAGCCCAGACACCATAGAAGACAAGCTATGGACCAGGATGGACCATATAATAGCCCACAGAACATGCCTAAGTAAATGCAAAGGAATTGAAATTATCCCATGTGTATTATCTGGCTACAGTGCAATGAAATTGGATATTAATGGCAAAAGACACTGCAAAAAGTCCAAAAACACATGGAAATTAACATCTTTCTAAACAACACATGGATCACAGAAAAATTAAGGAAGAAATTAAACAACATCTATAACTACACAAGAACACAGATACACTATACCACAACTTATCAGATGCAACTACTAAGAGGAAATTTATAGCAGAGAATTCTCGCATCAGAAAAACAGAACAAGCACAAATAAACAACATAATGTTGTACCTCAAACTTTGATAAAAATAAGATCAAGACAAGCCTCCTCCCATAGGAGGGAAGAAATTATAAAGATCAGAGCACAAATTAACACAGTGGAGGCTAAGAACACAATACAAAGAAATAATGAATCAGAGTTGGTTCTTCGACAGAATACAGTTGATAAGCCCTTAGTCAACCTTACCAAAAAAAAAAAAAAAAAAGGAAAGGAAAGACTCAAATTCATGTTTTGAGGAATAACAAGGGCCAGAGCACTACAGAGCTTGTGGAAATTATGAACATCACCAATACATACTTTGAAAATCTTTACTCTATAGAATGGAAAACACAGAAGAAATGGACAGATTCCTAGATATGTATGAATTACCAAGGTTGAATCAAGAAGATATAAAAATTTGGAATAACCCAATACCAGTTAATGAGATTGAAAATGTAACTGAAAACTTACCAACAAAGAAAAGCCCAGGTCCTGACAGATTCAATGCTGAATTCTACAAGAAACTTAGAAAAGATTTAATGCTAATACTCCTCAGCATTTCAATGAAAGAAAGCAATACTCCCTAACTTGTTCCTGAAAGCAAGTATTACCCTAATACAAAACCAGAGGAAAACCCAAACAAAAAAAAGCAAACAGGTCAATCTCCCTAATGAAGACAGCTGTGAAAATCCTCAATAAAATACTAGCAAACAGAAGCAAATTATCAAAAAGATTATACAACATAACCAAGTAGGATTCATCCCAGGAATGCACGGATGGTTCAACATACACAAATCAACAGACGTAATACACCATATTAATAGAGCCAAAGACAAAAATCACATAATCATCTCAATAGGAGTAGAAAATGCTCTTGACAAAGTGCAACATTCATTCATGATTAAAAAAAAAAAAACCTACAGAAAAATTTGGACTGGATGGTCTTTATCTCAATCTGATAAAAGCCATCCATGACAAACCAACAGCCAATATCATACTAAATGAACGAAAACCTGAAACCTTTCACTCTAAAATCAATCAATACAATACAAAGATGTCCAGTGTCACCACACCTATTCAATATAGTTCTGGAAACATTAGCTAGAGCAATTAGACAAGAGAAAGAAATAAAAAGAGCAAGGATAGGAAAGGAAGAAGTTAAATTATCATTATTTGCAGATGACATATTCTACATAGAAAACCGAAAAAACTTCACCAAAATTTCTAGATTTAATAACCAAATTCAGCTGTATAATTGGATACTAAGTCAATGCTAAAAAATTGATAGCATTTCTGTATACAAACAACTCACTGAGAGAAACATTAAAGAAACTACACCCTTCACAATAGCATAAAAAAATTGAAATACTTAGGAATCGATCTAACAAAGGAAGTAAAAGAATTAACCAATGTAAATTACAGTGCTCTAAAAAAGGGAAATGAGAGGATATCAGAAAATGGAAAGATGTCCCTTGCTCATGGATAGGAAGAACCAATATTGTGAAAATGACCATACTCCCAAAATGTTATAGAGATTTAATGCAATCCTGATAAAAAAAAATACCATTAGTACACATCACAAAATTACAGAAAAGATTCCTAAAATTCATTTGGAAACAAAAGAGACCTAGAGTAGAAAAGCAATTCTGTGCAACAAAGGCATGGCAAAAGGCATCACAGTCTCTGACTTGAAATTATACTACAAAGCTACTGTGACAAAATCAGCATAGTACTGGAAAAAAAAAAAAAGACCTGAGGATCAGTGCAACAGATTAAAAGATGGAGATACAACTACAAACACACTTAGTCACCTTATCTTTGGTAAAAGGGCCAAACATGTTCACTGGAAGAAAGACAGCCTCTTTAATAAACAGTGCTGGAAAAACTGACTCTCTACATGCCAAAGACTAAAACTAGACCTATGTCTAGCACTGTGTACTAACTAAAGTCAAAATGGATCAGAGATCTAAATATTAAGACAGAAACAGTAAATCTACTGGAAGAGCAAGTAGGTAGAAATCTCAAAGACATAAGTATAGAGAAAGAGTTCATGAATAAAACCTAAACTGCATAGGGAAGTACTTCAAAGAATCAACAACTGAGATCTCATCATATTAAATAGCTTTTGCATATCAAAAGAAATCACCAACGAGTGAAAAGACAATCCATAGACTGAGAAAAAACTTTAGCCAACTATCTCTCAGACAAAAAAAGTATCTAAAGGATTGAAAAAAATCAGACTCCTCCAAATTCAAAGACTCAATCCAAAAATGGGCATCTGAGATGAATATACATTTCTCAGATGAAATACAAATAGTAAATAAATAACTGAAAAAATGTTCAGCATCATTGATCATTCAAGAGATGCTAATTAGACAACACTGAGATTCTACCTCATCCCAGAAAGAATGGCTACCATCAAGAAATCAACCAAGAGAAAATGCTGGAGAGGTTGTAGGGAAAAAGGAACCGTTTTCCACTGTGGGTGGAAGTGTAAATTGGTACAACCACTGCAGAAATCAGTGTGGAGCGTCCTCAAAAAACTAGGATTGGAGTTCCCATTTGACCCAGTTATTCCCTCTGTGGGTATCTTCCCAAAAGAATTAAGAACATTATTCCATAGCAATACACGTGCACCCATGTTTACAGCAGCACAACTTGTAATAGCTAAAACTTGGAAATAACTCAAATGCCCATCAACCAAGGAACGGATAAAAAAGATGTGATATTTTATACAATGGAATACTACTAAGCCATAAGGAGGAATAAACCTGAGACTTTTATAGGTAAATGAACGCAACTTGAGACTATATTATACACATAAGTAAAATAATTCAGACACATATAAAGATCGTATTGTCTCTCTAGTGTAAGAAGCTGAAAGAAATAAAATCCAAAATATATAATAGATATTTTGAAATGAGAAGAAACTGTTCAAAATGAAAGCGAAACAGATGAGAGAAAGGAGAAAAGGAAGGGAAAAGAAAAAAAATTAATATATACATATACACACAAGATTGTTAGGACAATTATACTAATAATTTCTATTAGGTTGCTGAAAAGAAAGTTTTGTTTCTATTGTGATCAGTTTTTCATGCCTATGTCTTGCAATATGAGCAACTACTTTGAAGAAAACAATATCCCACATATTAACACTATTCTCCTGTCTTGTTTTGAAACAATTTTCTATTTTTATTCTCTTTAAAACGGGAGAAACAAGCACAGAGACTCGCAGATTTCACAGAGGTGTGTAAGGCACACAAATCTAATAATCCTGTCAGCCAAAATCTACTTCTTTTCCATATTCTTCAATTTTTAGTAACTTTTGCTAGTACTGTGCATGTCTGCGGTACATAACGCTCACACCATGGCAGGGAGCTGATGCGGGGTCACAGTACACTCACTTCTTTTTCATCCCCTTCCTCTCCCCTCCGTCTCTCTCAGCCCCCTTCCTTGCAGGAAATGTGAATCACTTTTAACACTTTCTACACAGTTAATCCATCCATATCATTTTTCAGCTTGACCTAAATACCCCTTTTGAATGCTGAATAATTCTAGCTCGTAAGTAGTATTCCTTCATTCAACAAATATTCACTGACCCACAATTATGTACCAAGTACTGTTTTATGAGCTAGGGATCCGACAGCAAGTAAGACAGCTTTGTCTTTCCAATCATTTCCATTACTGATATTTTCTTTGGTATTTCTAAGATACGGACACTGATTCAAGGGTTTCACCAATACAGATCTCAAGGTTAGAGAAACCTGTATTCTGACACATTATGGAGTTTACATATAAAATTACAGAATCTCTCTGGGAGGCTGAGGCAGACAAGTTTGACCCCAGCCCGAGACACTTAGGGACTCTGAAATCCTGTCTCAAAATTTAAAACATAAAATTAAATAAAGGGTGTGGGTTCAATTCCCTGTGGCTCCTTTGAACATACATTTCTATGATTAGAGCACAAAACTCCAAATATATACAAGTGAAATTTACACAAACGTGAGACAGTAGGAAAAGGAGCATCAAAGTTAACTTAGCCGGTCCCACAACCACCGTTGTTGGGAGACACAAACTAAGGAAAGGTCCTAGAGCCAGCAGGACAAGGACAAGGATAAGAAACAGAGATGTCTTACTGTAAGAAGCACCATCCAAAAAAGTCCTGAAAATATGCAAAGGACGGCTGAATACAAAATCTATACCTAAAGAAAACAAACAAAGGGGCCAGGGATTTAGCAACTGCCTGAGGTCCAGGTCCTGAGTTCAATCCCGGTACCAAAAAACAAACAAACAAATAAACAGCAAGTATTGCTATGCCTTTATATTGCTAATCACAAAAATATTTCCTTTCAAATTAACTATACTTTTTAATGACACAACACAAAATGACTACTTTGCATTTCTAAATCTCGTTTTCTGAAGTTCTTTTCTGCCATAGTCTCATAACTGTAAGAAAACAGCTAGGGAGGAATGTTTTTTAATTCCTAAACTTTCTATGGTTTCTATGATACTATATATTAATTTTTATGGTCAGCTGAAATTATAAGTGCTTTAATTTTGAAAAACTGAAGCTATAATGAAAATAATCAGTATGACAAATGTAATTGTGTGGCACACACCCAAGCAAGTTACTTGTCCACCTGGCACTCAAATTTTAGACATTAGTGGACCTCACGAGTTTTCTAGTGCCTACTTCTATAACCCTAAAACAATGAATGTACTAACAGTAACTGTTAACATCCTGAAATATATACTAGAAGGAAACGTATTATGTAGTAAAATAATATGAAACCTTATTCTATCAGTAATGACAAATAGTAATGCGTTTGAATGAATAATCTGAACCATATCCCAAAGAGCAATAAAGTTTCTTTCTGATTGTATATACCAACGTTCTTAATCTTGTCTGTGATCAGGACCCCCAAATCCTAGGAAAACTAGGAGGAACCATTTCTTTAAAAAAAAATACACAAAGTTAAAATTTTGCATAAAATTTCAAGAGCTCCCTGGTCTCCTGAACTTCCTCAGGGTCAAGCCACCCAATTTTTCAAAAAATGTTTGTCATGCAGAGCCTGGCCCTTACACTATGAATTTGCTTTATGTTTCTGATACACAAGACAATTATTCAGCTATTATTAATAATAAAGTAAATGTCAAAAATGGGGTTTATAATGTTACCTACAAAAAATATACAAGAGGACTGGGCATGGTGGTGTATTCCTGTAATCCCAGCACTCCAGAGGCTGAGGCAGGAGGACTGCCTCAAGTTTGAGGCCAGCCTGGGCTAACGAGTAAACTCAAGGCCAGCCTGAACTACACAGGCTGTCTCAAATAAATAAATAGATAAACATTATATATACACACACACATACATATATGCACATACACACTTGAGAATATAATGCATATAAAATAGAAATATAGTTGGAAAAAATATTGCACAAACAGCTCTGGATGCAAATTCTCAAGAGACAGCAATTAAATTCCGATCACTTTCCAAGTTCTAAAGTAGTATCGTCTCTTTTACTTAAATAACTAGTGTAACGGTGTGGAATGGCTTTCTTTAAAACAATCTTATTTGGCTTCTAAAGATCAACAACTTCAAGAGATAACTAAAACAATTCACCTTAAGGGCACTGTTTTCAGATCATGTATGCCAGAACCTTTCAATCCAAGACACTGATACATAACTTTCTTCTAAAACCTAAGGAACATTTACAAATCTGAATAACTTAGACAAACACACCCCAGGTGTTCCTTTGCATTGCAAACAACCACTTGCTTAGAAGAGCAAAATGTTGATGAAAATTTCAAATTGCAAAGAAAACTGTGACAGTCATGTTTGAAATATTATTTTTAAATGTATCCTTTCATGGAATCTTTTTACATATACAATTTGCACTGAAACTTGCTTTGTCTAAAGTTGAAAGATGTATTTAATACTCCATTTATATGCAAACTCATGCAAGTGTGCCTTTAAAAAGACAAGCAATTCTTAGCTATGTGTTAATAAACAAGCAGAGAAATACATAATACTATACTAAACTGCTAAGCTGCAAAGTAGCTGAAATCATCTGTCCTCCAACAGGGAAAGAATAGAAAAGGGTATCTGTACAGCATAAAGAAGAACAAAGGCCCACACACAGGTAAGCCAGGGAGTGCATATTAAATGCTACAAGAAAAGTGACCCCGAAGAGAAGCCACCAAAGTAGTCCAGCACAGCGAACCCAATTATTGCAATAGTTCAGTCCGGCTATGTCGGCCCAGAACAATGTGCTACGAACACTAGGGATTCAGTATTGTTTTATAAAACTGAAAGTCATTCACACAGGAATTAAAAGAAAAACATGACAGAACTCCCTCTACACTGAATTTACTTCTGTGTGTTTTACATGTGTTTTTTGTATACTCTTTTTCTGTAGATATTCAAAAATGTATCAGCTGAATGTATAGTCTTCTTCTAGCTAATCAGTAGGTAAATTATTTAGTTATTTTCTAGTAGGATTTATACAATCATAGTAGTCTGGAAGAATCCTCAGGGATCAGCAAAACAACGTTCCATTTCATCTATGAGAGAACTGGATCCCAGGTACACGGACGGGTTTCTGGATGTTAAGTAACTCGCCCAATGTGACACACTGTTATTGGAAAAAAAGAGGACAAAACCAGTCAACGTGCTCAAAAGCCTGAGTTCTCTATGTCCCTTTCTTACCTAAGGATATCACCAGTATATAATCGTTGCCAATATTTTATTTGCCACACCTTATTGTGTTGAATACTGTCTTTAACTTACACAACTATAAGAAATAAGTATTATCTCCATTTAAACGTTCAGCCAGGGTTGGAGATGTAGCTTTGTGCTAAGCCCACCATGCACAAGACTGAGTTCAGCGACCTCCAAAACCACAAAGAAAATTAAGCAAAACAGAAGTCACAATAGTAGTACATGAAATACATGAGTTAGGATTCAAAACTTCATATTTATCTGATTCAAAGCCATAAACTTTTCAACTGTTGATCATTAAATACTCTAAAACGATAGTCTGTAATTTCTAAATATATCTGAATTTCAATTTATAAACTAAAAAACTATATCTGAAGTTAAAATATTTTAACAGCTTGGGTGGGATACAGCACAACTGGCAAGAGTGTTTGTTTAGAATGCCCAAGTTTCTGGGCTCAAAAAATAAAATACACTACAAAAAATAAAAATAAAAACATTTTAACAATTAAAATCATGCATGCCTAATTTTCACTCTGCTTCTTAGTGTCAGGTGTGTCTACTGAATTAAATGAATCACTGGTGAAAGAAAACCATTGCCACTATAAAGTACAGAAATTCAAAGAGAAAAATTAAGAGTCATTAGACACATAAGGTGGGTTTGCCATGGAAAAAACTGGATAGATCAATTCCCAAGGGTGGCATCCAATATATCTAAAAACCAATTCTGTCACTACTCTTAAAGTTAGATTTACATCAATAAAGTATATTAAGAGTAATTTACAAAATCAGAATGACAGTTTAATTATAAGAAAAAAATTATAATGTAACTAGAAAATTTCAATCTGAAAGACTAGCACATTTTCTCCCTGCAGACAAAATTACATGGCAAGTCAAACAGCAGTCAGAAGGTGCTTAATGCTTAGAACAATAAGATGAAAGGATGTCTTCATGGCCGTTCAGGTTATCAGGTTAAAGGAGAATGACTAGCTTATTCATTTCCCCAACAAAAATAGTACTTTCAGTGGCCAAAATACCAGCAGAATAGGTCTGCTGAGTATCCCGCCTCCCCTGAGTCATATATACTGCCCCTAAGTCTTCTCAAGAATTCCTGGGCAAAGGAACTGATCATGACTATTTCATGACCTTCGTTAAATTTATACACTGCTATGAGGGTACACTGAACGTACTTTGCGCTAGGAGCCATCTTGTTTTTAAGGTTATTTTTTACGCTGCCCTCATAGAAAACAGTGATTTCACTGCCTCAGAAACCAATGTTATTTACAAGTTCTAGTCCTGCCCTAAGACCTAGTAAGTTAATATTTTAGTGATTATTTGTTAGTTTAGACTAAGTGCTTTATATCTCTTTTAAGTGCTTTATATTTCTTTTAATTATGGCCACAACTCTGTATGGTAGCATTAGTTTCATGATATAGGAGAAAATGCTAAAATTTCAAAGAGAAAGTCACCCCAAAGTCACACAGCTATTGAGGGGAAATAACAGAATTTGAATCCAGCTGGACTCCAGAGATGATGCTCCATAAAACACTTTTCCCGTTGCTAGTTCTAAATTGCATCTGAAGGTTAAAAAATAAAGAAGCTTCTGAGAAAAACTGTATTTATTATTCTCTTATTTTGTTTGAAATTTTATTTTTTCATTAAAAAAGGCTTTTGGCGTAGTATTCAAACTACTACATTTTCTTATAAATAAAATAAACTCAGGCAAGCTGCTAAAATTAATTCATTCACTGCAGAAAGTTTACTGAGTGTCCACTATGTGCCAGCACTGCCCTCAGCAGTGACGAAAACAACGCCTCTGCTCTCTTGGAGCTGACATAGTTGAAGGGGAAGGAGGCAGAAAAGAGATTTTTAAACAGCAAGTAAATACAGCGCCTCCTTGGCAACCAAGGTCCTGAGTTCAATTCCTGGTACAAAAAAATATAAATAAATGCTATTAGGAGAAATGGGGGAAAATAAATCAGGTTAGGAAGGTAAATGTAAGGCAGAAGAGGAGGAAAGTGAGGGCTGCGTTACCAAGTGAAGCCCAGCCTTTCGCGACTGAGTGACATTTTAAGAAGGTGAAGAAGCAAGCTAGGCAGGTAAGTGAAGGAAGACCAGGGCAGGCCCGGAGGACAAGAGCCCAGAGGTGGAGGTGGAGGAGAAGGCCCAGAAGGCAGGAGCAAGGCGCACAGACAGGAAGCAGGAGGTGAGGGCTGGGCAAAGGCTGCAGGTGCCAGATCACACAGGGCTCGGGGTGGGCAGAGAGCCAAAGGAACAGTTACAAAGCTGTTAAAACACCGAACCTACAGAGATCATGGGTTGCACTAGCACAATCACAGCGGAGGCTCTAAGAATTGGTCTCTTCGCTTGCATCAGGAAGGCAGAATGATGGATAAAAGATTTCAATACAGAGAACTAACTGAACACACTGTCACTGTACAGTGTCTAGCTTTCCAAACGCCGAAGCAGAAATATAACATGAGTTGCATTGCTAGGCTGAACTGAAACTTAAAAAATACAATGATGTTACCAAACAAGACTTCAGTATGCACAACTCAACTATTCAAATTTCCGTATCATCATACAGACTCAGGCATCCTAAAGAATGAAACAGATGCAAAAGACAACTTACTGTACTGGTCAGCGTGCTTATTTCTTGGTCAGCTTTATGCAATTTACTGATCAAAGACATATTTTGTTCACTGGTTGATTGCAGCTCTTTTTCCAGGCGTTCAGCCTGCAACTTGACCGATTGTTTTTCAGCCTTTTATTAAAACAAAATATTTTAAAATTTGTCCATAATTTTTCACAATATATCAAAATAAAATAAGCATTATTTAAAACTCATATGTAGCCACATAAAAAAGAATTCAAAACTCTAAAAACATTAACATGTACCAAAGCAACAAGAATTTTCTCAAAGCTGCTGCCCAGAGGTAAAGCCCCCTGTCTAACATACGGAGACCCTAATTCAATCTCTGGTACCAAAAACAAAACACAAAAACACACAATGCGTGTCCCAGTAAATATGCAACAAAGCTATCTGGGCAAACAACGTATCAATGGCCGCTAACAAAATAAAACCTCACAGATTTCTTTCATGAGAGCACTGCTGCCACTCATTTGAGGCTTGTTTACTCTGAATGCTGACACCATTCAATCGCACATGGGGCAGAGGGTTCTAGTTCACAGCAGCTATGAAAAAGCACATTAGAAGACAAACAGCAGAAGACTCACTGATGTAAAAAGTGAAAATTGAAATTTCAACATCAATGGAGATTTCTTTTAACAGGAGAAGTCAGGATAAGAATTCAAAATTCTCCACCAAGGTGGAGCCTTGTTGTTGTTGTTGTTGTTAGGTCATTTGTTTGTTGAGACAGGATATCCCTTGGTGGCTCAGGCTGGCCTTTAACTCACAGTGATCCTCCTGCCTCAGTCTCCTAAGTGCAGGGAGTATGGTGTGCATCACCACTCCAAGCTACATAATTAAGATTCTTAATAAAGTCTGTAAATTGTCAAAAATTTTCCTTTTAGTCATACTCAAAGCACTGTCATTACAGTGAGAAAACAAAAATACTTCTCAAAGTAAAAAAGTTTAGTATTTAAAGGATAAACTAGTATTTTAACACTTCACTTCCTATTTGTGTTAAATATAGTAAGAACTGTATTCAACAAATAATTCAGAGGGGGAAAAAGCTATTTTCTTCACATATAGAATTATATTTTCTGGGCATAATGAGAGCCAGAAAAGCTAAAGAAAGAAATATTTGCTGTCATGTACTATTTTCATCTGATAAATGATAAAATTAAATACAGGATCTTATGAAAATGCCATAAATGAACCATCTCTTTTGTTTATCATTAGGCTTGCTTTGAAAATAGTCACTCTAGATAAGTTCAATGAAAAGTTTCACAGGGATCAGGATATAGCTCAGCGGCATAAGCACCTGCCTGACAAGCACAAGGTCCTAAATTCGGTTCCCAACACAAAAAAAAGTTTCACAATGAGACAATATACTATACCCACTCTGTCACTGTGTAAATACATTAACGACAGAACATGGCCAGATAAACAATCTCACTCTCAACTGTCTCATGTCTAAAGTCCAGTAATATTGACAACTTTCATAGAGAAAACAGAAAACAGTGATACAACTTTCATGTAAAAAATTCATCAAGTGACTTCTCTTCAAAACACATTGATGTACTCTTGTGCCAGCTTCTGGATGGAAAAAATACCACCATTTTGGATTTGGATATTGGATTTTAATTACAAACTAGGTACACTACTAAATCATTTTCTTCTAACTCATTTCATGACTATTCAGAAGGATTAAAAAAATTTTTTTTGAGTTTTACAAAATAAAACATTAAATTGCTTTATTTGCTACCTGTTAGGCACATAACACAGGAAAAGTAACTGTGTCTGAATAAGACGGTTTTTACAAGTTTTTTACAAGGTAACTTCTCCAGAAGTAAGAATTTGGTTCTGATAACAATTAACTTTCTCTAACCAACTCGGAAATAATTCTGAAAAGATTTACTGTATGCAGTGGTACCTAAGTTAAACTTCATTATTCTGGCAAAAAGCTATCATAACATAAATATGGTATTTCTGTTCAAATAGGACTTACCGTTTTAATGTTTGAAATACCAGTATAAGGAATTTATAATGTCAAAAGAAATTTTTCTTTTTTTGGCTTGACATGACTATGACTTTAGTCTTCAGAGACTCAAATACAGTTGGGGGGATTTTACACATTCTGTGGCATTACAGGAGTTAAGTCACTTCAGGCAGGCGACTGGATTCTCATGAATAAATGGGGCAGCATAGCTACTGTTTATGAATCAATAGCTTTCTTCTTTATGGAAACAATACTATTGGGATTCTACAAATGCGTCAGCGTTAGCCTGGTAAGCATAGATTCATGCTCTAAAAATCAAAGCCTTGTCAATCGCACTTTTAAAAACTCTGCCCTAGTCTTCCGGGAAGCAATTAAAACCTTACCTCCAGGGACCTGACTGTAGCCTGCATCTCAGCCAACTGCCGCACCTGTATTCTCTGGACGCTTTCTACCTGAGCACCAGAATTCTCCTTTTCAGCCCTTAGTTCTGCTACCTCGGTCTCTAGCCCTTTTAATTTCTGACCCAAATGGGCTTTCTCTTGAAGAAGCTGCTCCACTCGCTTCATGTGTCTTGTGGGATCAACAGCGAGCAGCCGGCTATGGAGCTCTTCTTTATCTTTCTCCAGTCTCGCAACCTAATAATTTGAAAGAAAGCACACAGCCTTAAATTACTGGATTTTCAGTCACGAACATGCTTTGCAAGTCGGTAAATTAAAATTAAAAATGGGACAATACAAGTGCTCAGGTGGTGAAATGAAATAAAAAGGGAAAAACCTGAAACGTCACGTTCTTCATCCTACACTCAGCATGGCTCAAATGTGAGGGCCAGAACTTTGCCCTGCATCACTCCCACCCCACGGGGTCCAGCACAGTGTTTAATCAGTTGCTGACTAAAATTCAAAATTATAAATAATACCATAAAAGCAATTATTGAGCATACAGCAAGCATTTTTAACATTCATCAGAACATGATAGAAATTCATACAAGACCAATCATCGACTACGCCAAAGCTTTTCCGCATATGAAAGTAATTACTGGGCTTTCTATACTGATAAAATTATCTATTTTAAGGCAACTAATTCACATAAAAGCTGCTTTCTGTGTGAATAAATACAAATGTGACCAATCAAATTTTTAAATGCTAGTTGAGAGTTTGTTACCGTCCTAGTTGTATTGGTGGCCTGTTTCTTAGATCCATTACTCTAGGGTGCATGTGTAGGTCCCTGGGGAACTTGTAGGGCAGATACCAATACCATTCAGGACAACTGTCACTGCCAGATCCCACGGGCTTCTAAATGGCAGGTTGTAAATGGCTTCCTACCGTGGAAGCTCTTCAGAGGTTCCTTGTCTCTGGATGAGGGAAGGGGCAGAGCAACCAGGATAGAACTCATTTTTCCCATTTTGTGATTTCCCCAACTGTTTCTCTCCTACTGCCACTACCTCACCACATCTCCCTGTTACCCACCGTCAGGTCCTTGTTTTGTTCTGTTCTGTTTTGCTGGCAGTGTTGGGGATCAAGTCCAGGGCTTTGTGAATGCTAGGCCAGGGCTCCACCACTGAGCTGCACACCCAGCTCCCATCAGCTCCTCTTTTAGTCTCTTTGTACATTTAGAATCACTTTAAGTAGAGGACTTGGCAGTTTAAAAGAAAATTGGAAACCATCAATCTAATCAAGAGCAGGGGCCACTGTGAACCAGAACTCCCAAGCTCAAAGTCAGAAGGACTCTAAAGAAGTGACCCAAGAGACTCCTGACTGCTTCACAAAGCTACCAGTTAGTCTAAAAAAGCACAAGATCTCTACCCCAGTACAGGATGTTTGCCTAATCTGCAAAAAGGGAGTGAACTGGATGTACTCCAACATCCTTTTCCACCTCACTATGTAGAGACCCCAAGTTTCATCTTGGACATGTGATATTAAACATGACAGCAAGTACAGGCAGAGCTCTCTAGCAGGCAAGTATCTCTCCAGAAAACAAAATTTATCCTTGAAGGCACCTATAGCATTTGGAGGAAAATCCTCAAAAGCCCAATTACAGGCTGGCGTTGCTGCTTGGTGACAGGGAGCTTGCTACCATGTGTGTGTGAGGACCGAGGCTTGATCCCTGGCACCACGGGGCATGGGAAGGCCAGCTCATCAGTGTCGTCGTGCTCCTGTCTGTCTCCCCATGCCTTTCAGGTACTCACTACTCTTGGACTTAGTCCCTGGCTACCTTTTTTCCTCCAGCTAGCTGTGTGACTTTGTGCAAGTCACACTGTTCACCTTGCCTCACTTTCAGTGAAGGGGCTTACTCTGGATGACCTTTAAGAAACTATTCAGCTTTTGAATAAGGTAACTCAAGGGCTGGGCTTGAACCTGCCACCTTGTGCATCCTAGGCTAGCTTTCTACTACTAAATACCACCCTAACCCGTGTTATTAGTTTTCATGCAGTTTTATTAGAGGTGTGGCAGCTCATCATGCCTAGGAGTCAATGCATAACCGAGGTTCAGAAAAGGATGACCTTAACTGAGTGCTTATTCTGGATCAAGCCCCACCCTAAGTGCTCTTCATCAACAGTAACACTAATTTCTCTCGTAGTCCCCATTTTACATACAAGGTCACAGCTAAGTGCTTGACTAAGCGTGCCGTCTGTGGTACCACTTTCTCCACAAGCTTTGCGGAGCACTGGGGGATAGCTGAGCTGTTAAGACTGGATGATGGTGAACCAACGGCAGTCAGGACAGTCTCCACATTTATGATGCTTAAACCAGAATTCACATCACATCATTTCAACCAAAACTGATGATCAGTGTTTCCTAACTTTTATATTCACTTATTCATTCACACAATAAGTATTTGCTGAATACTTACTAAGTGGCCCCCCTGTTTTAGTTAGTAAGACTACAACCCAGCAGATATCAAACACAAAGCCTGTGCAGTGGAAGAGCCTATTACACTCAATCACTGCCATGACACCGCTCCCGTCTCATCCATCTGGGCCCAGATCTTGGACACCTCTCAGCTCTTTCCTTCGCCTCCACTCTTAATCAGATTCACATGCCATTTTCTTTGATGTCCTCCATTTGTTCTGCTTTCAATTCTGCCTCAAAGTTTCCAGAGGTGTTTCTCTGAATTTCTCATCTATGATATTTCTCCCAATCTGCCTGTACTGCAGCTACCTCCACATTACTTTATTTGCTTTTAGAATAGAAACTTGACAGGTAAAACAATATATTAACCAATTTTACTTTTCCAAAGGTCAAGTAGAAGAGACTACAGAAACAATCAGGGACTAAAAAGCACTGTTGATTTTCTTTTCAGAGAATAACTGTCCCGCCCGCATTCCCGGAAGCACAGAGCGGAGGCAGGGTGTCTAACTGTTCCAGCATCTTTGTTTTTTATCGCCCTTATGATGCAACACAGAGAACGGGTAAGTGATCAGTCTCTAGAATCAAACTTTCCTTTTCTTTCAGTACTTTAAAGATACAGCTGTACTTCTGGCTTGTATTATTTCCAAAAAGAAGCACACGATCGTGCTCTTTGTTTGTTCGTATGAAATATCTTTTTCTCTCCCTGTGGTCATTTTTCTTTAAATTAAATCTTTTCTCTCCATATGGTAGATTCCTATGCTAAGAACAGTTGCAGGGACAAACGCAGAGACCTGTGCAGCTCTGCCCCGTTTCCCACAAAGCTAACATCCCTCTTCTTCGGTTTTCTATAAGATACTATATAGAATTGGCCTTAATTTTTCTTTAAATAACTTACTACAATTCCTTACTGAAATTACTGTTTCTGGAGCTTTTCAAATTGTAAGTTAAAGGGTGAGAAGTATACCGCTCATTGGCAGAGCACATGTTTGGCACAGGCAAAGCCCTGGGTTCAATCCCCATCATCAAAAAATAATTATAGCTCAAACGTCCCTAACAGTGAACAGGCCTTTTCCAATTGCCTACTTCGTTCCGGGTAAGTAGTAGTTAGTGCACCTTTTGAAGAACTGGTCCATGTCGACTCATCTTCAAATGTATGTAAACGGGACTGTTCACAGGACTGTCTTATCCTTTACTGTATGCCAGGTCATGAGTGATACTCCATTTTGTTCCTGTCTCCTATCTTTTTGTCAGTGTCTTCTAAATTTTAAATGTTTTATTTTATTACATGTTGGCAGTTCATGCAGTCTGCAGTCATCCTGGGGCATGATTACACGTGCACACCCCAGCTCGCTTCTTTTCCTTCTCTTTTTTTGTTTGTTTAGTTGCTGTGGCCGGCTCCCTCCCTCCCCTCCCTCCTCCAATTCTCCTACCCTATTTTTCAGTCTTGCTGATACTGTTACTCTTAGCTCATGTTATGGTATGTACTGTTCACAGTCATTGAGGTTCATGCATATGGCGCACTTTTATTCTATCTACTTCCTTCCCCTCCTCCACATCCCTGCGCTTATTCCCTGTGACCACATCTCTACTGCAAGAGCTCCAGGTCCTTGCCTCTTTCACCAAAACGCCTGCTGAGGGTATCAGTCTACAAGTTTATGGTTGCCGGAATCCCTGCTGCGGGTTATCTGTCCAAACCTCCTGGCAACAAGGCACAAGGACACAAAGGAAAGACAAAGAGAATATTCTGCAGTTAAGGAGCTCTGGATGACCCAATGTTCTCCATGGAACAAACGACCTCCTCTCCAAAAGCTTCTGGCTGTTACAGGTATCAATCTGGGAGGTGGCAGGGGTCTTGGCAACGTCCATAAGGAAAAGAAACTGGTAGCTACACCAGGCACAGAGGTGTCCAGTAGCAGTGCACGGATAGTTTTAATGTATGCAAGGCTGCCCCCTTTACTGCCAGGAACATGTTTCAATGTAGCCGGCCCCACATAGCTCAGCAATAAGGTAAAGGAGCAGTCAGGGACAGGTTGCGGCCAGGGCTCTGTTTTTCAGGAGACAAGCAGCATGGTGATCTCCCACAGCCTTCTATTCTTTTTTCTTTTCTTTGATGTGGGGAGGTCAGTTGCCATAGAGGTCTGTCAATTTTATCACTTTTTTCCTAGAATCAGCTCATTTCACTCACTTTCTCCATTGTTTTTGGTTTCACTTTTATTGTTTCCTTTCCGCTTGTTTTGACCTTGATAATCTTTTTTTTTCTAGGTTCTTCGGGTGGGAGCTTAGATTACTATTTTCCCCTTTCTGATGCATTCATCTTAGTACTATATATTTGCCTCTAAGTACACTGCTTTAGCTGCATACTGAGAATTTTTAGATGCTGCACTTCCTTTTTTATTCAGTGCACTTTTAAAAGATTTATTGAGTGTCTATGGTCTGCATGGTCCTTTATTAGATACACTGAAATTTAAACACAAACCAGACACAAGATCCTTGGCCTTGGATACTGTGCAAACTAATTAGTATAACAGATTAAAAACAGCATACAGACAAATTACACGTTAATGCTCAGTTATCAGAGTCAACATTAAAGAGCTATAATTTAAGTGTTTTAGTTTGGGGTTTGCAAGGAAAACAATTATATACAGGACACACAATTTATAGTATTATTATATAATGGTCACTCAAAGAGTTAAATACAAGAAGTGCAGGAAATCTGTCCATACACTAAACACCTAGAGTATCAAGCTGCGAGCCTGGATCCCTTGGTAATATCCTGCATGAGTTCAGCTGAAGACCTAGAGCCCATATAATAATGGGTAAATTAAATTTACTAATGCCTCCCATGAGTCCAGCTGGAGGCCTAGGGCCCACGACAATGACTCACGCAAGTCTATTTCACAGATCTGCACTGGGGAGGCCCAAAGGTCAGTGGTGGAAACCAAAAGTCAGTGTCAGGAGATAAAGGATCTCTGCCAGTAGGTTGCGGATGCTGCACTGGAGCCAGGAAGCAAGGCTCAAAGTAAGGACCAGGGCTCCCTTAAAAAGTATGATAGCCATCCTCAGCGACAGTGAGGTCCCAAGCTTCTCAAGTGATGATGAGAACAGCTGAGTCCTCTCCTGAGGATTGAACAGCACACCATAATTCACCTTGGAGCCAGGAAGTGATACTCAAGTAAGGACCAGAGTGCCCCCAAAGTGAACCGCAGCCACTCTCAGCAGCAAGGTCCTGAGCTCCTTTGACACTGAAAACAGCCAAGTTCGTATCAGAAAGAAACTCAATAAGCTCCTCCAGGAGAGCCCACACCAAAAAGAAAACCAACAGCGCCAAACAACAACATTTAGGAAAACCCACAGTGCTACTCTCCCTCTCCAAGTCTGACTTATTTATTTAGGTACTGGGGATCGAACTCACAACCTCATACTTGCCAAACAGGTGCTTGTGCCACTGAGCTAAAACCCCGGCCCCTAGGTCTCCTTTTTATGCTAACAACTTTCCTCAGGTGGGCTGTCTACACTCAGCACCACACTGATTCAGTTCAGCTGGTGTTTAAATTGACCACCAGTTTTTAATCCACCACATCAAGTAATGAAAGTTACAACTGATTCTAAGGTTATTTATAAAATATATTTGCCCTTGGAATTCTCAGAATTTCAAACAAGCTAAGTTATACTACAGAAGGAAGACAATCACAAAGATGCACATATACCAAAACATTTAACAGCACTCTGCAATGTTTATTGTTTTGCTTGATCTTGTTTCCTGGTTACGGCCCAAAGCCTCCATAATACTCCTATGGCAGGCCGAAGCACACCATCTTGTTGTTCCATCCATCCAGTAAAATCTCAGCCCTTTCCACTGCAGCTTTAAGGCCTACTTGCTTCTTTGGGTCCATCTGCTCTTGTGGGCTGACTAGAAGGCTTCTGCACAACACCCATGGTTAGGTCCTCAGCAACCTGACATCCTGGGTCTCGTGTTGAAGAGTCAAGCCCCTGGCCGATAATCTCCAAGTCAACATACCCACACCCTTCTATCGTCTGTAAAACTGCCGCTCAATTAGCTGCTAACATGGCTCCTTTATCAGTGTTCTTGAAGGACTCTTCTTCACTGCCAGGGGAAAGTTTTCTTCAGGTTTTGATTGTGGCACTTGATCTTATCATGCTCTAAGCTTTTGATACCTCATAAACTGCATGCAACACTATCAGGTTCTTCCAAAAGATTTTTGGGTCTGTTTTTCCATCTGGCAATGTCTTTTTGCTGTGCCTACATCTCCCTGGCTCACAGGCTGAATCAGACGACTCACAGCATTTGATGCGACAGTACCCTATCACCCGAGCTCAACACCTCTTCATTTGGAGACGCTGGGGGAAATCTAAAAGAATTACTACTTTTCCCACAAGACTCTTGGATTTCAAATGCTTTGTACCTGTGGCACAAACTACTGTCTGAAAGTAAGGTTGTTCCATCCCTGTCCCTTTCTGAAATAAGTGACAGGAATATTTGAAGGTGAAGGTCAGTTATGCTGAATGCACAGGGTCAAGGTTATTCTTTCTCTTTTTTTTCTTTTGCTTTCCTATAACACAAAGATTATGTTTGTGTAAACTGGTGGCATCTGTACAACACATAATGATGCTTCTCTCCCTGCTTGCCTTATATACCAAAGTACTTTGCTCAGTGTCAAGAACTAACATACGTTAATGTAGTCATTTCAAGAACAATCTGGTTTGATCAGCACCATAAATTTGTTCCAGCTGTAAATTCTCTCAACAAATTTCTGAAAGTTACCACAAAATTCACTGGCAGCAGTTCCATGTTTTCATTTTGTTCCTTTACCAGCCCCCAGTAGAGTACCATGGCACTGCTTCAATTGAGTCAATAAGTGACGGATTAAACCTGCCTTCCATCTCCAAAGCATTTTTTTTTAAGTGGCTTGCTTTGTGTTCCAGACACTGGAATTCCTTATGTTTAAACTATTGTATCACCTGCCTGGGAATGGTGGGGTTTGTCTATAAGCCCAGCATTGGGGAGACTGAGGCAGGAAGATTGCTGTGAGTTCCAGGCCAATTTAGACTACATAGTGAGTTCCAGGTCAGCCTATACTACACAGGGAAAGTTTGCCTCCCCCCGCAAAAAAGCCCCATTGTATCATTTTCATATGCAACAAGAAGTTATTTGCAAGAGATGATTTCTTTGAGGTTTTAATAATGCTAAGCTTAATCATAACTGTCAATACTGCACGCTGACATTTTCCCCACATTTTAAGTGGCTAATATTTTAGTTGATTACCAGGAGAAGATAATTAACAACTTACATTTTACTACAGAAAGAGTAGAAATGGGATCTTGGGAGCACTCCTCTGCTCCCTCGGATAAGATTTAAGTTACTCTCTTCACTTGCATTTTAAAATTTAGAAAGTCATGCTGGGTGCATAGCTCTGTGGCACAAGCGCCTGCCTGGCAAGCGCAAGATCCTGAGTTTGAGTCTCAGGATCAATCAATCAAACAAACAAACTTAGAAAGTTCCAGACAGCCAAGATCAGCTACCCTGAGGCCTATCTTCTTTCTTTCTCCTCACTTAAAGTCTTTGCATAAACTGCAATCCTACTAAAGGTTAGAAACTGAACCACAACTACGCTACCATAGTCTCTAAAATAGTTCCACTGCATACTAGGATTTTCCCATCACTGTAGAAAAGTCCTTTGCTAAAGACACAGATTGGAGAATTCTGGGACATGAAAAAGAAAGTATTTAAATCAAAAGAGGACTTGGAGACTTAATATAGAGAAAAATTCATTCCCTATGTTGTCTCTGTCAGGCAGAGAACTCTAGGGAAAGCCATCTCTGCTAAACAAAGGACCACTTTAGATGACACAGGTACGTGCTTATGAAAATCAGTGAGCAAGCTAAGGCAAATTGTAAAGAAAGAGGAGGTACAACAAACGTGAAAGTGGTCAGGCAGGAAGCTCTAACTCCCTGCACCACAAACATCCTAAGTGGATTTAGCAGATGCAAAGGTGAAAGGTGGGCAAAACGTGTTAATCATGTGATGAAAGCAAACATCAGAAAACACCGGCAGAAATCGGGACCGAGGTAGAGATTGCGAGGGGGAAGGCTGTGTAACGATTTTACAATAATCCTAGTAAACGATGATCATGATCGTCCTAGGGGCCAACAGAAGAAGTTCCTGCGGTGGCTGGACAGTACTGGGAGCCTCTGAAACTTCCTTAAAAAGAGACCAGAGAGGAACCATGATAGGGAGGCCCAGACGCTGGCAACCAGGGTGTCCCTGCCACATACAGCTAGCGAGCCAGCCAGCAATCCGCCACTGGGTGCAGGGTGCTCAGTCCCTGGCTGAGGCATTGCACCCTGCTTCCTGCATAGCAGCTAGAAAGTACAGTCCCCTAAGGGGGCCAATGGCTTGTTTCGAAATGCAGTATCATGAAATATTTTGCACTGAAACATTTTTTTCAACTCACACATTATTTGAATGCATCACTTCATTTCCAGGTGTTTGAAGGCTTCCTGGTTACCATTTTCTGTTACTAAGTTCTAGTTTGATTATTGTGCTCAGAGAACTTCATGTGATTTTGAATTTGCGGAGGTTTATTTTATAGCCCAGGAACTCGTCTAGCAAACACTTAGAAAGAATGTGTTTGGCTTTTCTTGTTGGGTGGAGTGTCCTATAAATGTTAATTAGACTCTGATGGTCATGTTGTGAGTTTTTCTATATCCATCTGTTTGGCCTATAAAATGTGGACAGCGGGGTGTGAAGTCACCAACTGTAACTACCGATTCCTCTCCTCGACTTTAGAGCTTTCAGTCTCTGCTTCCACATAATTTTGCAGCTGTTTGACCCACACAAATTTAGTATTCCTGTGTCTTCTCAGCGGACTGACTGTTTTATGTATTATGAATCATAAGTGGTGGAAATGAAGGAACCCAGAAAAACTGGATTCACTTTCTCAGTCTGAGTGATGTGTAAAAACATTCTCTCCCCCTTCCCCGTCTTCGTCCTCCCATTTATAATATGGTATACGGCAGATTTCTCTGCACTCCAAGCCTCTTCTGATACTAAGAGAGCACCTCAAGCTTTAATTCACGGCTGCACAACCCTTTGTATCTTTGTATCTTTTCTACCCTTTTACTGACAAACTACATACACTGGTGTACTTGGGCTTTCTAATAGCACAGGTCTTTTTATCTATTCTGCAAATTTAGGCCTACAATTTGTAATTTAAACCACTTACCTGTACTACAATATTAATATGTTGTCTATAATTCTTTTTCTACTTCTTCTATTTTTAGTTTTCTGCTTTCTTTTTCCCACCACCCTGTTGCTTACTGAACATTTTTCACGATTTGATTTTAACTTATCTATAATGTTTCGGATGTACCTCCCTGTGCAGTTTTCACAGTGTTCACTCTGGTTACTGTAATCTACCATAGTACTCATCTTACCAGGGTAGACGGGATCTAGAAACCTTATTTCTCTTTACGCCCTCTGACCTTTATCTATTGTCTATGCAGTTCCTCTTTGTACATTTAGAACCACATTATGCTTGGTTGGGAGCTTTATTTCAACTATCAAGAATTTATTTCAACAACAAATTTAGAAAATTCGTAAGTCAAAGTAAAGCACATGCATATACTCAAAAGTTTTGTTTATCACATTCTTTTATCCTTGTAAGTATTTTCAAGTTCCTCCTTTTACAAGTTTTTGTTCAGACAACTCTTGAGCATTCTTTTGGACTGGTCTATTAAAAAATTTCCCTTACTTTTCTCCATTTTAATGTCCTGATTTCCCCTTCATTTTTGAAAAATTTTTTTGCTGGATATAGAATTATACGGGTTGACGGTTCTTTCCTTTTGGTACTTGATAATATGCTCATGGTTTCTGATGAGAAACACGCTAGTTTTCTGTCACCGGCCACTACCCCACATGTACCGCTTATCTGGATGCTTTTCTATAGTTTTTGAAAGTTTCATTATGGTGTCTCTTGCTGTGTTTCTTTACATTTATCCTGTTTGGGATTTTCTCAGTTTCTTGAATCTGAGTGTTATGCTTTTATCATATTTAGCACGTTTTCAGCCACTACTTAAGTATTTTTTAGACATTGTCCTTTTTATCTTTTCAGGAACAGAAATCTTAGGTGTTTTATTATGGTCCCATAGGTCACTGAGAATCACTGTTCATTTCTTTTTAAAATCTACTTTCTCTAGTTTTTCCAACTACATAATTTCTAACGTCTTATCTCTACATTTACTGTATTTTTGCCTCTATTGCTTCTCTTCTGCAGCTGAGCCCAGCAGTTGAGGTTTTCTTACTTTCACTGTAATTTTCAGCTCTAAAGTTTCCAATTTTCCCTTTTTGTATTTTCTATTTCCTGTTGACTTTTCACTTGCTTAGCCAGATTTGTAATTGCTCACTGAAACATTCTCTCCGTGGCTACTGTAAAATCTTTGTCATACAGTTCTAACATCTCGGTCTTCAGTGTTAGCATCTACTGGTGCTTTCTACACTTAGTTTTGATCTTCTTGGCTCTTGATAAGTAATTTAGTTAAAACGTGGGATATTTTAGAAATTATTTGATGAGACTCGACCTTATATAAAATATCTGTTTTAGCTACTTTTTATGACATCGCAACGGCAAGGGAAGACTAACGCCACTGCCTTATGATGTCAAAGGTAGTCTAGATTCCCCTCTAGTCTACTGACACCCAAACTAAGGAGGATCTTTATGACCCCTTTGGGTGACAGTGGTTACTCCATCCCCCATGAGAGCCCCACAAACACCTCTCTGGATGGGAGGGGCAGGAATGGCTTCTCACTGCTCCCCAAACGACCACGGTGTCACCGGAGATGAGCTGGTAGCAGGGGCTTCCTCCCTTCACAGCAGTAAGGAGGTGCCCGCCTCTATCCTGGTTGGGTGATATCAGACAAGGATCACTGGAGAGAAGGACTGAAATCACTGCTTAGCCCTGTGGTGTCAGCAGGGAAGGAGTAACCACTCTTGCCCGTTACTGTCCAGATAAGGACACATTAGATAACATCAGCCCCACAGAATGAATTAGAAAGTCTGAGTCTGTTCTCTGGAAGAAAATTGTCATAAATGCTTTTCTTAAATACCTGGAAGAATTCATCAGTAAACCCAATTGCTGTCCAGTCATTTCTGTTTTGTTTTGTGTTTTGGCACCAGGAATAGAACTCAGCATCTTGCACTTGCCAGGCAGGTGCTGTACCAATTGAGCTATATCCCCAGCCCTGCCCATTTTTGATTAGATGTAAGACATTGTGAATTTTTTATTTTTCACTGTTGGGTTCTTTGTTTTCCTATATCTACGTCTGAATGCACTCAAGATATTTAGGGATGCAGTCAAGATATTCACAAACATTCTAATCTTTTCAAATCTTACTAGTATGCTTGTTAGACAGAAACAGAACTGCCTTTAGTAGACAGGCAGTTCAGTGCATCACACAACAGAGTATTTCCACTCTGGCTGCTGGAAACATGAATTTCTGCCCAGAACTACTTGAGCGCTAGGAGTAATCTGGACTCCTTCCTTTGTCTGACCTTGTATGTTTTGCTCACACACGTGTAGTCATCAGTCCTCAAATAAAGACTCTGCAGAACTCCAGAGTTCTCTAACACTCTGCTTTTCAAGTCCTAGTTGCCTGAGCCTCTAAATTTTGAATTTCAACTCCTCAACACAGAGATCATGGAGCTCAACTTGGGTTATCCTGCTCTGCAGTCACATAGAAAACCCCTCCAGACACCTCAGGCAGCAGAGGGATCACTGCTCTCAGCTGCCTGTTTTCCAATGTCTGAAAACCATTGTTTCCTGCTTTTTGTCTCTAGTATTCTATCATAGAAGCAAAACTCCCCAGACTGCCTAAATTTGAACAATAGTCCTACCATATATTACCTACGTGACCCAGGGCCAGTCTTTTTCTCATTTATAAAATGAAAATAATGATTATCTAATGTCTAGGGTTGGTGAAAGATTCAAACAAACATGTTAATGAGTACCATGACTAACACTGTAATGCACTCATGGCAGTAACACTATTAATTGCTTACTATGTATTGAGCTTTATGGCAAACATTTTGCATATAAAATATGAACTTTCCAGATCTTAGTTTTTTAAATTACTAGATGAATTCTTTATATTCCTAAAAAAACTAATAACATGACTCCTACAATATTGGCTTTCCCTTGTATGTCCTATATTGGTCTTTCCCTAATTAATAGTCAAATGTTTTATATTAAAACATTTTTATATTGACAAGGTATCATTTAAAATCCATATTTTAATCTCATTTTGAAAGTTACAGAGATGGTAACTTTCTCTTAGAAACACATACGTATCTGCCCTCAAAACAGTTACAAAAAAGGGCCGGGATGCAGGCATTGCTGGGAAATAGGGCAACATTCAGCATTTTTAAAGAACTGTACTCAGAGACTTCCAGGAAGATGGTGGAGTGGTAAACAGCACAGAAATACAGCAACGTGAGGACGAGATGGAGGGTAGTGGGTTCCCTGGACTCAGGAAGGATCTGAAGTGAGCACGGGAGCCCATGGGGAGACAGGAGAGAAATTTCAACAAAAAAGGAGGTGGCAGGCGGCGCCCTCTCCCTGAGCTGGGACTCTGTGTGGGAAGTGGTTCAAACCCGCGGACACACCTGACTGTCAGCAAACCCAAAGGCCCCCGTGGAGACACAGGGCACTGCAGTGGAGCAGTGGACATGACGGACTGCACTGGCTGCTGAATGGCACAGATCCGGCGGTCCTCCTGTGAGGAGACGGCGACTGGCAGGAAACAACTGGGATCTCACCTTATTAAAAAGCTTTTATACAGCAAGAGAAACTACCAATGGACTGAAAGACAGCCACCGTGGGGGAGAAAATTCTGCCAGCTGTTCCTCCAAGGATTACCATCTAGAATACATTAAAAAAACAATCAGATGCCCCCGACTTAAAGACCAAATCCAAAAATGGTAATCGGAAATAAAGAGACAGTTCTCAGATGATGAAATCAAAATGATAAATAAATATAAGAAAAAATGTTCAGGCCGCTTCCGGCCTGGTCCCATCCAAACAATTTTAAAGGTCCTGATGTCCTGATGTCCTTCCTGAAATGAGTTTGGTGATTAGAAATCTGCAGCGCACGATTCCCGATAGGAGAGTGACACTTCACAGGAATGTGGAGGTGAAGGAATACTTTAGGAGTGGAGAAATCTGACCTGGGTATCATCTTTCTTGACAACAAGAATATTCAACACGTTAATAGGATCTAAAGAAAGAAAAATATCTCAAACAATGTGCTTTCATTTCCATTTTATGAGAATCTGAAAACAGGTGAAGTTCCCCAGCCCAGTTTTCCAGACGACTATAACTCGGGGTACATGTTCTTAGGAATGGAGTATATCAGGGGCTGGAGGTTTAGCTCGGCGGCATAAGCACCTGCCTTGGAAGCAGGCAGTCGTGAGTTCGATCCCCGGTACCGATAAAAACGAAAAAGCCAAAAAAAAAAAAAAAAAAAAAGGAATGGAGTATATCTCCCAGCAGTGCCAAGCAAATGAAGATTACCATGACATTCTGACCAAGCCAGGCTTGGCCCGCGCCTCCGTGCACTTCCTGCACGACCCCGCCGGCCCAGAGGAACACACGTCTCCCTGGGACTTTGGGCTGCTCCTCCAAGTGCTTCCTGTGCGACTCCCACTGGAGGAACGTCATGCCAAGTGGCCGCTGCCCTCGGCGACCCTCCCCATCTTCTTGACCAAGTGCTTGATCTTTGGCTCCCACTCCTCCTCCCAGAACCTTAAACTGCAGTGGGTTAACCATGCAGAGTTAAAGGGAGACTCAGTGAACTCTCACGCAAACAGAAGACCTCAGCAGGCTCCAATCACCATGCTCCTGTGCTTCTCCTGGTGTTTGTCCTACAACTTCAACAACCAGTTGAAGTTACAGCTTCGCTAAGTAGAATAGGACCAAACAGGACGAAACAGAATGAACTCACGCAGAATGAAACCATGATAGGACTTCAAAACAAGGTAACACCCTGCGGACACCTGGACTGATGCCACCGGCCCAGCCCTCGGCCCAGGACCACCTACGCTGCTGTACCCGCTTCCCGTGCACCCAGCGGATTCCTGAACCCAGGACACCTGCTGGCCCCTTGGGGACACTCCCTACCTCCTGGACCTAATATTGCTGTTGGTCTTCAGCTCCCACCCTTTCTCCCACCTTTCTCTCTTGGACTACAGTGGATTAACTGTGCTAGCTTGAAGGGAGACTCAGTAACTGCCTCACCCAAACAGAAGATCTTAGCAAGCTCCAGTCAGTGTGGTGAGTATGCCCACAAAATAGAGGTGTACAGTGGATAAATAGGGCCAGTAGGAAAGCTCCCTCCAACTAACTATAAGACCTTGGTGAGTCTGGCAAAAGTGTGGATGACTCATTCCTGCACACAAAAAACATCAGGCAGAGTGAGGAGTGTGCCAATAAGGACTCCCTCAACTTGGAGAAAATCAAAAGGGCTTATGAGACACACAGGCACACAACAGGGACACAGTAGGGCCTCTGCTGACACAAACACCACACACAGGGAGATCTGGTGACCTGGAATAACCTGAAGATAAATAGCAGGAATGAAAAGTTGACCTACATGAATACTACTAGGCTTGTCAGTCCAGGAAGACTACAGGACTCACCCACAGGCCCAGCAGGGGGAAGTCAGGTGACTGGCCCACCTCTTCATCTTCATCGTGGGACCCAGCAATTGGACAAACATCAACCTTATAGTAGGACCCCAAGATACACACTACCAACAGTTGACACTAGTGGAATTGAAGGACCAAGTATTAACTCGAAAGGGGAAAATGGCAGAACAAAAAAGCAAAATGCAGTCTCAAACATCTAGTCCACCAGGAACAAGTGCAGGAGACTTTGAAATAGAGGACTTCAAAAGTAACAGACTGGAAATCTCTGAAAAGATAGCAAGTGAAATAAAAAAACAACTCCATGAGGCTATAGAGGAAATCAAATTAGAAGTACTCTCCCATGTAAAGACAGAAATAACAACCTTAGTAAAGGACTTGCTCAGCACAGCTGTAGGGAGCGGCTTCAAATAGCTGCTGCTGCCCTGCCCCTCCCGCCTGAGGGCATTTTGTGTGTCAGCCTACATTTCCCATGATCCTCATGTCTGCCTACATTACCCATAATCCTCTCCTGCTTACATCATATATCCGGATGTGATGATGACCTATCAGATAACACTCTGTGCCCTCTTCCTGCCCTTGGCCCGCCCCCCCACCCTATATAAAGTTGTAGCCATTTTGAAAATAAACGAGACTCGATTGGAATCGCATCCTGTCTCCATCTCTCTTTTCTCTTGCCCTGCCCCCATCCCTGATCCCCTCTCCAGGTGAGACCCATAGATTGGTCCGCAGGCCGGATCACACAGCTAAAGAAGAAATAGAGAAAAAAGTACAGGAACATGGGAAACTGATTGAAATCTTGAATGAACAATACAGAAAACAAGCAGAATTCATGAAACAAACTCAGAGACATCCAAGAAAGAAAAAATTCTATTCAAAGCTGGGAAAACCGTTTAAATGAAGCTGAGGATAGATTTCAGACCTTGAGGACAGGATCACAATTAGCGATTATGAAAGGATAGGACTTTTAAAAATAACAAAGCAGCATGAAATGACAATCCAGCAGCTTCAAGATGATGCCAGGAGAAACAATATGAGATTAATAGGCATCAATGAAGATGCAGGAGTCAATGCAAATGATATAACTAAAATATTCACAGAAGTAATAGCAGAAAATTTCCCAAACACGGGGAAGAAATCTAATATGCAGATAAGTGAAGCATACAGAATACCAAACAATCACAACCAACATAAATCTACACCCAAACATATAATAAAGATCTCTGACATACAGCATAAAAACAGAATACTAAAAGCTATTAGAGAAAAGACATAACTCACCTATCAAGGAAAGCCCATTAGAATCACAGCAGACTTTTCAGCACAAACCCTCAAGTCAAGACAAGCCTGGAGTGAGATATTTCAAGCCGTGAAAGAAAACAACTTTCAACCCAGACTGATGTATCCAACAAAACTGTTTTTTGAAATGTAATAGAGAAATAAGATATATCCTTGACAAAGAACAACTCAAGAAATTCATGTCCACCAAACCAACCCTAGTAAGAATATTAAAAGACATACTAGATAGAGATAAAAATGACCACAATCTCCAGAACAACAAAAGAATGAAACCACCAGGTAGGACAAGCAATTAAACAAGGGGGAAAAGCAGAAAGCAAACAACTGGAATATAACATGGCAAAGTTGAGCCAGTACATATCAGTTATATTCATAAATGTAAAAGGCCTCAATACACCTATCAAAGTAGTTTACAGGATGGAACAAGAAACATGATCCCACAATATGCTGTATATAATAAACACATCTAACCCAAGAGGAAACTCATACATTAAAAGTCAAAAAATGGAAAACAGTATTCCATGCAACAGGAACCCAGAAAAAAGTAGGGGTAACTATTCTATTTGCAGACAATGTGAACTTCTAACCTAAAATGATTAAAAGAGATAAAGAAGGTCACTACATACTCATTAGAGGAAAAATTCAAGAGGAAGAACAATTATAATTATATATCCACCAAATACAGGTGCATCCAACTATATAAGACAAATACTAATGGACATGAAAAACCAAATATACAAGAACACAATTATAACAGGGGACCTTAACACCCCATTGTCACAAAGAGATAGATCAACTAGACAAAAAGTCAGCAAAAAAATAATAGAACTGAATCATACCTGTGAGCAATTGGACTTAGTAGATGTTTACAGAGTATTCCACCCAACCACATCAGAATACACATTCTTCTCAGCTGCACATGGGACACTCTCCAAAACAGACCATATATTATCCCATAAAACATTCCTAAGTAACTGCAAAGGCACTGAAATTATCCCAGGCATAATATCTGACCATAGCACACTGAATTTGGAAATTAACGGCAAAAGAAATTGCAAAACCTGCATAAATACATAGAAATGAAATAACAACCTTCTGAACAACCAGTGGGCTACAGATGAAATTAAAGAAATAAAGCAACACCTACAATTCAATGAAAATGAGGAAACAACATACTGTAATCTGTGGTATGCAACACAAGTGGTCTGAAGAGGGAAATGTATAGCAATAAATTGTCATATCAAGAAAACAGAACGAGCACAAATAAACAACCTAATGCTTCATCTCAAGCTCCTAGAAGAGCAAGTTAAACCCAAGCTAATAGAAGGGAGGAAATCATAAAGATTAGAGCAGAAATCAATGCAACTGAAAGTAAAAAAATACAAAGAATTAATGAATCAAAATGCTAGTTTTTTGAGAGAATAAACAAAACTGACAAACTAAAAAAATAGAAAGAATTAATGAATCAAAATGCTAGTTTTTTGAAAGAATAAACAAAATTGACAAATATCAAGAAAAAGACAGGAAAAAAACCCAATCCATGCAATAAGGACTGAAAAGAGGGAAATTACTACAGATCCCATGGAAATTCAAAAGGTCCTAAATACCTACTTTGAAAATCTCTACTCACATGGAGTGGAAAACACAGAGGAAATGGACAGATTTCTAGAAACATGGACTACCAAAGCTCAACCAAGAAAGTATAGCAATTTTGAATAATCCAGTATCAGCTATTGAAATTGAAAATGTAATTAAAATTTACCAACAAAGAAAAGCCCAGGTCCTGATAGATTCATGGCTGAAGTCTAGAGGAAATTTAGAGAAGATTTGATGCCAATACTACTTAAACTCTTCACTGAAATTGAAAAGGAAGCAATCCTCCCTAAATCATTCCTGGAGGAAAGTATTGTTCTGATACTAAAACCAGAGAAAGACCCAACCAAAAAGGAGAACTATAGACCAGTCTCACTAATGAACACTGATGCAAAGATTCTCAATAAAATACTGGCAAATAGAATGCAGCAAGTCATCAAGAAGATTATACATCATGACCAAGTGGGATCATTCCAGGATTGCAGGGATGGTTTAACATACACAAATCAATAAATGTAATACACCACATCAACAAAGCCAAAAACAAAAACCACTTGGTCATCTCAATAGATGCTGCAAAAGCTTTCGATAAAGTCCAACCCATGTTCATGATAAAAACTCTTCAGAAACTCGGAATAGATGGTGTCTACCTCAATCTTATAAAGGCCATCTATGACAAACCAACAGCCAAAATTATACTAAATGGTCAAAAACTGAAAGCTTTCACTTTAAAATCATGAACAAGACAAGGATGTCCACTATCACCACTCCTATTCAATATAGTTCTGGAAACATTAGCTGGGGCAATCAGACAAGAGAGAGACATAAAAGGAATAAAGATAGGAAAGGAAGAAGTCAAATTATCACTATTTTCAGATGACATGATCCTCTATATAGAGGATCCAAAAACTTCGATTAAAAGACTACTAGAGGTAATAAACAAATTCAGCATTATAGCTGGATACAAAGTCAGTGCTCACAAATCAATAGCATTTCTGTACACAAACAAAAAACTCACCAAGAGAGAAATTATGGAAATATCACCCTTCACAATAGCATCTAAAAAAATGAAATACTTAGGAATCAACCTAACTAAGAATGTAAAATACCTACATGCTGAAAATTATACTACACTAAAAAAGGAGATTGAAGAAGATATTAGAAAATGGAATGATATTCCTTGCTCTTGGCTAGGAAGAACCAACATTGTGAAAATGGCCATACTCCCAAAACTATAACATTATACAGATTTAAAGCAATCCCAATCAAAATACCATTAACATACCTCACAGATGTAGAGAAAACAGTCCTAAAATTCATTTGGAAACAGAAGAAACCTAGAATAGCAAAGGCAATTCTGGTCAACAAAGGTAAGGCAGGAGGCATCTCAATTCCTGACTTGAAACTACACTACAAAGCCATAGTGATAAAATCAGCATGGTACTGGTAAAGAAATAGACCTGAAGATCAATGGAACAGATTAGAAGATACATGAATAACTATAAAGACATTCAGCCACCTGATATTTGACAAAGAGGCTAAACATGTTCACTGAAAGAAGAATAGCCTCTTTAATAAATGGTGTTGGAAAAACTGGCTCTCCACATGCCAAACTACACCCATGCCTATCACCATGCACTAAGCTAAAGTCAAAATGGATCAAAGAGCTAAATATTAAAACAGAAACACTAAATCTACCGGAAGACAAGACAGGCATAAGTCTTGGAGACACAGGGGTAGGCAGACAATTCATGAACAAAACGCAAACTGCACAGAAAATACTTCGAAGAAATAACACCTGGGATCTCATATTATTGAAAAGAAATCACCAACAGAGTGAAAAGAAAACCTACAGAACGGGAAAGAATTTTAGCTAGCAACCCCTCAGACAAAGGACTTATATCCAGAACACATAAAGAATTGAGAAACATCAAGCCCCCCAAATTCCAAGACCCTCTCCAAAAATGGGCATCTGAGATGAACACACAGTTCTCAGATAAAGATATACACATTGCAAATACATGAAGAAATGCTCACCATCACTGGTCATTCAAGAAGTGCAAATTAAAACAGCACTGAGATTTTATCTCACTCTGGAAAGAATAGCTGCCATCAAGAAATCAACTGATAACAAATGTTGGTGAGGCTGTAGGGAAAAAGGAACACTGCTCCACTGTTGGTGGGAGTGTAGATTAGTGCGGCCACTGTGGAAATCACTATGGAGGTTCCTCAGAAGACTAGGATTGGAAGTTCCATTCAATCCAGCTATTCCCCTCCTGGGTATTTTTCCAGAAAAACTGAAGAGGTCATATCACAGTGATATACGGGCACCCATGTTCACAGCAGCACAATTTGTAAAAGCTAAATCTTGGAAACAACCAAGATGCCCATAAACTGCACAGTGTTTGAAAAAGATGTGGTATTTTTTTGCAATGGAATTTACTCAACTATAAAAAAAGATGATCTCGAGGCCTTCATAGGTAAATGGAGACAATTTGAGACTATCCTCATAAGTGAAATAATCATATTTATAAATATCAATTGTGTCTCTAGTATAAAAAGAAATAAGAACTGTAGGAGTAATAAAGCCCAAAATGTGTAATTGTTATTTTAAAAAGAGAGGAAAAGAAAGTGCTCTAAAGGATATAACTGCATGTATGTTTAAGTGTGTAGGATTGATAACCCTATTATTAAGCTTTTATTGGATCACTGAACAGAACTGTTTGCAGTCTCACTGTTTGAATGGCCACGTTGAATGCTTTAATTTTGTAACTTCAACTATTTCTAAGAGGACAATATGTAATTTATCAACTAGTGTTTCTTACTTTTTTTTGAAATTATGTATTATTTCTACCTTTTTTCTGTTTTGCTTTTTTTCTCTTTAAATAAAATTTTTCAAAAAAAGAAAAGAAAAAAATGTTCAGTCTCATTGGTCATTTCAAGAAGTTCAAATTAAAATAATGCTGAGATTCCATTTCACTCCAGAAACAATGGCTACTATCGAGAAATCAACCAACACCAAATGCTGGTGGGGCTATGGGAAAAAAGCAACACTTCTCCACTGTTGGTGGGAGTGTAGACTGGTGCAACCACTGTGGAAATCAGTGTGTATATTCGACTGGTGAGTCGATGAAGAGCGTGTGGTTTTTTATACATTGGAGTACTATTCTGCCATAAATAAGGTTAAGTTGGAGACATTTCTAGGTAAATGGATGTACCTTAAGATCATACTCTTACGTGAAATAAATACAACACACATTTGTGAGAAACTGAAAGTATTAATAAGAACCAAAATGTATAATACACATTTGGATATAGGAAGAAAATGTTCTAATGGGCAAAAAAAGAGAAAAAAACAAGGAAAGATGGAAAAAATGAAAACAAAGCTTCTGTAAATGAGGAGAGGAGCAGCAGCTAAAAGGAAGGTAGGAGAATGGAGAAAAAAAGAAATAAATTATTATCGTACAGGTACAAACTCCCTCTGATGCCTGTGATCATTTTATATATACCTAAAATGTACCAATAAAAATCATTTTCCAAAAAGACGGCAACCCACTTGGGACCCTTTCTGTTTCTCTCAGACAGAAGCTTTGTCTCCCTCGATAAATATTTCTGCTCTTAAAAAAAAATTTTTTACTCAGAGAGCCAGGCATGGTAGCATACGCCCATAATCCCAGCACTTAGGAGGCTGAGGCAGGAGGACTGCCCTGATTTTGACACTGGCCTGGGCTACGTAAGCAAGTCCAAGGCCAGACTCTGGACTACATCGTGAGACCCTGCCACAAAACAAGAAAAGAAAAAAACAATAATTTCATTCAGAACAAGATAAAGCAAACGCTTTCTCAGGTCATGAGAGTTACCCTGAGCCACAGTGTTAGTGGAAGGAACACAACTACAACGAATTTTAAAAGCCAGAGAACAGAAACTACAAGACAAACAATCTGAATGCTGACAGCAAGATGAAGCTCGGGAAGGCACACAGTGGAAGGAGGTGCTCAGAGTCTTCCGAGTATCTACTTTGTGCGAGGTACTGTACATGCACTTCCTTCATTCTAATTTATTAAATCTTTATCATTCCTGACACCATTTCATATGTGAGAACGCGATGCACACGGAGGTTAAACCAATGCTCCAGGTCACACAAAATGAACATCTGAAATACTTGAAATTTTTTTACATAAAATTTTTTGATTTTGAGATATAAACTTCATTCTGGCACAAAAATCTTCAATGAGTAAGATTTTACAAATCTCTTCTAAAATGCTGCCAAAATCAATGCCAGAGAATTTCCACTATGAGGTAATTTCGTTTTAATTTGGGAGACTTCTGTCTAATTTCATATGATTCAAAGTAATCTAAGAAGAGAACTTGGAACATTTTAGACAAAGAAACCATCTGGTACCAAAGCAAGACTTCTAGTTGGAACTTTACAACCTACCATGACAACAATGAAGCATTTTGAGAGAGTTCCTGATTTGTACCGATGATAACATCAGGATGAAAACCAGAACCAAAAGCACATCAGTTTTGTGTTACTAGTACTGTAAGAAAAATTATTTAGCTTTCTCACAGAGCCAGGAAGGTAGAGACTTGGTTTCTCACGAAACTCATGAACAACGAAGACCTGAGTCAGCTTAAAAAGCAGCGCGGGTTGGTCTGTCTTTGTCCCCGCTGGTACCACCTTCCTTCAGCAGTGCAGGTGGCAGGCGGCGGGCAGGGAGTGGGCCTCCTGCAGATTTACACCTCTGCTTTAGCACTGCCCAAGGCTAGAAAGGTAGGCAGGTGGAAACTGACCAGACTGGTACTAGACTCATTGTATTCAAAGAGGAATAAACTGGAGAAAAGGAGGGAGGGAGGGGAAGAGGGAGGAGAGAGGAAGAGAGGGAGGGAGGGAAGGGTGGGGGAGGAGGGAGGGAGGCAAAAGATGAAACCCTGTCAAAACACTGAAGAAAAAACCAGAAAACAAGAATGAGCCAAAGCCTAAGGAAGACCAAAGTCTCGGGAAAAGCCTGAAGAAGAGGAAAAAGTAGGACCAACCTTAAGAAACACACACACGGTGATACACATACTGGGAGGTGAACGGAAACCATGCAGCTGACTTTGGTTTCTATTTTATCTGGTGTGAACACTGCTGTATCACTCTTTATTAGCATTTTCCATTTTTCTTTCTACTTTTAACTTGCTGCTGTTAGTGGTTTTAGGTATCTCACGTTAACTGCATATCATTGTTTATTGTATTTTGAACCAGTCTACGAGTTTCTTTTAATGTAAGAGCTTTACTCTCTTGTGTAAAAAAAATAATGTTGCAGAACTAGGCATGTGGCACGCGGCTATAATTCCAGCACTCGGGAGGCTGATGCAGGAGGATCATTGCGAGTTCCAGGGCAGTGTGAGCTACAGAGTGAGTTCAAGGCTGACCTGAACCGATAGAGACACCCTGTTCCAAGAAAACCCTCCCAAAAGTCATAAAAAATGTTCTGACCTGATAAAAAAGTGAAAAAAGGTTACTAAGCCATATTGAATATCGTATTTTGTAAAGGTAAGAATACATCTGTATATGACATATGTGTACACAAACTTGGGAAGGATGAGTGACTGACGTGACATAGCTCCAGTGGTGGGATTATGAATGACTTTGATTTATTTGACTTCCCATATCCTCAAAAGAACACATATTGCTACTAAATTTAGAAAAAGGTTTATAACTTAAAAAAAGCATGTCAGCCGGGCACAGGGCACACGCCTGCAATGCCAGTCGCTCTGGAGGCTGAAGCAGGAAAATTACAAGTCTGAAGTCAGTCTAGGCTATTGAGACCCTCTCTCAAAATAAAAAGTAAAAAGGGCTGGGTCTACAGCTCACTGGTACAGTACTTGCCTAGCATGTGCAAGACCCTGAGTCCAATCCCTACGACTGCAAAAGGAAAAAAAACAAAACAGGAATCACGGGAATCTCAGGCCCAGTCACACCTGCTGTGGTGCTCCTGGCCCATCTTTCGTGACACTTTGATACTCCTCCACTGAGTACTGCGGGTTCTTTCATTCATGCAGGCCAGCAGTACACTCACTAGCTCCAGCAGCTTTGTATTTCTCACTCTTCATCACTATTGTCAGGACAATACAAAATGAAGAGTCCTAAAAATGTCGTGCAAACAGTTCTCTCACTTTTGAGTGACTGAAACGTTTCCTTTCATCTGTATGAAGTCTGAGGGTTAACACACTCATGCAGCCAACTGCAATGAGAAAGCAGAACTTTTCATGAAATGAAGATACCTTCTTTCATGTATTATTTCATATATTCTTTTAGTTCAGAATATTGTGAGGGATATGTGAATTCTTTAACAGTCCTCCTGATGAAAACTCTGAAAATGTACTAAAGAATTCTGCTCAGAACCAACACACTAAAGAATATTTACTTATTTTTATCCATAGAAGCAAAAATGCACAAGTAATGTATGAGGCCTTAGTTAATGCAAAAAAATCCAATTATAGGCAAACCTTGAGCTATTACGGGTTTGGTTCGAGGCCATCACAGTAAAGCAAATTATCCCAATAAAGCAAATCACATGAATCTTTTGAGTTTCCCAGTGCAAATAGTTATGTTTCAACTTTACTTAGTCTACACAGTATATACCAGTATTATAAAGCACCCTATCTTAATGAAGAAATACTTTATTGCTAAAAAAAATGCTAGCAAGTCATCTGAGCCGTCACTGAATCGTTTTTGCTGATGAAGGATTTTGTGTCAGTGTTAACTGCTCCTGACCGGTTATTTCTTAAAACAACACAGCAATTAAGTCTGCTGTACAACTGACTCTTTCTTTCTACTCTTTCCTGAAAGATTTCTCCACCATCGCAGGTCACGTGGTTCAGTAACGTTTACTTACAATACAAATTTTTTCATAATAGGAATCATTCCTCTCAAACCCTGGTTTATCAACCAAGTTTACGCAATACTGTAAACCCTTTATTGTCACTTCAACACTGCCCAGGTACCTTCACCAGGAGGAGGCTCCCTTCACTCGTCCCCAGTACTGCCCTCCCCTGCATTCTTTGGCTTTCTATCAGTTCTTCATCCATTCAGGTTTCCTCATGAGATTACAAATCTCCAATCACATCTCAGCACTACATCCAAATTCTCTCACTAGTCCCGGCCACTGACAGTTACTTCCTACACTGGTCTAGAACTCCTCAAGGTCACCCATGAGATCTGGAATCAACGTATTCCAAACTCTGTCAATGAGTAGTAATATCTGGAAAGAAATTCTTTTATCTGAGCAGTAGGTCTCAAGCATGAACCTAAGACACTCAATAAACCACAGGGCCGTCATGTCAGATGTGCTTGTCGTGAAGGCTCACTGTTCCACTGGGTAGACTTTAGTATGATTCTTAAAGGACGTAGGATTTTCAGAAGCATAAGGAACCACTGGCTTCCTCTTAAATTCACCAGCTGAATTAGCTCCTAACGAGAGAGTGAGCCTGTTCTTTGAAGCTAAATATTGATTTCTCCTCCCTGAGTATGGAAGTCCTGATGGGATCTTCTTCCCACAGAAGGCCATTTCACCTACACTGAAAATCTGTTTGGCACGGCCGTCTCCCTCGCTGTCATGCTAGATCCTCTTGATAACTTGCTGAGGCTTCCTTGTCAGTATCTGCCGCTTCTCGTGTGTCACATCATGAGGATGGCTTCCTCTCTTACAACGTCTGCTAGCCTAGAACTCTTCTTTGGCAGCTTCCCCACCGCTAAGGTCTAAATCAGGAGACCATTCAAAAGCCCAAATGTGAAAAGCTTACTTCCCAGGTTGGTGTTATTAGGAGGCTGAAGAAAGGACGACAAAGGGCCTAGACAAAGGGCCTAGGAGAAAGTCTGCCGGTCAGTAGGGCCCGCCCTCTCAAAGGGGTAAGAGAAAGTCCCTTAGCTACGAAGGCCGGCCAGTCATAAACTAAAGCCTCCGAACTGAGACTCAAAATCAACGCTTTCCCAGTTGCTTTATCTCAGGTAACAGTTACAACAGCAAAGAGCTGGCAAAGCGCACATCTTTTACAGCCTTCATAGAACTTAGGCGTTAGGGTCTTGCTCTAGATTAGGCTTTAGATTAAGGAAATAAATGTGGCTTGAGCTGGGATTGCCATGAGCTCAAGGCCAGTCTAAACTAGACAGCACAGCGTTGTCTCAAAAAACAGGAAATGCGACCGGTGTGACCTTCTGTCCAGGTCCCTAAAATCCCTCCTCATCAGACGTTTCCTTTATCTTTCCTTCATCTTTCCCGCATTCGCCGCACCAGCACTTTTAATTTCCGCCCAGAGCTTTTCCTTTGTATTTGCACTTACAGCTGGTTAATCACTTGGCAGAGAGGCCTAGCACTTAGCCTTAGTTTCCAGCATGCCTTCCTTACTAGGCTGCATCATTTCTGGCTTTTTCTAGCTTTTGCTGTAAGGTGAGAGAGATGTCACCCTTCCTTGCACTTGAGCACTTAAGAGTCCACCTTAAGGTACTCACTTGACTGATTTATTATTGTATCTCAAGGAATAAGGAGACCCAAGGAGAGGAACAATGTAGGGGAATAGCTAGTTGTTAGCACAGCCAGACACACATTTATGGATTAAGTTCACCCTTACATAACCCTCTCAAACAATTACTATAGTAATTAGCAATGACTACTGATCATAGATCTGATTAACAGACATGATAATGAAAAAGTTTAGAAGACTGTGAGAATAATCATGTTACTACCAATCACAAAAATATGAAGTAAACACATGCTGTTGGAAAAACGGTGTCAATTTCTCAACCTAGAGTTGCCCCTTCAATTTGAAAAAATGTAATAACTATGAAGAGCAATAAAACAAGGTATGCCTACATTTTATTATATGAATGTGTATATTTTACAGCAGTTTAGGTTGTGAATGTGAAGACAGTAAGAACAGGTCGTACTTTGAAGCTCTGAAATTACATGTGTTGTCCCTATGAGCTGTTTTCGAAACTATCTGCTGCTTCGTGATGCGCAATGATCTCACCAGGTTTTACTGTGTTGGTGTACAGAAACCAGAATGTGAACATAAATGATGAAACGAAAGCTAATCTCCAATTACTCAATAAGTAATATGGCTCCTACGCAATCCTTTGGGAAGTAGAAGGAAAAACTCTTCAGTTTTATCAGAAAATTTTACCTTTTAGGCTCCACCAATTGTGGCTTCTTAGCTGGCAGTCTGTCCTCAGATCTCTAATACTATCACAGGATATATTAATCATGAAAATTAATGACAGTATTGATCCCTTAAGTTTTTTAAATAAAAATTTTGAATATCATGAAAGACCTTTCATGGTGAAAAATAGATCAGTCATCAAGTGCCAGATTCAGGTTTCATTCTTTAAAAAAAATTAAGCCACAATTATTACTAGGTAAATATTACACTTGATTTTAAAAGCAAAGTCTAAAATAAAACACTGCTACCTGGAACCTCAACAGTTACTTTCAATATACTAATCTTCATGTTAGGCTGGAGATCTTTACCGTTTCTATTTTCCACAAGAAAATTCTACATCTAGTTTCTTCAAATCTGTCATACTTACATGCTGAAAACCTTTTATAATCACACACAGTATAGATCAAGTGACCCTTGGCCACAAAATCACAGTTGTTAGAGGGCTGCTAATCCATTCATCCACACAGTGCTCTGTACTACCAAATGAGCTGCTGGAGTCCCCACTGGGAGGGCTGCTAATCAGAATGGCAACTTCAATCGCTGGGCCCTTCAAAATGAAAACTCTAGGAGCTGTGAGTTGTAACACCAAAGCTGGGATAACAGAGTTTGGCTGTTAACCTGGCTGCTGATTCCCTGAGACGTTGGATGATTTACTTATCCTGTGACTCCTAATTTAAAATGGAGAAAATGGAGATGTCCTATCTCACTGACTATTACAGTAGAAGATAATATGCAAATAATGCATTTAAAGCTTTGTAAAGAACTTTGTGTGTGCATGTGTGATACTGGGGATTGAATCCAAACCTTCGCATGTGTTAGGAAAGTGCTCTGAGCTATATTCCCACTGAGCTACATCCTCTGCCCTTTTTAAATTTTGAGACAAGAGTTTCTTGCCTCAGTCTCCCAAGTAGCTAAAATTATAGGTATGTGCCTCCACACTCAGCTGTTAAGAATTTTTAAAATGCGAAAAACTATTATAAATATTTATAGTATTCTGGGACAATAATATTAATGGACTTGATCTAACGTTCAGATAGCTTCTTACATATGAAAGAATAATAGAGCACTGCTTGCTGACCAGAATAAATCAGTCAGATCCAAACAGTATGGTTTTGGTTTTTATTATATATCTAGTGATAGGCGTTTCCTCATGTAAGAGCTGCCTCTGTTGCTGGATAGCGCCCCCTGTGTTAATTTCTCAAATCCCCAAGTCAAACCTCCCACCCAGTGGGCATGTGCACAAGATCCTCCTATCAGCAGTCAGTATGTCATTCTACCTACCCCTTTAGCTCCGCCTCTGTTGAGTGTCTGACTATGTGGAAAGGCTCCTATCGGCTGTCACCACGTCATTCTGCCCCCCCCTTTAGCTCCGCCTCGGTTAGGTCCCTATAAAAACGCTGTGATTGATCCCGAAGCTTCCGAAGGCTGCCAATGTCCCTGCCCAGCTGGCGTCTCTTCAGTAGTCTCCTCAGCAGCCTTCCCATCCCCTGAATAAAAGCCTGTATACCTCCCTCCTGCTCTCTCTTCTCTCTCACACAGCAAAAAAACCAAACATCTATGCCACTGTAAATATCTAATAATCGGTAAAGGAGAGCAAGACCATTTTCACTATTAATCCCAAATACAGACAATGAAGTAAATATAAAATGCAGGTGTGTTTACACAGAATGTACCACATAACTAGACACCAACTTATTTTTCTATAAATACGACAGAATAAAATTACTGTTTCTCTCTATTTATCCTGAAAAATCATCTAAAAGTAACATGAGGAAGGAAAATCAAAATCCTCACTTTTAGAAAAACTAGGAGACAAACCACAAAATGAGTACAAAGGCTGCCAAAGGAATGAAAATGGAATACAAATGCGGGTTGCTGGCAGCAGACAGAAAATACTACAGGAATAGGTATCAGAAAGAACAAAGTACACTTCCTACCCTACACCGGTATAAACTCCTTGTTTATATCAATTGAAACAAGACACAAGGGCTGACCACTAAAGCTCGCAGGAAGTGATCTGGGTCTAACAAGTAGAGGAGACAGTGTTAAAAAGCAATCTCATAAACTATATTTACACAGAGAAAGCTATCTCCATGGCTATGGGAGACAGGAGATTTTATATGATGGACAATTACAGTGTCTATCTCTATTGCTATGGGGCAGAAAAAAGACAAAAGACATAATCAAACAGTTCAGAAACAACAGCCACAGGAAAATACTAATGAAAATCATGATAAATGGTTTACCATACATAAACTAATAAAACTATAAAATTAACTCTAATTTGTGATTTATAAAAATATATATAACCATAAAAGTAAAGCATGGTGCCACACTTCTGTGATCTCAGCCACTCAAGAAACTGAAGGGCAATCACAAATTCAAGGTCAGCTCAGACAACTTAATAAAATACTAACTTGAGCTAAGAAATAAACACAAAGGTCTGGGTCTGTAGCTCAGTGACATAGCATTTGCCTAGCATGTGCAAGGCATTGGGTTCAAACCCAAGCATTGCAAAAACGGAAAGGAAAACAAAATTACTGACTAGAATAATCTTGAAGTATACATCAATTGCTTACCTCTGATTCATGCTTCATTTTTTCTTCCTCTAAAATACGTGCAAACTCTTCTTTCTGGTGTTCAAATTCTGACTTAAGAAATGTATGTTCATAGCGAAGCTTATTATATTCAGTTCTATACTTTTCCGCTTCCTACATTAAAAGGAGACTGCAAGTCATGACAAAGTTTTAAGTAAAATTTGTGCTTGCTTTAACAAGTACAATTTTAAATTATAGTAACAGCCTTTCTAAAAGTAAGAATACATATTTAACAGAAGTACAAATGAAACTTTGGAAAATCCTTTTAAGTATCCTACATGCAGAATTAATACACTCTTGAGAAGACACCAACAAAGCAAATTACCATTCAATTAATGTTACTTCTTTACTGATTCTCATCATAATAAAAATGTATAGCGTGCCAAGTTTTACGTTTTAGCTTAATAAATAATATTTAAGAAGGCAGCAAACTTTTCAAAATACAACCAAATTCTTAAAGTCTAATAAAGTATAAAACACCCCTCTACAAGAAAGATTTCATCAAAGTAGATAAAAGATCATTTGAATATTTAGTGCAGTAACTTAGTGTTCCATCAAATTTTACACTGATGACGCAAGCCCACACACCAGCTGAACACTCATAAACATCGTGCCAGCTTTGCTGTGTCCTGAGAGGGTACCAGCCTTGCATCCTTACAATCCATAAAACTATTCTGAATAATCAACTAAAAATTTAGGCAACACAGAAAAAGATGCAGAAGACACTAGTTAACAAATATCAGAAAACTAGGTAGGAAGGAAAGTATGTCTCTTAAAATATTCAGTGCACTATAAATCTTTAGTGCAGACTTCTAAGCCAGTTTATAAACCAAGAAAATTGGTTTCATGATCTTATTAGAGATATAGTTTGTTTTGAATTTAAAAGCATGTTTTAACTTCACTTGATCACCTACTTTGGATCTAGTTAATTTTATTTCCAAACATTAAATCTAATGCCAAGCCATGATACTTTACCACTAGAAGTATATTTGGAATATCATAGCATGAAGCCAGTAAGCCTTTATGAATGAGGATTCCACAACTGCCTTGTGTAAGTGACAGTATCATCAGACTATAGACCTCTCACAGGGTCTATTTTGAAAGGACAATAGTCATCTGTATGTACAGGCCTGGTATGTTTGTTTTTAAAGGCAACATAGAAAATGTCTGGCACCGCACCTAATGTATTTCTTTGCCATCTTTCCCAGATCCCTTTATTAAACATTTATATTATATCAACACTTCATAAAATGAGGTATCTTATCTTGAAATAAAACTAACAAATATTTTCCTTTCTGACATTGCATGAAACTCATTCTTTCATTCAACAAATATTAACTGGGCACTACTGTATGTCGGGAACTGTTCTAAGGAACTTGGAATGTAACAGTGAAAACAGATCAAGGTTATTTCTCTTGTGCAACAACAATTCTGGAGTTGCTAAATTAGAAAAGCATAACAGGTAAGTAAATAACGTAGCACATTAGTATATGATAGAGACTAGAGCAGTGCTGGCGAACCTAGGGCCCCGAGCCGCAGCAGGCACGCAGGGCCCTCGCCGTGGGCACATGAACCACGTTGCCCCAGCAGCAAGAGTTGTTTTTTCTACACTAAACCTCAGTTTTCAGGCTGACATGCAGTGTAGGCACTTTGAAATAAATAAGTGGGTTTGAAGTTTGGGCACTCATCTCTAAAAGGTCCGCCATGCCTGCATTAGAGGGTAAATAAAAACAGAGTAAGATAAAGGGGATCCAAAGGTTTAAGCAGCGATGAGAAAAGCCGATCACAATGTTAAAAAGGGAAAGTGGAGGGGCTGATCGAAGTGGGCCTCGGTGAGAAAGTAACATTTTAGGTAATGACTTGCACAAGATGAAGCAGTGAGCCCAGAGAGGCTAGATGAAGAATACTCAAAGCAGAAACAATGCTTCTACAGTGCTCCTGAGCTGCATTATTTCTGGAGTGCCAAAGACACATCAGCAGGATGTAGCTGGGGAAGGGAAGCAGAGACAATGAAATCCAGTGTTGTAACCCTTAGAGTCCACCGTGAGGACTCCAAGTAAACAGGGAGCCCTGCAGAGTTTGAGTAAAGGAAAGATACTTTACATCATGTGATAGTCACATGACAGCAAGCATACAGAGTTCTATATAATTACTTACTTCATCCAGATTCCGGCAACGCTCTCGCATTGGAGTTTCTAACTCTTGTTGTATCTGGGCTCTTAACAATTCCAAGTTTTGCCGATTTAATACCTTGTATGTAGAGAAATACAAATAATTCCAAATAAAAAACTATATACATGGAAATAAAAGATTCTCCAAATGTCAGAATCTCTCTCCTAATTATGAAAATGAAACAAAATACATAGAAGTTGCCATAATAGAGATAATTACCATAATTACTATATAAATGGGACCACAGCTTCAAATAATACTTTTAAGAATCTCAATTTCTAGCTCTGAGAGATGTGAAAAAATCTATTAATATGAGGTAAAGATAATCACTAAATGTTATCACGATTATTAAGAATAATTATATTGTTGGCTAAGACTAGCATATTGAACAATGGCTGGTGGTCCAGCTATTTTCTAAAACAGGCAAAGGTGCAATAATTTGTTACACCAAAGTGAATTCTTCAGGCTAATTTCTAATCACAAAAGCTGATGGCTTCTCAGACCATCAAAATTAATTTAAGCTCCTGCCTGTCACACACTCTTATAGAACTCACATTGCAATATGTAAGTAAATATTTCTGCAAGTTCCACATAGGCAGGCACAGCTGTCTTTAATCACCACTGCATTCCCGACACCTCCCACCACAGCCTGCCGCACAGAAACCACTCCAGTATTCCTTCACAAATGAATGAGTGAACAAATGAACAAGTACTGGTGTAAAAAAAAAAAAAAAAATCAGTTATTTATATGTGAGCGTCCGTGAAAATCAGAATAATGTTCAGTTTAGTTATTATTCATCAATTTTCCATATACTTTATTCAAAACTGTAGTAAATATGTTACTAAAAAGCTACTAAAACAAGGTATTTTGCAGTGTACTATAATCTTTCTGTTGTAAGCACTTCATATGCATTAACTTATTTAAACCGCAATGCTATGGCTTGTATCTAGATGTCTCCTAAAGTCTCACGTGGTCATATGTGAGGCTTTTCTGAGGTGGCTGGATTTAGAGAGTGTGATGCTAGGATCAAGGATGTGATGCTGGGACTGCTCACAGTGCAGTGCTAGGACTAAGGATATGAGACTCCTGGATAAACTATAAGACAGAAAGGAAGTCATCACATAGTGCTTGCCTCAGCTTTCCAAGTGCTGGGATTACAGGCGGGTACACCACACCCAGCTATGAGACATTTTTTAAAATCTCTTTTTCATTTCATATTTAACTGGAGTTAACGAGGTGATCCTCTGACTTTCATCTATATTTTATTGTTCTAAATAATGGCACCTGTAGCATTAATACATTGTAATGGCACATGAATAAGGGAATCTTCTGTTTCCTAAATAGACAATTGAAATTACATGTTTATAGTTTACAACACACTTTGATATGTGTATATTTTGTGGAACAACTAAACCCAGCTAATTAACATCTCATATATTTATCACTTTTTGGTAGCACAGATTACATTTTTCTTTGATTTTAAAAAAGGACTGTACATGTACACAGATCTAGCATTTGCAATATGGGATGCAGGCAATTGTATTGCACCTTTAATCCAGGACATTTCTTATTGATAGTTTTAAAAAACAAGTATAGTAATTTAATAAAGATAATTACACCCCCTGAATGATGTGTTTTGAAATTTCATTTTAGGCTTTTTTTTATTATCATTTTTCTCCTTGAAATAAAATGGATTTGGGGGAAAAAAGATAATTACAACTTATTTTGTGTCTGGATTATTTCATGGAGCTGATGATCTGAATAGTTGAGTTTGTTTCTCAAAATATGTATTTAGATTGCTCTTTGTAATAGTTATCTAATTTGCAATTTTTACTTAAGGCTGATGGAAACCATGACTTATTCAGCTTATAGATATTCTATATATTTTATCCAAAGTTTCTTCTAATAAACTTTTCCTTTTAATTGGGGTGTTTAATGTTTTTATATTCACTGTGATTATTAATAATTTTAGTTTAAAATATATTATTTGTTTTCCATATGTTGTACTGTTTCCTGTTTCATTTTTAATTTTCTTTATTTTTATGATTCCATTATATCTTTTTTGTACTTAATAGCTTTAGCTCTTTGAGTTACTTTAATTATGTACGCCTTTTACACTGAGTGTAAGTCTATGTGCCTACCCTAGCTATAAATCCTACCTGCATTGTTATTTTTGTTCAAAAAGGTCATTGTCTTTAAAATAGATTTAAATAATAAGAAAAATTCTTATGTATTTACCTATGTAGCTGTCAAGTTTCAGTGCTTTTCATCTCTTTATCCTCATTTCCTCCCGGTAGATTTATAAAATTCTCCCTTGTGTTAAGGACTTTAACATTTCCTTTGTGGGTCAGAAACTTTTTTCAGGTTTTTTTTTAAAGACAGGCTCTCACTAAGGTGCCCAAGCTGGTCTTGAATTATAATCTTACCTCAGCCTGCCAAGTTGGGATTATGGTTGTGCACTATTACATCCATCTTTTTTTCCCCTTTATATCTGAAAAATTAGTGTTTTACAAAGATATTTTCACTGAATGTTGCAGTCCCAGTTGACAGCTCTTTTACCCTAGTAATTTAAGAGATGTAGCTCTGCCATGGTCTGTTGTTTGGGTCGTTTTACACAAGAAATGTGCAGTCTTTGTTCTGTGTATGCCCCGTATCATTCCTGTCCTCATTAGCTTTAGCTAGTAAGTATATATGCAGTATATTTTTAATCTCAGAAATTATAGTTTTCATCTCTAGAAATTTAATTTTATGATTCTTGTATCTTTCTTGACTCAACAAATTCAGTCTTGGTTTTTCAAACATACAGAACTAAGATATAGTAACTTTATAATAACTGTCTTAACGTCTAACATTTGTGTCACTCACTTCGGTTTCACTGACTTCTTTTTTCCTTCAGTATTGGTAATATTTTCCTGCTGTTGCATGTCTAGGAGATTTTTATTGTATGCTAGCTAGACATTGTATGTTTTATTTTGTTGGGTGCTGGACATTTTTTGTATTCTGATAAACATTCTTAAACTTTGTTCTGGGACACAGTCAAGTCACTTGGAAACAGTTTCACCTCTCGGGGTCCTGCTAACATTTGTTACATGAGAAAAGGGTTCCTGTAGTGCTAATTACTTCCCACTGCTAAGACAGGGTCCTACTGATTAGTAATTTTTCTGTGAAATGAAGTTTTCCCCTGTGGCCTTGGGAACAGGAATTACTCTTAGGTCTGTGTGTGCTGTGAGTGCTGGTGATCCCTCTCATCCTTTCGGGTGGCTCTTTCCCCAGTCTTCACTAGTCTCCTCGAACACATGCGCTGCTCTGCAAGCTGAGCCAGACTTCCTGAAGGTCTCCATGGTTCTCTGTACTCTCTCCTGCCAACCACCTTATCTTGTGACACTAACCGCTGTGGTTTCCCTGAATCCTCAATTCTGTCTCCTCGAATTCTTTAGATTCTTCTTGGGTATCCTGTCTTGTGCCATGGCCTGGAACATCCTAGAAGCGTGCCTTTGTTTTGCTTGCTTTTTTATGTCCAGTGTCTCAAAAACTGTTGCTTAACTTTTGTCCATTTGTTTTTTTCATGCAGGAGAATAAGGCTAGTCTCATTATTCCCTCTTGGCTGGAAGTGGAAGCCCTTTTAGTTTTAATTAACTTGTAATTATGAAATTCTCAAACATGTGCTAGTGAAATATAGAATAGTGTGAGACACTCTCACATCACCACCATTAGTAATGGTCTCCGAACCGGGCTTGTTTTAAATACTACCTCTCCTTCCTCCAGAGTCTTTGTCAATCTCTATAGATTACTTTGAATCAAATCATATTATTTCATCTCTAAAAATCTAGTATATATCAGTTTTGTACTGAGAATTCCTTTTAAAAGCATAATATACGTTTATCATACTTAAATACTTATTCCCTATTACTTTTTAATAGTTTTACTTTGTTCAGATTTCCTTGAATTTTCCAGTTTTGCTGGTTTTTTAAAGTTGGTGTGTACCAGGCTAATGGCAATGCCTGTAATCCCACCACTCAGGAGGCTGAAGCAGGAGGACTGCTGTGAGCCTGAAGCCAGCCTGGGCTACATAGCTCTCAAGGTTACCCTGACTCAAGGCTGACACTTTCCTAACACTTGGTTTCAAGCAGGAGCCTAAAGAGATGTCTTTCTGTGGTCTGTTGACCATTTCAGAACTTGGGAAACAAAATGGTCAATTCACTAGAAAGAAACACCTTACTAAAAACAAATTGACTTATACCCACATGTGGTAGTACACACCTGTAATGTCAACTCTTGAAAGACTGAGGCTGGAGAATTGCCATAAGTTTGAGGCCAGCATGGGTTCATTAGGATTTCAAGGCCAGCCTGGACTACATGGCAAGACCTTGTCTCAAAAAGCAAACAAACAAAAATCTCTCTCTCTCTCTCGATTTATAGTTTTAAATATATTTAATAGCATGCGCCAGGTTCAAAAGTATAGACTTAAATTTTCTTTATTTCATTATAGCATAAGATAAACACTTTTGAACTGCTATTGTTATTTTCTTTAAAATTTGTCCACAGAGAATCATCATGTTTTAAACATTTATCTTCAGAGTTCTAATTGCTTTGTACATGTATTTTCTATATTAAGGACAGTAATCACAACAATCAGTTAGCAGAATACTTGATTAAGATGTTTATCAAAATAATAAATTGAGCGAATATTTAATAAAAAGAGGAATTAGGAGAAAAACAAAAAAATTAACAAATAAAAACTGATGGCTGGAGCTAGGTGCAGAGACTCACGCCTGTAATCCCAGTACTCTGAGAAACTGAGGCAGCTTGAGCCCAGAGCGGGCAATTCAGCAGCTTATCCCTGTCTCCAAAAAGAGGATGTATGTGCTCGGATGTAGCTCAGTGCAAAGTCCCTTGGTTTAATCATTAGTATGGAGGAGAAATAAAGGACGAGAGCTTTCCATTGCAAAGGAGAATCCTGAGACATTTCTTTAAGTCCCTTTTAATTCTAGCTTTCACTAATCAGATGACCTTTTTACTTTTAGTCTATATTTCACTGTTCTAAATAATGGAATATCTATCATTAATAAATTATAATTGCATGTAAATCAAATTGAATCCCTTTTTTCCTAAATTGACAAGTGAAACTGTTAAGTTTATAGTTTATAACAGATTTCGGTATGTGTGTACTTTGTGGAATGACTAAACCCAGCTAATTAATATATATATATAACATACCATATACCCTCTTTCAGTAATTAAATTGCATGCTCTACCCCCCACACCTTCATAAGGTGCAAGCTCTTAAAAGGATGAGGTTCACATTTTATCAGATTTTACGTTGAGATTTGCGTTGGGCACTTTATTTTTAATCCTTCGTATCTTCACAACTACCATCCCTATTTTACAAAATATAGATGTATATATCACAAAAGTCTTAAGATTGAAAAGAAGTTACTGCCAAGGCCTAGGACCTGGCTTGTAGAAGCAAATGATTTCCTGAAAAGTGTGCTAACAATCTGCAGAAGGCACAGCGAGCAGAAAACCAACTGACCTGTGTGCTCCTTGCCCTGCAGTGATGGAGCTGTGTCATATCCACGCTACCCCATATGTGTTCAATTCCTGTAGATACCTCTTGGGATCAACAGCACTTTCAACCCTCCCATGCTGTACTGCTCACACTGGCCCAGGCTCCCTAACAGCAAATAAATTTAGGAGTTTTCTGAGCCATGAGGTCTCTAATACACAGCCTCTAAGATTATTAAAATCTATTTCTAGGAATCATTAAAAATAACCAGGTTCATAATAAAATAACTCGCTTCCAGGAACTCTGTAACACATGCACAAATAACTAAAGTTATACAATTAGTTTTCTTCATCCCATTTTACAAGAAATTATTCCACATCTCAGATTTCTAATGGAACATTGCCAGTTCCTGTCTGAAAGAAACCTAACAGGAATTCTTTATCCTGTAACAAATCTTTAACACTCCAACATGTGCCATAATAGTAACATAAACTAGGCCAATTTTTAAAGCACTTTTTCAATGTAAGAGGATAAATACAACTATGAAAAATTTTTTAATAAATTAATTACTGAAACAGTAATACATTTTGATATTCGCTTCTTAGTACCCAAAATAAAAGAAAACGTGTGGAATTATACAGTTTTTGCTACCTGGAACATGAATTTTACTGAAAGAATTTTTTTCAGGTTTATCAAAGTGTATCAGTAATTCCTCATATTCAAAAGAAGTTTGTCCACAGCCCATATGACCACACACTAAATGCCCACACCTAATCCAAATTCAAAAATCTAAATGCACACCAATGTCAAATTTGAAAGCTTCAAGGTCTGAAACACTTCTGACCCAAGCATTTTACTTAAGAAACACCCAACAGGTAACAATGGCTAACACATACTGATCTCTAACTACATCAGAGCACGGCCTTAACACTTCCTATGCAGTGGCTCTTAGTTACTTTTTCTCCTTGCTGAGACAAACTACATGACACCCAAAGTTAAGGGAGGAAAGATTTATCTGTTTGCAGAGGTTTCAGTTCGAAATTAGATGGCTCCCAGGAAGAGGGACGTGGCCAAGAGAAACGCTTCATGACAAAGAGAAGGCAGAAGTCACAAGCAGCCCACCCAAACAGCACCAGCAGCTTATTTCTGCTCCGCCACCTTTTAAACTGCACTGGCACACTTTAGGTATACATAACGGTCACATTCCTCATAGGGAATCTGCACCTGTACATGATACATCTTGAGTCTACTTCTGTCTCCTCACCTCGCCCCTTCCCCTCCTTATTTACAAAAACTTTGTTTTCATTTTTTGCTTCTTCTTTCCTTCTTCCCTGCTTTCTTACCCCTCCCCATTTCTGGTTCCTCGCACCATTCAAACATTTTCTTCCTATTTCATGTCTCTTACATGTTTTGGTCTTTATTGCCCTGTCGCTTCCCACACCAGAAGAACCATGTGATATTTGAACACGTGTGTCCATTCTTAACTATTTATCGGTTGATTTGGGCTGTTTCTAAAATTCAGCTATTACAAACCGTGCTGCTACAAATGCAGGTGTGCATATATCACTTTGGTATGATGCCTTTAATTCTTTCAAGATGATACCAAGAGCAGCTCTGTTTTTGAGGAATCTCCACACTCATTTCCACAGTGGTCTACACTTTCACCAATAGTGCAGAAGTTTCCTTTTCCCCCACAACCCTGCACTTGTTTTTGGTTGGCTTCTAGATAATACTTATTTTTTCTGGCTTGATATTGATTTAACTTGCATCTCTCAAATGACTTGTGCTAGTTAACATTTTTTCATGTATTTACTTGCTGTTTCTGTTTCTTGTTCTGAGAAGCGTCTATTCATTTCAGATGTCCACTTTGGACTGAGTCTTTGGGATCTGATTTCTTGAGTTCTTTTCTATATTCTAAGCATTAGTCTTTTGACTAAGGAACTTCTGGCAAAAACTTTTGCCCATTCTGTGGGTTTGTCTTTTTTCTCTATTGGCAGTTCCTCTCATCTTTTCAGTAAGATGAGAACCCAGTTCTTGATTGACTGTGCTATTCTTTCTGTGATTAGGGTTTCGTGTGTGAAGTCTTTGCCTACATCTATGTCTTCAAGAGTTCTATCTAGTTTATCTTCCAGCAAATTGAGCACATTAAGTGCTATTTACATCTTTTATCCATTTCAATTTTAGTTTAGTTTAGTGAAAGATACAGGTCTAGTTTTAGACTCTGACATGTGGAAACCCAGTTTTTCTACCAACACTTATAAAGAGGCTTTCTTTCATTGAATGTGTTTGGCATCTTTGTCAAAAATAAGGTGGCTTAGTATGTCTGGAGTTGTTTCTGCATCTTCTAGCCTGTTCCACTGATCCTTGGGTCTGTTGCTTTGCCAGTGTATGCTGTTTTTATCACAATACCTTTGTAGTATAATTTCAAGTTAGGGACTGTGATGTTCCCCGCCTTGCTTTTGTAGCTAGAATTGCTTTTGCTATTCTAGGTGTATTCTGGTTCAGAATAAATTGTAGGATTGTTTTCTCTAATTCTGTGACGTACACTACTGGTATTTTGATCAGACTTCATGCATTAAATCTGCATAACAATTTTGGAAGTATGGCCATTTTTACTATATTGTCTCTTTCTACCCAAGAACAAGGGAAATTGTTTCATTTTTGATATGCTATTTAATCTCCTTTTTCAGAGTACTATAGTTTTCAGTGTAAAGGTTGTTAGCTTCTTTCATTAGGTTGATTCCTATTTCATTTTTTTTTATGCTATTGCAAATTCCATCAGTGAATTTGTTATTTGTATACAGGAACACTATTGATTTTTGAGTGCTGACTTTACATCCAGCTACACTACTGAATTTGATTATTAAATCTAGAAATCTTTTGATGGATTTTTTTGGGGTCATCTATATCAAGTATTTTGTCATCTGCAAATAATGATAATTTAACTTTTTCCTTTCCTATCCTTATTCCTTTTCTTTCTCTTGTCCAATTGTTCTGGCTATACTGGCTCTGATCAATTTTATCTTATTCTTCTTTACAACATTCTAGCAGCTGTTAGGTTGATTTTCTGTGGTCTCTGTTACTAAGAAGTCTTTTTTTTTTCATGATCTCTAATTATAATCCTGTCTTCTAGATCTGGGACTTCATCCTCACACTGGCTCATTCTGTTGTGTATACTCTAATGTCCTGAATATCTGATTGAGCCTATTTCCTGGATACTATTTCCTTCCTATGTTGGGCATTCATGGATTCCACGATTTTCCTAACTTCTTCCTTTTTTTTTAATCTGTATCTTTTCCAGAGTCACTAACCCTGCCTTTCATTATGGTAATCATGGCTGAAGTTTCCTGAGAAAGTATTTCTGATTTGATTTTTTCTAGAACCTCAGTCATTTGCTTCGTTATTTCCGCTGTTACCATTTCTGTGGGTTTGGGGTGGTGGCTTTCAAATTATTCCAACTTGCTGCCCCCTTGTCTTTGGCAGGGGTGGTATGCTACTTAAATGTTTTCTTATTGTTTTTTTTTTTTAGTTTAATTCCTGCATACATGCTTGAAAATGGTTTATGGCAGGTATCTTTACTGCTAGTATTTAAAACCCTTAGGAAATGACTACTCAAAGATGTCTTCCTGGCATAGCTGGCTTTGAGGTTTTGAGTCTGCTGCAAGATCCTACCTGTGAAAGTTACTGGGATCAGCAATTGCTGCCTCTATGATCTAGGCCCTACTTCTTTGGCACTGAACTGTAATATTGTTTATGACTGTCAGGTAATCTCAGTCTTGGCATACAAGGAAGAACAGCTGATTAGAACAATTATGTCACCATGGCTAAAGTAGTACAACCAGTAATACAGAGAATCAAACACAGCCTAGAAAATGACCAACTGTGATAACTATTAATTTGTTACCTTTAACCTGATGAAAAAACTTGCAGTACTACAATCAAATTAAAAATAAAAGAAACTCCTAGAAAACTGTGTACAGTAAATATCCACTCAGTGATTTTTACCCTCAGGGGGAAAAAAAAACTTAAAGGGGATAGGGGGAAAAAAATAAAGAAACAGAAGAAGAGAAAGGAACTCAAAGCAAGGCTGGCAGAATCTATGCAAGCTCTGGGAACTGGTGAAGACAGAAGGGAAAAAGAATCAGAAACAAGAACAAAACAAAAACTAGAAACAACGCTTCACTTGCATAAAAACAAAACAAACCAAGAAAAAGAGGAAAGAAAAGATTTACAACATTTTTTAAAAGCAAAGAAAGAAAATAGAAAAAAAAATTCACTTCAGGATTTGTCTTTATTGTCACTGGTTGACCGACTGGGTAGACAAAGCCCAGATCTGTGTTGAGTGAGCCCAGCAAAAAACCAGAAATACAGCATGGTGGATAATGCCAGGAAACCTAGGGCCTTTCCTTCCACTGAAGTTTAGGTTACTTCTAGTTTCTGGCTGCGAGGCTGGAACTGGAGTTTTTCAGCCTCTAACACTGCCAACTGACTTCTGCTAATTTGAACTTGGTTCCCTGATATCCAGCCGGCTTGAACTTGGTTTCATTTCTCCCTAACACTTGGAGCCATGAGATGGAGCCAACCTGCACATGCTCTGAGTTCTGGCTTCCACTGGCCCCTTTCCAAAAATAGCTAATGGCCAAGCTCCCTCTCCTTTGGGGTGTGGGGAAGGGTCTGAACCCAAATAACTCAATAGCCACTTCAATCTGCAGCATCCACTGCGCTATTCCGTTGGTGCCTTTGTCCGTGGAGGCCTCTGGGAGGCCTCTGGGGTGGCCAGTAGTCGCCATGTCTCTGGAGGTTCAACTCAGCCTTCATGCTATGACCCAAGACTCAGAGAGAAAGTGTCACTTGCCACCTTCCTTTTCTGTATTGCCCCAATCTTTGCTCTGCCTGGGGGCTCTAATTCTCACTTCAGGTCCTTGCTGGGTGCCAGGGGCTCACTTCCCTCCTCTTTCTTTTCCTCATGTTGCTATATTCTTGCATCTGGATTCCAAATATCAGAGAAGCTGTCTCTGCCTGTTTATATAGGCTACAGGGCTAAGGGTGGATACCAAACCAATCAGCGGACTAGACTGGATACCAAACCAATTAGTAATCATATACCCTTAACCCAGCATCACACACTGTAGATCTAGCCACTTCTGATGAAGTCCTACCTATGACTTTATGGAGATTTAGGGGGATATGTGGATATAAGCACTAATATCCCACCCCTGGTCTACTAAAGATTCATGCACATCCCTTTACACAAAAGGCATTTATTCCATCTCCAAAAGGTCTCAAAGTCTTAACAGTTTCAACCTTGCTGAAAAGTCCAACTCCAAAGTTTCCTCAGAGCTAAGGCAAACTCTTACCTGCAAGCCCTTATACAAATGAAAAGAAAGTTAAAATTTGCAAAGTTCAATGGAACAAGGTAGATGTTTCCATTCTAAAAGTCACAAAGAATGGATAGACAGGAATGGGACCAAATCAAGTACAAAACTCAGCAGGGCAAACATGAATTCCTATAATTCCATGTCCAGCATTAGAAGCAATTTTGACAGCTCAACCCCTATAGTAATGCCGGTGGTTGCAGTATCCATGGCTTCTCTCTTTGGCCAGCTTTGCCCACTTTTTGCAGCTTTCCTCAGACAATCCACATTCCTGGCTTTTCCAAACTTTTGGGGGTCTCCACTGCACCATCATCTTCACACACTGTCCTCTCAGGAACATTCTGCTCCAGGCCTCCTCCTGCGATCTGGGTGGAAACCTTCCTGACCCCACAACTCTACATGCAACTAAAACCATGACCACATAGATGATGCCAAAGTCTGCTTCTAGCTGGCGTAGCCAGGCTTCCTTTCCTCTGGGTTACAGGGTTTGAGTGCCTGGATTACTTAGCACTCTGAATAAAATTCTGAGGAATGTTCTCTAGGCCACCACCATTTTAGAACATGGTCCTCTAGTTCTCTTTGCAAAGTAAAGCCTTTCACTTTTGCAAATCAGAAGCTGCAAAGACTGGAGCCCTGCTGGCTCTTGTCTCAGGCCATCTTTTCTGTTGTGTTCTCCTGAAATACTTGGTTTGGTTTTCTCTTGCTAGACTTTTCTGTGACCAGTTTCTCCTTTGTTCTACCTTTAGAGGTCACAACTTTACTTGCAGCTTCCTTTCTGGCCAAACTCAAAATGTTTTAAAACTTTCTGCTAGGCTCTTTGACTTTCAACATAAATCTGGCTAAAAGTCCCCAAGAGTAACCATGCATTAGCCTCAACATTAGACTACCTTGAAATTTCTTCTGCAAGATTAATTACTCTGCTGTCCTTAATCTCAGTCTCAGGCAAAGTCTCTGCACACAAGGAAATTGCAACCGTTCTGCCAAGCCATAACACATGCTGTCTGGATCCAACAGTCAATCCAGTCCTTCTTCTCAGCAGAAACCTCCTATGGCTGGTCTTTATTGGCATCTGAACTCTGACCAGAATCTTCCATCAACTCTAGTATAAAATGTTCCAGGGCTGCTTTTTCAGCCTGTATCTCTGTACCCTTCCAAATTCTTCTCACAAGCCAGTTTCAAAGGCTCCTGAACCACATGGTCAGGTATAGTCACAGCAATGACTCCAGTTCTCTGGTAGCAAATTCAGCCTTAGTTGCTCTTTCTTGCTGCTGAGACAAAATGCTTCACACACAAAGTTAAGGATGGAAACGTTTATTTACCTCACAGTTTGTAAAGGTTTCAGTTCATAGCTGGATGACTCCAAGACAGGGTGGCATGCCAAAGGGGAATCATAAGAGGAGAAACAGTTCACAACAAACAGAAGGCAGTCACAAGCAGCAAGTCCAAGGGACCTGAGCAGTTTCTTTCTGCTCCTTTTATACTGTGTCTAGGCTATGGAGCTTAGGGCAGGTATGAAATCAACTAGTCGACTGATTTGTAATCATTTACCCTTAATCCCTGTGTTATATGCTCTAGCTTGAGCGACCTCTAAAAAAGCCCCATATCTGGATTACTTTTCTCTCATTGGAGAGACAAAATACCCAATAGCCAAAATTAAGGAAGGAAAAGTTTATTTAGCTCACAGTCTGTGGAGGTTTCAGTCTATAATCAGCTGGCTCCAAAGCAGGCAGGCATGGTGCTATAGCAAGCCACAAGATAGCAAAGCAACAAAAGCCAAAAGAGGCAAGAGGAAGCCTCTTTTCTTCCGTTATATGGTACACAGGCCTTAACACCTCCAAGGCAGGTGTAGCACTCACAAAATCTCCTCACCCTCCTCTTGCACAGGATGATGATATTTACAAAGCAAGGACACTGGCTCCCTGCTGAGCTGCCTAAACTTTAAACTTATCAAGTTGACAAAATGTATCAACAATAACACCCCTACCCCACTTATGAGTGCAAAAGGCTTTGGCTAGACTTGTAGACACCAAGCCATTACAAGGTCAAAATCCACTTTCTAACTATTCTGTGAATCAGGCACTAGTATTGTCACTCATAATTAATGGAGAAATATTCTGTAAATCTATATATTTTACATCTATTTTCTATAAAAGTCAAAGGGTTATTAAATGTTAGACAAGGCATTTTTTTTCAGTTAAGACATAATTATATGTATATTTTAAAAATAAACATCTTTCATAAACCCTCATTGGAATATTTCTTACACAGCTTATAGTTGAATTTACGGAGCCTTTCTTAACTTACAATTTGTACAAATCGCAAACATCCATTAAAGCAAATAGCTAAATTGCTTTATCTTTATAGATGTATACATGATATTTGTTTAGCTTCTTTTTGCCAGATAACTATCACACAGAAATAAGATAAATTTGTCTTGAAAAATCAAAGACTTATCTGGGTAACTTACACTTATCAACAAACATCTGGAAATGTATCAGGGAGGATGTCTTGGTTACTGCTGAGACAAAACACCTGACATCAAAAATTAGGAAAACAAAGGTTTATTTAGTTTACAGTTTTTGGAAGTTTCAGTCCATAATCAGCTGGCTGCGAGGCAGGGTGGTGTGGCACTGGGGCAACACCTCAAGACAGCAGCCAGCAGCAGCTAGAGCAAAAAGGGAGAAAACAAGCCTCTTTGTACACAGGCCACCTCCAATCCCCCTTGCAGGGTGGGTGTAACACTCACAAAATCTCCTTGCCCTCCTTTGCACAGGATGAGAGTATTTACAAAAAAGGACCCTGGCTCCCTGCAGCTCCCTGCTGGCTCGCTCAGTTAAACTACTAAACTTCTCAAGTTAATACAATGTATCAACCATAACAGAAGACCACCCAAAATTCTTTTGTGTGGCTCTAAGGAACAACATAGGAACAGGGAGGATGACAATTCCTTTTAACAAGAAAGATGAAGTGCTTAATATATTCCAATTCATAAACAGAAATAGGTAACTGTTTACTATACAACCAGGTGCAGTGGTACACACCTATAATCCTAGCTATTCAGGACACTGATTCAAGAGGATCAAAATGTTTGAGCCCAGTTTGGGCAAAACAATGAAATCCTGTTTCAAAAACAAAAACTTAACAAAAAAAATTAACTCGGTTTTGTATCACTGAAACTAAGAAAGAATGATCTTGTGTCCAAAATGCTCTAAAAAGAAATTTTGACTTGGGTAGTATGTTAGCTTTTTAGCCCTGCTCTAGGAAAACACCAGAAACCGAGTGTCTAAAAACAGCAGAAAATTGATTGTCTCACAGTTCTGGAAGTCAGAAGCTTGAAACCATGGCATCAGCAAGGGTGGGCTCCTTGTGGAACCTCCGAGTCTCCTTCCTTGCTCCTTTCTCTTTGCTGGTACTGTGCTAACACGCAGCTGCCCATGTCATCACAGAGCATTTCTGAGCCCCAAGTTTTTTCTCTCCATCTCCTCTAATCTCTTCTCAATACTGGCTTAAAGGCATATCACATTCTCGCATGACTTCAGTAACACCTTCTTATAAGTAATGACTTACTCCCAAATAAGGTCACATTATGGGTTACTATGGATTACAAGTTGACCTTATCTCCATAACAGATACGAAAATAAAGCTAGATGATTGGCAACTCTAAGATACTGAGGCTTAGGTATATATGACACAGGAAGGTAAACATGACATATGAACAGAACAATAAACTCACTGTTTATCCCATTTATTCATGTCATTCTTTCAACAAATACGTATCTGTTAGACATTGTCCAAACATTGGGAAAGCAGTGAAAACAACTTCCTGCCTTTGTGGAGCCTAAACTCAGGTTGAATAAAAATATCATTTGTGAATCTCTACTATGTGCCAAGCTCTACAGTAAAATATATATAACATCTCATTAATTCTACGGTAAGTTTAAAAACCTTTATCCTCCTTATCAAATGAGAACACTAAGGCATAGTGACATAGTGATGTGTTGAGGTCATTATCCTCTTAATGAATTGACCCTTTTTCATTAGAAAATGTCCTTGTCATATTTGATGAATTTTTGTATTATTTCTGATGTTAATATGGTCACTTCGGCCTTCTTAAGCTTATTCCTGTATGTAGTTGGTACAAATAAATATGGTTTAGATATTATTCTTGAAAATGAATTGTTTTATTATATGTAAAGCCTAAAAGTATCTCAAGTACCTGAAGTTCTATAATCACTGCTTCCATTCACATAGGTCTCTTTTTATAAAAGATTAAATTTGTATTTCCCTCTTCAACACAAATGCCTGTTTTGGGGAGGTTTTGTTTTGTTTTTTACTTGCTTATTTAAATGTCCCAAATAACCTGGGAATGAACAGTGTAGCAGAGGTTCCAACCCAGGCTTAGGGGAGGTCCCAACAATGGAAGACTTCATTAAGACACTGAGTGACTGTTATGGTTTGATAACTAGTGGTCAACTTAACACCAGCTGGATTACATCAGCATGCATTGAGAGAAGATGCTCCCCCTGAGAAGGGTTGCCAGGATAAATAGGTGGAGAAGAAGAGAGGTGCGGAGGGATTGAGGCGTTATGGAGGCATTGTTGGTTCTCCTACGAGTTGCTGTCTGAGCTGTTGGTTCTCCTGGAGAAGCTCTGGTCTTCACATCGAGCATTGCTTCCTGGCTCCGGAGGGGAAGACATGTGCTGCCTGGTCTCCAGGGTGAACTCGTCACGCGGCTTCCTGGCACGTTCCCGACTGTGCTTATCGTGGGAGGACTTTGGGGCCTCCGTGTCACTGAGGACAGCTGTGGTTCCTTTCAGGACAGCCCTGCTCTTTGTTGTGAGTGTGACTTCTCAGCTCCACTGTAGAACCCTCATCCCACTAGCACAGCTCCTTCATCCTGCTGGCATGGACTTTCTGGCTTCCACCGCTGACCCTTGGGTCTTCCCGGCACGAATCCGTAAAAGAGACTGGCGTGAGTCCTTGTGGGCCCTGGACTTCCAGTTGGACTCGTGGAGGCATTGTCCTGAGCTCGTGGGTTTTTATCTGGACTCATGTGGGACATTGCCGTGGGGTTTAGGCTCTTGACTTAAATAATCTATGTCGTTGGTGTTGCGGATAGATTTCCTGCATTCCCCTGTGTTAACTTTCAGTGACCATTATAAAAATATTATAAACTCCATGTCCTGACGTGAATTGTTCTCTGTGTACAACCCCTGACTACAACAGTGACAAACCTCTAAGGCTGCTATCAAAAGAATTCAATATTATGCCAGACTAAGTAAATTGGAAAATATCTCTTACTCTGCAAACTTAGTGCCAAGCATATTCCAGATAGTGTGATTCAGCATGTAGATGAATACAGGAAAATGTCATTCATTAATACTGACTAGCTTTAAAGTTATCAGCTTGGCTAGAGTTAAAGGTAAGTCTAGATTTGTTATCCAAGCAAATGAAATAGTCTGACAGTATCTAAAGGAACAGTAGTTTAGTACTTTGATCTCAACTATTTGCTTAAGAAACCCATTTACCTTACGATGTGCACAAAAATCTTGTGTACATACTGTTTTTACAGTCTCTTTTAAGAAGCAATTTTAAAATAATAATATTTTTAAGCATAATTTAAGTTGTAATACATATACAAAAATTAGTTGGTCATGCTAGTACATGCTTATAATCCCAGTTCTAGGGAGGTTGAGGCAGAAGGATCACCTGGAGTTCAAGGCCAGCCTGGGCTACGTAGTGAGTTCAAGGCCTGTATAAACTAAATAGTAAGACCCTTCCTCAAAAGAAAAAAGAAGTATTACATCTTTCTTTTTAAAAAAATTCTTTAATTCTGAACCTTAATAACTAGTCTTGCCCCTAAGTATTCTGAGCGGTAAAATAGTTAAATCAGAACAGATAATATAATATCAATTTACATACAAATAAAGTTTCATGGTCACCATACATGGTAACTAACATTGTAGAACATGTAACAGAAGATTAAATTATATCAACTGGAACTACAGCAAAATAATCACTAAAGATACACAGAAAATTTAATGTATTTACCAAAGCTACTTCCACTATTTTGATACAAGTGTGAATATATTTTCTCACCTGTCCTTTCAGTTCTTCTAAGTCTTTAGTTTTTGCTAGTAATTCTTCTCTTAGCTCTTCAAACATCAGCTGGAACTTTTCCTGGTTAGTCTGTTTTTCATTTGACAGGCGCTTCAGTTCATTTTGTGACTTTATATACTCGTCCTGCAACCTGTTGTTTTAAAGAAAATTCAATTCGAAGCATATCTTTTGCTTTCTAATTGCATTACTTTATGTAAAGTCAACCAACACTGAAGAAAAACAAGATTACTATCATACATTCCATCAAACTTGCAAATATCTTAACAGTTTCACACTGTAGTTTCTGAAAGCAGTTTTTCTTTGAGGAGGAAAAACATGTTTAGCCACCTGGATGTGTTTAGAGTCACTTGATATCATAGCTTTGAAACAAAGATTTTCAAGCAACAATTTTACTTCATTAAAAGTATTAATATACTAAATAATAACAAAATTATACTCCACGTTCCAGAGGAAACGTTTAGCCTGGACAGCTCTAGGAACTTTAACAACCCACTTCCTATGCCTCACCACTAATTTAAGTAACTTACCTTGTGTGTTCAACTTTTAGTGTTTGATAATTGGTTTTATGATGTTCACATCGTAACCTTTCATCAGCTAACATTCTTTGGAGCTCAGACTCAGAATTTATTCCACTGTCTCCACCAGGAGGAAAAATATTTGTAAAAGTGTCCATATTGGTAAGTGAGCTGGAAACCATGTAAAAATAAGTTGTGGTTTCTTAATGTTTTAGTTTTCTTTTCAGGAGTATTTCCCACTTCTTTCTGGCTACGACAGATGCTCTGGAGTTCATCTTATACCTGCACAGGGAAATACACTTAATTAGTGACCCATGAATTTTTGCTTTCATTGCTCTGTATTTTTATCATGTATCATTCTCTACCAATTTATAACAAAGCCCACTTTTCAGAATTTTCAAAATGTTCATAAAAAAATGCAAAAATAAATTTGAATTGTACCTTTAATATTCTCTGCCACACAGATTCTGTGACCATGGTTACAGCTACAGCATTATTACAACTACAAAGTTACAACTATAAGCATTAACCTAACCACACCAGAAGTATGGACTTTTCAGTTAAATACTGCTGGATACACAAACCAGAGTCAGCTACTGAAGTTATCTTCAAGGATGTATCCTAGTATAAATGCACACTCTTAAATTACAGAAAAGTCATTTTGAGTTTGTTAAGTGGCTGGGGAAAGTAACAGTCTTCACAAAGATGACCTTCAGCAAGTACCATGTCTGCAATTAATGCTACAAATAAATTTTCATTTGACACAAAAAAAACTACAGTCAGCCTGCAGATTCAGATGAGAAATCAATCAACATGTCAGTACTAATCACAGTTAATCATAGCCAAAATGCTGAAAAGCAATTTAAGTATTGAGCATATCCAATATGTGATGTATATGCTAAGAATAGGAAACAATCACTTCATCTATACCCAAAAGCACTGACCTATGGCTTGCATCTAGATGTCTCCCCAGAGACTCATGCAGTCAAGGGGTAGCATTTCAAAGGTGGCTGGGTTAGGGTCTGTGAATGTGGATTAAGAGTGTGGATATTGGAAGCCCCACTTTGGGTGTGGGAAAGGAAGACAGGCTTGCGGCTGCAGCTCGCTGTTCCTCTGCCTCCTGCTTGTTTGCCATGGACCATTTCTCCTGTATGATGGCCCTCGGCTATGCCAGCCCGCCTTAGAGCTAGCCCACTATGGACTGAAACCTCTTCAAAGTGGGAGCTGAAATAAACCGTTCTTCCTCTAACTTTGAGTGGCCAGTATATTGTCTCAGCAACAAGTAACTAATACAGATGGGAATTAAGCATTTACCGCAGCTAGAAGTTAAAAATAAAGAAAAATGTTATTATAAGTAACTAAGATCTAAAATTTTAATTAAAGTAGTTGTGTCCCTTTTTTTTCTGGTAACATTCCCCCTTCGTCATGGGGTATCATGAATTATATTTTTCTTATGACAAAAGACCTTTGGCCTATCACATTATCCATTAAATTATTCAGCCTTCATTTAAATATACTACTTTTGATAAGTTAGTATGATATCTGCCTAATACATAAAAACCTTAAAATTGAGATTGTCATCTTGTATGGTGGCGCACATCTGTAATCTCAGCACTTGGGAGGCTGAGGCAGGACTGCTTCAAGTTCAAGCTCAGCCTGGGCTACATGCTGAGTTCAAGGCCAGCCTGAACTACATAGCAAGGCCCTGTCTCAAAAAAACAAAAAAGAAAAAACTAAAAAACTGAAGTTGTTTTGGTTTCCTGTAAAACTGACATAGGAAATCAGGGTGTGACAAGGCTGGTTGGGGAAGTAGGCATAACCTATTAATACAAGATCCTGGAAGCACAACAGTTCCCAAAGCCTTGCAGGCAGACTTTTTGCAAGAATTTGCAAGTTTTCAATAAGATGGCTTAGACCTGGTGTCAGCCTGAAGAGTGGTACCCCCACCCCAGCACTGCCTCTCAGGACCTGTCAGTAGATGTTCTCACAGCTTTCCTGGAGGTTTGGACAGTGTAAATGGACACAGACGTCAAGGAGAGCTTGCTCTCATGGCTTTCCTCAACATATCCCGCCCTGCTTCCTCCAAGGTGTCCTGGTATCCTGCTTTTCCTTTTCACTCTGCCCAAGCTCTCTCTGCAGACAGTCTGCAGTCTTCTCTTCATTTTTATTTGCTTGAATAAACTTGGCCACTGTCTTTTTCTCGTTTTGTTCATCTCTTTGTTTGAGATGAGAAGAACCTGGAAGGAGAGGAGAGCTACCGAGAACATTTAATTTGCAAGCCACTTTTAGAAAGAGCTATGTGATAGCATTTTGGAGTTGTCAGGAGATTCCAATAACAAAACTACTCTTCAATAAAAAGGAAAACATTCTTCAGGAACATTTTGCTCCTTACTCTTATTTTAAACATATCCTAGGATTCAATAATTGTAAATATTGTATGCAAAATTATCCTGTAAAGAAGATACATTTGTAAAAAAAAAAAAAAAAAGACACATTCATAGCCAGGTGTGATGACACACATCTGTCATCCCAGCACTCTGGGAGACTAAGGCAGGAAGATCAAAAGTTCAAGTCTCACCTGTGCAATTTAGCAGGACTCAAAACAAAAAAGGACTGGGATATAGTTCAGTACAAAGTCCCCAGGTTCAATCTCTAATACCAAAAAATAAAGGCCACAGAACTAAAAACTGGGTCATAACCCTGGCATATGCTCTTGATTCTGCTCTTTGACTCAAAATTAACTTCTACAAAACCTATTTCATACTTTTCAGTAATACCAATGAAAAGCATTACAGGGTTTTAATTTTAATTAGCTGAAAGCCTAAAATATGTTAGGAAAATTAAAAACTGCTCTTTAATTCCACAAACAGTAATAGATTTCAGAGCTAAATTTTTTTTTTTTTTTTTTTTTTTTTGTCTTTTTCCTTTTTATTGGTACCGGGGATCAAACTCACAACTGCCTGATTGCAAGGCAGGCGCACATGCCGCTGAGCTAAATCTCCAGCCCCGAGAGCTAAAATTTTTTACTCCAGTTAAAAAAATTTGCTATGTTACTCTGTACATAGCAAATTTTTCCACTGACTTCTAATTCAAAATGAGAATTAAGTTTCTTTAGAAATAAAACTCATTAAGACAAAAATTTTTGGAGAATAAAATTTAAAAACTATCTCTTCCATATTTTTGGCACTGAAATCTACAGAAGTATTTCCCAATACTTTACCAGCTTCAGCATATTCCTTCTTAATCAGCAACTGTATCTCCAATTCCATGAAATATGTTTAGCCCCTCACTCCAAACTTAAATGTTAATCACGTAATTCCCAATTTGATGGTATTAAGAGTTAAGGTCTTTGTAGATAATCGAGTTAGATGAAATCTTGAGGGTAGAATCCCCGTAAGAGGATTAGTGTCCTTATATGAAGAGATGCATTCTTCATCACGCAAAAATAGGATATAAGACAGGGTCTGCAAACAAGGGATTCACCAGACACCAACTGTAAGAGACACCAAATGTACCACACCATTCCCAGGCTAGGAGAATCTATCCTGTTCAGAGACAATGATTACAATTTTAACTACCTTTTTAATATGCTAATTTTGATGACTAATAAAGCTAGAATACCCTATGATACACCACTAGTGGGTACCACACACAAACATATGACATTACATTCTTCTATAAAATAAAATTCACACTGCTAATTTATATACATGCACACAAATTCAATACAATTCTTTCTAGAAAGTTACCCATATCAAAATGATATATCTACTTAACTCTTAACGCCCTCTGGCAGTGGTAAAATTTATTGTACAAAAGCAGCTCAATGACTATGCAAGTTACATAATAGTTACATAATATTCTTTACATTTTTAATAAAAAATGAAAAATTGAAAATAATCTAAATGTCCTTGGATTTAGTGTTTTTTTGGGTGTTTTTGTTTTTTGGTAGTGGAGATCGAACTCATGACCTCATGCCAGGTAGGCCATTGTAAACATAAATGTCCTTAAATAAAGTATAGCTATTAATATGAATTACAAAGGGTACATTGGACCTGCCCTCACAGAATGACACAAAATATGAATAATATGTTTATGTTTACAGATATACAAAGTCAAATAATATACACTAAGTAACAGTGAATTCTAGAAAAAAAAAAGTACCAACAGAACATATTCCTTGTACTTTGAACATTTTGTTGTTAGATTTTAACTAAACAAACACGGTTCATATCATCTAATCAGCACATTCTTAAGATAATCTCATTTTCATATTCTCTCCCTATTCACAACTGTACAGTAAGAAATTTGGCTGCTACCCCAAATTCAAAATATCTTATATCGAATTTATCCAACACTTTTATTTTCAACCTACCTTCAATCTGACTTCCCAATTCTTAGTATTAATATCAGTATTATGCTATAATTCACCACACTTACAACCTCAAAGCTTTCTTGGCTTGCTCAAGTTTCTTATGTGAACACCAATACACTTCCTTCATTTGTGTTTGATTGTTTACTACAGTACTGGCAATTGGACAAGCCCATCATTTAGCTCTATCCCCAGGACTTTTTATTGTAAAACATGGTTTCCCTAAACCACTAAATTACCTGACTGGCTGTGACTTGCAGTTTTCCTGCCTCAGTGTCCGAGGATCGCAGGCACACACCACCATCCCTTTAAAATTCACCCCACTCTCTATTCCTACTTACCACAAAAGATAGGCTCTTATTATTTCATAAGCAGACAATTATTAAGAGATTTACATTTATATGAAATATTTTCTTAGCTACCCCACAAAATATTGCCAGATTAATATTCAACAAATATTATTTGACTTGCCACTCAAAAATCTCTGTACCAGTTCATCTTAATTGTCAACCTGAATGAATTAAGAGTCCTCGAATGTTGACCACATCATGGGGCTTTGGAATGTACCATTAGGAACTTGGGTCCCGTTGGAGGAGCTGTGCCTTTGAAAAGCTCTCAGGTTTTCTGTATCTACATAAGTACTGTACATACAAGCACTCTATTTATCACAGTTTATATTTGCTGGTGCTCTTTCCCTGTGTTCCATGGTCCTGAAGTAATAAGCAGCTCTGCTCCACTATACCCTTCCACAATGATGTTTCTGTGTTGGAGCCTCCCAATCACAAACTAAACCCCTGAATTGTGAGCCAAATTAATTCTCTCCTCTTTTAAATTGCAGGTGTTGGGTACTTTGCCCCAGCTGTGGAGAGCTGATTAATCTAACTCACTGCATGAGACAAAGGCAAAGCATTCCAACCTACCAAAGCCTAATACAATCATTTACCATGCTATCTTGTTGAGTCGCATCTCCAACTGTAAGGCAAGAATATCCAAGTAAAAGGATCTACTTACTACGCCCTGAACAAATATGTACATCATACCTTGTTTCAAGCAAATTTTGTCTGAGTTTGTGAATCCTACACTGTAACAAACACCCCATACTTATGGACTACAATCATTAATTGTTCTTTATTCTTAGGACGACTGAACATGAATATGAACAGGTTTAAATATTAGATTAGATATTGGAAAGAATTTCCTGATTCAAAATTATGAACCTCTAGGTTCTGTCTGCCAATAGCCTGTGTAACCCTTTTCAAAACTCTCTACAGATACGTAAAAATCTCAAAAAACTATTTCCTTACTTGTATAAATCTTACCAAGGTCAAAATGAATTGTGTACCTGTTAAACATTATGCAAAACATACTATACATAACATTTCAGTTCTCTAGTTTCAGTATTCTTCAATTAATCAATGACAATATTGGAAGATACAGTCCTCTAATTAAATATCTAGGGTCGGGGCTGGGGGTTTAGCTCAGCGGCATAAGCACCTGCCTTGCAAGCAGGCGGTCGTGAGTTCGATCCCCGGTACCGATAAAAAAATGAAAAAGACAAAAAAAAAATAAATAAATAAATAAATAAATATCTAGGGTCATAGATTTTTTTGAAAAGTCTCATAATTCTTTGGCCTTGAAAAGTAGGTCCACCATTCAACACAAAGGGTGCAAGAAGAACTATCTTTTTAAAAAAGACTATCTTTTATACCAATTATAAGGAGGTTTATATCTGAAAACAAACACCTTAACTGAGTTATCTTAAATACTATGGGAAATGTACTATCTGCCTCTCATACCAAGAAAGGTGCAGAACTACTTCTAACGATGGAAGATTAGGTAATTTCGATCCAATATCTTGTGAAGACATCAAAAGCTACATATATAAACACCTGCCTGAAGACACAGGAAACTAATGAGAATAAATGTCTACTGAAAGGCAAAAGTTAAGATACAGAAAGATGAGACTGACATTTGTGACACCTTTCCCTGGAAGCACTACCAGATCCAGAGCAGGAGACAGGACGCTGAGGCCTTTGGCAGCCTTTGAATTCTAAGAAAGAGACTAGACGGGGAAGGTGTAGGGAAGCCCTGATGAACAACCTTCATCTGCAGCAGAGACTTTAAAGACTGCCTCTGAGAAATAAGGGCAATTCAGAAGAAAGACAGATAAGGCCTCAAATTGCTTTTAGAAACAATTTTGTAATGGCAGCGGGAAGTGAGGCGTGGTGGTAGAACACTTGCATGGTATGTGAAAGACCACAGGTTCAATCCCCAGGACTAAAAAAAAAAAAAAAAAAAAAATTGTGAATAAATGCATCACAAAATAATCAGATGTATAATCTATAATAAAATAATTAGATCCATAAGAAGATAAAACAACATAAACTAAAGTCACAACAAATAGCAAAAGACAACACATAGGTATACAGTACAAAGAGTCTTGGTATTAGAGCAATCAATTATATTATTAATATGTTCAACTTAATATTCAAAAGTTTGAGAATTTTGTCATAGAATTAGACATCATAAAAACATTCAATGGAATTTCAATGAAAATTTTAAAACATAAAAAATATAATAATCAAAATTAAGAAACATTACAAAACACAAAAAGAAGACATCAATAATGAAAGCAGAAATGTAAGGTTATTATCTTAAAATGAAGGAAGACAATACTGTGACTGTCAATCTAGAGCTCCACGGATGGGGGTCCAGTCTCTGCAGGAAGACGGTCAAAGCCAAGAGTGCTAGTGCACGCCTATAATCACAAACACTCCGAAGGCCGAGGCAGGAGAACTGAAAGTTCAAGGCCAGTCTGAATAATTTAGTAAGACTTTGCCTCAAAATTTAAAAAATAAAATGACTGGATAGAGAGCTACCTAATATGTGTGGCTTAATATCCCCAGTAACACAAAATTGAAAACAAAAATAAAAATGAAAAATGTATTTTCAGACGAACAAGAACTAATTCATCCCAGAAGGTGTACACTAAAGTTGTAAAGAAGATTTGCAAACATAAAAAAATGAAAATTATAAATAGGTGCATAATTTTAATTGAACACTGACTTAATAGAGTATCTTGTAGATTTCAACACATATAAACATAAAATGCATTATTAAATAATCGGTATGTAAGTCAGCAGAAGTACAACCAAAAGCATGTACAGCCACTGTAGTATCAGGGAAAGAGGCTAAAAGTATCATCATTACACTCTGATAAAGTTCATACTATAAATTTTAGGAAAGGAGTTTATAAGCTACAGCCAATAAGCTAAATTTTCCAGCCTTTTTCTGCCTGTTTATTTGTTCTGATATAGCCTCAAGCTGAGAATGTTATCTACATTTTTAAGAAACTCGGGTGGGATATAAATAAATGCAAATTCTCTACAAAACACTAGCAAGTCAAATCTGACAACATTTAGAAATTACCAAGAGCAAGTGGAATTTAGTCATGTAAAACTAGTTTAATATCTGAAAATTAATCAGTGTAACCCACACCAAAAGGCTTAAAAAGGGATGATCATATGATCAAATCAATAGCTGTTTTTTTGGTAACAAATGAGGCAATTTATTCACCCTCTGTTCTAATGCTTCTCGTGGCAGCTGTGTGGTGATTCTGTTCAGATCGCACTATCCCTGAGGGGTCAATGTGTGAAACCATCTGGGTCCTTTTTCACCATTTTGAGCCCCTCCAGGGAACAGCCTGTGTTACAGTTTACAAATAGTAAGTGTCTCCCAAAAGGCTCATGCATTCAGAGGTGGGCCTTGGAAGGTGATTAGAACATGGGGATACTAACCTCAACAATGGATTGAACTGTTGATGAGGGCCTGGGATGTAGGTCAGTGGCACAGTGCCTGCCAGGTTAAGTGTGAGATCCCCAGTTCGATTTCCAGTACAAAAATAATAATAATAATAATCTCTTGATGAGTACACAGCTGAATGTGCAACAGGTAAGTAGGGCCTGCTTGGAGGAAACAGATCACAGGGCTACAATCTGGACAGCTGCGTGCTGGACAGGTGCATGCTTGTGGCAGGCCCGTTTCTCTCTCTCTCTGTCTGTCTGTCTCTCTCTCTCTCTCCCTCTCTCCCTCTCTCCCTCTCCGTCTCTCTCTCTGACTCTTCCTTGCTGTTTCCTGGCTGCCATAAGGTGAGCAGGTTTTCTCCACCACACTATTTCTGCTTGAAGTCAGCTCCAAAATCTTCAGCCAAAATAAACCTATTCTCCTTCAATGTATCAGATATTTTGTCCTAGTGAAGATCTGACTAACAACCACTGTGAAAGGTAGTTTGGCAGTTTCTTACAAAATTAAACATGCTTTTACTCTAAGATCTAGTAATCATACTCCTCAGTATTTACCAAATAAGTTGAAAACTTGCACTCACATCAAAACCTGCCCATAGATGTTTACGGCAGCTTTATTCTTAATTGCCAAAAGTCAGAAGCAATCAAAGTATCCTTCCAAAAGTAAATGGATATGCTATGGTACATCCACAGTGTAATATTCAGCATTGAAATCCGTAAGCTACTGAAGCCAGGAAAAGACACAGAGGAAATTTAAATGCATAAAACTACATGAAGGAAGCCAGTGTGAAAAGACTACAGATAGTATGAATCCAACTATGTGACATTCTGGGGGAAAAACTAGGAAATAGTAAAACACATCAGTGTTTGCCAAGGGTTGGGGAAGAGCAGGATGAATCTGTGAAGCACAGAGGATTTTTAGGCCACTCAAACCACTCTGCATGATATTACAAAGGTAGACACATGTCCATTCACAATTGTTAAAGCCCAAACATGTGTAACACCAAGAATGAACCCCATTTTAAATTAAAGACTTTGGCTAGTAATGATGTGTCAATACTGTAGGCTCATCAGCTGTAAGCAATGTTACCATTTTGGTATAAGATTTTAACAGTACAGGAGGTTGTATGTATGGGGAGAAAAGGATCCATGGGAATCCTCTGTACTTTCCAGTCAATTTTACTGTGAAGCTGAAACTGTTCTAAAAAGTAAAGTCTATTTAAAGGGAGGAAGGTGAGAAAGGGAGGCAGAAAAATAATACATGACAGAGACTATACACGGTCTAAAACCCATAATGCGCATTTTTAATAATAAAAGTTTATTAAATCTTCCTGGAAAATCATCATTGAAAATACTAAAGTATGAAAAAAATAAAACAGTTTCTCAACCTCGGCAGTACTGACATTTTAAAGCATATACTGTAACTGTTTGTTGCACAGCTATCATGTACACTGAAGAACGTTAGCAACATTCTTAGTGTCCATCCATCAGCAGCCTGCAGCATCACTCCTATAAGCCATGTGTCACTTACCCTCACCCTCTGCTGAGAATCAGTGGTCTAAAAGAAAACCTTAAAACTCATAAGAAAGGAGACACAGTAATAAAGAAGATTTATGCAAACATCAGTAATTGCATTAATGTATATAAACTAAAGGTCTCAAAAGACAAAATAAAAACTCATCAAATGTTCCCTTACAAGAGTTTTATACTTAAAACAAGGATTTAAGGAAAGGCTGAAAGAAAAAGGAAAAGAGATATTGTAAGCATTAATCAAAAGGAAGATGGTACATCTATGTTAATGTCAGAGAAAAGAGATTTTAAGTCAAACAAACACTATTAACTGATGAGGGACATTCATAAAATAAACGCACCAGAAAGGTATGTCAGCTTTAAATTTATATATACATACTATGGCCACTAAATATCTAAGGCAGACGCTCTGAGAACAAGGAAAAACAGATAAATTCACAATAACAGCAGGAGAATTTAACCACTACTGATAGCTAATAGAACAATCAGATAAAAACAGCCAGCTAAAAAACAAACTATTTAAACCATCCTGACCTAAATGACATATAGAAAAATACACCAAATAACCATAGGCTACCCATCACTTTCAAGCATGCATGTAACACTTATAAATGTGTAATTTTTAAGACAATCTCAAAAGTTGTTAAAAGATCAAAATTATATAGCATATGTTCCCTCACCTCAATGCAACTAAAGTTCAATACAAAGAAGTAACTGGGAAAGCTACGTATCCTTAGAAACTAAAAAAAAGAAAAGAAAAATACATTTCTAAATAATATGTATCAAAGAAAAGGTACCAATAGAAACTAGAAACGATCTAGAACTAAATGAAAACTGATATTATATATTAAAACTTATTGAATAAAGACTCCTGCTTCCAGGAAGACAGAATAGCTGCATTAGTTCTCCCTATTACATTCACTAATACAATTAAAATGTCCTGGGCATTACATATGTAACAAACATAATACAATGCTGGCAACTGAAGACTAGCAGACAGACCAGCTAATGACCTACAGATGGAGGAACACACACAGTGCTAACTTCCCTAGGCTCTCTTCCCCAGATATTTCAGACTCTGAGCTGAAAAAGCAGGCAGCCAGCAACCAATGGATTCTGCACAGCCCACTCTCCAACCAAAGAAACAAGAAAGCAGGAACTTGACATACAAAAAACTTTTAGATAATTGCAATCTATTCCATCATTAGCCCATCCACACAAGCAAAGACCACCTGAAAAGGCCAGGCTCCCACTCTATCCGGCTGTAACAAAGTATGCCAGTGACTTGCAGGGCAGGTGTAAAAACAAGGGTGAGTTTAAATTGTTCCCAGGACTTCTGTGTTCTATGAGCAATTATAAACCCCTACAAAGTCACTGAAAAACACAAGGGGGAAACCTGAACTTCCATTCCCACCTACCTCGCTCTACTGAATGAACATGGTCACAGAAGATAAGATGAGTACCACTGCCCCAGTGGTACAAGGCAGCCTCCTCTGCCATCAGTGGAGATCACTCGGGCAGCCACACTTCAAATGACCTGGATATAATGAGGAAACCTCCCCATTGTGTCACTGAAGGCCAGTTAAAGAAAACTTTTTTCTGCCAGAATAGAATCAGAAAAGCCAACTAAAACAGAATGTTTAAGTGGGATAAACAGACTTAACATACTTCCCACAATGCCCAGTTTCAACAGAAAACATTGTCGTATCAAGACTTTTAAACTCAATGAAATGAGACATTAGATGCCAATGCTGATGACAGATACTCCTGTTATCTAATAAAAACTTTAAAGCAGTCCTGATTTTTAAAACATTTCATAAGCAATCACAACGAAGCTTTTAATCAGTTGGCAATCCAATTGTTTAAATACAGAATAATGAAAAATTTCTTTTTGTTCATTTTTATAAGATAATATAACAGGAAACACAAAAATAACAATTTTATCATATTTATTCAATACAAGATCAACTGGCTGAAATGACACCTGTCTGGTCAACCCTCAGGATAGTCAGTACATAAAAAGACACACTGCCTGAGTGATGCTTTAGGCAAACTGCTAAGTAGTTTTTAAAAATGAGAGAAAGTAACATCAAAGAAATACAAATCTTAGTTAGTAAACATTAGAAGATAAAAAGAACCAAGTGGGTATTTTAGAACTAAAAAGTACATGGACTGAATTGAAATCTCAATGGATGTGCTCAACAGCAGAACAGGAAAAAGAGAAAGCAAAATACCAACTGCAGTGGTGTACACCAATAGTCCCAGCTACTCAGGAGGCTGAGGCAGGAGGATCACTTGAGCCCAGGAGTTCAACGTCAGATTAGGCAACAAAGATCTCATCTGAGCAAAGGAGAACAAAGGAGAGAAGAGGAAGGGAGGGGAGAGGAGGATAAGTAGACACTGACTGCTTAATCTGCACGGGGCTTTCTTTGTGTGGTAAAATATTTTGGACACAGTTGATAATATACACAGTACTGAGAATGCAATACATGCTACCAAATTATTTACTACAAAATGGTTAATTCTATATGAGCTTCATGTCAAAAAAACAGAGAAATGAATCTGGTACTAGATGTAGAGTCATCAGACCCACTGGTAACAGAAATTAAGAACCAGGCAAGAAATGTGAAAGAATGCATATTCAGAAAAAAGAAATAAATGGAGAAATGACTTCAGAGTCAGAAGAGCTGACAGGCACACCACTGGAGATTATCAGACTGGTTCACTGACAAAGGGAAGAGGCAAGTTTTCATTGGGTTGCTGGGAAAGAGAAGAATCTGGTTATTATTTCAGTTCTGTTCTGCAAGATGGCTTCATAGAAGTTGTTGTCATGTGAAAGACTATCTTAGTCATTTTCCTCGGCATTGGGACAAAATACTCAAGGCCTACAGTATACAGGAAGACTTATTTTGGCTCATGTTTCAGTCTACATTCAGTGAGGCCCAAGGCAGGATATCTTGGCAGACAAGCACGGTGGAGGAGAGCTACTCACATTCCAGGAGGCAGAAAACAGAGGAAGCAAAGTGGAGAGCCAGGAAGAAAGACCTTTCTAAGACGCACCCCCACTGACCCACTTCTTTCAATCAGACCTCAAACCCTCTTTCAAAAGTCCTTCGTTTTCTTCATCCATATTGAGAAACAAAGGCTTCAAAAGTAGAGTGGGCTAAAGGCCAGTACCCCAAAGCCATGCCACTTCTGAACTCTAGCAACTCTAGTTGCTATGAGTATTACCTTTAATAGTAAAAGATGTGATGAAGGACTCTGAGAGGAGGCCTTACCCTACATTATATGAGCAGGTCCAAGTGCAGTAACCTGCAGAAGAGTAAGCAGTAAGAATGGAAAGACATAGCCATTAACTAAGAAATGCTGGAGCCACAAAGAACTGGAGAATATAAATAAAGAATTCTCCCACAGAGCCTTTGGAGGGAATATGCACCTGCCAACAACTCAATTTCAGACTTCTAATCTCTTAAAACTGCAAAAAAATACTTTCAAAGTTTTATTATTCTGCAAATGGTAATTTGTTATATTGGCCACAGAGCACAAATACACTGTTTTCTTTCAGTGAAAAATAATAAATTTTACCCAAACTCAAAATTTGTACCACAACTTTAAGCTACCACAGTCAGACTTTCCTAATTTCAAAGTCAATATGCAGCTACCAGTAATCCACAAGACACCTACAAATGTATTACACACTCAACATATATAAAAGAAAATTTCTATTGCATAATTTATCATACAAGTAAATTGACATTGCAATTTTTAAAGTACATAATTCAAATCATAATAAAAAAAATAGCCTCCTCCTCGTGAATACGTATTGGGTTAGTCTCCAAAAGGTACTTTTAAAAAGACTAGAACAACGCCTTATCCAAATTCTTCCTCTTCCGTCCTTCCTTTGCAACTGTTACAATCACATAAGCACAACTTCATGTCCACCCTGCCTCCTTTGTTGACTGGTCCAGCACTATAGACCTAGATACGACAGTTCCTTCTGTGAGACGTTGATTTTCTTAAGCACTAAGCGGTATGATGTCCGCCCAAAAGTATGGTAATTCAAAATATTCAAAAAGCACAGCTGCTGATGCTCATGGAAAGCTTCCAAAACACATTTCACTAAAAAGCACATTCTATGCTTTTGAACATTTCAAAACAATGCTTTAAACATTACATGCCCCCAAAGTGAATGCTGTTTTTAACAACATTAACAGTCTACAGATAACCTATATCAGACATTTATTTCACTAATAAACAAAACACTGGAAATGAATTTCTTCAAAACCCAGAGCATCCTACACTAGTCATCCAACAGGGTTTTGGATGGCCATACCAGGATGTCTTGTGTACAAACGTGTCACATCTTGTCACCCTGCCAAGCCTAAAGTGCAGCTGGAAGCAGACCCTTCAAAACCCTGGTAAGGTGCCAGGACCCATAATTGTGACTTACAAAAAAGGATGGGGGGGGGGGGTTAGAGGTGTTGGCAATCAACACCAAGCACTAAGAATTAAAATGTTATTCTTATAATCTTACTGTTTGCCTCTGCACAGTTTAGTACCCATAAAAGAACTCTAGAAATGAGGATCCACTAACCAGTCAACCTCAAAGGCTTAGTTGTAATAAATTATGACAATCTTTGAAAACTTGTGATATGAATGACAAAGGTAACTCTTGCCCAAATCATACTTCATTATATATTTTCTTAGGTTTTCATGTTTCAATAGTTTACTTGTTTCAATTTTTTTAAAAAAGTAAAACAAAAAAATAACAATACAGGGGCTGGGGATTTAGCTCAGTGGCATAAGCACCTGCCTTGCAAGCAGGCGGTCATGAGTTCGATCCCCGGTACCGGAAAAAAGAAAAAAAAAAAAAGTTCAAAAAAAAACAATACAGTTTCAAAACAGGATAACAAGAACAATGGTTAATATATTACATACTGTTGTCTTCAAAGTAGCTGCTCAGATTGTAAGATACAGGCATGCAAAATTAAACCATATAAGCACAAACTCTTTTCAATGAAGAACTAAGAGAAATCAGTATAATTACACACACACACTTTTACTTTCCTTCATTTCTCCCATGCCAGTTGTTTTTTCCTTGCAAGCAACCTTTTTCCCTTTCTCAGTATCCACTGCAGATTATGTATGTCTCTTTTAGTTTCTTACACTATGGAGACAAGATGCTTACATATGGGAGTTTGATTATTTCACTTATGAGTGTGCTCTCTAATTGCACCCATTTACTTATAAAAGTGTTGAATTTATCTTTCTTTACCGCTGAGTAGTACTCTATATATAAAAATACCACATCTTTTTTACCCACTCCTCGATTGATGAGCACTTGGGTTGTTTCCAAAATTTAACTATTACAAACTGTGCTGCTCTATACGTGGGTACACATATATCACAAACATATGTATGAGGTTTTTAATTCTGGGAAAAATACCCAGAAGGAAAATATCTGGGTTGAATGGGACCTCTAATCCTGGTTTTTTGAGGATCTCCACAGTGGTTATACAAGTTTACAATTCCACCAACAGTGGAGAAGGGTTCCTTGTTATCCACAGCCCCTCCAACACTCGTTATTGGTTGATTTCTTGATGATAGCCTTTCTTTCTGGAGATGGAATCTCAGTGTTGTTTTAATTTGCATTTCTCAGATGATGAATGACATTGAACAATTTTATATATATTTTTATTTGCCATTTGTATTTCTTCATCTGAGAATTGTGTATTCATCTCAGATGTCCATTTTTGGATTGGATCTTTGAACTAGGGAGTCTGATTTTTTTCAATTCTTCTTATGTTCTAGATAGAAGTCCATTGTCTGAAGGACAGTTAACAAAAAATTTTTCCCTCTGTGGATTTTCTTTTTGCTTTGTTAGTGATTTCTTTTGATGTGCAGAAGCTTTTTAATGAGATCCCAATTGTTGATTCTTTTAGGTACTTTCCATGCCATTTTTTATTCATGAAATCTCTGCCACCCCTGTCTTCTAGATTTCTACCTACTTTATCTTCCACTAGATTTAGTGTTTAACATTTAGATCTTTAATCCATTTTTACTTTAATTACTGCATAGTGACAGACATGGGTCTAGTTTTAGTCTTCAGCATGCAGAAAGTCAGTTTTTCTAGCACCATTTATTAAAGAGGCTGTTTTTCTTCCAGCGGACATGTTTGACCTCTTTGTCAAAGATAGCTGAGCGTGTTTGTGTTCTGTCTGCATCTTCTAATCTGGTCCACTGGTATTCAAGGTTTTTTTGTTTGTTTGTTTGTTTTTATTTTCTTGTTGTTATTGTTGTTTGCCAGTACCATGTGGATTCATCACAGTAGCTTTGTAGCACAATTGCACGTCAGGGATTGTGATGTCTCCTGCCTAGCCTTTGTTGCCCAGGATTACCCTTCCTATTGTAGGTCTCCTCTGTTTCCAAGTGAATTTCAGGAATGTTTTCTCTAGATCTGTTAGGTATGTAGATTCATTCTAATGTTTCTTCGTACATGCTCTATGACATATAACATGGGAACTTGCTTGGGAGCACTGAGCAACTGTGTGAGCTGCAGAGTCTATTTTGCTTACAGTCTCATCTTTTTCCTTAAACAGAAAAGACTACACACAGCTCCTTACAGCTTCATACAGAAGACCGTCTACTAATCCTTGGAGAGGTAAGCCATGGCCTTGAAAGCCATGTAGTTTATTTTGGTTACTGGAGAACCACCGACATAAGCTTGAGGACTGATGAGGAATAGTAAAGGGCAAGATTAGATTTGTGCTTTAGAAAAGGAGCCTCACATCATGAAAATTATTTTTTTAATAAAACCTGATTTAATTTTATTTCTATGAGGCATGTGCCTTATTCTGAAAACAATTATAAGGAAAAATTTGGCATTTCTTACTGTAGTAAACATTCCATTTTCATCTTTTAGAATGTCAGAAAGATGGCCAGAAATCAAAAATATAAGTCATCCCAAAAAATACAGGTTAATTTAAAAACCTTTTATTCTTCATAAAAAGTAATTAAATAACCATTAACTACTATGCCATTATTTACTAAATGGTCTACCAGTAATAAGAGGTCTCTAAGGGATACAAAGAAATATGTAGACTGTCGAGCCAAGCAGACTTCTCCTAACCAAGGAAGAGCTTGCCCATATTCATAGAACTATAGCTATTTTCTAAATGCCACATACTTTGCTGTGTATAGGGATACAGATACACACATAAAGATGTTTGTCCTCAAAGAGTCCACAGTGGTCAGCAGAACATGTTATTACAGTTTGGAGATACTGAATGTCCCCCAAAAGTCCCAGTGTTAAAAGGTTTGATGCCCTAATAGCTCTGCGGGGGGGAGGGGGGGTGTTAGGGGTCTTTAAAAAGGACCTCATGGGAGTCCCTGTGTCATTGAAGTCCTCTCCCCAAGAGCTATCATGGACCCTAATCCTTTTTTTTTTTTCTTTCCCCTTTTTAGCACCAGAGATCAAGCTCACCTAGTCCTTTTTCGTTCTGCTTCACGGCCCAGGGGGATTGAGTGCTCTCCACCACTGCATCAGCATGTCCAGCAGGGACCCAAAGCAAAACGTATGCCCCACCCTGGACTAGAATTTGCAAAATTTTGAACCAAAATAAACCCCTTTATGTGTTAATTATCTCAAGTATTTCATCATAGTACTGGAAAGCTAACTAATACGTGTTAATCAACAATGCTGACTGAACAGGAGGAGAAACAATGTACTAGCCATTAAATCATTCTTGAACTATTAAAATTTTCTAATTGTGTATTACCCTTTCAAAATAAAAAAAAATCATAGTTTAAAATAATGAACAATGCAATATTCTCATAGGACATACAGGGACAGAGAGGAGAGAGCCCTAATTCTATTAGTGAAGTTATCAAGGAAGACTTCACACGGAAGGTAACTCTAAGCCAGTGGTGACAAAACCTACAGCACATGTTTCTATCACTGAGAACTCTAAAAGGTTTGCCATCACTGCTCTAAGCTAAAACTAGGGAGATGTAAGCAGGAAACATCAAACACAAAATTTGAAGACAAAAGAAAACAACATCATTGGCGGAGAATCTGAAGAAGAAAAGCAGAGTCCTGAAGGCTACTGTTGGGTTTGTGTCTAGATGTCTCCCTAAAGCCTCACGTGGTCATACAGTTTTTTCAGAGGTGGCTGAACCTAGAGTATGTGATTGATTCACTGTGCAATGCTGAGATTAAGGCTGATGGGATTAAGGGTGGGTGACTGCTGGATCAGTCCACTAACTGGATTGGCACCACCCTAATCCTGGTAGACTGGATACAACATAAAAGACAGAAAGAGGCTTGTCTCGCTCTTGTTGCTATTCCTGTCTTTTACTGCCATGAACTGTTGCCCCTTTGCCTTGAAGCCCATCGATTATGAACTGACACCTCTACAAACTGTGAGCTAAATAACTTTTCCCTCCTTAACTTCGGGTGCTGGGTATCTCGTCACAGCAATGAGAAAAGGAACTAAGACAGCCATATGTATTTTATTCTTGGGTAATGGAGAGCCACCGACAGATGTGGATTGCAAAGGAACAATAGATTTGTACTTCGGAAAAGTAATTTGATTATCCAAGACATGGAGAATAGATTGCAGAGGGAGAATTGGTAGCAAAAGGAAAAAACATACAAAAAAGCAATGATGAAGACCTGAATGAAGACAGTAGCAGCAGGTACTCAAGAGGAAACAGTTTTGAATTTGGATGCAGGAGAAAATAGAGCCCCTCTCCCCACAGAAACTGAACACTTTTTAATTTCCTAATTAAAAAGCCAACCAAGAAAACAGGGCAGGAAATTTTTATATATATATATATATATATATATATATATATATATTCCAGTTAAAGTGAAAGTCTTCCAAAGATTACAATCACTTCAGATGCTAATCCTATCTAGGAATGAAAAACCAAGCACAGCAAGTTTTGTAAAAGCTTCTCAGTAAAGTGTAAACAGCATTGCTATAAGATACTCAAAATATCTACCTTTCTCCCACAGAGATTTCATAAGCAGAAAAGCAAACACTAAAGTCAACTCTATGAGAAATAAAGACAAAGATTTTGTTCCTTAAATGTCCACCTGCTGCTCCTCCTCATTCTTTCCTTCAAACAAATCATCTCTATAGCAACATAATCGTAAGAAATTTGTGGGTGGAAGGCAAATGTTTGTGCAAAAAGACGAGAACTAAAATCCTGAGCTACTTTATAGTTTCCTTTAAAACAAAAGACATAATGTTATCAAGAGATAATTGAAAAAACAAATGAAACAAAAAATTTAAACATAAAGAAATATAAAAATTGTTTAACTGAGGTTACAAATGTTTACATGGAAATTCTTTTTATAGGTTACAATGACACCTTGTGGTAAGACTCTTCAAATTATATAATTTATCTTGGAAAACATTTTTAGAGTAGATATTCAACAAAACTGGTTTAGAAAACAGGAAAGACCAAAACCACAGTAGTGGGGTGGTAGGTGAATGCACAGTAATCCACTTGGAGACTTAAGGGCATAAAGCCAATGATTAGGTAGGCAAAAGAAACTTATAAAGTATACTATCCCTTTCACTTGAACTAAAGTTATTAGCATAATTTTTAATGATGCAAAATCACATTTATAATCTAGGCAAAAATTTATAGCACTGCTGATTCCTATACATGAGTCTATTAGCACATGCTTTATAAACTATGAAATAACTCATTATTCCTTTCTTGGCCATTGAAAATAATTGATAATGTAACAGACAGAAGGGATAGTCGATGTGATCGTTTACACTTCTGGGTAAATCATGGACGTGTGGCCTTGGGTCTATGTCTGATCTCTCGCACTTTCCAATCTGGCAGTGTTTCCCTGCTCTGATCTGGCTACCATGAACTAAGCATCTTTGCTGTACCATATCCTCCCCATTTGATGCTCCTACCTCAGTGCCTGCTAACTATGTACTGAATCCCCTAAAACCATGAACTAAATTAAAACTCTCTTTTAAATTGTGTGTGGTATAGGGCAATGGGAAAGCTAATAAGGCAAATGGTTGTTGCTGTTACTGTGCCTTGTGGTTTAGAATTTTGAACTGGTTTTCAGGGAGCATTTGGAAAAGTTAGGGGAGGTCAGCTAGAGAAGCCTTAGAATAATGTATCACCAGCGTCTGATGAATGATCCTGGTAGGAGCTCAGAATGCTGATAAGTGCTAAAGGCCAAACTCAGGAAGTTTCAGATAGGGAAAAGGTCTTCACTGATACGGTAGATGCCATGAGTGTTATACTGGCAGAAATGTCTACATCGTGCCTGTCTTGAGATTGCAGAAGAATGAGAGTCAGGTAGTGACCTAATTAATTTGATGAAACACATTCCAAGATGGTCCAACATTTGGGCGGTGGCATGGATGCTGCTGCCTGCTTTTAGTCAGATTAAATGCTATGTAAGTTAAAACTGTGAGGCATTAACACCAAACAAAAGCAGCAACCCAAAAGAGAGCTTTCAGATACAGATCCAAATATATAAGGTCAACTGTTTTACAACAAAAATTTAAAGTCAAGTAAGTCAAGAAAAGACAGCCCTAACAAATGATCCTAGAACAATTGGCTTTTCATTTATAAAAAAAAAAAAAAAAAGTAAGTCCTATCTGCTTATCATATGATCTGGCCATTATATTTATAGGTATTTGTCCAAGAGAAATGAAAGCGTAGGTCCACATTAAAGGCTTTTATAAAAATGTTTATAGCAGCTTAGAGAATCAAACACAAGTCCATCAAGAGGTGACTGGATAAACAAATTGTAGTACATGTAGACAAACATTACTCAGCAATAAAAAGGGCTGCACTAGTTTGGCTGAATGTCAAAATAATTATGCAAAGTACAAGAACAAAGACAAGTATAAAAACTTACATGATTACATTTACATAAAACTTAAAACACAAACTCCTTATATTAGTGCTTGAAGAAAATCAAGAAATCTAACTCTACAAATGACTAATGTCTAACACTGTGCAAAGGATTATGAGTAATATAAAACAAGTAGAGACTGTTGTATTCTTCAGAGAGAATTTCATACATATACCTAAGAACAGACTTCCAACTTCCAATATGATAGAGTAAGGTCATCAAATTCTCTCCATAAAAACAGCCCCCACAACCACCATGTAAGCACTACAGAACTCAGTCAAAGGCTTACAAGAAAGTGAAAATTGCTTATGAATACAACTCAACTTCGACTGGGAGTAACACGAGTATGGTACAGTTAACTTTAATGTGGTATATTCCCATCTCTTCCCATATCTGCTAGGGCAGGAGCTCAGCATGATTAGAAGACTGGAAACAGTGCTTCACCACCACTGTCTCAGGATGGTTTGTCAGTCTGGTGCACTGCCAGTTAAAGTGGGCCTCCATGGCATGCCAACAGTGGTTCCCTTAATCTGCTATTACAAGCTTCTTTGGGGCAAGCAATACTGGTAGAAGAGATAGAAATTTTACAGAGCTCCAAGAAGACAGTGTTAAGGAGTTTGATAAACCCATTCACTACCTCAGGTTGAACAAAACCCACAAGCAAGAATGTGCGCAAGAGACTATAGCGTGCACAGGCTACCTACACATCAAACAGACTCAACACATGCACAGAAGAGATGCAAAAAGGCCCTGGAAAGTAAAAGCCAGGACATGTGAAAATGACCTGTTTTTAAAATGCATTCCCCAGCTATTACACAGATCCAGTAGCAGAGAAAGAATGATATATTGGGTCAAGCTGTTGGAATACAACATCTGACCAATCCTTGGTCGAACAGGAAAGGAAGCTCTGTAGATACAGGAAGCCAGGCTTCAAAATCAAGAAATAGGGCTGGGAGCTTACCATGTTGAGAAAGCACTTGTTTAGCATGTACAGTGCCGCTGGATTCAGTCCCTAATGCAACAAATAAATGAGAACAGCAACCACACAAATGTTGGGAAAACACACTCTACAGTTTCTTTTTTCTTTTTTTTTTTTTTTTTTTTTTTGTCTTTTTCCTTTTTATCGGTACCAGGGATCGAACTCATGACTGCCTGCTTCCAAGGCAGGCGCTTATGCCGCTGAGCTAAATCCCCAGCCCCCACTCTACAGTTTCAGCAAAGGAAAATTACTAACCAGAAAAAAAAAGTCAAACCCTTGTGGAGAATGCCAAAACATAGTATTACTTCAAAATACTATTTGAGATGTACAGAGTTCAACAAAAATTCCCTTGATTTGTTTAAATAACAACAGAAACTGTCTGGATGTCCTCAAATACTAGCTTAGGGCTCACAAATCTCAAACCATGGTAACTATGTTTAAACAACTAAAAGAAATCATGTTTAAATAATTAAATGAAAGCATTATGACAATGACTCAATAAATAGGAAATTTCAGTAAGAAAAAATAGGCAGGCAGAGAAAACCGGAAGAAAACCCACCTCCACCTGCTGGGCACTGCTGCTGGAAGGCCCTTTCCTCCACACATGCAGTGCAGGCCTAAGGAGACAGAAGGGTCCACCTTCGCCCACTGTGTGCCGCCACCAAAAAGCCACGTCCTATAGGCAGCCAGTGTGGGCAAAGAGAACCAACAGATCACTGTCACCTTCAGGGAGCTGCCACTGGAAGGCTTTCCTGCAGGCAGCCAGCAGGAGCAGGGACACACAGCCAGGTAAGCCCTGGGCAACCGTTGGCGCCCTCACATAGCCATCATCCACTAGCAGAATCAGACAAACACACCACTGTGTGCCTGCCACCATCGTGGGAGTCCCAGTGTAGACACACAGGCTAAGAGAAGCAGCCCCACCTACATGCATGCCTGACCATCAGCGAAGCCCCAGTGTAGCTGCACAGCTCTGGAGAAGCCCGCTCCACACTCTACTACCTCCCTGTAAACCTAGAATTAGAGGAACCCAGGTGCCTGTCCCATCTCCCTATACTGCTTAGGAACAGCCAATGTGGGAAGTTCCTGGGACCCCACACAACCAGCTTGTTGGGAGGAACCTGGCAGAATATCAAGATGAAGGAGGAAAAGATAAACTAAGACCCACACAGAATAAGTCTGGGAGATACAGTCATGAAGAAAACAGAAGTCACACACCTGAAATCTCCAAGAGGATAGCAACTGAAGTAAGGAAACAACTCCATGAGATTGTAAAAGCACCAAATCAGAAGTAATGTCTCAGGTAAAAGAAGAAATCACAAACACACTAAAAGAATTGTTCAGCAGGTCTAAAGAAGACAGAGACAATAAAGAGGAGCATAGGAAAATGAGGGAAACCTTGAATGAATGTAGAAAGAGATTACAATGCCTGAGACAGATTCAAAGAGAGATGCATGAAATCAAACATTCAATCAAAAGCTGGCAAAACTGCTTGAAAAAGACTGAAGAGAGACTTTCAAATCTTGAAGACAAGATTGCAGCTAGTGATCATGAAAGGAAAGATCGCTTAAAAATAACACGGAATCAGGAAATAACCCAATAGCTGCAGGATGATTATAGAAGCATAACTTAAAGAGTGATTGGTGTGGGAGAAGAAGCAGGGTCAACACAAATGAAATTAAAAGGATATTCACAGAAGTAATAGAAGAAAACTTCCCAAACATGGGAAATGGATCTGGCATGCAGATAAGTGAGGTATACAGCACTATAAGTAGCCATAACCAAAGTAAATCTACACCTATATAATAATCAAGATCTCTGAAATTCAGCACAAGAACAGAATATTAAAAGCTGTTAGAGAAAAGAGATAGATCATCTATAAAGGAAAACCAATCCTAATCACAGCAGATTTATCAACACAAACCATCAAGTTAAGACCAGTTTGGAGTTAAATGTTTTAAACCCTGAAAGAAAACAACTTCCAACCCAGATTGATCTACCCTACAAAACTATCCCCTTCAAAATTAATGGAAAAATAAGATTCTTCCATGATAAAGAACTGAAGGAATGCATGACCACCAAACCAACCCTACAGAGAGTGCTAAAGGATATTCTAGAGAGAGATAAAGATGATCATGGTTTCAGGAACAGCAGCAGAGGAGGATCACCAAACAAGACAGGCAACTGAATGAAGGGGAAAAGTGGAGGGCCAACATCAGGAGGATAGCAGGGCAGACATAAACCAATGTATGCCAGTTGTAACCATTAATGTAGATGGCCTCAGGTCAGCAATAAAAAGAGACACAGGGAGAGTGGATCAAGAAACAAGATCCATCAGTACACTGTACACAAGAAACACATTTAACTGAAAAGGAAATTCATAGACTGAAAATCAAAGGAGAGAAAACAATTATATAATGTGACAGGAGACCCAAAAAAAAGCAAGAGTAACTTGCCCATCAACCGCAGAATGGATAAGAAAGATACGGTATTTTCATGCAGTGGAAAGCTACCCAGCTATAAAGTAGAATAATCCAAGGCTCCTGTAGGTAAATGGACACAACTGGAGATCATGTCTATGGCCAAAACAGTTTGAACACATACATGTGAACCCTCGCATAAGAAACAGAAGGAATTAATGGGATCCAAAAGCAAAACAGTTAATGTAAAAGCAATGGAGAAGAAATATCTAGGAGGGAAAGGTGGATATTGTCAATTTCTTATTGTCTTATTTTGAACTCTTGAATTATTTACACAATTTTGTTAGGTTTGGCTTTGTTGTCTTGTTTTGTTAGATTCTATGCTGTCAGATGGTAGGGGCAGCTATTTTTAATAAAATGGGATATAGGGGCTGGAGATTTAGCTCAGTGGCATATAAGCACATGCCTTATAAGCAGGCAGTCATGAGTTCGATCCCTGGGACCGATAAAAAGATAAAAAAAAAATTATGGTAATTATGGTTTCCTATTATATTGTTTTGAAATCTTATAATGCTTTCATTCATTTGTTCGGTTGGTTTTATTGTTTTGTTTATTATGTGTAATGGTATGAACAGCTATTTTGAAGAAAACAAGACTTTTTTTTTTGTAGTTCTGTATTACGTGTACCCTTACACCGCTTTGTTTTGTTTTGTGTTTTTCTCTTTTTCCTCTTAAATAAAAAAAAAAAAAAGAAAAGAAAACAAGACATTATGGTAACCATTGCTGATTTACTATCATCTTGCTTTGAAGTCTTACCATGCTTTTTGTTCTTTTGTTTTGATTAGTTCTACCCTGTTGTATCTTATTAGATTTTATTGTGTGATAATAAAAATATATTTTTGAGGAAAATGAGATATTATAGTAGCCATTATTCATTTCCTGTTATTTGGTTTTTGAAGTCCTGTAATGCTTCCATTTTTTTGAATGGTTTTATAGTATTTTGTTATGTTTGATATTATTGTGTGTGAAGGTATGCTCAACTATGTCAAAGAAAGTGACACCGTAGTAGATGTCCAGTTGTTTTGTGAAATGCTGTGTTGCTTGCATTGTTCTGTTCTGATTTGCTTTGTTCTGCTCTTTGTTTTATTTTCTTTAAAAGAAAAAAAAGAAAAAAGAAGATTTTAAAAATGAATTCTGCATTTAAAAAGCATCAAAATTAAGTAATAATCAATTAGACAATTTATAAGAAATAAATCAATGCTTAGAACATATGCTACTAAAACACAATAGAAAATCTGATTAGATCTGTAACAAGAAAATTAAATTAGTAATGTTAAATCTTCCCACAAAGAAAAGTCCTAACCCATAGAGCTTCACTGATGAATGCTATCAAATATTTAAAGAAGTTGTAGTATTCCTTTGGAAACTATTTCAGAAAAATAGGAAAAGAAACAGTATGCAATTACTTCTTTGAGGACAGTGTTCCTCTTATACCAAAAGTAGATAAAGTTATCAAGAGAAAATAAATAAATAGACATACTATTCCTCATGAACACAAAGGAAAACTTCTTAATGAAATTTATGCAAGCCACATATAACAACAAATAAAAAAATACAGTAATGGTCAAATGAGACTACCAGAGGAATAATGGTTTATCTTCCCAAATTCAATTAATGTAATTTTTTAAAAAATATCATCTCATTGGGCACAAGAAAAAAACCTAACAAAAATCTTACATCCATTCATGATTAAAACTCTCAGAAAACTAGGAGCAATTTTTTCACCTCTCAACAAACTAAGACAATTATTTCAATCTAATAAATAGCATCTACACTTATATCATACTTTATGAAAAAAAATATGCACGCTTTTCTCGTAAGACAGGGAACAGTGCTCTCTCAATACATCTTTGCAACATCTCAGTGGAGTCAAGGCCACAAACTAAAGCAAAAATGCATGAATTAATGAATGTGTGAAAATTTGGAAAGAAGTATAATTCTTTTATTCAAAGACTTGATCATCTAAATAAAAAAATAAGCAAAAGTTGACTGCTTTTTTGGTTAGAAAAGAATGATCTGAAAATCAAATTATGAAAACCGCTCCCAAGAACATCAACCATTATAAAATTCTTACAAATCAATCTAACAAAAGTAGTACAAGATTCATACACTGAAAATTCAGTTTTGGTAGACAGAAACTGGTATATACAAAGATATTTTATGTTCACAGATTAGAGATTCAATTTTGTAAATTTAGTGATTCTTCCCACCATGATACATGAATTACTGATCCTTCCCATAACTATGCATGGTAAATCCTATAAATCCTCAGGTGTTTTTGATAGAAACAGGAAAACTGATCTTAAATTTTATATGGAAGTGTAAAAGACATAAAATTGATTTTTTTAAAACACAGCATTTAAATTACCAATTTTTAACTGACTATAATTATCAAAACAGCATAGTACTGGATAAGGATAGGTACACCAATATATGAAATGGAATTGAAAGTCTAGAAATAAACCTATGTTCTGTTATCATTATTGATATTTTCCAAAGATGCTAACAAATTCAAAGAAAAAAGTCTTAAAGAGTGCCAAGATAACTGGCAATCACATTAAAAAAAACAGACCTTTATATTACATATGCATAGAGTAAATTCAACAGAGATCCTAGATCCAAATGAAAGTGCTTAAAAACAAAACAAAACAACCTACAAGAGAAAATCTTGATGACCTTGGATTAGGCAAAAATATTTTGTACATAAAATCAAAAGCATAAACTACAATAGGATGGACTTCATTAAAAACTTGTACGTCAAAAAACACCAGAAACAACAAGAAAACTCAAGCCACAGACTGGGTAAAAGAACTTTGTATACTATATCTAGTTTGTTTTTTTTTTAAAAAAAAAAAAAAAAAAAGCTTTTATCCAAGATATACAAAGAACTCTCTCAATGACATGTCATATGATCTAAAAACAAGAAATCAGAAAAAAAAAAAACCTGGCATTCTACCAAAGACAATTTAGGAAAAAGCTAATAGAAAAGATTTTACTATTGTTTAGAGAAATGCAAATTATAATCCCACTGCAATACTACTACATATCCACTAGAATGGCCATAATCAAAGATGGATTATACCAAATGCTGGTGAGGATGTGGAAAAAACTGGTTTCCCCCATACATTTTTGCTAGAAATATATTTTGAACAGGCACTTTGGAAAACGTTCTAGCAGTCTCTTAAAAAGTTTTTAAAAAGGGGCTGGAGGTTTAGCTCAGCGGCATAAGCGCCTGCCTTGCAAGCAGGCAGTCGTGAGTTCGATCCCTGGTACCGATAAAAAGGAAAAAGACAAAAAAAAAAAAAAAAAAAAAACAAGCTTACTATGCATACAACTCAACAATTCCACTCTTAAGAATCTACCCATGAGAAATGTATGTGCAGACAAAGATCTGTATACAGGTTTCCACACCAGCATTACTTGTTAATAGCCAAAAACTGGAAAGAATCCAAAAGCCCACCAACTGATAAATGGAAAAATAAAAATGTGGTGTGTCTATATACTACTCAGCAATCGATTAGAAAAAAATTACTGAGACATGCTACATGGATCAACCTCAAAAACATAAGTAAATGAAGTCAGATGCAAAAATCTGCAATGCAGTTTGATTCCATGTATGCAAAGATAAATTTATAGTGACAGCAAATGGTTACTGGAACTGAATATGGACACTGGATTAACTGCAAAATGAAACTAAGAAACTGAGGTGGGGGACTGACTAGTGACAATGTTTTAGATCTGTTTTATGATGATGGTTGTACAACTCTTCAAATTTATTAAAAACCACTAAACTGTACATTTACAATGTGTGATTTTAATGGTATGTAAATTTACTCATTAAAGCTATTAAAGACTGTTATCTCTTCCGAACCTTTGAAACTGTGATTATCAGATTGCTGCAATCAAGCCTGAATTCAGAGAACAGTCAAGCCGAAAGAATGAATCCAGGTTCTGAAACATGTCTCTGGGCCACTGAACTGACAATCCAAGAATAACCTCTGTCCAGACTTACGTGTGAGACAATACAATTTCCTTTCTTATTTTTTTTATTTTTGGTGGAGGTGCTAGTTACTGAACGCAGGACTCATATCTTGGGCAGGAATGCAACTCAGCTGTGTGTGTGTGTGTGTGTGTGTGTGTGTGTAACAGAAATAAGACCCTGGATGATTCAACCCCCAGCACCAGCAAGAAAAAGTCCTTTAAAAAATTAAATATTGGGGATTTAGCTCAGCGGCATTAAGCATTTGCCTTGCAAACACATAGTCACGAGTTTGATCCCTGGTCTAATAAAAAAAAAAGTTAACTATTAAAAAAAAATTATTAAATATTGTTGTTTGGCTCTGGTTGTTGTTTTTTATTTTTTGTTTGTTTGACTGATAGCCCTGTGACTTTTTTGTGCTTTTTTGTCCTTTAAAATTTAAAAAAAAATAAATTAAGTATTAAAAATTCTGAAGGAGGGGCTGGGGATTTAGCTCTGCGGCATAAGCGCCTGCCTTGTAAGCAGGCAGTCGTGAGTTCGATCCCCAGTACCGATAAAAAGGAAAAAGACAAAAAAAGAAAAAAATTCTGAAGAAGGGCTGAGGATTTAGCTCAGTGGTGTGTCTGCCTGGCAAGTGCAAGGTTGTAAGTTCACTGTGCAGTTCAGGCTGGCCTTGAGCTCACTTTGTAGCCTAGGCTGGTCTTGAACTCGCACCGATCCTCCTGCCTCAGCCTCCCAAGTGCTGGGATTACAGGCGTGAGCCACCACACCCAGCTTTAATGGATTCTTAATGATAAAGGAATTAAAAGAATATGATTAAGCATAAAAAAAGGGCAAGACAATAGGTGTTTGTAGTTCAGAAGAGTCTGCAAAATAGAATGGATGAAAATCATCCAATGATTGAGGCAAACATTACAACTTTCCTTCTGCAACTCTATGATTCTTGTGAAAAAAAGTATCATTTTACACATAAAGACAAGGACTAGAAACTTAACTGGGCTAAAAAGGCAAGTAGCTAGCAAAGTGATATACCCAAGAGCCTAAATTTTGACTCAGAAATCTGATTCCAATGCTTTCCTTTGTTTTGCAGCTAAACAAAGACTTTTCCTTTGCAAGTTCAGACCTTTGTAGAAGGAAGGCATCCTTCTATGGATGCGTCACACAGATGTTACATAATCCATGTTTCCTTGAGCGCCAATTTTAACCAACAAACTAAATGTGACAGGCACACTTTCCTCAGCTTCTTAATCTACTCCCTCCCCACTCTCTTTCTCCATCTATCCATTACATGCTGATGATACACTTTATTTTCTGATTCTACACACTCTCTCTAGGACTGTCATCAACATCCAGGATCTCAACTACCGGCACTGCTGGTGACTCCTGATTCTGTTGTGCCAACTCAAGAAACTTTTTCTCTCTAACTTTCTGACTCCCTCCCTCCAGGGTGAATACTTCTCTGTACACTCTCAAATTATACTCAGTAATACTACTGAATACTCCTCATAGTGTATTCCATTTGCAGTTCTAGTCAGGTGTCCTTCCTTGCATGCCAAGAATGCATTCTATTTACCTAAAGTATCTATCATGTTATATTACAGACTAGTACTTTATCCATTTCTCCCATCAGACAATAAGGTGCTTAATATCTTACTCTTAATATCCCCGGTGCCTCACACAGTGCAAGATACGTAACAAGTGCTCAAAAAATGACTAAACCTATGAACAGGAAAACCAGAAGTTGCTTAAAATTGGAATCATGAGGATTTAGTTCAGTGGCGTAAGCGCCTGCCTGGCAAGCGTGAGGTCGTGAGTTCGATCCCCTGTACCAAAAAAATGGAAGCATACGAGAAGCCTTCAGATTTATTTTTCAAATAAGAAAACAGGCTAAGAAAGATTAGGTGACTCAGCCAGTCAAGCCTTGGTCTCCTGAGTCACAATTCTCTTCCCACAAAATCACAGTACCTATTAAACTATGTTTACTGATTTAAGCGTGAAGAAGTAATACAACAAAAAACCCACGTCAGCTCCAATCACTCCAGTTCTCACTGACTTCACTGATTATACAATATTGATCTTATTACTTACTCAATTTTCTGTACTTTTTGTATGTCTTTCATATACACAATTCAACAAATAGTTATCATGCAACTTTACGTGAAAAACAATGTGCAAGTTTTGTCACTACTCCAAAAAATAAACTTAAGAGCCTATGTTATGCTCTTTAACAACCCCTGAAATATCTGCCTTAAACCAAAATGTGATTCAAGTCAGAGAGACAGGTTAAATGTGAGCACGAGAGAAAGGCACTGCAGCTTCACCAGCAAAATCCCCGTAGGCCACGCTACTGTTTTAACAGGTTGCTATGTTATACCGCAGTAGTGTTCCTGGGCAACAATTCTGAAACGAGGCTGGCAAGCTCACTCAAGAAACAACTGAATCTAACCTAGAGTTATACAAGGTACTGAGGCTCAGTTTCATTGTTGTTCAATTAAAGTAACTCTTTGTTTTAAGGCTTAAATACAAGATTCGTGATAAGATTATAAAAATTACCTGAAAATATTAAAGACATACTTTGAGAATGACAAGTGCTCTCCATCAGGGAATGGACAGGTTTAGGTTCTTCCTAACTCTGAAATTTAATCCAAAAATAATCTGTAGTCACAATATACAGAAAGCAAGTTACTAGGTGTTTTGTTCTTAATTTCTTTCATCCTGGATTACAACTCAAACAGTACAAAACTTGACAGCCAGTGGTTTCTGCATGATCTAGCGAACAATCCTAATTTAAAAGATAAACTTCCATAATTCTTCATTTATGAGGGCAAAATGAATATAGCGACATAATTTCATAAATTAAGTCTCTACTTGGTTAAAGAGTAGGGTGGGAAGGAGTAAACTAAGGAGATGAGAATGTAAGGAGGGTGTAAGAGAAGGAAGAGAGAAAGAGAAAGGGATTCTTTTTTTTTTTAAACTAAGAGTCTACTAAGGAAGAACCAGGAAATTGATCGGACTCCCCAAGGCCACATGGGAACAGTGCCAGCATTCCTCAGGGAGTCTTTACTGCTGGTATTATCAGAGGAATTTCTCCAATATTCACTTTCTAGGAACTGAACCTCTCCTGATGCAAATGAACCCCCTCTTTAATCAATTCCCCCTTCTTATGGTTTACTATTGCCCTTCCTTCAACAGTTACTTCCCCTCTCAATAATGTTCTTACTTCCACTATGTCACAGAAGGGCTGAAAAAAAGTAGAAATGCACATTCATTGTCTTTATGAAACATTTATTCAGCAACTTCTGTTTGGAAAAAAAAACACCAAAGCTCATAGCGACAGGTTGCCCTGCTCTTAAAGGAACTTATAGTTAAGAAGACAAAAAAGATAAAATAACACAGTATATCAAGTATGACAAATATGTACTACAGAATTTCAGAGGTCAAGGTGGAGCTGAATTTGTAGGAATTTACATTTTAAGAAAGAAGAGGAGAAACTGTAAAAGAGGTAAAACAACATCATGACTAATACAGGAAAAGGCACATGGCGGTCTTAGAGACAGTGGGGGCGACAGTCTGGAGAAAGACATGTTTTCCATTAAGAAGATGACGCTGGAAACGCAAGATGAGGGGATTTTGAAGATTTCATCAAAAGCTGAGAGCCTCAGTTAGGAGGACATTTCCTAAACACACACACTCTCTCTCTCTCCCCGCAAAAGTACCACACAGTTAAATAATGTAAAAAAATTATTTACTGAGGCTAATACATTATGTATGACAAAACTCAAGTCAAATTCACTCACTTTAGGTAGAGATACTACCCAGAAGGAAAACAAATCTGACAATTCACTAGTTTTTCACTTTAAACTTCTCAAGCTTCCGGGACAGAATACTGATTTCTAATTATTAAGGATTTATCACACAAGTCAGTCTAGATTTCCTTCCAATTCTCAGTCTCACCCAATTTCTGAATATTTCATTAATTCAACATCAGCAAATGAAAGGGTTAAGAGTGTTAGAACTAAATATTGATTTTGGAAATATGATGGGGCAGTAGTGGCAAACCTATGGCACACATATTACTGTATTTTTCTTTTAAGACAAAAGATATTAATGTACGAGTTGCTTTTTATAAACTAAACAATCAGAATTCAATTTAATTGCAGTGTTGGCACTTCGCAGTACATACGTGGGTCTTGGATTAAAGTCTGTACACGGGGTCTCTAAAAAGTTCACCATCACTGTAGTAGGTATGATACAGACTTGATGTCCCAATCCCCAATACTAATAGCTTCGTTTCTATCACTGTCTCAACTTTTCCCACATACATACTTACCTGAAAGGTTATTGCATTCAAAAGATAATTTAAACAGTGCTCTGAAACCTTAACAATTTGCCATACAAATTACACCATTATGGATTCAATGAGTGGAGAAAGACTGAAGTTACCAGCTAGAGGGAGAGAGGAGGGGCACAGAGGATGGAAAAAAAGGAATTAAGATGTGCTATGTATGTGAACACAAGAAATATAAACATTATGTACTGCAAATGTACTGATGAAAAATAAAAAATTTTAAAAACAGCTTGTAAATAAGCAATGTTTCAAGTTCTCAAAGGCTGCATATCATCTAAATAGCTTTATGCTGCTGTTACTTCAAACTATTCCCAAAGATAGTCCGTGTACTTTGGTTAGAAAAAGAAAATTCTCAGAGAAATGCTCAACATCCTCAGTCCTAAATAGCCAAAATTGGCAACTCAAACCCATATAAAACTCTTGAGTGTAACAATGAAATACAATACACTGACAATTCTAAACAAAATGTGTTTGAAACATAACTTTAATACAAAAGGTGACTAACTGTAACCAACAGGTAACCTCATTAATTTACAGAATTCTGAACCCTGATAATTGTAGGATAAATACTTTACAGTGTATTCTACTTGAATATTGGAATTGTTTACAGTGCTGTTGCTTGGAAACAGAAGCACTCCTTTAACAACCTACTCAGTTCTAAACCTATTCCAGTACTTTGTACTCAATCCAAACACTAGGAATCCATATAGTAAAAAAATCACAAGTTTCTCATAACCCTAGATCTCCTTATCTCTGACATTTGAAATGACTCCATCATTGTAAGTAATAAAAAGCTTTTAAAGTACTACTTGTCAATAAACATTTTTAAGAGCAAAATGTATTATTCTGGTCAAAAGCTGGACAATGAGAATTTATCGAAGTATCCACTCAATCCCAAAATACACTAAGATAGTTCAGATGTTATCACAATAATATCACCAAACATCACTACAAAACTTGTCTTCGAAGCTATGGAAAAGGATAGCACAGCGTGTTCATCACAAATTAAACTGGGGATGCCATCCATCCAGCCAATTCCTCAACTGGCTACCCAACACTCAAGCGAATCAAAAACCTCCATTCGGACTTCCACGTGCTCGCCCCTGGCTCCAAAACACAGGCTCTGACGACTTGAAGAGGAAAAAGACCAGACCTGGAGGGGAGTCAAGGTCAGGTTACGGGGGTCTGGGAGCTATGAGTGCCCAGAGCCGCAGGAGACAGCGTCCCCAGAAGGACAGGCTACGTACCAGACTCACACATGGTCCCTGCAACGCGCGCGCACACAACTTAGCAGAGACCGGTGTCCTGGGCGCACTCGCCACCGGGGGACACTTCCGCGATTCCAACCAGCCGCAGCCACTCCACTGTGCTCGCGGAGGCATTGGGGCTGCGGGACACGCTCCCCCAGCCAGGGTGCAGCCCAGCCTGCCACGCCCGGCGTGGTCCCGGCGGCCGAGGGCTAGGAGGGCCGCGCGGGACCCTCGCGCTCGCGACAGTAAGATAAACTCAGGTTTCCAGGGAGAGCGCCGCGGCAGGGCAACAGAAGAAAGCCCGCTCCTCGCCACCTCGGCGAGCCGACCTCTGCGGGTGAAGTGCCTAGCCCCCGCGCACACTTGCGGCCGGGGCCCCCGCTGCCCGCGGCCTGTCTGTCACCTCCCGCGCCCGGAGCGCGCCGGTCTCAAGCTGGGCGGTGCGCGAGGCAGGAAGTCCCGCCCCCGCGTGACGTCACAGGGCCGCGCACGCGCCGCCGGTGGAGCCGTTGGAGGCGGGATGCGAGCAAACTGCCGCGGGCAGGCTGCTGGCTAAGGCGGCAGCCGTGAGCGCCGGCGGCCTCCCGGAGGCTCCAGGGAATCGCGGGAAGACCCCCGAGTCCCTGGAAGTCCTCACCTCAAAGAGCCGAAGCGACGCGCCTCCACAAGAAGGTGTCTCCGCGCGACGCGGCATCCGCTTCCATCTGCGGCGCGTCCCGCGCTGCTTCTCCTCGAAGGATTCCAGTGCGGCGGTGCTAGTGTCTGCGCAGGCATGTTTTCCAGCTCCCGGACTCTTCTACTACTCACGCCAGCCCGGGGGCATCAATCCTCTAAGGGGTAGTTGGTTCACCTGGTCAGGAGGGAGCCCGCAGTCAGGCCCAGGATCCAGGAGTTTGTCCCTCCCGCTTCAAATCTCAGGGCCTAGGGGAGCATGGTAACTACTGTCTTCAGGCCATAGAGGTAGAAGGCCACCAGCTCTGACAGTATTGTTTGTAACGAAGAAATGAAATTGCGAAGGATTCATCTTTTCAGAATAGGTGGTAAGAGAAACAGCCACCTTCTCTCCTTCCGCATTTGTTCAGTGCCTTATTTTGTGTTG